>NC_091632.1:39641635-40266635 GCF_027580195.1 Bos mutus | reverse complement strand
GGGACTGGGAGGACTAGAGGGAGGATGATGCTCAGAGAGGGAGATGGGGCCTGGCCACCCCAAGAAGCCTCTGGGGCTTGCGGGCCACTCACATGGCCCATCATGTAGAAGACCTTTCCCTGGAATGGGATTTAACTTCTATCTGATCCTCCTTATTTGGATTCAAAAAACTGAACACTGAAAGTGAAAGTGTTAGTCGTGTCCGACCCTTTGGACTGTATGTAGTTCACCAGGCTCCTCTATCCATGGGATATCCATCTTCTCAACTCAGGGATTGAACCCGGGTCTCCTTCATTGGCAGGTGGATTCTTTACCATCTGAGCCATCAGGGAAACCTGAACACTGAAAGGGGCCTTACAGATCAGTGATGTAACTTAACGCCTCCATCCACACGCACTGCCCGCCTGGCCTGCTCTCCTCTGTCTCTGGTGCCCATGATGACTGAAGTCTCTTCCTCAGGCATGTCAGTTCCGTGGGGCAAGCGGTCAGGTCTGCTTTACCCTCAGTGTAGGTTCCCGGTAGGCACACAATAAATGTTTGCTGAGTGGCTGAATGAGCCCCCAGTTGTCACAGCTGTGACATCCGGCAGGTCCCTGAAACTCTCTATGCCTCAATCTCTCCGATGAGCCTAATAAGATACACAGTCTCCAGTGCTGTGGTGTCCCCGTGCGTGAGTAGCATGGCCGTCCCTTCAACTTGGGTGACTCGCTGTGGACAGTGCACTGGCTGCCGTCCAGTCTCCCGATGGAGGTCTAAGCTAAACCCAGGCCAGGAGCTCGGAATTCTACATGGGGAAGACAAAACTCCCTTGAACCACTTGGGTAGGCTCCCCTCTATGTGACGAGGCTGCTGCCTACTGGATCCTACCACCTGCCAGCTTCAGTCCTGACCGTCACCCGGAATAGGCTTCTGTGGGTGCAGACCAGCCCCCTGAATCCACCCTCTCCTCTGCTCCTGGGTAAGGACCAGGTTGAAAACAGCTTCATTTCCAGCAACTGAGTGGAAGGCCCCAAGACAGACACTCATGTGGGCTCAGCAGCCTGCTGGGTCTGGCCGGACTCAGTGGCCATCAGCTCCCCTCACAGGTCCCCATATGCGAGGAAAAGTCCAGAAGGGGAAGTGACCAGGTGAGCCCAGCTGGTAGGGGTGACCCAGACACTGTAACTCAGGACTGAGGTCACACTGGAGTGTGTATGGGGGAGATGGGGCATATTCAAAGGTCACAGCAGGACAGTGGTAGGGGGCACCCAGGAAATGTGTCTGTGAAGGGGCCTGCCAGCCTCAGACCAAATCAGGATGTGAGCTCAGCAAGGTGGGCAGCCCCTGAAATCCAGACGAGCATGGACCTGGAGGCATTGGGGAGATGCAGAAGGTGGAGCTTTGCAGCCCGTGGGTAAGTGGACTTGGGAGGAAAGGACCAGCTGCTGCCTCATGCAGACGTTTGGGGCCAGGAGACAAGAACCAGGAGGGCAGCTGGCTGGCCTCAAGAGGGTTAATGGCAGCTGCGGGAAACACCTGCCCTGCTCCACGAGGGCCTGGGTGCCAGCCTGACTCAGATAAGCCATCTGAGCAACATCGTCCAACAACTCGGGTATTTCTTCCAACGGCAGTCGGTGACATCTCCGAAAAAGAGGAGATAACACTTCTGGGAAGTGCAGGTAGCATGACAGCCGAGTTACAACAACCTGTCAAGGGGGTTTCAGGGGCTGTGAAGTGGGGGACAGGAGGGGGTCGGAGCGGGGGGGTTGGTGGGGAGATGGGGGAGCGGTTGCAGCCACGGGGATGAACAAGGCAGAGGGAGGAAGAAGTCCCAGCGTCGGTGGCAAACTAAGCTTAAATTACCCAAACTGCCTCGGCCCTTCCAGGCTGCTGCTACCAGCCGCTGGTATCAAACTGAGTTATGCCTCCAAACTGCAGGAAAGCTCTGAATTAAACAGCTTAGTGCTTTTACATATTCAAACTGAGGCAAAGCACCATAAAATACGCTGAGTAACAGTTGTCTAATGCACATTCCTTCATTTTTTTTGGGGGTGGTTACAATAGCAGGTTTGGGGGAACCTGGAAGCCTGGGGCCTGCAGACCTCAGGACAGGGTGGCTGTGACCTGCTCCTCTTAGCTTGGAAGTGAGTCCAGAGGCAGGCAGGTGTGGGGTGGGCAGGGCGACCTCAGGTGGCTTTTCCTGGGGCACAAAGGCGTCCTCTGAGCCCCCTTTCTGAGTCATCATCTTGGCCATGACCCTTTGGTGTTCTGTAGTCGCTCAGTCGTGTCCATTTCTTTGTGACCCCATGGGATTAGTAGCCCGCCAGGGTCCTCTGTTTATGGGATTCTCCAGACAAGAATACTGAAGTGGGTGGCCATTCCCTCCTCAGGGGATCTTCCTGAACCAGGGATTGAGCCTGGGTCTCCTTTTTGCAGGCAGATTCTTTACCATCTGAGCCACCAGGGAAGCCCTGGCCCTTTGATGGGGAGAATCTGAGCAGCCCTTCCCAGGGTCTGTCTCCAGAGACCCTTCTGAGCCAGCACACGGCACAGGTGGGACAGGGAAGCGACAGAGCCAAGGAAGGCGGGGGCTGCTGGGGTGTCCTGTGCAGACCGGGGTGTAAGCAGGTCTTGGGTTTGTTCTCTCTGACCCACAAGCCACTTCTGCCCCGGGAAGTAGGCAGGAGTCATTCTAGGACTGTGGCCTGGGGGACCTGGGAAGGCAGTGGGTGGTCTCTGTCAGGCAGCAGCATCTGTGGGGCCCTGCATGCTGAGCCAACGCCCCGCAGAGTCAGCTCCGCTTTCCGGAATGCTTTGTACTGGGGGCCCACTGTCTCACTGCCCGCCATGAGGCAGCCCTTCTCTGGGCCTGATGGAGGGGCACCGCTGTCAGATGCAGACCATGTTCCTGCCATTGGTGATGTCCTGCAGGGAATGGGAACCCAGCGCCTTCTGGTGCCAAGTGACTCCCAAGAGAAGGCCTTCTGCCCTGCTGGGCCCCCTGCCATCCCTCTGTCTCTCCATCACCCCCAAAACGGGCCTCTGGAGGCTCTTCCGAGGCTGCTGACCTCAGCTATGGAGGCTGAGCACACGGCAGGGGCCTGAGGTGATCGCTAACCAGATGCTGCTGGTGGGACCCGGCTGGACTCCACCTGCCTGGGGGCAGGGTGGGGGAGGGAAGCCCTTCACCTACCCACCCAGCTCCCCCAAACCAGCGCCCAGCTGTGCTTGAGATGTGCCTGGTCTCGTATGGAAGCACAGAGATGAGGACCCTGTCAAAGGATAAAATGCCTCTCTGAGGGTCACACCCCAGGTCCCATTCATTCTCTCCTGACCTCCAGCTGAGGGCCCCGAGAGGCCGAGGAGTGATCTGAGGTCATTTCATCCACGGGTTAATCATTACCAAGGTGGCTGACACTGGGTCTTGAGCCAGCTGTGGTGCATACCTAACCCCATGACCTTAAAACATGATCCATCAGGTCACGCTCCTGCTGACACTTGGGCCAGCTGGTCCAGCCTGACCACGTGCATCCAGAGAGCCCTAGTGGCTGGTTTCGGAGGCCTGGCCTTCATCATGGCCCAGACGGCAGTGTCTGCTCAGGGCCTGATGGAGACACGAACCAGTGGGTATCGTCCCCTGGCTGATTCACAGAGAGGGGGGAGCAGGGGTATCTCATGTCCTGGGCTCCCTGCCTGAACGCCCACAGTGACCTGCACTTCTTTCTCCCTCCCCTCATCGTGGGCTCAGTGCCGGAGACCAGGCTGCAGGGGGCTTCCACTCACCCTGTGACATGCTCAGCGCCCCATCTCAGGGCACACAAGGGGTACGGGGCCGGAGGACATAGTGCAGGTCCTCACACAGGTGCAGACACCCAGCCCCCTCCCTCCCCCTGCCTTGGGGCTACAGGATCCCGGGTGTGGACCTTAACCCCACAGCAGGAAGGGGAGAGTCACCCTCTAGCCACTGGACCTCAAATGCTTACTTGGAGTCAACTTCACTCTGGCCTTGGTCTCCTAGATTCAGCAGTGACTGTGGAGGGAGTACATGCTTATCTCTGCTGGGAAAGATTGAAGGCAAAAGGAGAAGAGGGAGGCAAAGGATGAGATGGTTGGATGGCATCACTGACTCAACAGACATGACCTTGAGCAAACTCTGGGAGACAGTGGAGGACAGGGAAGCCTGGTGTGCTGCAGTCCACGGGGTCAGACACGACTTAGTGACTGCACAACACCACCATGTTTCTCTTACGTAGAATCCCCAGAAGGATGAAAACATCATGTACGGCCATAACGAGCAAGAACTGACCTCTCACCCAAGACCCTCGCCGTGTTCCCAAACTTGCTGCATGTTCAGCTGTGCTTCCTTCTAGAACTTTCCTCCAGCCAAGCCTCGAGACCCCGTCTGTCCCTTTACATCCCAGAGGCTGCAGGCTCAGTCTAAACCCAGGGCAGGGGTGCTCATACTTCAGCCAGGACCCTGAGTTCACAGAGCTCTGCTCTGGACCCCAAGGCACTGTGGCCACCCTACACCCATCCTGTGACAGAGGCTGGCTGGCCCACCTGACGTCACAGGAACCCTCTAGCTCCGATCCCCACCACACTGGTCTGTGGCTCTAACTGCCCCTTCCGGGAAGCTCCAGCTTCGCTCTGTGAAAAAATATGAATGCAGGCAGCCAGGCTCCCTGCCTCCCTCTGCTCTCTGATCCTTTAATCTGAGACTATTAAAACTTCATCCCACTCCTATTGGTAAACCATCAATCACCGTCACCAAGCAGCCTCTGGCTTCCAGAGCCCAGCAGGGGAGGGCAGTAGGGGGAGCGGGGGAGGCCACAGCTGGTCACTGAAGGCCCGGACGCAGGAGGGACCCCCTGCAAGTCCCTCTCCCCTGGATGCAGCCCAAGCTCCAGAGCTGCTGTGACCTTGAGAAGGACTGAGCTGCTGGGCGATGGGAGGCAGGCAGGAGGCTCATGTCTGGGGTGGAGAATGGTCCCATGGCCTTCCATATTGGTCACTCAGGGCCCCTCGCAGTGGGGTGGTTGGCAATGCCCACGTCTGGCCTCCAGGGGGGCAGGCTCCCGGGGGCAGACGGCGCCATCAGCACCTGCAGCCTCCTCTTTCCTGAGCTGCAGACACATCGAAAACCTTGACCTTTCTTTCTGAGCGGCCCCCAGCTTCTTTCCGGGTTCAGATCCCAGGCTCCCGTGTCCTTCTTCCCAGAGTGATCCTGACCTCAGGCAGGAGGGACGGGGGTTCTGGGCTCAGCTCTTAAAGGTTAACTTCCGACCAGGCAGCCCCAGCCCAGTGCTTACAGGATTATGGGTCTTTTTCTTAATTAAAAAAAATCCAATTAAATTAAGATATCAGAACTAAATAACACTCAAGTCATTACTGTGACTTTTATCTTAATGACTACAGCTGCTGAATCCTTTTCCAGTCCCGACGGCCTCCTGCCACGGTGGAGGGAGGGCATTCACTGTAGAGGGGGCTGGCCCGAAGATGTAGGGTGGGGTGCACTCAGTGACCCCAGAGTCCCCTGCGCCCCCACAGGTACTGGGGCTGGGGCTTCCCTTCCTGTCCCAGTGACTGTGTTCCCTGCCCCTCAGCCTGGTGCATTAAGGCCGCATGGGCCACTTCAGAAGGAACAAGGGTGGAGGTCCCTGCACACATTCTGATGACTCTCCCTGAGGAAGGAGCAGAATCACCTTCTCTGCTCTGGCCCAGGAGCAGCTGTCGAGACCCTGCGGGCTCTCCTACTCTGAGTCGGGGGGAAGGGGCTGGTCCCCGGGCCCCCAGGACCTCCTTGTGGAGAGTCCCATACAGGGGCTCCTGCCTGTCCCCCTGTTAATCCCCAGGGCCTTGGTCCCCTCTTCCTGCCGTGTCCTAAGGGACCCGCTGGTCATTCCAGAAGTGAATCCCGCCCTGCCTGGAAGTACTGGACTGTGCCCAGAGATGGAGATCAGGCCCAGCACAGGCCCATGCAGCCCAGGGGTTCGGGGCTGGGCAGGCAAGGGCCCTGAAATGGGAGATAAAAGGCTGCTGGAGCCTGAGGGGCCTGGAGGGGTTCTGAGTCACAGGCAGGTGGCAGGGGGTGGTGGGGTGAATCCAGGGAGCCGAGCATGGAGGAACCCTGGTTATCACTTTGTCTCAAGAATTCCCAAAAGACAGGGCGAAGGAGGGAGAGTCAAAGAGCTGGAGCAGCCCCCCCCCCCCCGATACTCATCTCTACAGGGGAGAAATTGCTTAGCGGGGGCTAAGCAGGCTTCCCGCTCCACCAACACCTCCTCGATGGCAGCCCCAGACGGTTCCACCTTGGTTCTGTTTCCTCTTTTCAGGAGCTCACAGATGAAAAAGGCCCTTACTGGGACCCTAGACTATCACTTCCACCATAATGACATCAGGATCTGAGGCTGCAAGCCCCCGAGGGCAGGTGGCAGTGTCATCTCATTCACCTGTCCCCTCCCACCCCCATCCAGACCACAGTCTGGTACAAAGTAGGTGCTCAAGAGATGTGTGGCTCATAGTAGGTGCTCAACACATGTGTGGCACATAGTAAGTGCTCAAGAGATGTGTGGCTCATAGTAGGTGGCAAGCACTTCCTAAAAGCAACCATGATGAGCGATGGACCTGGTATCCCCCCTGAGTTCTCCCATCTCTCCATGAATGTGTATTACTGTACCAATCATCTTAAAAAGCAATGACAATGATATCTTTCATTTGTTTTTTTACTAAAAGACAAAGACCTATAAAGAAAGAGACTCTGGAACATTCTGGATCTAGAACGTCACAGCTGAATTAGTGGTGTTGTTCAGTCGCTAAGTTGCGTCTGACTCTTTTCAACCCCATGGACTGCAGCGTGCCAGGCTCTTCTGTCCTTTGCTATCTCCCAGAGTTTGCTCCAGTTCACGTCCATTGAGTCAGTGATGCTATCTAACCATCTCATCCTTTGCCATCCCCTTCTCCTTTTGCCATCAATCTTGCAAAGCTGAATAACAGCTGGGAAAGCATGTGTTCCAAGCCTCTCTGTGCATCAAGGAATTGAGGGTCCAGAGATGGGTGGGAGTGGGAGAGAGCTGGTCCTGCAGCTTGCCAGGGCTCTGGACTCTTGGTCCAGGCCTTTTCTGTGAGATCATTCCCAGTTTGGACATGGTGGGATCTGATGGAGCCTGGGTCAAGGCCATTCAGTGTCCTGGGTCTTGGGGTACATTCAGGAGACAGGACATAGGAAGAGAAAATCCCCAGGGTTGGCTTGAATTGTATCCACCCTCCCCCTGCCTCAAATCCATGCCCACCCAGAACCATAGGATATGACCTTATTTGGAAATAGGGTCTTCGCAGCTCTAATTAGTTAAACTGAGATGATATGATGGTGAACTGGGTGGGCCCTCATCCAGTGGGGCTTCCCTATATTGGCTCAGAGTTAAAGAATCCGCCTGCTAATGCAGGAGACACAGGTTTGATCACTGGGTCAGGAAGACACCCTGGAGAAGAAAATGACAACCCACTCTACTTTTTGCCTGGGAAATCCCATGGACAGAGGAGCCTGGTGAGCTACAGTCCATGGGGTTGCAAAGAGTCAGACATGATTGAGTGAGTGAGCACCCTACATCAGCATGACTGGTGTCCTTACGTGGCTAAGTTGCTTCAGTTGTGTCCAGCTCTTTGATACCCCGTGGACTGTAGCCAAACAGGCTCCTCTGTCCATGGGATTCTCCAGGCAAGAATACTGGAGTGGGCTGCCATTTCCTTCTCCAGGGGATCTTCCTGACCCAGGGATGGAACCCACGTCTCTTACGTCTCCTGCATTGGCAGGCGGGTTCTTTACCACTAGTGCCACCTGGGTGTCCTTATAAGGGAAAGAGAACCTGGGCAGAAACGCAGACACACAGAGGGAGAAGGCCATGTGTCCACAGAGGCAGAGATGGACATGATATATCTACGAGCCAAGGAATCCTTGCAGCTGTCGGAAGCGGAAAGAAGTCTTCGGAGGGAGCAGAGCCCTGCTGACCTTATACTTGGACTTTAGCCTCCAGACTGTGAGACAATCGATTTCTGCTGTTTAAGCCTCTCGGTGTGTGATATTTTGTTACAGCAGCTCAAAGATACTAATACCCCCCTAGCCAGCTTCAGCAGGAGGAAAGCCCCTCCCCCATCAGAGCCTCCCCCCATCCATCTTGCCAATGCTGGTTCTCTTGCCCAAAATAGAATACAGGAGACCGGGAGGTAGGTTCAGTGCTAGCTAAGTCTCCTAGAGGCTGGGCCTTGACTGACCCCCAAAGGATATCAGCAACCTCACTTGGAATGCCGGCTTGGTCCCCTTCTAGCTGTGTGTGACCTGAAGCCATTGAAGCTCCCAAGACACCATCCGTTCATCTGAAGAATAGGGATAAGCAAGAATCTCCACCACTTCTCCCTCCCTTACAGTTGCCAAGATGTTTAGAAATCCCTTTGCTGCATCACAGCAGAGTGTCTGCTGTGAGCTGTGTCTCATTAGAGATGCTGGGGTTCCCGGGTGAGTGCAGTCTTGTGGGGAGATGCTCCCAACCTGGGGCTCACACCCTGAGAGAGAGAAGCTTGCTTCTGTGAGCATCCTCCTGCAGAGACTGGATGGCCGAGCAGGTGTGAGCAGGCGGAGGGGTGGGGGTGAGTGGCCAGGCAGGTGGAGCATGTTTCTATGGAGCACATTTGAGGACCTGCAAGAAGCCAGGCTGTCTGGAGAGAAAGGAGGGGGCATACGGTTCCCACTGGGACTAGACAACCCGAAGGGACATGGTGGTCTTCAGACTTAGAGGGAAGATTTTTAATCAGCAAGGGTGTGTTTACACGTGTGTATTCCTGTATGAAATGACCAGATGAGCATTTTTTATTTTTTCCTTGTTGGCTGTTGAATGGAGAGGAGTTTGGGAGGACCAGAACTGGGGAAGGGTCCAGGGGGAGGCATGTTATTAAACATGCCTTTTATTTTATGAATTTCTGATGTGGGACTTTCTGGGTAGTCCAGTGGTTAAGGTTCCACACTTCCACTGCGGGAGGTGTAGGATCGATTCTTGTTCGGGAGAACTAAGACCCCATATCAAATGTCACACGGCCAAAAAGTGAAGAAAAAGAAAAAAGAAAAAATTGAATTTCTGATGCTTTGACATCTGGGGTCTCCCTGACCCTGGAGAGATCACTGCTTACAGCTAGTTCTAGAGCTGGTAGAAGACTAGCCCCCATGCGCTTTTATATGCAAACCAACCCCTGCGGAGCCCCTCACCTCCTCCTCTATCAGGCTCTCACTCTAGCCACTATCCTCCTGCCTTAATCACCCGAGACAGGTGCCAGACAAGTGGAGCAGCCCTAGGGCCCCAGGGCCCACTGAAATCTTTCAAACTAGCCAACTCTAAACCTGATTTCTTTGCCTTGGCTATTCCTTCCCACCCATTGCCCATTGTTCAGATGCTCAGTTGTGTCTGACTCTGCAATCCCCTGGACTGTAGCCCGCCAGGCTCCTCTGTCCATGGGATTCTCCTGCAAGCATACTGGAATAGGTCGCCATTTCCTGCTCCAGGGGATCTTCCTGACAAAGGGATCGAACCCAGGTTTCCTGCCTTGCAGGTGGATTCTTTACCACTAGTGCCACTTGGGAATAAAGAGAAAGTGTTAGTCACTCAGTCGTGTCTGACCCTTTGGGGACCCCATGGACTGTATCCCATTCTGTCCATGGAATTTCCTGGGCAAGAATACTGGAGTGGGTTGCTATTCCCTTCTCCAAGGGATCTTCCTGACCCAGGGATCGAGCACAAGTCTCCTGTATTGCAGGCAGATTCTTTATCACTAAGCCACCAGGAAAGCCCACGGAAACCACAATAAATGTCCTGCCCACCTTTCCTCCCTTCCTCTGCCTCCCTGTGGCACCTCCCTGTGCTGTGTCCTCCCCTCTGGCTTGGGGACCTGTGAGTCACAAACCATCTTTTCAGTGGCAGTCATCTCTAAATCTGTTGGCCCCACCCCACTGGAATAATTATAAAGCCTATGTGTTAAATCAGAAGGACTGTGGTGGGGGTTAGCAGTGGGTGGGCACCAGTGTTGGATTTGAGTTGTTCAGAAGATAAGACAGACAGACTTGATGGCGAGTTGATGAAGGACACAGAGAGATGGGGGTGGCATGAGTACCTTCTGGGGTTTAGGCCTGGTTTGGAGAGACTCATGCCAGGAGCTTGACTATTGAGCTGGGACCCTGATCCCATCTGCCTGGGGCACTTAGGAGATAGTAGGCCTGCAGGAGGGTCCAACCTTGGGTCTCAAGAAGGGAAAAGAAGAAGGCAGAGGAGAAGATTGCAGGTGGATAGGGGACCAGGAAACCAGCTGACCCTGTCGAAGGAGATGGGATGGAGGCTTGGGATTGGGTTCCAGTCCCAGCTACCCTCCTGGGTCCTGCTCAGGTGCACCCCAAGAAAAGCATCACCACTTCAAAAATGGAAACACATGCTCCTTTGCTTTTGGGGGAGGTTTCTGTCAATCCAAGATGTCAGTTTCCTCCAGTTCTAAATAAGGGAATGCTCCGTGGATCCCATAAATAGATTTCCAAAGATGCATGCCAATCCAGTCCCCAGAACAGACCCCACCCCCTGAGGGCCTCACAGGGGCTGCCAGGTACCACCCCCTTTCACTGGAGGGCCCCACAGCTGCAGGTGCCTGAGAATGTCTGCAGGCTCACAGTTTACTGCGAGGTGCCAGCTTTCGCACCTCATTACCCAATGTTGACAGAGGCAGCTGATAACTCTGTGAGCCTCCTTCTCGCCTCCATTAGCAGATTGCTGGAACACAAAATCTGAAATACTCAGCTCTCAGATACGGGCCCCACCATCTGGCTGGGGGAGTCAGCTGGGTTTGGATTCTGCCCTAAAAGAGGTTTGGCTTCTTCTATGGCGGGGGGGTGGGGGGGGATGGAGCAAGACAAGGAAAGGGATCACAAGAGTAGGGGCAACTCTGGAAGGTCATGGAAGCTTAAGTCCTGGGGAAGAGGACACCCCCAACTTGTGGTCAAAAGGGGCTTCCAAGGAGCAAGCCCTTGGGAGGAATGTGTGCTTGGCGTTCATGTGTGGCTGAAGATGGGAGAAAGAGAAGAGGGCCAGAGGCCAGCAGGCTGGAGTCAGTGACAGGAGGGAATGGGGAAGGAGGGCTGATCACTTCCATGTTATTGGCCAGCCTGCCAGCTGCAGGGCCAGCTTGAGGATTTTGAGCCCACATGCAGGCAAGTGGAGCAGGAAACAGTGCTGTGATCTATTAGTAATGTCTGCCCTGGGCTTGGGAGGGGAAGGAGGCAGGCAGTAGATTAGTCATCTCTGAGCTTAAGGCAGGTGGTTTAGAATTAAGATGTGAAAGAACTATGTCACCACCTTCCAGATGGCACCTGGAATGTGGGGCTGAAAGCCATCTGAAGGGACTGCTGGGCTCTGTGCTTCTTCTTCACGGCATCCTCTCACTTCTAATGACCAGAAACTCCCTGAGGGCAGCTGTGTCCGTCCTGCTCACAGCTGTGCTGTCAGCACCTAGAACAGTGTACTCAGTCATGTCTGACTCTGCGACCCCATGGACCGTAGCCCACCAGGCTCCTCTCAGTGTCTGACACATAATTGTTCCATCGGTAAGTCATGTCCCACTGTTGGTGACCCCACGGACTGCAGCATGCCAGACTTCCCTGTCCTTCACTATCTCCTGGAGTTTGCGCAAACTCAAGTCCATTGAGTCAGTGATGCTATCTAACCATCTCACCCGCTTCCGACCTTTTCTCCTTCTGCATGTAACAGGTCTCCACAAAAGGCTGTTGAATCACTGACTGAAGAGTGAGTGATGTGGGGGGATGGAAGGAGGGTGGACCCTTCTAAAAATTCCTGAGCCCCAGGCCAGCAAGGGCGACACCATCTCCTTCTGAGGGTTGAAATGAACCAACTGTGACTCCCGGCCCTTCCTTCTACTGGGGTCACCTTTGGCTTCCAGCCCCAGGGCATCTCCCACACTCATGTCTCTCCTTCCTTCCTCCCTGCAGCACTAAGGACAGCACACACCAGGGTGCTGGTGTGCAGAACCCATCGCTGTGTGCCCAGCAAGGGACACGCTTCCCAGGACGGTGTGCTGGGCAAGTCGTGCTGGTCTCAGGGCTCACTCTGAGATTCACAGTCACATCCGGGTTCAGCCCTGCCTCCACAGCACTTGTTCAGACCCGGCTCTCAGTCATGGCCACAGCAGTGCTCTGCCCTCTGAACCCGAAGCCCAGCTCCCCCATGCAGGTGAGAGCCTCTCCCCTCTGAACCCCACACACAGCCCCCCACTGCAGGGAGTGTCTCTCCTTGGAGCTCTCTGTGCTGGGGGTCCTGGTACTTTGTCGAGGGACTTCTGGTCTTTCCCCTTCCTGGAGCTTAAACCAAAGAAGAAGTTTCTCTTGCTTCTTTCAGCACCCCACTCCCTCCCCCATGAGGGCCTCCAGGAGATTTATGGAGAGGCTGTTCTAAGCCAGGCTCTGTTCAGGGATAGAGGGTGGCAAACGGAGACCAGCACGAGCTCTACCCCTGCTCTGTGGACCTCTCTGGGGAGCAGCGGCCTGGCTCCCAGCAGCTCCCTGGAAGGGCCTGTGGCTACCGTGAATGGATGCTGCACGGCCTCCGAAGGGCTGACTTGGTTACATCCCTCCCTTACCACCAGCCTACTCTCCTCATCTGCCAGCGACCTGGATTTACTCGTCCACTCACTCATTCATCTGTCCATTCATTCCATATACTTCCTGCAGGCTGGGCCCTGTCCTGGACCGGAGTTTGGCCTCTCTGAAAGCCAGCTAGACTGTGGGGACCCCATGAGGTTCCTCCAGCCTTACAAGCCAGGAGGTGCAGGTTTATCATGAAGACTTCCTGCTCAGGTACTGCTGATGCCCACAAGCCCAGAGGTCCTCGAGCTGTCTCTCTCTGTTCGGTGGATCATCACCTCCTGGTCCCTCTTTGCTTCTGTGGAAGTCACTCTGGAGCACACAGAGGGCAGAGCTCAGCAACTTTCTGTTAAACGGGAAGTTACTGAACCTGCATGGGTGGCCACCCCAGTGGACGGGGCTCTGAGCAGCTGGGCCAGGAAGGCCAGCTTCTGGACCTCCTCCCAACCTTTTTCCTCCTGGTCCTGGCTCTGCTGCTGGCCCTCCCTGGGTGTCAGGCTTACATGGGATGGTCCATCAAAGGCCTTTCCACTTCCCAGGTCAGGCCGAGACCGGCATGTCCACTGTTGCAAGTGAACAGGAGTGGCAGTAGCTCCTGGGAAGCTGAAGAAATGGAATGTCATTTGCCTGACCCTTGCCCAGCACCCTGCAGAAGGTTGAGTGAGGTCAGGGGTCAAGGGTCCTGTCATGGGATGCAGGGGTCCAGAGATGCTCCCTGGGCTCCAGAGCTTGGCCAGGAACACACAAGGGGTTAGATGACATTGGGAAGGCCACTTGCTAAGAGTTAGGTCCATCCCTCTGTGGTCTTGAAGGAGGTTGGCGTGTACTGGGGTCAAGATTTACAGCCCAGTTCCACCGTCTCTGGGCTGGGTGACCTCTGGCAAATCAACAAACCTCTCTGAGCTTCTCTTCCCTCATGCACAGAAGAGGATTACACATGCCAGCTTCGGGACTCTGGTGAGGATTAAATGAGAGGATTTGAAAAGTGCACAGCCTGGCACCTGGCCCGATCTACACAGGGTCCCAGGACCATGCCACACTCCCTCCTCAGGGTTTCCTGTGCTTGGCTCTGAGCTACGGCCTTCAGGCCTGCAGGGGTGCCTGGGATGTGGTCCCTGCCCCTGAGAAGGGACCAGCCAGCTGGAATCAGAGATTCGGGAGCCCTTCCGGCAGCAGGGGCCCAGTGCCAGGCAAGGCACAGGGGAGTCAGGAAGCTTCAAATCCTTCTCTGTGTCTCAGAAGCTTCCTGAGCCAGAGTCCTCTGAGTAGGGAAGGGGCTGCTGGGAGCCTGGTTGAGGGTCCACCCCACAGGTGCAGGGAAGGATGCTCGATGCAGCTTTGTGCAAATCCTGTTGCAAATGGAGGGAGTGAATGAGGGTCTGGGAGTCAGGGAGCTAGGTGGGTATCCTCTTCTCTGACCCCCACCAACACTCATGCAGGCACATGTGCAGGCGTGCACACACACACACACACACACACACACACACACGTGCACATGTCTTGCAGCCTCTGTCCAGCTTCCAGAGCCCGGCTCAGCCTCAGAACATGGTAACCTCCTCTTCCCCTTTCCAAACCTTCTCCTCTTCTGATGGGGGTGAGTCTTCAGGGAGGGCTGAAGGGGAGGGGCCTGTGAGGGCCAGTGCCAACTGCACTCAGCGTTGCCCTCCTTGACCTGACTTTCCAGGTCAGTCCTGCTCCTCTCTTGAACCTTCAGTGCAACACTAGGCACAGTCTTCATGGCTGTTCCAATCAGGAACTGAAGAATAATCACAGACAAGCTGGGGATGCTCCACCCTGCGGCTCCTCTAGTGGGAGGACGTTTTCCTCCCTCCAGTGTCCTTCTAAAGGAACCAGTGGAGACGTCTCACGGGCAGGGAGCAGAGAGAGTCAGGATCCTCCTGGCTGAGCTATGTGTCTATGAACCCAGCTGCTGGGCCTGGGAGGGAGAGGGCCAATGGGAGGGGTCAGGTGGAAGGAGACCAGGTGAGACAGAGGACCAGGTGGGAGAGGGCCAGATGGGAAGGGACCAGGTGGGAGAAGCCAAGTGGGAAAAACCAGAATGAAACTTTCGATGGAGCCATAGTAGGAGCTATAGAGCTATGAATGTGACCCTGACAAAGAAGGTCAAATGTCACAAGAGCAGATCTAGAACATGCTTTCCCAGCGGCCAACAGGATAACCAGATGACTTGGTCGATGCCTGCTTATTGTTGTTCATTTGCTAAGTCGTGTCTGACTCTTTGCAACCCAATGACTGCAGCACTGATGTCTGCAGTGTAATTATTAATTTATATTAATTGTAATTGTGAATTATTATTTTTCTCAAAATTCTATGGCCAGCTGATCAATATGCATGCTCCTATTGATTATCATAATTCAGGGGTAGCATATGCATGGCAGGTCGTCCCATACTTCCTGTTCCTCTGTCCAAGGCAGACATTGCTAATCAATCACATTACTCTTTCTTCCATGCCTGGAGACCTTCTCATGAGCTTCAGAATCCTTCTCACAACAGCATTAAGGGTGCATTGATAGGAAATGAGGGTATCCACATAGGAGAGGAGATGGTGGCAGAGATGTGAGATTTGTTATATACAAGGAGATTGATCAAACATGTAATCATATTTAAGGATCATGGGAGACAGTTTTCTTACTATTGGAGAAAGTGAAAGTGAAAGTGAAGTCACTCAGTCGTATCCGACTCTTTGTGACCCGTGGACTATAGCCCACCAAGCTCCTCCATCCATGGGATTCTCCAGGCAAGAATACTGGAATGGGTTGTCATTTCCTTCTCCAGGGGATCTTCCCGACCCAGGGATCGAACCCAGGTCTCCTGCATTGTAGGCAGACGCTTTAACCTCTGAGCCACCAGGGAAGATAGTTACAAATATGGAAAGGGAGAGTAAGAATGAATGCTCTGGAGGTGATTTGGAATTGGCTATATTGGAGTAAGCTAATCGTTTTCAAAATATCTACCTCTATATGTAGAAATAAGATATAAATTGTATCCATATCTGTATCTGTATCTATATCTATGTCTACAGGCTTCCCAGGTGGCACAGTGGTAAAGAATCCGCCTGCTAATGCAGCAGACACAGATGTGATCCCTGGGTTGGGAAGATCCCCTGGAGAACGAAATAGCGATCCACTCCATTATTCTTGCCTGGGAAATCCCATGGACAGAGGCGCCTAGTGGGCTACAGTCCCTGGGGCTACAAAAGAGCTGGACATGACTTAGCAACTTAACAACAACAACAAATGTCTATGTCTATATCTATATTTATATCTATATCTATCCATCCATCCACATACACAAAACATGTATATTGTTGTTTAGTCACTAACTTGTGTCAGACTCTTTTGCGATCCTGTGCACCGTAGCCCACCAGGCTCCTCTGTCCATGGGATTTTCCAGGCAAGAATACTGGAGTGGGTTGCCATTCCCTTCTCCAGGGGATCTTCCCAATCCAGGGATTGAACCCAGGTCTCCTGCATTGCAGGCAGATTCTTTACCACTGAGCCACCAGAAAAGCCCAACACATGTATATATGATACATGGCAGCAGTGACCTCCCAGTAACCATGAGTACACTCACACTCAGATCTTGGCTTCTAAATACTACCTTTCACTAAGAGGACCAAAGCTTCATTGGACAGATGGCTGGTCCCAGGAAAGTACAAAATGTGCCTGGAACATCTTGTTCAGATAGCAATAGAGCGGTCAAGAAATGATGATTTTAACTTACAGGATATTGTACATCAATTATATTTCAATTAGAAAAAAAAAGAATGATAGTCTTATAATAAATGACACTGAAGCCAGCTTGAATGGGCCCCCACCAACCAAATCTGAGACCATTTAGGCATCAAAATAAATAATGATAGTAATGGATTATAACCCATGGAATAGTTAAATGATGAATCAGTAAAATTATAAATAAATAACTGAATATTCTCAACATTTGATGAGGAATAGTACATTTATGTGGTCTTAACATATTTCCTGATGAAATACTGATTAACTGCAACAGGAAAAAGAGTAACTTCACAGTGGATAATCCTTGCAGGAGCCCTCTTAAGGGAGCAATCTCAGTGATCATCACCAGAATTGAAATTCTGTACCACCCGAATTGTTTCTGTGAGATTCCTGCCAAAAATGTACAACTTGAATCTAATCATGAGAAAACATCAGACAAACCCAAACTGAGAGAAGTCTATGAAATAACAAGTCTGTACTTTTCAATAATGGCAACGTCATAGAAGTCAAGGACAGAGTAAAGAACTGCTCCAGACTGAGGGACATGACGACTATATATGACCCATGATGCTGATATTATTGGGACAATTGGTAAAACTTATTTTGCTCTTTGGAAGGAACACTATGACAAACCAAGACAATGTATCGAAAAGCAGAGACTTCATTTTGCTGACAAAGGTCTATATAGTCAGATCTACAGCTTTTCCAGTAGTCATGTACAGATATGAGAGTTGGACTATAAAGGAGGCTGAGCACCAAAAAAATTGATGCTTTCAAATTGCCATGCTGGAGAAGACTCTGGAGAATCTCTTGGACAGGAAGGAGATCAAACCAGTCAATCCTAAAAGAAATCAACCCTGAATATTCATTGGAAGGACTGATGCTGAAGCTGAAGCTCCAATCATTTGGCATCCTGATATGAAGAGCTGACTCTGGAAAAGACCTTGATGCTGGGAAAGATTGAATGCAAAAGCGAAAGGGGGTAGCAGTGGATGAGATGGTTAGATAGCATCACCGACTCAATGGACACGAATCCAGCAGCAAACTCTGGGAGATAGTGAAGGACAGGGGAGCCTGGCGTGCTGCAGTCCATGGGTTTGCAAACAGTGGGACAAGACTTGGCGACTGAACAACAATAACACTGAGGATTAGGTGGTAATGATGTAGCCATGTTAGTTGCCCAATTTTGAGAGCTCTGCAAAGGTTATGTAGGAGAATGCTCTTGTTTGAAGAAAACACACACAAAAGTATTTCAGTGTAATGGGGCATCAGATCAGTGACTTTCAAATGGCTCAGAAAAAGTTTCTTTCCATTGAAATTTTAGTTAACTGGTGATTGTTTTAAAAATGTTAAGAAAAAAAAGACAGTTTAGAAATTCCTCCAACACAAATTACTGCATTAGCAACTTATGGTTCAAATTTTAGTAAGCTAAAATGAAGCAGATGATGCCAATAAGGTGCACATTTAAAGATAAACCTCAGCTCTGTAGAAAGTCCTTCTGTCTTGTGTGTGTATGCGAGTAGCTCAATCGTGTCCGACTCTCTGAAACTCCATGGACTGTAGCCTGCTAGGCTCCTCTGTCCCTGGGATTCCCAGGCAAGAATCCTGCAGTGGGTTGCCATTTCCTACTCCAGAGGATCTTCCCGACCCAGGGATCGAACCCGTGTCTCTTGTGTCTCCTGCATTGGCAGGTAGATTCTTTACCAGTGCACTACTTGGGAAGTCCTGGAAAATCCTCTTTGTATGGCAATTCTCAGAGTCAGCGGATCTGGGCATGTTTTCCCAGGAGTGAAACAGGTATAGGCAGCCCTGGTTTTTCTATGCCAGCAGGGAAGAACTCTACATAATCAGGACTGGCTACATAATTTGTGGGGCCCAGCGCAAAATGAAAATGTGGAGTCACTTGTTAAAAAATTAAGAATTTTAAGAATGCCACAGCAGAACCTTAAACCAAGCAATGGGCCCCACATGACTACATACGCTTGAATTGGCTCCGCAATAACAACCTCCACTGGCTGTTGCTTTAAGAACTTGATCTTTTGTAATACTCAGAGATGGGATGAAAGATTTATGAATAACTGTGTTGACCAGAGTATTATCGCTAATGCTGAACACTGACAACAGAATAAACAACCAACAACAGGATATGACTAAATAAATTTCAGTATGTCTGTAAGAAGGAATATTATATAGCCATTAAAAATTGTGTTTTGGAGAATGCTGAATGATAGGAGAAAATTCTGTTGATCTAATGTCAAGTGAAAAAAAATACAAAACACTCAACAGCATCTATATCATATTATCAATTTTGGAAAAAAAAATTTCATACATGTGACTGTAGCAAAAAAGACTGGCAGGAAATAAACCAATATGCAAATGGGGGTTCTCTCTGGGTGATGGGATAATAGGTGATTTATAGGCAATTTCTATTATCTTTTTTCATACCTTTTCACATCTTACAAATGTTCTACCCTGAGCGTATCTAATTTTTGTCATTAAAAAAATATTTTTAAATATTTGAAAATAACATACCATTTGTTATCATGAGCCTGTTTGCTTTGTAATTAAAAAATTTTAATAAAGACAAAAGTAAAATAATAAAAGGCTTTTCATTCACATTTAGTCAATATTTATGGAACATCTCTGCCCAAGCACAATGCTTGGCTCTGGAGGAACATAGAGGAGGCACGAGCTTATCATCTTGCCGTGAGACAAAGAAGCAAACTGAAAGACATTCCCAGGTCTTCCACACACATCTGCTTGGGGTCCAGGAAGACCCAGGACAGAGCAGGACCCCACATGGGCGTACCTGCATGCAGAGCCTGGGGGGGCAAGCACGTGACCATATGCCTCTCCCAGGGGACTCCTGCGTGCTTCAGTAGCAGGCACCAGGGGAGGTATTTGTTAAACATATTTCCCTTTAATAAACTATAACTTTAAAAGCTATGGTAGGCTCTAAGTAATCAATACCACATTGCAATAATTTCAGGCAAACAGATTTATATTCTTTGCACCTTGGACGGCACGCATACTCCTTTATTCTTTGAATATACTTAGGAAAACTGGGTTTATTTGCACTTAAACCCGTTTGCTTTATTGACCAAGTGAAGCCTGGTGCCCATCACACCAACCTCTCTCCCATTCTCTGACTCAGCAAATCCAGCTCACATCAGTAACTATGACAAGGGTGATGGTTCTTTCCTCTGAGCCCACTCCACAATGATGTGTATTTACACACACCTAGAAGTAGCACTTTCATGCTCTTCCTTCTCTGAGCTGGGGAGGAGTAGGCAGGGGGCCTGCCCATGCAGCAAGGCCAATGGTCAGAAAATAATTTCCAAAATGTCACAAAGAGAATGTGTGGAAGGGAAGGATCAAGAAAGAGCAGGAAGGAAGAAGGAAAGTGAGAGAATGAACAGAAGCAGCCTGGGAGAAGAAGGAAAAGCAGAAAAGTCACCTTGTCCTTCAGCACAGCTCCATGTCCTTTCTGGGTGAAAGTCATTTTGCTGGGGGACCCTGCACCCCGCAGCTCTGCAGGTTGACACGCCAGGGCTATTGGAAGCAACCCACTGGGGCATGTCATTAGCTGAAGACCAATGACCTACTCCCTCCTTGTGGTTGCAAAACAACTTAATGCAACTAATCAACTAATTCATTAAACCTCAGAGAGGTAGGTCAAAGCCTCTATGATTTAGTCAATTAATCAAGGACCGGAGTTTCACTTGGTGTTTGGTTCTTAGCAATAGTTTTCTTGACCTTTTTTTGACTGTTTAACAATCCCTCAGAAGCCTTTAACTTACTGCATTTTTCATCCTCAATTGGTCCATGGTTCCCACCTGCACACAAGGCAGGGCCAGCAATTAGGCCTCTGTGTTCAGGCTGGTGCCCGTGAGAAATGGGGGGAGGCAGGTGGAGGCCGCTAATCCAGCTGTCCTGCAAAGACCCACAATATTTCCTGCATCAATTACACGTGCCCCCGAGAAGTGGGAATCTACTGAACTCACAGCCGGGGGGCCAGGAAGCAGAGCAGGTGCTTGGGAGGTAGGACTGTGGCACCCTTCCAGCTGCTGCTCCCTCTGGCTGGGGCCACAGTTTGGGGGCAGGTGGGATGGTAGAAACAAGTGACCCTCAGGAACTTAGAGATTTAGTGGCAAGACTAGGGGTTAGTCCTGCTCTTATGGTGAAATCTGCATCCCAAAATGAACTCACTCCAACTAAGTCTTGCCTGCCTTCCAGTTCTAATGTTGGGCCCAGTGAGTCCCCAGGACTGGGATTCCTGTATGTCCTCCATCCATTCTACCCACACACCCATTCACCCATCCATCCACCCATTCACCCATCCATCCACTCACCCATCCATCCATCCATCTACTTGTCCATCCTTTCCACCCATCCATCCATCCATTTACTTAATTAATAATTATTCACTGAGTCCCAACAATGTACCAGACACTGTCCTAGGCACTGGGGCACAGAAAACACACAGTGGATCAGGTCATGCTAACAGAATCACAGTGCATAGAATATGTGCAGTGTTCACTGGGCAGGTCCAGAGGGAGCCCACAGAAGGGTGTGGCTATCTCTCTGGAAGGTAGCATTCCTGGAGGAGGTAATCTTCCTGGAGGAGGTAACCTTCCTGGAGGAGGTAACCTTCCTGGAGGAGGACTGTAACCTTCCTGGAGGAGGAATGTAACCTTCCTGGAGGAGGCAGCATTCTAGTTGGGTTCTGTAGGAGGCACAGAAGTTTGCCAGGCAGCCCAGGCAATAGTAAGGGTGCCTCCAGCAGAGGGGGCTGCTTGGTTCCCTGCCTGGAATCTCAGCTCCAAGCTCAAACTTCTGCCACCTTCTAGTATTTCTCAGACATGGGACCTGTCCACCAGGCCCTTCTCATGTTGCCTGTGAAGGGATCTGTCACATTGGGGCTGCTGGTCTCTGGGCTCTGCCCTCATCATGCCCTGTCAGAATTTCCATGAGGCCTTGGAGAGTCTGCTCAGCCATGTAGGCAGATGAACAAGAACCATGGTATCCTATGCAGAATTATTTTGATACTGTTTCAGTTTGCAGAGTAAGCACCCAGAAATCAGGCTGTGTACGCTGTGCGGGGACAAGCCCAGGAGGCGCCACTCCCACAAGCTGTGATGGGGACGTGTCCCTGCGAATGGCTCAGTGCAGTGGCTCCAAAAGGAGTATCCTTCTCCCACAAAGAAATATGCTGTGCACATTTCTCCTGAAACACATGGCCCGCTTGCTCTATCTTTCATTCCCCACTTTCGAAAGAGACCTGGGTAGAGGAAATATTTCTCTAAGAAAAACCACAGTGCAGGCACCATGAGAAATGGCAACTGCTCCCTGGGCCCGAGCTGGGGAGGTAGCACAGAGAGGTGTGGACCTGGAAGCTGACCGCCTCATCTTGGGAGCCATGGTTTTCAGCAACCCTGGCTGGTTGCTGCCAGGTGGGGATTCAGGGCAGTGAGGCCAGGTCTTCAGGTTTTTCAAGAAAGTCAGAAATCTTGAGTTATAAATCTTTATGTATACGTTGGCTCAAGTCTTTATAAAACATTATGTCAGCCAAACATGTTGGAAGGCCTGGGGTCTCTGTGTTTGCAACCCTGGTCTGGGCAGGTACAGACTCCTGAAAATTAGAGGTCATAATTTCCATGATGAGCTCTGATCCCTGGTAGGGAGGTGGGGGGTTTAAGACAGGCTTAGAATTCAGACGCCTCTACCTGGGACTTGCTGGAAAGTGGTGGTAGGTCAGAGCTTGGATGTGTTTTTGCTGTTATTGTTCAGTCGCCCAGATGTCTCCGCCTCTTTGCGACCCCATGGACTGCAGCACACCAGGCCTCTCTATCCCTCATCATCTCCCGAAGTTTGCCCAAGTTCATGCCCATTGTCATCTCATCCTCTGATGCCCTCTTCTTCTGCCCTCAGTCTTTCCCATCATTAGGGACTTTTCCAGTGAGTCAGCTGTTCGCATCAGATGACCAAAATACTGGATATGTTTTGGGAGGCTCAAAAAACTAGAGGCCAGGGAACCCATCTCCCCAAGTAGAGTAGAAAGTTGGGGTTCATTGGCAGTAACAACTCCATGCTCTTTGGCCTGAGCCCAGCCTGGTGCAGGGTTGTCACTGGGGAACCAGCAGGTCTTACTATTAACTCTTTCAGAAATCCTACTTCTACGTCATCATTAGGGACAGACTCAGCTTGTTGGGTATGAGGTTTATACAACTTGACGGGTCTCTGTTAAGAAAAAGAACACATAACTGGAGAGGACCTGCAACCATGATGTGCTGGCTTTTACAGACACAAGGGAGCCATTGACATGGATTCAGTCCCAGCTCTGTTTTTAGCGACTTCATGTTGGTAGCTTGAAATGGGCCATGATGGGACTATTTACAGGCTTTCCAGGTGGCTCAGTGATAAAGAATCCACCTGCCAATGCAGGAGACATAAAAGACTCAGGTTCTACCCCTGCGTCAGAAAGTTCCCCTAGAGGAGGAAATGGCAACCCACTTCAGTATTCTTACCTGGAAAGTTCCATGGATAGAGGAGCCTGGCAGGCTACAATCCACGGGGCAGCAAAGAGTCAGACAGGACTGAGCGATGGGCGCGCACGTGCACAGGAGTATTTACACGATGGAAATTGGCAAATGACAGGAATCAAGCACCCCCTCCCCCCCCTTGCCAGAGAGTCAAACCAGCACACCACTGCATGTCCAAATGAGGACCCCTGAAGCTTATACCTCATTAGCTTCATGGTCAACCTGCCTCTGATCAAAATACATTGATTAGGCAGGAATGCGCTGAAAGACAGAGGGGAAGAAAGAGACAGAGCAGTGATGTCCAAAAAGGAAGAAGGATTTCCTTCCACAATAGAAGAAAGTAGAAAAATATTCTTCTGACAGCAAGAGGCTTTCCCTTCTCAGGTTGAGCTGGGGGGAGAAAAAAGAGAGAGAGAGGGGAAAAAAAAAAAAGAAATCTTCAATTCCCCAAAGACTCCACTGAAGCTGGAGTTTCCCTTTGAAAAGTACATGGTTTTGGGGCATTTGCTGAATAAAATTATCCCAAATTAAAATCTCATTTCTTCCAGGGGGCTGGAGAGTACGTCTATTTGTCTGGGACCAAAGGATTTAAATTCGTTTTAAGGGAAGAGATTCATCACGGGGACGGGCTGAAAAGCTTCCGGGAAAATCCGACTCCAGCTATCGCGTCCTTATGCCCTTCAGCAGCCAGAGGGACCTCCTGGGAAATCAGGCTGGAGGCCAGCAGCCCCAGCCCTGACCCCGGCAAGGTTCCCTCAGCCCTCTATCCTACGTCCCCTGAGGCCCCGCCCCTGACCCATTCCAGCTGGAAAGCCTGAATGCAGCCCTGGGGGGCGCAGATGCCTTTAGACAAAGGGCTGCTGGGTCTCTGCCGCCAGGGCTGTGCTTTGCGCTGCCAGGGAGGGGTCCCCTGATCACACCCAGCCCCTTGGAAGACAGGAGGGCTCTACGTGTCTGCTGGACACTCTCCACTGAGGCCGAGGGGGTTAGGGTTCAAAGCGTCCTTCCACAGGGCTGGGGGTGGGAGCACTTCACTGACTTGAAGGGGTGGGGGCTCTGCCAGCTCCAGCCTGCTGCCCAGTGGGCAAAGGGTCACAGGAAGAGTGTCCTTGCAAAGACAGCCCAGGCGACCCCCTCCGTTTAATCACGTTCTGCCCCATAAACTGTGGGCAATACGTCCCTCCAAGTTAAGCCATATGCCTCCGCGCTTCTGAATGCAGCAATAGTCGGATGAGGGGCGGGGGTGGGGCAGAGGTAGAGGAGGCGGCCCCTGCAGCCTGGAGCAGTTGCTAGATGTCACCCCCCACCCCACGCCCCCACACGTCCCTGGGCATCTGCTAAGCAATGGTTATCCAGCTGGACAAGAGCCCTCTCCTAAGCTGTGAGCCCACAGGGAGGGAAGTCAGGAGCCAAGACCCAGATGTAGTCCAGGGAAGCTCCCTGGAGGAGGCAGTGTCTGAGATGACACAGGAGGACTCAGCAGGCAGAGGAGGGGTGAGGAGAGCATGAGGCGGGGGTGGGGGGCTGCCAAGTGTGCTCAGTCACTCAGCTGTGTCCACCTCTTTGTGACTCCATGGACTGCAGCCCACCAGGCTCCTCTGTCCATGGGATTCTCCAGGCAAGAATACTGGAGCAGGTTGCCGTTTCTTCCTCCAGCGGATCTTCCCAACCCAGGGATCGAACCCGAGTCTTCTGCATCTCCTGCTTTGGCAAGCGGGTTCTTTACCACTGAGCCACCTGGGCTTCTATGGGGTGCCAAGGCCTGGGGTGAACAAGACCCTGACTTGCTGGGGACACTGAGAGTAGCTCAAGGGATCTTTGGGGACCTGGGGCTTCAAGCTGCAGGCTGAGGAGCAGTTCCTGGAGAGTCAAAGGCCTGAGGCAGATCTGCTATTTACAAAGAGCCCTGTGTCCGATGCCCAGAAATCCACACATGCTGTGAGCACCCACCCGGAGACACACCCCACATCGCCCTCCCACCCTGGTGGTCCACAGAGAGACCCCTTCACACAGGTGGCGGGAGAAAAGCCAGCCTGGGGGACCAAGAGCCTGCGTCCTAGGCCTCTCCAACCCCAGCCCAGCCCTGCCTCTGGGAAACTCTCAGACCTGCCCAGATCCTAATCCTGGCATCTCCAGAACTTAATGGCCTTTGATGGAGGGAGAACTAGAAAGCAAATAAACCAGAGCTGTAGTGAAGGCCAGAGGCAGTGGGCAGTGGGGCTCCAACATTGGGGTGAACTGTGGGGCCCGAGCCTCCTCCTCGTCCTTAGATTTTACTACAAAGCACCTCCCCACCTATACCCAAAAAGTGCTGAGTCAGATGCAATTGTTTGTTTGTTTTTTTTTAATGAAAACGCACTGCTATTTATTTTGCATGAGAATCTCCAACTATGTGCCCCCTGGGATCCAGACTCCGTGGGGAAGGAGCATGGGGTTTACAGCCTGTCACTGAATCCGCAGACCTAGTGTGGGGGTTGGAACCCCAGCTCCCAGCCGCCAGGGATGCTCAGCCCACCTCTGCCTCGTCAGCACTTAGTGTCTCACCAGGCGGAGGTTGTTCCGGGCCAAGTCTATAAATAAAGGATTTAGTGAAGGTTATTAGCGTCGGGTGGAGCTGTAATCTCAGGACCCTCGAGTGTTGTGGGCAGAAATAAGCATGTGGCACTTTTTGTTCTGGTTAGAAAAATAATGACCAGAGCAAATGAGAGCCGCCCCTGCAAAGACAGGCAGTGCCTGGGTTCCTAGAGAGCAGTGCCTCTTTGACTAAAGGTCCCCCATATCCCCCCAGTTCCCAGTCCCAAAGAACCAGTGCTGGGGGGTGGTCAGTTCCTGGGCCCAGGTGGTGAGCAGAAGGAGGTGGTTGTCTGCCCTAAGCTGTGAGGTCAGTTTCCCCCGGCTCTATCTCTGGTCAAGGCCACGTTTGTGTGCATCAGTAATACAACCCGAGGAGAGATTTCTGTCCACTCCTGTACCCGAGACAGCAGTGCTGCCCACCTCTACATGGTGACTGAGCCATGTCCAGAACCCCTCAGATCCTAAATTTAGGATCACAGAGGCCCTGACCCCATACTCTCCCCTGTGTGAAAATCAGCCTGCTGTTACAAACTAGCAAGTGGTGGGTGGGGGGAGGGGGCCCCCACTCCCTGGGACCTTAGAGGAGCCTTAGAAGGGCTAATGTCTGGTTGGGGTGATGTCTGGCCTCAGAAGAAACGTGCCAACCAGTTGGAGCCTGGTGTCACCCCATTCATTCATTCATTTATTCACTGAAATTCAGGGAACTCCTCCTGAATTCAGACCCAGTCCTGCCTTGACCCTGGTGTGAACTGGTGGCTTTGGCATCTCCAAGGGCTGGAGGGTATGAGCAAGGGGCTGGCATGTGGTCCCAGGCATCACCCCGTTACTTGACTCCTGTGCTCGGGTAGAATTTCCTTTCCCGCCCCCTCCCCTCTGTTTTGGATCCCCTCTCTGCCTCACCCCTGCTCCATGGCTCTCTCTTTCCTCATCTTTTCTGAAACCTAGGCAGAGTTGCTGGTAATGGGCAAAGCCAAGTCTGCTTTATGTGTCCCCGCGGCAACCCCCAAGACGGGCCGTAAATAATGCTTTCTGCTGACCTCTCTCTAAAGCTGAGGACTGTTGGAGCCCCAGGCAGGCTCCCCAAGCCCCCAACTCAGCCACTTGTGGCATTTAGGGGTCTCAGGGAGGAAGGGGGTGGATGTCCTGCTGGAAACTCCCCTTCTCACTGCTGTGACCTGCCAGCTGTTGCCATTTTGCAGTCAGAGCCCGATGATGCTGCCGGGAGGAGTCAGAGGGTGTTGGTCAGTGTGGGGAGGGGCTGCAGGTGCCCAGGGAGCGAGTAGCGGGGTGAAGAAGGGATGGGGAGCAGACAGCGGCACCCCACGGGGGTTGCCGTGGGGACACATAAAGCAGACTTGGCTTTGCCCATTTCTAGCAACTCCGTCTAGGCGAAATGGATCCTGCGTGAAACGTGACACAAATTTATTTGGACAATTAATACACCATTGTAAGCTGCCTCTCTTCCTGGGCGGCCTCCCCCTCCAGGGTCTGCAACGAGCTCTCCTGATGTGGGCAGAGAAGGCACCGAGTGTCAGGGAAGATTTAATTCCTCTCTGTCGAAAATGAATGTTTGGAGCAGGATGTTGGTACAAACTAAAAATAGCCCCGCGGCCCCCAGCCTCGGCCTCCAGCCAGCTCGGGCTTTGCGGAATATTATGATGATTCTCACGTAAAGGAAAGACTAATGGATTTCTTCCTTGAGGCAATTAAAAAGTGATTTGTCACACACCAAGATGTATGGCTTTGTATTGGCAGATAGGAGGCTGTGAGAGGGCCGGGTGTAGGGGGTGGGTGATGGATGGTGGGGAGGGGTCCCTGGGGCCTGTATGTGGCTGCGGGGTCCCAGGGGCTCTGAGGGGAGCCCAGGTAAGTGAAGGAGGGAGGAGGTGAGGGGGTGGGCATGGGGCAGGGGTCAGCACCGGCTCTAGGCCCAGCTCCCTGAGGCCTGGCCCCTCCGCCTCTGGAAAGGCCCCCTCCCTTGGCTTCGGGTCTGCACAGTTTCCCACTTTTCAGCTCCTTCGAAGAGTCCAGGAGCCCCTGTCCTTTCTCTGGCCTCACCAACAGGGAGAAGGCTGGTCTTGCCTTTGGCGGGGGAGTCCTGGCTCCCCTCCTGGTGCTTCTTTCCTTGAGGAGGAAATTATAGAGGACAACAGGGACCCTCACCCCCCCTCACTCAAGCTCAGGAAGGAATCCCTTGACCCAGGAGTGGCAGGTCCCCCTTCCGCCCCTGCTGCAGAGGGCACGGCCATCCTGACCCCCACCCTGCATGGAGCCAGGTGAGGGGCTTGCCCAGAGGAAGCTTTGGAATGGACGTGGGGCAGCCCAGGGAAGTTCTCCACTGATTCTGGGGGCCCTGAGTCAGAAGCCCACTGCTGCCTCCCATCCCTGAGCATGGCAGCTCCATCAAGAGTAACACAGGATGTCAAGCTCCCTCTGTCTCTCAGTCAGTTCAGGGCTCAGCCAGGTGGACACAGTACTATTCACCCTCAACCTCCCATCTGCACCCACCTTCTTGAGCTCCAGTCAAAACTCTTCCTTTCTCAAAGCACTGCCCACTCTGGTCCCCCAGCACTTCTGGGGTCCTAGGTCAGCTTCACCCCATCCCCTTTGGCACCGCCACCCCACCACTACTTCGTCCTTCCATCATTCTGTTCTTCCTTCTCCATGTTATTCATCCTCATCCATCCCCCAGTGGGTGAGTGTACCCAGCCTACCCAGTCTGTCCTAGACTGGGAGGGAAGAGGGTGCCACCTTCAGGGGCTCCAGGAGAAGATGAGGGATGCCGGAATCCCCCGACTGGTGAGACTCTCCGACTGAGCAGGATTGAGAAAGAAGCTGAGAAGCTGGGGAGGCTTTTTTGGGGGTGGGGCAGGGGCACTGGTGGTCAAGAAGCCTCTCTGGGGACCTCCTTGGTGGTCCAATGGTTAAGATTCTGCCTACCAGTGCAGGGGACAGGCGTTCAATCCCTGGTCTGGGAAGATTCCACATGCTCTGGGGCAACTAATCCCTTGGGCCACAACTGTTAAGCCCACCCACAGCATCTACTGAAGCCTGTATGCTCTACAGCCCATGCTCTATGACAAAAGAAGCCGCTGCAATGAGAGTAGACCCTACTTGCTGCAACCCAGGAAAGCCTGCGTACAGCAACGAAGACCCAGGGGCAGCCAAACATTAATTAATTAATTAATTAAAAAAAAACCCTCCACCAAGATCCCAAAGTTGCATGGAGAGGAGGGGATTGCCCTTGCTGCCCCTTCGTGGAGCCAGAGGGAGGCCCCTTGGGATGCAGCCTAGGGCTCTCATGGGCTCCTGGTCAGTGGTCACCCCAGCACCTAAGTGAAGATCCCCGAATCTCTACTTCCAGTGTCACCTGACTTCTTTTCCTCCACTCATTTCCCCTCCCTCCCTCCTACTGCTTTCGTTTCTTTTGTGGCTTTGGACATCTAAGAGACTAGCTTTGTTTGAAGCCATAAGTATGCCAGAAGTTTAGGGGCATTTTGTAGGTAGACTGAAAAAATAAAAAGCTTTCCTCTCACTCTGAAGCTAATATCCAGCTCCACGTTTCTGTGGCTGCCCTGGATGGACACTCAGAAAGGAGGAACAAGGACAGCCGATCGGCTCACAGGGGGTCCCAGCCCATCAGAGTCCCTGAAGTGTTATGGACGGAAGACTCAGCATGGAAGTGCTTTGCTTATTCTGCGGGGTTTATCTAAGAAACTCTTTGCTCTCGGAGGCAGCTCAGTTTCAGAACTTTTAGGAACACAGAAAGGCAGAGGATGCCCAGTGTCAGAGTCTGTGTTCTGGGACCCGGTCGGTCCCTCTCCCTGGAGCCACGCCCCTCTCTTCTGAGCCCCACCCCTCTCCCTAGAGCCCCAGCCCTGGGGACCTGGGTACACCTCTCCCAGGCCTGCTTCCTCTCTGGAGTACTGGTGGGCCAGAACTCATCTCTCGTCTGAGCCTGTGGTTCCTCTGTGAGGGCCCCTGGAAATTTGAGCTTCTGTGAAGGTTTGCAGCGTGATGACAACATCTGACATTGCTGGAAGGCTCATTTTGTCTGGCACTGTCCTGAGTGTGGCTGCATGTGTTAGCTCATTTAGTCCTTCCAGAGACCCTAGGAGGTAGGTGTTATGATTACTCATCCCGTTGTACAGAGGAGAAGAGTGAGGCGTGGGGAGCTTGAAGAACATAGAAACTTTGAAAGACACACAGTGGCATCAAGGCAGAAAAGCAGTGAATCCCTCGGATTCCACTATTCTTGCTGGCACTTGGCCAGGACTCCCGGCCCCCATCCTCCCTTTCTCCTTTCATTCATACGGTTCTTCCACCTTAGTGCTTCCTGAGCCTGTTAAGAGTTCAGACTTCCGGGTGTACTTCAGTGATTACAAAACGAACACACAACAAACATGTTCTGTCCTCGTGGACACAGAGCTTACGTTTAGGAGGAAATGATAATGCACATTTAATGACTCCCTACTGTATGCCTGGCACACAGCTTCAGAGCACCAGAGACTTGACTCAGATAGTCTGAAATCTGAATCCTGGTTTTGCCACCATCTGCATGGCCTTGGACAATGTCCTTAACTTCTCAGACCCTCCAGTGCTGCTGGAAGGAACCTGGGGTCCATTGGATGGTAACATTCGTGAGGTCACAGAGCTCCCTGGAGTGGGCTTGGTCTCCATAAATCTCAGAAATATGTGCACATCCCTAGCTGCCGGGGACCGACCGGTGCACCACTCCACATGGAATCAATAGACTTAATATTTAATAATAATCTGCTGAAAGGCACTTCGGTCAGCTCATCGCATCAATGCTGCACTAATAACAAATCACTTCTTAAGTTATTAACCTCAGTTCCTTTCATGAAGCTCTGGTTCAGTGTGTGGCGGGGAGGGAGGAGAATGAGCATGGGCCCCTCTGCAGCCTGGGAGGCCAAGGTGGCCCTGCACGTGCTGTGTGATGGGTGCCTGGGTGTCAGCGGATGGCCACAGGAGGTGGGGGTGGGGGGTGGGGGGGATGGTTAGGGACTGGGCATTGCTGCTGAGTCCACCTGGCCCAGGAGATCCACCTCACCGCTAGGGTCATTCTGGATCACAACCACCATTGAGCCAACACCTGCTGTGTGCCGAGCTCTACATTACACCATTCTGCTGAAAAATCTAACACCATCTTTAAGAAGGGACTGCTTTTCCAGTTTAAAGATACAGAAATTAAGATTCCTTGTCTAAGGCCAATAGCTCAGAAGTAGCAGGTCTGGGCTGTACACATAGGCTGGGAGGACCCACACGTGAATGTTTGAAACCTTTACACAGAGGAAGGATCTTAGAGCACAGAGAACATGTGCCCAGCGACAGGGTTCCAGGCCCAGCTCTTTCACTTCCTCCCTGTGTGATGTCAGGTAAGTGACTTAATTGCTCTGTGCTCTAAGTTCGTCATCTGTGAAACAGGGGTGACAATCATGGCACCTGCCCCAGAGGATACTGTGTGGACTAAGTGTGTTGACAGGGTGGGGCTGAGGCCAGGATGAGGTGTCATAATCCTGCCTGGAACCCCGTGCATCACACGCACGTTCTTTACCTTATTCCTTCACAAGGGATGGAGGGGAGGGCTGCTGGACCCTGGGGTGAGAAGGAGGGATCAGACAAAGTTGCCCCACACAGGGAAGCAGGTAGAGTCATGTCCTAGGTGACAGTCACCTGGGGTAAGCCTGTCCATGCTCCACACTTCCAACCATGCTGAGTCATGCTTCCTCTGGTCCTCTCCACCCCCAGAGTTACTCAGACCTCCATAAAGCTCTGTGAGGTGCCATTGTTCTGTGCCCAGGGCACCCCAGAGATGGGCAGGACCGAGGGAGCTGGTAGAAAGTTGGGACTTCAAGCAGTGAGCTGAAATCCCTGCTAGTTACAAGCATGGTGGAGGTGGGAGGGGGACCAACCTGGTTCTCTTTCTAGCCCATGCTGGGGGATAGGCCCATGGGACATATTCTCAGACACTGTCAGTGCTACAGACTGAAGAATGTACAATCTTTCTTCATCCATCCACCCACGTAGCCGTCCATCCATACGTCCACTTGTCCATCCATCCATCTATCCATCCATCCATCAGCTCTTTGGTTTCTTAGATCTGAATGCTGACTTTCTCACTAACCTGGTGCAAGTCTCCAGGCTTCAGCATCCTCATCTGTCAACTGGGTGTGCCATTGCCTCTTTCTGGGACCACTGTGAGGTCACAGACCACAACCCACTTGAAAGCTCCTTGTCCAAACTCACAGACACTCAGCAGCAAGATGTCAAATACAAATTGGATTCACAGCTGAGTAACCTGGGCTCTTGGAAAGGAGGCAGGCTCCCTGGGTCCCTGAAGGACTTTTACTTGTACTTTTCTTTAAGAATGAAGATTTTTACCAAAATATTAACTGTAGTCACCTTTGAATGTCAAGTTCTGAGGCTACTGCAGTTTAAAATTAGACCTGCCTGTTTTGTCTGAAGTTTCTAAACCTTCATCAAGAAGCTTGGATCATCAGTGTCATGGTAAAGATAATTGAAGTGTTGAAATATCTTCCAGCCATTTCCCTTGGGGGTTAAGCCATGACCCTTGCCTTCTATTTTTTGATTTCCCAAAAGGGAAAGGAACCACATGAAAAATGCTTAAGAACCAGATGGGTTGCCTTGTGAATCCAAAGGGAGCGGATCTTCTCAGCCTTCTTCCGGGCTGAGATTGCAACCCTTGTGTCATGGTGTCCGCAGCTGGGAGGCTTGGAGGCTGCTATGCTCCATGCCCACTCTCCTTGGCCCCAAGATAACTCAGGGAGACCCAGGTCAGGTTTTCTCTAGAGCTGGAAAAGCTGTCCTTGGCTCTGGGAAGTTCAAGTTCAGTCCTGCTCTGCACCCTGCAGAAACTCAGCAGCATCAGAGCAATAGTTCAGGGAGAGGGATGGAAATGCAGGCCACTTATCTAGGGGGTGGGATCAATGGATGGTGCTGCAGGAAGCAGTGAGCATGGGCTTGCTGAGTCCACCCCCAGGGCTTCTGCTGTCTGCACCCTGAAAAGCTTCTCCATCCTCTAGGAGCTGAATCTGGAATACCAGCGCTGCTATTTGCCCCAATCTCTGGCTATTTACAGTAAGAAAGAGGGATCTGGAGTACAGTGGGTGAGACAAGCACAGGCTGGAGTTTGTGGAGTCCCAGAACCATAGCTAGTCATGGGGCTCTCAGGTAAATGCCCTCTTCCCTTTAACTGATTGGGGAATAAGCTCAGAACTGGGCCCTCAGTTCCTTGGCTCTGTCTGGGTCAAGACACCATCTTCCAGTGACTTCTAAGAGATGGCCTGGGCTGGACTAGATGAGTGGTCTGGCTACTTTTATGCCCAAGGGGCATGACCCCAAGTCAACCAGGCTATTTTCCTCTACCTCCCTTGACCTTCCACTGTCCAAATCACCCCCCCGAGGTCAGTCTGTGTTATGCCCTTGGCTCTGGCCCCACAACACCATATGGCTTCCCTGTCCCAAGAGTGAGTTTAGGTATCTCAGTGTCCCAAGGAACTAACAGGGGGAGCTTCTCTGTGTTGTGGGGCCAACAGAGACTGACCTGGGGCTGCCCATCTTCAGCACAAATATGCATTATCTGAGAGATGATGCCTCTTGGCCACAAACATGACTCCATTCAGATCTCAACCCCTCACTAACTGGCAAGTTAGGTCAGCTTTCTCAACTTCAGCTTTATTCTTGGAAAACAGTCACACCTCCTTCATGGGTTTGTTTTGAGACTCACAAGGTCATCATCGATCAAGCTGACACGATGCCTGGAATCAGTTGACGCAGAGTCAGGGCAGGCCTGGGACCCTGCAGGAGGGAAGAGCCGGCTTGTGGGGGCAGGAGGAGGCAGGCCTGTGGAGCCCAGTGATAGCTGGGGGTGGGGAGACTTTCCTGGCACTCAGAATCCTGAAAGGCCAGTTTCTGGGAAACAGAGGCCCTAGCAGCCACATGACTTGGAAAGTGGTCTGATGCCCACTGATGCAAATAGAGTCAATTATTCAAACAAAGCTCCTGGAGGCAGCCAGCCCAGGGCCTGGTAAGGCTGGAGCCGAGGCTTGTCTGCTGCTGGAGTGCAGACAGGACAGCCAGGATCCTCATTCGAGGCGGGCCCTGAGGATGCTTAAATGGTCCACGTCCAGAGCCCAGTGAGTGGCTGACTCCACTCCACTCCATCTCTACGTCCTCTAGGAGGTAGTTGCCCTCACTGCTGTGAATTGATCCAGAGAGCCATCTCTGGTGGAGGGAACTCTCCAGTGGTCATGGGCTGGTGCTGTCCTCCCACAGTTTACCTCATCTGGTCTCCAGGTGCTTCCTCTTGGAAGTCACTAGGAGAAGGTGGCTCCACACTGAGTCAGAGCACTGAGGCTCCAGCCCTCATCACTTAAGGGGGGAAGGCTTTTTATTTAATTGTTTTTACTTTTGAAAATGCATTTTTATATAATTTTTAAACTTTATTAATTTTACTTTTTTTTTGCTATACCTCATGACATGCAGGACCTTAGTTCCCTGACCAGGGGTAACCCATGCCTCCTGCAGTCAGAGATGTGGAGTCTTAACCACTGGATCACCAGGAAAACCCCTAATGGCTCTTTATTTGAGAGCCCCACAACTGGCTGAGGCTCTCAGGACATGTGGTCCAAGTGCTATTAATAGTTCTTTCATAAGGAGGGTTGGAGAGGTGACCACTCAGAAAGTGGGGTGGAGTGGTAGACCAAATAATGGCCCCCCTCAAAGGTCCCTGTCCTGATCTTCAACACTGGGACTATGTGATCTTACATGGGAAAGGTGGCTTTACAGATGTGATTAAGGACCTTGTGATGTGAGACTCCCCAGACGACCCTGGGGCCCCATGGAGTCATGAGGGTCCATATAAGAGGGAAGCTGGAGGATCAGAATTGTGAAGGTGATGTCACAGCAGGAGCAGAGACTGGAATGATGTGAAGTCAAAAGACCGGGAATGTGAGCAGCTTCTAGAAGCTGGAAAAGGCCTGGAAACAGATTGTTCCCTAGAGCCGCCAGAAAGAACACGGCCCTACCCTCAGCTTGCTAACACTGATTTTGGACTTCCAGCATCCAGAACTGTAAGATAATAAGTGTGCATTTTTCAAACCACCAGATTGGTGGTAGTTTGTTATAGCAGCCACAGGAAATTCACGCAGACCCTTTCCTCGCAGGCATTGACTCTAAGGAAGCTGAGAAATCAGGAGGTTTTAACCTCGCTTTCATCCTGGTCTATTCTGATGTCAGTTTCAGCCATGGCTGATAAATGGCCATCTTGTGTCAAAGTCACCTGACATGGGTGCTCAGACGACCAGCATCCAAATGTCAGTGACCCAGGACTGGAGGTGGGGGTCAGGTAAGAGAAGAGAGACAGCCCGCACACGCACCCCCTTGTTAAATACTCCTGCTCTGTGCCAGTCCCTCCCTGGGCACCTTTATGAACAGAAGCCTCAGGCAGTGTCACCAGACCTTTGGGACAGATGTCATTCATTCCATTATCAGGAGAGAAAGCACAAGAGATGAGAGCTGTTGAGTAGCTTGTTTGGGGTCAGCCGGCACGGAAATGCTACAGGTGGGATTAACACCTATCTCTATCTGGCTCAGAAATTCATGCCTTCTAATCCCTCCTGCCACTGTGACTCCTGCTTTCTTTTAGATCATGTTTTGCTTTTTCTGGAAGATGCTCACCTGAATGGAGGACCCAGAACTTGCTGGGGGTTAGGGGCATATCCCTGCCTCTCCATTCAGAGATACCTTCTCATCACTGGGCAGCCAAGGAAGTGAACTGGAGCCTGCAGTCCCCAGCAAGTGGAAGCTGGGACCTAGGTGTACATCCCTCTTGTTCATTATCAAGCCTGTAGATGGAGCCCTGCATGCCATGGTGGCCTCTGGACTTTAATTACTCGTCTCCCCTAAGAATAGTGAATAGGACTTCCCAGGAAAGGTGGTTAAGAATCTACCTGCCAATGCAGGGGACACAGGTTTGATCCCTGGTCCTGGAAGATCCCATATGCTGCAACTTAGCCTGTGCACCACAGCTACTGAGCCTGCACTCTAGAGTCTGTGCTCTGCAACAAGAGAAGCCACCACAATGAGAAGCCTAAGCACCATGACAAAGAGTAGCCCCTGTTTACTGCAACTAGAGAAAGCCCATGTATAGCAATGAAGACCCAGCACAGACAAAACTAAAGTTAAAGGGAAAAAAAAAGAATAGTGGGTAAGTGGACACATGACATGGATAAAGTGTGACCAGGCACAGGAAGCCACATCCTATTGTGTGGGACCATGCTGCTGGGAAACTCCACCTTCAGCTGTAGACCCTCTGAACCATACTCCTCTTGAATCCTGAACATTCATTAGAAAGACTGATGCCCTTAATACTTTGGCCATCTGACTCGAACAGCCAACTCATTGGAAAAGACCCTGATGCTGGGAAAGATTGATGGCAGGAGGAGAAGGGGACGACAGAGGATGAGATGGTTGGATGGCATCACCGACTCAATGGACATGAGTTTGAGCACACTCCGGGAGATGGTGAAGGACAGGGAAGCCTGGTGTGCTGCAGTCCACAGGGTTGCAAAGAGTTGGACATGACTTAGAGACTGAACAACAACAATCTTCTCTTACAAAGTGTCAACTGGCACTTTATTCCCCATTCTGGATCTTTCCAGGCCTGGCTAACTGGCTGCAGACATGTCCCACTCCTGGGAGTCACAGGTACCCTTCCCCTCTGAAGAATGGGTGGAGTTCACCCCTCGGAGCTCCTGAGAAGGTCGGGAGGGCCTTGTGCCTCCAATCATGACCTGAGGGTTTCCCCCTGTCCAGCTCCCTCAAGTCCTCCAATGCTTGGTCAAGTAGCAGGAGAGGTGAAGGCCAAGGCATCTTGTGTCTTGGGGTCAGAGAGACCGGCTATGAATGGTGACTGTACATACCTGCTGGGTGACCCAGGCAAGTGGCTTCCCTACAGTTTCTTCATCTGTAACATGCAGTGACCCCACCCCACCTCCACCAAGTGACTGCTGTATACACCACAGGAGATCCCTCCACAGATGGAGCCCATTGGAGGCAGCAGGACCTGGAGGCTCAGAAGGTCCCTGGTGGGTGGGGGTAGGGGTGGGAGGAAGCCCTCCCAGACCCTGCTCTACCCTCACCCTCCAAGTCCCTGTCTCATGTGCCCCCAGGTGCCAGCAGAAGGAGCTTGGGATTTCACAAATCCCAGGAAAAGAACTATTTGGCCAGAGCCAGCCTAGGCCGGGACCAGTTGCCCATAGGAGTGGGTGGAGTCCTGTCTCTCTCAGGAAACTCCTGCCATGAGGGAACCCTTATGGGACCCCTCATGGGACCCCTCTTGTGGCTTGCAAGGAAATCTCCAGAGATGGGGCTCAGAGATGGGTTGTGGGTTTAGGAAGGGTCTAGAAGCTTCCACGTGTGAGCACAGATCCTGGGCTGGGCCCTGGACTGGGAGCTTCGCAGGCATCACCTCACTGAACGCTCATGTCCACCCTCGACTCCATCACAGAAGGTGAGACAGAGGCAGCTTGTGTTCAGTTACACAGCTGCGGGGGCTGGAGACAGGGCCTGAAACACCATCTGTGACCATTGTGAAGCCCAGGGCAGCCTCTCTCTGAGCCTCAGTTTCCCCACGTGAAAAGTAAAGGGTCAGACTGAATCCAAACCTGCCAGGGTCATCCACAAAGAGAAACAGGGCAGAAGTGCCAAAGGGTGGGGGGTGGGGCAGGGCCCTCCCTTTCAGCCCCAACAATCTGAGTCTGTTTTTTTTTTAAATCTTATCCTATTCTATTTATTCTTCTAGCCTAAATGAGGCACACTACTCTTGCTCTGCATCAGGCCAAGACTGTACGAATTTCCCTGTTACATGAAGGCCATATGCTTTAATGAAATCACTGTAGGGGAAGGAATCCTTTGTAATTTTCTCTAGTTCATTTCATAGCATATGTAAATCCTCAAAGAGAGAGAGAGGGGGAAAGAATGAGGGCGAGTGTGTAGGTCAGGGGCGCCGGCTAGGTGAGCATCCCTACTCCCCCCAAGAACTTCCTGACATTTCTGACCATGCCCTACCACATTCAGCATGAACAAAGCCACCCTGACCCCTGGATCTCATAGCCCTCCGTCTACCCTCCCCAGCACAGACATAAGGAGAATGAACCATAAACAGGCCCATCCATGCAGGGCAGGCTCCCACTCCCTTGGAAGGGTTTATAGTGTGCGGAAGAGGTGAAACAAGGAGAGCTCTGACTCCTGCAGGGCTGTTCCTCGGATGGAAACTCAAGGACCAGCTGTTTCGGGCCACTGTGTCAGAAAGAGAGACTCCCGGGCTGCCTGCATGTGCCCCTCTCACTCTTGGCCCCATGTAAACGTGGCACTGGTCTCCCCAGATGGCAAGGAGCTCTGGTGGGTAAAGAATGAGGCAAGGCTGGCCCCTGTCCCAACTTCTCTGCTGTCCCCTCTGCTCCTGGCTGGCCTCCCCGGTGTTCATCCCCAGTAACCCTGGCTCTCCACTGTCCCCGAGTCCCCACCCCTTCCTCAGCAGGTCCTGCTGGGAAGAATCCCTCTCCATCAGAGAATCTGGATTCTTTCTGTTCTTGCCTGGAAGCCCCTGCTTTGGGTATCTTTCATCCCACCTGTCCTTCATTTTGCAAGGAAGACTCTGGGGAGTCTTCCCACAGGCTTCCTGTTCTTATTTCAACTTCTGATATTTTGTTCATCACAGATTTTATGCATTCGTTTTGATTTAAAAAAATAATTGTTGGGACTTCCCTGCTGGTTCAGCAGTTAAGACTCTGTGTTTCCAATGCAGGGGATGCGGGTCAGATCCCTGGTTGAGGAACTAATATCCCATATGCCTTGAGGTATGACCCAAAAAATAAAATAAAAACAGCAAAAACAAACAAAAATCCCACTGTTATCCACAAAAAGTAACTCCTGCAGTGTCAAGGATGGTGTTTCATTAAAAGAGAAGATGTTTAAAAAATATTGCTTTACATTATCAGTTGGCTTGACCACTGAGGGTTTTTGCATCCCCTGAAATCTTGTGCCTGGGGCTTCTCTCATGGCTTAGTGGTAAAGAACATGCCTGCCAATGCAGGAGACGCAGGTTCCATCCCTGGGTCGGGAAGATCCCTTGAAGAAGGAAATGGCTACCCACTCCAGGTATTCTTGCCTGGGAAATCCCATGGACAGAGGAGTATGGCGGACTACAGTCCATGGGGTTGCAGAGAGTCAGAAAGGACTGAGCAACTAACCAACAACTCAAACATTGTGCACAAGGAGAGGAGAGCTCTTCACTTTTCTTACCAGAGCCTGGGCCTCCCAAGTCTGGGTGGCGGAGGTGCTTATGGGGTCGTGGGCCGCAGGAGCATACATTCTGCACTGTTCTGTTTGCCTCCCCTTTGGGGCTGTGAGCAGCTCCCACCATCCCTGCCTCGCCCCTGCCCTCAGCTCAGGCCTGGGCAGTAACTGATGGGTGCTCTGTAAGTGCCAGTGGAGGGAGGCCCTGGATCCAGGCTGCTGCTTGTCACGGCCACCCAAGCTGGGCTGTGGCCTGAGAGGGAGGATGGGCAGCATGGGGGACCTGGGGAGGGTGGGCTGACTTCTCAGATCTTCAAATGAAAATGTAATAGCCAGGTATCTCTGGATACCCGCCGGATCTTCCCAGCCAGGACTTTAAAGGAAAACTGAGCCTCCCTCTGCTCCCAGGAGCTGCTCTGGGCTGTGATACTGAAAAACCATAAATTCACCCATTCTCCAATTTAGCCAGACTCTGCCTGAGGCCACACTGATAATAATAATATTATTATTGAAGAGTCTTGCATTTAGAGAAATTGTTCCCTTGATTAAAAAAAAAACAAAAACTGAGGACATCAATAGTGTTCCATCCCATGGCTGTGGCTGTGGGGAGGAGGGTTGTTCATGGCTCTGCGGAAGCTTCTGGTGTTCTGCCTGGGGGTAGGATGATGTGAGGAGGTTGGTTTGTCCTCTGCCTGTGGTGGGCTGGAGGCTCTGGTATGGGAGGGGGCTGAGAGACACTGGAGGGCAGCCAGGGGAGGGTGGGCTCGGGGGACTTTTTAGAACATGTTTTTCCTGGACAAAGAAAACAGTTGAGTGGAGAAAGCTGGGGAGCCTTAGCTCCAGCCGGCCCCAAGGGGAGCAGGGGGACAGATAATCATGCCTAATGAAATGGGAGTGGTAGGGGAGATGCAGATGGAGCTTGTATGTGAGACCCAGTTTCCCATGGGCACAGAGTGTTCCCTCATTTCTATATCCAGGGCCTGGTCTGGAGGGCTCCGGGCTCGCCGAATGAATGAAGGGATGAATACATGAATGTGTGAATGACCTGCACTGGCCTGTCAGAGCTCCTTTCTCTGATTCTTGCTGACACCGAAAAGGAGCCTCAGTGTAGGAGAGCGGAAGGGGTGGAGTAGAAGATGAGACTGTTAAAAAGACATTTATTTATTTATTTGGCTGCATGGGGTCCTAGTTGACGCACAAGTGGTCTTTGTTGCCTCCTATAGGACATTTCATCGTGGCTCAGACACTCTAGTTGTGGTGCGCGGGCTCAGTAGTTGTGGCACAAGGGCTTAGTTACTCTTCAGCATGTGGGATCTTAGTTCCCCCACCAGGGATCAAATCCATGTCCCCTGCATTGGAAGGCAGAATCTTAACCACTGGGCCACCTGGGAAATCCCAGAAGATGACCTGAGCTCAGAGCCACGGCCCCCTAACCTGCTACTGTAGACCCTTGAGGATGGCTGTGACATGCAGCACTGGGGACGGTACAAGCTGGTGATTCCCAACGTTTCAGACAATATGGAGAGCAGTGTTTAACAGATGAGGGACCTCTCTCAGCAAGTCCGGAATAGAGGGAAATTATCTCAACTGAAGATAAGCATCTACAAAAAGCCTGAAGCTACCATAACATGTAATGGTTATACTGAAAGCTTTCCCCCAGAAAAGGATTTCTGCTTTCACAACGTAGAACAGTGAGTTCAAGCGCAAGAAGGCAAGAAAAAAAGAAAAGGCATATGGATTGATCTGGAGGAAATAAAACTGACTCTATTTCAGATGACATGATTGTCGACAGAGAGAATCCCATGTCAAACAGTGGTGCTGGAGAAGATTCTTAAGAGTCCCTTGGACAGCAAGGAGATCAAACCAGTCAGTCCTAAAGGAAATCAACACTGAATATTTATTGGAAGGACTGATGCTGAAGCTCCAATACTTTGGCCACCTGAGGCAAAGAGCCGACTCATTGGAAAAGACACTGATGCTGGGAAAGACTGAAGGCAGGGGGAGAAGGGGACAACAGAGGACGAGATGGTTGATGGCATCACCGACTCAATGGACATGTGTTTGAGTAAGCTCTGGGAGTTGGTGATGGACAGGGAGGCCTGGAGTGCTGTAGTCCTTGGGGTTGCAAAGAGTCGGACATGACTGAGCGACTGAACTGAACTGAACTATATACATACAATACATACATATATTTATTAAGAAAGTGATGTTGGAGGAGGTCTAGATGCATAGATCAACGGAATGCCATATAGAACCCAGAAATATCCCCACAAATATGGTCAACCAATTTTTGACAAGGTATGTAAGCAATTCACTAGAGGAAGAATAATCTTTTCTACAGAAGATGCTAGAGTCAATGGACATCCATAGACCAAAAAAAAAAAATTAACCCGAACCTAGACCTCATGTCTTCTGCAAAAATTAACCAAGGATAGGACTTCTCTGCTGGTCAAGTGGCTAAGACTCTGTGCTCCCAATGCAGGGGACCTCGGTTCAATCTCTGATTAGGGAACTAGACCTCACATGCTACAACTAAGAGTTTGTATGCCACAGCTAAAGATCCCACCTGCTGCAACTATGACCAGGTGCAGCCATCTAAGTAAATATTTAAAATATTAAAGATGGATCACAGGTTAAAATATAAAAAGTAACATTGCAAAATTTTTAGATAAAAAATAGAAAATATTTAGGATCTAGGACTGGGCAAAGAGTTCTAGATGGGACATTAAAAGCATGGTCCAAAGAAAAGAGAAAAATGGATACATTGGACCTCATCAAAATTAAAAACTTTTAATTTGCAAAGGCCCTTTAACGAAGACAAAAAGGCAAGCTACAGACTGGGAGAAATGTCTGCAAACCACATATTCAACAAAGGACTAGAATATATTCTCTAGTATCGAGACTGTATAAAGAAACTTTCAGAATTCAACAGTAAAAGCCATCAAGCAATCCAATTAGAAAATGGGCAAAAGATGTGAATAGACGTCTCAGCGAAGATGATATACAGATGGTAAGTAAGCACATAAAAAGATGTTCACCATCATTAGCTTCAAAGAAATGTAAATTAAAACCATAATGAGACATGACTACACACCTATCAGAATGGCTCGAATAAAAAATACTGACAACCTCAAATGCTGGTGAGGAAGTGGAAAAAGAGGATCCCTCACACACTCTTGGGGGGATATAAAACCACACAGGCCTTCTAGAAAACAGTGTCTCATAAATTTAAACATGCACCTACCATATGACCCAGTGATTACACCCTTGGGCATTTATCCCAGAGAAACAGAGAGTTATGTTCACAAAAATCCTGTATGGGATGTCAACAACAGCCTTCTCGGTAGCCTCCCAAATGGGAACACCCACATGTCCTTCAGTGGATTAATGGCTAAACAGTGGAACCTCCACACAATGGAGTATTACTCAGTCATATAAAAGAGTGAACTATTAATATTGATACATGCAACAATATGAATGAATTTCTAGTCAATATCTTGAGTGTGGTGGTGGCTATACAAATATATATATATATGCTAAAACTACAGAACTAAACACACACAGGTGTGCAAATAAGAACAACTAAAACAGGAGCACTGAGCAGTGGCTGTATCAGTGTCACTATTCTTGTGGTGTGCTAACACTTTGCAAAATATTACTGTTGGAGGAAGCTAGCTAAAGGGTAAATGGGATCTCTCTGTATTATTTCTTACAACTGCTTATGAATCTACAATGATCTCAATAAAAGTTTTCAACTACAGATGAGGGAACTGCTGGGGATGTTGCCTTTTAATTTTGCCAAATAAGTCATTAAAAAATAATCACCCCATCTACTGTTGCCATACTTTCATAAGAGAAAGGGCATTTTCAGTGTTAAAAAAAAAAGCAGGAAGGTCACAGTCTCAGAATAAAAGATGGTCTTTTCAAAATGAACATTTAGCTTATGAAAAGCTCACCACATTTTTTGTATTTCTCTCATTTCTCCAAGGACTGATAAGAATTCCATCCTATGAGATAAAGAATTGATGACTAGCATTTGGGAGTCACTAATATTAAGTGCTGGCTGGTCAGATAGGATTCTTGGGAAGGTGCTGATTGTGTGTGTGTGTGTGTGTGAGAGAGAGAGAGGGGGAGAGAGAGAGAGAGAGAGAGAGAGAGAGAGCGCGCGTGCGTGTATGCACATGTGCCTTTGTCTGGAGGGGATTTTGCAGTCTCCGGAGGCTGTGTTTAGGATAGGCTGCTCTGATTACAGAAAACGATGCTCTGGTAGGTTCTGTGGACACCTGGGGAGTCAGGGTGGGTGCCTTTCCTGGAGATGTGGGGCACCTGCATCCCCCTCTCATGTTCTCTGCTAAGATGCAGAGGCTGCATGGAACTTTGTGTCCTCATTGTGGGAGCCCAGGACAGCTGGGATCATCCAGGTGCAGGCCACCCTCAGCAGCCAGTGTGCCACGACATGGTGCCTGGTGAGATGCCCTTACTGTTCTGGGCAAATTCTGGGTCCTCACAGGTTTCTCTCATGCCGCAGGGAGAAGCATCCCTTTCAGCTGAATCCTCCCTGTGGCGAGTCACCCTGTGACCCCCGTGATTGACGGCTTGATGAGATTCGAATCAATGCGATGCCCCACTCACCCCGCCTCCCAGCCAAGAAGCTCACACTCAGCACTTCTGAGAAGGGCCTCACCCCGGTCCCTGTCCACCAATTGAATAACACTCAGCTCCGCGTTCTTCCATTTGGTCAGGAATTAGATTTCACCCATCCCGCTCTGGGCACCATGTTAGCAGAACTGTACAGAGGAGAGTCCCCAGAGGAGGGAGGCCGCTGTCAGCCTGTGACTGCTCAAGGTGTGCTGACTGACCCAGCCCACAGTGACCACATGCCCTTTGAATATAGGGAATGCCTGCTCCGGAACTTTCCTTGAGTGGACTCTCATGTGGCTGAGGGGCACTGTGGGGGCTCAAGTGCTGGAGAGGCCCATGTCTCACCATCCTCAGGTGGGGTGATGGGCAGACAGGATGACAGCAGTGGGGACTGAGGTGTCCTCAACCAGCAAGGGGCCTGCTTCCACACTCCTCTACAAAACAGCCACCCTGCGGGGAATGGTTGTTTGGCATAGAGCCTCAGAATCAAAGCTGGAGGTGGGCATGTTTCCTAAATACAAATATGTGTCCCTTTATCCAAGCAAGTGGTCTTGCCATGAATTTGTCCATCCATCCGTCATCCATCCGTCTACTTATCATCCATCCTTAATCCATCCCTCCATTATCTCTCCATCTATCCATCTTTCCATTATCCATCCATAATCCATCCATCCATCCTTCCATCATTCATCCATCCCTCCATCCATCTATCTGTCTATCCATCCATCATCCTTCCATCTATCCATCCATCCATCCATCCATCCATCATCTAGTACATCCCAGGCACTGACAGGGAATCCATCAGAATGGTTGCAAGCTCAGAGTTGGAACTAGACTGCCTTGGTTTGAATTCCAGGTCCACCACTTACTAGCTGTGAATTTACCCAAGTCACTCAACATTTCAGCACCTCAGTCTCCTAAACTGTGACATAGAGAAAGTGATAGCATGACACTCTTGCATGGATTCAAAAGTGAGGTGATTTAATGCAGGTAAAGAATTGAATACAATGTATGAGAGAATAAGCCCCCAAAGAAGGTTAAAAACAAACATGGCCTGCATTAGATGTTGGGACACAGGGGAGACAAGATGCCACCCAGGCCCTAAATAAAACTTATTAACACCTAGCAAAGCACTGGACAGAGGTTTCTGAACTTGAGTGTGGGGAGGATTCTAAAGGCTGATCCCATAGAGCCATGGCAGGGCCAGGATTCTGCATCTCTAATAAAGCCCTTGGTGCTTCTGATGCAGTGGTCCTACAGACCCCATAGGAGCCTCAGGGCTCCTTACCAGAGTGGGCTTTTGGTTTTGAGGTGATTTTGGAAAAAAAAGAAAGAGGAAGAGGAGGAGGTGGGTGGTCAAGGTGAAGGGCTGCAGCCTGAGAGGCAGCCAGCTGAGATCGGGGAACCACAGGGTGGGTCTGCAAGCCAGAGCCTGGTGTTCCTGGTGACAGAGATGGCGTGCCAGCCAGGGGCAGCGGGAGCCCCCAAAGGGCAGGGGGGCTCTGTGCAGGAGTCCCTTTTCCTCCCACAGGATGAGGGGTCTCTGTAGACTGCTGGGTGGGGAATGGCATGAAGTGGTGTGTGTTGGACAGACCACCCCTGAGGACACTGTGGGCCATAGAGCAGAGGAGGATGAAGGGTACTGTTGTCCCCAAGATGAGCAGGAGATGATGCCAGCAGCTAAGGCCTGGGCGGGAAAGCTGGGGAGGGCACGGCCCTGCGGACAGAGGTGGGGACAGCCTGGGGGAATGTTTCACGGACAACTGACAGGTTTGAGCGGTGCAGGGTAGGGGTGAGAGTGGGGTCAGGAGGGAGGGGAGAAGGGTGGATGGTGAGCTCAGCATCACTCCCAAAAAGTAGAGGGTTGGGCTGCCCGAGGGATGTGTCCAGCAGGGGTGGGTACCAGGTCTTCAGCTCAGCTGGCTCAAGGCTGGAGATGGAGGTTTGAGCATTAGTGACCCAGATCTTGAGGCTGGTCCAGATCTCAGGTCCATGTACAGCGAGGCAGGGACAAGGAAGGTCCCCAGCTGAGGAACATTCAAGGGAGATCCACAAAGCCGGGAAGAAGCCTGCCTCCAGCTGGAAGAGTTCCTGCACTCCTTGATGGGGCTTCCAGGCTTCCCTGTGCATGAGGGCTCCAGGTGTGTGGGACTCCCTCTGCTGAGAACCCCAGGGGCGTGTGGCTGGGCCAGAGAGCCACCCGTGGAGTTTCCCTTCCTGAGACTTGATTGAAGAACCTGTTTGCCCCTTCTGCCTCCCCCGGCCCCTGCCCACCTGCCCAGACCATGAGAAGACAGGTGCACCCTCCCCAAAGTCCTCGCCAGCATGGAGTACCTCGCAGCACCCGGACATTTCTGGCACCTCACCTTGCAAATGAGCTGTGGACGACCTGAGAAGACTTCTAATTAGAGCATCTGTTTATGATCTCAGCTTCAACTGCATATGAACATTTTTCTCCCCTCTCCTTATCTGGAGCAGGCTGTCTGGGGTGGCGGGTGAGCAGGGAGGAAGGTGGGAGATTTCCTTGGGGACCCCCTTCCTCTGACAGGGGGACAGGTGGGTCTGCTCTTGGCCTCTCCCCAACCAGGGCTGGCAGGCATCACAGGCAGCTTTCCTCAGAACACTTAATGGGGGTATTGCCAGATTCGACCTCAGAAGGGAGATTATATTGGCCAGGCTCCCTCTGCCCATGGGATATGATGGGTACCATGAATTTCTGCTGTGATATTTGGCTTCTAGAGAGACGGCAGCAGAGAATGATGGACACATTTCATTTCAAGAAGAGTCAACTCAATGGAGCTGTAAGACACACAGTCTTCACTAAGTCAGGCAGCGTGGGTCCTTCTCCAGAACCTGCTCTGGATGGGCAAAGGGCCCATCTCCTCCAGGGCAGATGAGAGGGACCAGGCTCCCCACTTGCCAGGCTACCCAGCCTCATGTTCCATGCACTAGCTGACTTCTTCACGGCAGGCTGGGGGTGCCAGACCCACAGGATGCTGCCATGAAGGACCTCATCTGCTTGGTCCCTCCACTCTCTCAACCGCATTGCCCAGCACTGGACTCCTGATGAAGTTGGTGAGGATGAGGGTCGCACCCAGAATGAAGAGGCCCATGCAGAGGAGAAAAGACGAGCATAAGGAACGGGGTGGCTCAGTCTCTGGCAGGTCCAGTCTCACCTCTGGAGGAGTTTCTAGAGGTCTAGGGGCTAAGTGCCAACTTTAATTTACCAGGTACTTTTTCAAATTGTATAAGAAGCAGAGTCTACAACCAGCCATGGGAATTGCTAGAGTCCCAGTCCCCAAGTGAGTGAAGTCACTCAGTCGTGTCCGACTCTTTGCGACCCCATGGACTGTAGCCTGCCAGGTTTCTCCATCCATGGGATTTTCCAGGCAAGAGTAACAGAGTGGGTTGCCATTTCCTTCTCCAGGGGATCTTCCTGACCCAGGGATCGAACCCTGGTCTCCCACACTGCAGGCAGATACTTTACCCTCTGAGCCACCAGGGAAGCCCAACATACACTGAAGTGCTTTGTAACCTAAGTTAGCATATAATGACTGCAAAAAAGGAGCTCAATTTTAGCAGCACCTACAGGTGCCAGCCTCTGTCCTGGGTGTGACCATCCTCATCACGACTCAGAAGAACAGCATCATTATACCTGTTGTACAAGTAGGGGAACAGCTTCAGGGAAATCAAAACACTTGGCCAAGGCCCAGATAGAAGTGGACCCAAAACTTCCCCTTCTACAAAGAAGTCCCTTTGGTATCCAATCTGTCCTGAATGTATAACCAGACTCAGAAGAGCCCTGGCAATAGCTATGAATAATTATAAATAATACCAGTGGCTCAGCAGTAAAGAATCCATCTGCAATGCAGGAGACATAGGTTTGGTCCTTGGGTTGAGAAGATCTCCTGAAGAAGGGAATGGTAACCACTCCAGTATTCTTGCCTGGAGAATCCCATGGACAGAGGACCCTGGCAGGCTATAGTCCATAGGATCGCAAAGAGTCAGACATGATTTAGTGACTAAACGACTACAACAACAGCAAGTATAAATCATCAAATGACCAACTATCAGAGATTGGTTAAATAAATTATGGTCTATTTGCAGAATGGAATATAATGTGACCACTAAAAAAGATCATGCAGATCTATATCCATTAGCCCAAAGAGATGCTCATGATATGTCATGTAAAGGAAAAAAAAAAAAAGGCAGAGTTACAAGATAGCACTAAATAATACAAGTATATTTTAAAATAAAAGTTCACATATTCGTGTGCCTAAAAATAGCCTATGAACTAAGTTCGTACACTAAAAATATTCAAAGTGTGATTTCATGTGATTTATGTTACCTTTTTACTTTTCTTTATTGTTGGGTTTTTAAACGTCGGCATGGATGAGTTCGGAGAAGGAAATGGCAACCCACTCCGGTACTCTTGCCTGGAGAATCCCATGGACGGAGTGTGGTAGGCTACAGTCCATGGGGTTGCAAAGAGTCGGACATGACTGAGCGACTTCACTTCACATGGATGAGTTCATAATTTAAAAGGAATAGTAGAGTTGTACTCATTTTACAAAGAAGATACCACTGAATGTCCTTTCACCATAGAGGAGGGTTCCCTTCATTTATCTAAAAATATGCAAGCTCTCCTCTGGGGCCCCTTCCTCTGGATTGTGGGGATGGGGGAGCAGGTCTATGACAGCCCCGTGGGACGGCCTTAGTCCCTCTCCCTTTCCATGTGACATGCTCAGGAAAGAGTCTTGATTTCTTCCCATCTTGGGGTAAAGGACTGAGGAACATGTGACTCTGAAACATCTGAAAAGAAGGGAGCCTTGGGGAGCCATTTGGTCAACTCTCCCCCATCCACCTGCTCTTACCTTCAGCTCAGCCATTTTGGATGGTCCAGATGCTGGGAACGACTGAGGGCGGGAGAAGGGGGCGACAGAGGATGTGATGGTTGGAGGGCATCACTGACTCAATGGACACGAGTTTGAGCAAGCTCCAGGACATAGTGAAGGACAGGGAAGCCTGGCGTGCTGTAGTCCAGGGGATTGTGAAGAGTTGGGCACAACCGAGCGACTGAACAACAACAAGCTCCAAAGAGTCTGCATTACAGGCTGGAGGACGCTTCTCCCAGGCCACAGGAGGGGCGTGCGGGCTCTGGACTCCGGCCAGCAAGCTGCCTGGCTGTCACTGGCTGCCCCTGTGGCCCCTTCCTCCTCCTAACCCCCATTCTGCAGCATGACTTCAACAGGAGGCTTCAGGACAGCAGAACAATTTAATTCCTATTACAGTATAAAAATTAATAACATTAAAATGTCATGATCATCCCACACTAATTAAGCATCTAATGAATAATTAGCTGTGGACACATCTGACATTTTTGGTCATTAATCTGAGCAAGTGTTTTAAGTTCCAAACAAAAACCCCCTCTGTGGTGGAGCTTGCAACTTTGTGTGCAGTGGCAGAGACATACAAAAGCATCCTGCATTTCCTGCTCAGCGGGGAGGCAGGAGAGGGGCCAGAGGGGAGGCTGGTGCAGACTGGCCCTCTCTAATTGGGTAGCTGTGCTGGGGAGGGGCCGATGTGAAGACTCAGGGGCCATCAACACCCTGAGCCCCTGGGTCTGAGCCCCTGGGTCCATAATCCCTGTACATGGCTGATGACTCAGAGGCAGGGATCAAGCAGACTGTCTTACTGGGACCTCTTGTCCTTCCAGCTTGTGAAGCCTCAAGGAGGAGCAAGGGCCTGGGCTCATTTAGCAGACTTGCCAATCTGATCCTTCAATTAAAAGTGAAGTCAGGTGTCTGAGGCTCCTGCGTGGCATCAGCAAAGCAGAGACCTAAGGAACAATGGCTTCGGATATTGCTGAGGACAGGACTCCCCTCTTGCCCTCTGGTCCCTCTCATTTCAAGATAAGCTGGGGCACTCAGGCAATGTCACAGTTGCAGAGGGACAGCCTGGGATCCCAGCAAGAGCCCAACAAGGTTTATACCCGGGGTGACAACCCCTGGCTGTCAGATAACCTCTCGCTCAGCCCCTAAGATAGCTGTGTGTTGTTCAGTCTCTCAGTCGTGTCCCACTCTTTGTAACCCCATGGACTGTAACCCTCCGGCTCCTCTGTGCTTAGTACTCACACACAAAACTCCAGGAGGAGACAGGGGCCCAGAGAGGTTAGGTGACTCCCCCAAAGTCACACAGCTGGAAAGCAGCAGGGTCTAGACGAGAATCAGCGTTTCTGGCTCCAAAGTCTGCATTTTAGATGCTGCTCCTTATACGACTTTCTTTCTAATATCTGAAGGAACCCTCCCAAGGTCACAAGAGCATGGAACTGCTGGACCCAGATTAAATCTGCCCACGAGTAAGCGATGCTCATAAGGGCATGTGATCTCAGGTGGAGGGAGCCTTCGAGGACCCCTCTGGGCTCTCAAGACCAAGCAGAAATCAACAGACAGCTTGTCCTGGTTTTCCTCCAAGACTGTCTTGAATCTCAGGCGTACATATCAGCTGGTGTGCTCTGCTGCTAACAAAGAGGGAGCCCCAGGGTCCCGCATGAAACAGCCTCAGCCCCTAGGACCCACAGCTGCTGGATATGTGTCCAAGGTGCCCCCGAGGGACAGTGTCTTCCCTCCCGCTTCTGTTCCCATAGAACCTGAGAATGGGACTGTCTTAATCTGCTCAGAATGCTGTGACTAAATACCACACTCTGGGGGGTAAACCACAGATATTTATTTCTCATAGTTCTTGAGACTGGAAGTCTGAGGTCAAGGGCAGGCATACTTGGTTCCTGGTGAGGGCACTCTTCCTGGTTTTACATGGCTGAGAGAGATCTTGTGTCTCTTCTTCTTATAAGGATACTAATCCCATTGTGGGCCTCCACCCTCATGATCTCATTAACACCAATTACCCACAGAGGCCCCACCTCCAAACACAATCATATGGAAGGTTAGGGCTTCAAGATATGAGTTTGGGGGACACTCATTCAGTCCATGGACAATCATTCAGTCCATGGCATGACCTTACTTGGGAATAGGGTCATTGCAGATGTAACAGGTTAAGATGAGATCATACTGGAGTAGGGTGGCCCCTGATCCAACATGACCCGAGTCCCTATACTGCTGCTGCTGCTAAGTCGCTTCAGTTGTGTCCGACTCTGTGTGACCCCATAGACCACAGCCCACCAGGCTCCTCTGTCCACGGGGTTCTCCAGGCAAGAATACTGGAGTGGGTTGCCATTTCCTTCTCCATGCGTCCCTATAAAAAGGGAATGTAAGGCTTCCCTGGTGGTCCAGTGGTTAGGACCCAGAGCCCAAGACTTGCAACTTCTGAAGCCCTTGAGCCCATGCTCTGCAACAAAAGAAGCCACTGCAATGAGAAGCCTGAGCACCACTAGAGAGTAGCTAAAGAAAGCTTGCTGCAACTAGGGAAAGCTCATGTGCAACAACAAAGACCCAGCACAGCCAGAAATAAAATAAAGTAAAAAAAATTTTTTTTAAACAGGAAATGTGGACCCAGGTGCACAGAGGGAGATGCCACGTGACCATGAAGGCAGAGGTAGAGGCGACCATCACAAGCCCGGAGATCACCAGCAAGCCATCAGAAGCTGGGAGAGATGCCTGGACCAGATTCTTCCTCAGAGCCTTCAGACAGAACCAACTCTGCCATCACCTTGATCTTGGTCTTCCAGCCTCCAGAGGTGGGAGACAATAACTTCTGGTTGTTGAGCCACTTGGTCTGTAATGCTTGGTGCGGCAGCCTTAGGAAGCTAACTCAGATGTCTACAGGCATCTCTACTGTATCTAGGGCAGCTCTCCTGACCCCCTACAGCCTCCTTCATTGTTAGTGAGACCCCTGCAGCCAGTCTGGAAGCTTCTCTTTCTCTACATCCTGCATCTGATTGGTCAGCAGACCCCACCACTCCACTGAGCATCCATCTGGAATTGGACTGCTTCTCACCACACACAGCTCCCCCATGGGTACCACCGTGGTCCTCGGAAGCACCTCCCACTTGGTCTCCAGCATTGTCCCCTGAAATCTCCCTCTGATAACCAGTGGGATGGTGTTGGAATGTAAGTCACTCATGACCTACAGAACTCCCATCTCATTCTCATCCTCCCTCTAGGGCCTCCCCTCCCCTTGCACTGCAGCTCCCTCCCTTCCATGAAGACATCATGAACACTCAATGCCTTGGCACAGTCTGTTCTCTTTACCAGATGCTCTTCCAGCTTCCCCTGACCCTGTTCTCCCTGCTCCCAGGAGAAACTTGCCTATGTGGAGAAACCTCCCCAGCAGGGCCTGTCAAGCCACCTTCAGGAGATTACACTGCTGTCCAGAAGCCATCACTCCCCTACTCCAATTTTTCTGCTACCATTGCTGGCTCCACCCTGTGATTCACTTTGGCCACTGCAAGCGGTGGGGCAGACATGACTTCCCAATAAACCAGGTCCCGGAGCAAGGCTGATGAAACAGCCTAAACCTTCCCCTCTGCAGGGGCAGAGCCCCAGAAGCTGCTATGATTGGAGGGAGAAATAAATACCTGTTCTTAGCCTCTGAGATACCCAGGCTGTCTGTTACACAGCAAACCTGACTAGTAAGTTGCCTCTCCTCTATCTCCTTGAAATCACAACTCATCCTCTCTTGGGGACCCTCCAGGTCTCCCCTGCCTTCTGCTTTACTGGTTCTCCCCCCAGCACGGAGTCCCTCCTCCATGTGGTATGACTGATTGATGATGCTTGTAGTTCGGTGTCATCACCCTTGCTGGGGGGTGAGCTGGGTGGGTGGGGCCCTTGGTCTGCTCTGGTCTTCTTCATATTCTTGATGCCCAGAGGTGTGACTGGCAGGAGCAGGTACTCAGTGCTCCTTTTTGAGCAATGAATGAATGAGAGAGTGAGTGAATGAATGAATGAAAAGCACCCTCATGGATCGGTAATAGGCACTCTCCACTCCCCTATGGAGGACAGGTCCTAGCTCTGCGCAGGCAGAAGATCCTGAAGAACAGCTAGACTCTGAGCTGGGCAGACCAGGGATGTGGTTTCAATTTTCCAGACAAACCTGAAATTCTCGAGTCTGGATCAGAAATCCTGGGAGCCTCAGAAGGCATGGAGAAAACAGAGAAGGCTCCCTGCCACCCACCAGTCCCCCAAGTCTGTTCTCTGTCCCCATGGCTCCTAGGAGGGGCTAGGAGGGACTAGAAAGGGCTCCTAGGCCTAGAAGGGGCTTCCTCTGCAAAGTGAGGTTAGGAGCCAGGAAGACCACTGGGCCACAGTCTCCGCACAAGGTCCCAGGCACCCAGAAGCCCCAGCAACGGCCGGGTTCTGGGGACAGAGGGTCTCAGAAGCATCACCAGCCTGTTGGGATTCGTCTCCAGGGCTATGCTGTTCCCCAGCACTGGGGCATCTCCTAGGGAACTGCTGAATGAAACAGCTCCAGATCAATCCAGTAAATTCTGGTGTAGGGGCTTGAAAGGGGGGTCAGGAAACTGTCATTTCTTTTCCAGGCTTCCCAGGCCTGAGAACTGCCGGGCTTCATTCTTCCACTTCCCAACACAGGCATCTCAGTAACCAGCACCTTAATGAAACAGGGAGCCTTATTTCAGGACCTATGATGTTAATACCAAGTGTGGCACCTCTTTCTAGTGTGAAGATCGGTTGGAAGGGGGCCTGTCTGGTCCCTGAGTCAGTGTGCTTGTCCAAAGGGAACCATATTGCCAGGAGGAGGCATATTTTGGGGCAGAAGGACTTAAGAATGACAGTCAGAAACTTGAGCAGGAGACTCACTGGTGGAAAGAAAGAAAGTGAAAACAACACCATGGACTGTAGACCTCCAGGCTCCTCTGTCCATAGAATTCTCCAGGCAGGAATACTGGAGTGTGCTGCCATTCCCTTCTCAGGGGATCTTCCCAACCCAGGGATCAAACCCGGGTTTCCTGCATTGCAGGTGGATTCTTTACCATCCGAGCCACCAAGGAAGCCCCTCACTGGTGGGCAGGAGCTCTTTACCCCATTGGTGGCCCTCCCACCAAGAGGCATCCTGGCCCTAAGTAGTGACAATTTTTAATGGGCAACCGTTTGGAAAAGGAAGCTTGCTGACAGCAGCAGAGGTAGGGAGAGCCCATATTCTCATCAGATTTGCACCCCCATACCCCAGCCTCTGTTCTGTGGCTTGCTGACGGCTGTCCCTGCCCAGAGACCAGGAGGAGACCCAGGCAGCTGCTTGTGGTCCAGTCTGGGCCTCGGGCCTCCGTGCATTTTTACAGCCAAGTTATAAACCTCTGAGAAATGGGGTTTATAATGGAAACTCTGACACCACTAGAAATATATCAGCTCTACTGGGTGCTCTCAGCATACAGCCCTAATTTATAAACCACTCAGGGATCCCGGGTCATTTTGAAACTTACAGACAGTAATCCAGAGGCAGAGTAAACCAGGAGGAGAAAAAAATGGCGCAAGCGTCTGTGGATTATGAAGTGTGCGGAGGCCGACAGCTCAGAAATCAACCCTGTGTCACAGGCTCTGGTCTCTCTCCTGAATCCTGGTACTCCCCACCCCCACCTCCATCTCCAAGGGACCTGGAGGAGGCCTGCAGCTCCATCATTTGCCCAGATGCTGCTCCGGGCATCTTCTAGCTGTGTCTTTAGTGTGAGGACTGGAGAGAGAGGATGAGGGAAGAAAGGGTCTACCACGTGGTTTGACGGAAGAGACGGGTCTTCGAGATTTTTTCCAGTGTGTGTTCTCCTTTACATTGAAACAGTGGTGGCGTGGGCAAGCTTTACTCACCAGAGACACAAGCTTATCCCTAAAGGGGGCGGAAGACCCTATGCCCACTCAGCTTGTCGCCCTAGGTCTTGGCTAGGTCGCCCTAGGTCTCTGACACTCTGGGGACCAGCCTCATTCCCAGGGCCACTCTTCTGCCCATCTGCTGGGGAGGGACCCGCAGCAGTGAACCAGTGGCAGGAAGCCCAGCCCATCCTCACTGAGGGCTGCAGACTGGGCCTGGGGAGCCTGCAACCCACATCCCCCACCCCGCCAGCACTTAGCTCCCTGTCTCAGGCCACAGCCATCTTTCCATGTGTTTTCCAGCACTCTGAGGACCCTCACCTTCTTACTCAGCAACTGCATGTATGGAAGAAATCAGGATGGAGACAAGGGCCCTGGAGGTAACCAGAGTAGTATTATAATTTCCTCCTCTTTCCTAAGGACAGGGATGGGCATCCTGGGACATTCCCACTTACTCCCTCTTCCTGGGTCTCCCCCTCTCCCTCCCTCCAGCCTTACTTCCTTCTTAATTCAGTAATTCCATTCAAGGAATATTTTCTTGGCGTGGCAGAGAGCTGGGCTCAGTGCCAGGTGCTGGGGACGTGGAACGACTCGGGGAACCTACACGTCATATGAGTCGCTTTGTAAGAAAACCAAGGCACTAAAGCAGCTTTTCCCGCCCATTTCCACCCATGCACTTTCTTGCTATTCCTCTTTAATTCCATGTGGAATTTCAGAGTAACTATTATGACTAACAACAAACCAAAGTCCCTTTGTGGGGGCGTTTTCAAACCACACCAACCCTGTATCCAACTTTCAGGGGATTCCTAGCTGCCTCTTCTGATGGAGAAGTAGACCCCTCCCGGAGCCGCTGGCATTCACTAGGGGCCACCACGGCCGGGATGGGGGTCTCCCATCGGGATGGGGGAGCAGGGAAGCAATAGACCTGGCACAGAGCGTGGGCTGAGTTGCCCTGCTCTTGGGCGGGGAGCCTCACTCCTCCAGTCCCCCTACCTGTAATCCACCTGGTAAGGGTTTCCCAAGGGGCGCTAGTGGTAAAGAACCTGCCTGCCAATGCAGGAGATGTAAGATATGTGGGTTCGATCCCTGGGTTGGAAAGATCCCTTGGAGGAGGGCATGAAACCCCATTCCAGTATTCTGGCTTGGAGAATCCCATAGACAGAGGAGCCTAGAGGGCTATGGCCCATAAAGTCACAAAGAGTCAGACACGACTGAAGCTACTTAGCATACATGCAAGGGTGCCAGCAGGTTTTGTGGGATAACAAGCAAAGTGCTAAGCTCCCTGTCTGAAACATAGAACATGGGGTGTGCACAGTAAACCTTGCTGCTGTAGCCATTCGTCAAAGGAACAAGCAAGAGTGGGAATCGTGTGAGCAAAGGCCCTGAGGCAGGTCCAGCATTCAGTCAATACTCATGAACGGTGGCCGTGAGCTGGCAGAGGTACCACTGTGTGACCAGCAGGGAGACGATAACATCTTTTCAGGAAGATGGTGGGGCATCTCTTAGGAGGGGTGTGTACCTGCCGGCTCAGGGCTCGAGTGTTCTTTGCAGGGTGTGCATCAGAGTTCTGCCCTTGTCTGGGTGTGGATGCCCCAGGGAGCCCCCTGGGGACTTGTACTCTGCCTCCGAGGTGGGGAACCGTGTGCCAACTCTGTGCCTGGCCTTGAAGTTCCCTCCACCCCCTCCTCTCTCCCTCCTTCCTGGGAGTGTGTCTCTCAGGGCTCCTAGGAAAATGCAATTTGAGTCAAGCCACTTTCAATTACTGCGATGCAGTGTTCTGAGCCCACGAGGTGATAAAGGGCCTGCTTTCTCTCCTGGGAATGTTTGGGGTTTTCCAGACACCAAAGGAGAGAGGAAAAGGAAGTGAAGTTAACTGCTGCTTAGAGGAGCAAACAGTTCCAATAAGATCCCAGGGCTGGGCTGGTGCCCCCCTCATCCTGCTCTGCAAACCGCGGGCACCCCCACCCTTATGTGGAGACCAGCCTCCCAAAAGCGGAGAAACCAGAGGTCTGGGGACGAGCCCTGGAGCCAGAGCAGAGGGCAGGGGACCTGGAGAGCTAGGAACAGTGGGGTGAGTGTGTGAGCGTGCAAGGGTGTGGGAGAGGCATTGAGTGTGTGCATGTGTATACACGTGTGGGATCATCAGGTGAGCAGTATGCACCTGACTGTGCGCTCCCACTTGTGTGCATTTGCTCTCCACATGTCTCATGAAGTGCACACAGGTATGAGCCTGTGCATACGCATGACAGAGGCTATGAACCACACTGAGCCCCTCCCCCAGGGATTCTGCATCTGGGCTGGGGGAAAGGCAGGTGAGACATGGATACCACATCCCTAGGGAGTCACTGTTCGGAATGTCCCTGCCCCCTCAGAGAGCCACTGTTTGGAATGTCCCTGCCCTCTGGGACATTTGGGTCTGCTCTCCAAAGTGACTAGGACAAACATTCCTGCTGGCCATGGAGCATCTTTGTCCTGTGCACTGGAGCAGCAAAGAGATGAAGGGCCAGTGCTCTAGAATGTTCTTGACCTTGCTCCCTCTCTAGTGCAGCAATGTGGCCTGTCCTTTGGTGCATCCCAGCTCTTTTGCTCCTGTAGGTAATGCAGGTGGGTGGGGCCCAGACACAGACATGGGAAAGGCTGGAAGCTTCTGGGTCTGTGTCTTGGAGTAGGCTGGCAGACAGACCAGGTGAATTCCTACTTTTTGTTTTGAGAATATTAATTTTTATTTTTTTAACAAAAACATTTAATAAAATATCTTTGTGATCTTGTGGTAGGGCAGGAATCTTTTTAACTTTTTGTTTTGTATTCGGATATAGAATCTGCCTGCAATGCGGGAGACCTGGGTTCAATCCCTTGGGTTGGGAAGATGCCCTGGAGGAGGGCATGGCAACCCACTCCAGTATTTTTATCTGGAGAATCCCATGGACAGAGAAGCATGGGGAGCTACAGTACGTGGGGTCGCAAAGAGTCAGACATGACTGAACGACTAAGCACAGCACATAGCCGATTAACAATGTTGTGATGGTTTTAGGTGGACAGCAGAGGGACTCAGCCATACATATACATGTATCCATTCTCCCCCAAACTCCTCTCCCATCCAGGTTGCCACGTAACGTTGAGCAGAGCTCCCTGTGCGATACAGCAGGTCCTTGTTGGTTATCCATTTTAAACATACCAGTGTGAACATCAGACCAGGTGACTTTCTAAAGGAAACTGAAAGCGGGGCCTGTGCCGTCTGACAAGGCTGTGCAGTCCTAGGTCCCCTTCCTCCTTAACACGTGACTGTCTTGCTCACAGGGTCCCCCGGAAGCCACAGGAAAGGCTGAGCCTCATGTGCTGGTGAATTTAGAGGCTACACCCAGGTAGCAGGGAGCAGGGCAGTAGGGTCAGTGTGCTCCCCATAGCTGGGAGCCAGGAGTCACACCTGGTGGTTTCTCTGGGCCAGGAGAGCTGTGGCTGTGGGATGCTGGGGAGCAGAGCTGTGAGGGGAGGCTGACTGCCTGGGCCCCTCCATCAGTCAGGCTGGTTCTCCCTGCGGCTGGGGCCCTGACAGCAGTGTTCTTTGCCACCAAAGTCCTAGGATGTGGCTATTTCTCTGGTTTACTGGATCTCAGTCACAGCCAGATGTGGGTTGTAGGGGGCAGTCTTCTGGTGCCCAGAAGGTCCCCTCTGGCCATGCCTGGAAATCCTTGAGCCCTCTGGGCTCTGGCAGTCCCCTCTTACATCGCCATCACCTGGTTTTCTCCTTCCTGGCTGCCCACCCCTGCCCTGCTTACCTGCCTCCTCCCAGCCTTTCCCTCCAGGTCCGCCCGCTCCATGGTTTGGTCCCCAGAGACACAAGTAGGTACAAGCAGAGGTGGCTTAGGGGAGGGCATGTGAAAAGGTCCAGATGGACCCCAGCTGTAGGGAACGTGGGCAGGAGGTGTTGCCAGGATAGGGCACTGAACATCTAATGTGTGATGCTACCCTGTGGGTTAACCTGAGCCAAGTGCGGACAGGCCTGCCTCCTTACCACCCGAGGGCTCAAAACCTAAGAGATCGCAAGCCTTGATGGACCCTGTAGAAAAGGGGAAACCTCTGCAATAGAGAAAGCTGTGATGGTTCCTTGGGACCCAAAATGAAGTGTGGGATGGCCTGAGACTGGGTTTGGTCCCTTACCCAGCATAGCTCATAGGCAATGTGGCTCAGACAGTAAAGCGTCTGCCTGCAAGGCAGGAGACCCAGGTTCGATCCCTGGGTCGGGAAGATCCCCTGGAGAAGGAAATGGCAACCCACTCCAGTACTCTTGTCTTGAAAATTCCATGGACAGAAGAGCCTTGTAGGCTACAGCCCATGGGGTCACAAAGAGTCAGACATGACTGAGCGACTTCACTCACTCATAGGCAGAGCAGCCCTGAAGGAGGCTGGCCCTGTGCTCAGCTCCAGGCAAGTCTTTACACACATGTTCACATGGAATGTTCACGGATGTATAAATGGGCTATAGAAAGCCAGTTCCTTCCTGGAGGCTGCCCAGTGGACGCAGATCCTCCTCTCGTGTTGTTCTCATGATCTGCCCCTGAGAGCAGTGGGTGAGGGTGGTGACCATTCCCCTTTCTTTTAGTGAGGCATTGGCCTGGGCCAGGCCAAAGGGAGATGCAGGCCAGCTCCCCATGCCTCTACCTGGGCCAGTTGTATTTCTCTAGGATACACTGGCTGGGCTCTGCAGAAAAATCACTCTGAGTTCTGAGACCTGAGAGCTGTTTGATGAGCACACTCCTGGCTCCTATGCCCCATCTCCAGTGACATGTTCCACATTTTTTGTAACAGGGACCCAGGCAGGAGGGCCCTCCATGCTGCAGACTCTGCTCATGGGCTGCAGACCCGCCCTGTTGTTCAGCAGAACTTGGGAGCATTTTCCAATGACTGGATACCATTTTACCAGGATGAAGGCCGAGGCTATTGCGGTCAGGCCTGGGGTTTCCTAACAAGCCAGAGGGTGACCAGCAGGCTCCCCCATACTGTGGGGCCCACAGGCAGCCCCCCTTCCTTCCTCCTTTTTTTTCTGTGGCCATACCATGCAGCTTGTGGGATCTTAGTTCCCCCATATGTGCATGTGTGCTCAGTTGCTCAGTGGTATCTGACTCTGCAACCCCATGGACTGTAGCCTGCCAGGCTCCTCTGTCCATGGAATTTTCCAGGCAAGAATACTGGAGCGGGTTGCTATTTCTTACTCCAGGGGAATCTTCCCAATCCAGGGATCAAAACCCTGTCTCCTATATCTCTGCACTGGTCAGTGACTTTTTACCACTAGTGACACTTGGAAAGCCCCTTACTTCCCCCACCAGGGATCAAACCCAGGTACTTGGCACTGGACTGCCAGGGAATTCCCTTCCTCCCCCCATTGATGCTCCCTGGCCCCTCCCTCTGTCCGGGCAGGGCTAAGAGCCTAGAACAGAGGAGTGAATGGGGGCTGCCTCACACCCAGAAGCTTAGCTTCCAGCATGATTTTCCCTCTAAGCTCATCGGTGCCCACCGGGACCCTCGGGAGACCGAGCAGGGCCCACACACCACTCTTCAGCCCTGGAACTCCTTTTCCAAGTGCTGAGCAAGTGTCCAAAGATAATAAATGGAAATTTATTACACTTCCCCATAATCCACAGTGGATTCATTTCAGTTCCTTCACTGACTTCAGGTCCTCGTACACTTCAGGTCCCCCTGGAGCATCCTGTGTCCTGCTCTTGTTACAAGGGCCCCGGTTCCCAGAGCTCCCAGGGCCTGGGGCTCAGCTCCTCCTCTGAGAGGCTCCACCTTCCCAGCCTGTGCCCCCCAGGGAAGCAGGGGGGTCTGTGGACAGGTCATTGCTCCAAGGACCTCGCGCTAAAGGAGGCCATTTGCAGACTGGAGCTGGGCTCCTGCCCAAACCAGGGACCAAAGAAACACTTGGAATTCGTAAGGAGATTCTGCTGAGCTGCCGGAGCCCATCAAATTTTTATTGAATGCATTTCCTCTGGAGAACTTGTGTACTAAATCCTGCCTCGGCCGTATTAGAGGAATAAAAATTCCATGCACAGACTTGACTGCAAATGTTCCTCCTAAGGGCAAAGGACACACTTTCTCAAAGGCCACATTTTTTTTTTTTTTTTGCACAGAGGCTGGGTGTGGGCTTGTCCTTGGCCAGGGCCCAGAGGGCTCCAGAGCGGTGGGCTCCTTCCTTTCATGTGGCAACGGGTGGGATGGAAACCACTCCGCATCCTACCAGCCCACGTTTAAGACTTCTGTGGACTTGGACCTGTCCCAGCAAATTCTCCTCACTGCTGCACCACTTGCTCCAGCCCAGAGTGAAACCCACCATCAAGGGCATCAGGGGAACCCTTGGCTTCCTCTGTACCCTGGAGGCTCAGGTGGGTCAGGAAGATACCCTGGAGAAGTAAATGGCAACCCATTCCAGTATTCTTCCCTGGGAAATCCCATGGACAGAGGAGCCTGGCGGGCTACAATCCATGGGGTTGCAAACAGTCAGGCATGACTGAACAACTAAACAACAACCACCCCATTAAGCTACATTTCTGGTTGTCCTCCACCCTCCTGGATGGGCTCTCTTATAATTCTCTTCTGGACTCTGACTTTGTGCGGTTGTCTCCCCAAGAGAGATAAGTCCCTTGAGATAAGGTACAGTGGGGGAAATGAGAGAGATAAAGCTCAAGAAAGTATTAGAATCACAAGTGGAAGGTCTGCACGCAGTGGGAGATTACTGTGCAGCATCACACCGAGAACTTGCCAGGATAAACCAACCAAGGGTGATTTGTGGGCTCGAGGCCGCCTGCCAGCAAGTGTGGATGGCATGCAAACTGGGGTTGTCTTTCTTGTTCTCTGGACTGGCCGTGACTTATCCAGGTTTCCCTGGTGAGAGAGGATGGGCAAGTGGCTCAGAGGATTGGGGGCAGGGAGGGGAGACCGTCTCCTAGACCCAGGCCGCCTCAGGGACAAGGAGGTGCTTGTGAGCAGCATTGTGGCTGATGGTATGGAGTGTGGGCCTGAGAGAGGCTTCATCTTTGGGGGACGGGGGTGCCAGTAGCCATTCCAGCCTGTCAGGTCCCTCAAGGAGCCCTTTAGGTGAGTGGCCTCGGGCAAAGCTGCAGCCACTTTTCTTTCTGCCTGTCTTGGGGGATGCAGTTAACGTTCCGTGAAACTGAAAGGCTGGTGGCCTTTGTGGGCTGGGCTATCTGTCCCGGTCCTGGGTCCCCAGCGGGTAGCACCTGGCTTGACTTTATTACTTCCTCCCCAGGCTGAGCCCAGGAAGGGAGCCCATCTGTGTTTCCCCAGACTCTCTGGACAGAGGCTTCTGGGCTGAGCTTCCTGACCACATGGAGGGTGGGTGATGGGGCAGGGGCTGAGGCAGGAGGAGCCTCCTTCCCGCTGTGCTTGGGGTCAGCATACTCGGAGGAGGAAAGCTGGATCACAGTCCTCTGGGAGACAGAAGGATGGATGGCATGACCTCCGAAGCGCCTTCCTTTAATGGGGACCACGAGCAACGGGCTGGGCAGGCTGCATTCTCTCTGCCCTCATTTCCTGAAGCACCCACTTTGTAATTACAGCCGACGCCAGACGAGCCAAGCTTGACTTAAATGCTGGGGATCAGTTCCCAGGGAAACGTTATAGTGGCTGTGACATTTCAGCACCGCGGCAGTCACCAGGGTATTGAGCAGATGCTGCAGTCAATGAGTCACGATTCCCTGTCCCTGGCATGGGGACGCAGATGCACCTGTGCATGTACGAGTACCCAAATTGCTAGAGCTTGCAGGCTGTGATGGACTCATGGTCACCATCGATGCATGACACCCCACCCCCCCACTGGGTGCAGGCCACCCACATCTGGAAAGTCATATATATAAACTTGCGTGTCCCACATACAGTTCTATCCCAGAAGGAGCGATCCTGGCTCACACACATCTTTTTCTCTCCTGCATGCCTTCCCACACGTGGGCTGCTTTTCAAGTACAAAGGAGCCCCGTTCTATTCAGGCAATCCATATGAAGCTGACCTCGCACAAAGACCAGGCCACCACGCTGCTCTGAGCCGTCCCTCCGGGTCCAGGCAGTTCTGCTCAGGGTGCCTCCCGCTGACTCCTGGGAGCGGGTGAGGGGAGCTCTGAGAGATGGCCCTGGCCCAGGGGAGAGAGAAAAGTGGCTCGACAGTTCTGAATAAGAAGAAGCTTTCATCCACCTGAGATTAAATTATAGCCAGGAGGCACTTCTGAATAGGACCAAAATAGATAACTGGAAACAGGCAGCCCTACTCTAAATTCCCAGAATCTGTAGTCTTTCCTGGGCTGGGTTATCCTTGAGAAGCTCTGAGAGTATTTCTGTTTGAACAAGATCTGGGGGTTTCACGTGGAAGAGTGTGATCTTCAGGTTAACAGAAGCCGCGTTAGCAGAAACCTCCCCGACAAAAACTCAAATCTTCACTTCTCACCCAGCCGGGGGCTCATAGAGACTCTGGACTGGATCCTACTTGGCCTAGAAGGGGCCAAAGTGCCCAGGGCATTGCTTCCACCCCTGGTATGCCAGCAGCCCAGCTGGCCCTCGAAATGAGAGACTGGAAGTCAGGGGTCTGACAGCCTTGGACTCAGGCCCTGCCACACCAAGGAGGGTGGATGCCAGCTGGTGTGTGTGTGCTCAGTTGTGCAGTCGTGTCAGACTCTTTGCAGCCCCATGGACTATAGCCCACCAGGCTCCTCTGTCCATAGGATGCTCACGGCAAGAATGCTGGAGTGGGTGGCCATTTCCTCCTCCGGGGGCTCTTCCCCACCCAGGGATCAAACCCACGTTTCTCTCGTCTCCTGCATTGGCAGGTGGATTCTTTACCACGATTGCCACCTGGGAAGCCTGGATGCTGGTTGGTGGTCAACGCAAATCGCTTCTATGAATGGAAAAAGGCTGCCAAGACAAAGCGTCTTAGAAGGGACTCATGTCTGAGGAGCTCACTGCTACTCTTCCACAACTCCCCACCTGAACTGGATCCTCCCTGCAAAGAACCCAGAAGGCAACCCCAGGAATCAGATGAGCCCTAATAACACTGATCGAGGAGAAACGGAGCCAAGGAGAAAAACTGCTAAATAGCAGTTTGTCAGCCCTGAAACACTCTTCTGTCCTCTGTCTCCCACCAGGATGCAGGCTTGCCGTCTGGGCGCAAACAATGATTAGATTTTTAATTATTGATGAGTTTGCATCTCTTACTCCTCTGCAGCAACCAGACAAGAGTCTGATAAGTTTGCAAGAAGGTTTTCAAAGATGGGGACCATTCTTTCGGAGTGACAGCATGTGGGTCAACAGATACTTGGGTTCCTTGTCTCTTGTTAAGAAACAGGAGTGGTATTGGCCCCAGTCACCTATCATCCTTGGCCTTCCAACTGGCTCCAAGGGCATACAAAACAGGGCAGGGTCAAGCTCTCTGTCCAGGACAAATAAAGCTTTCCAGTCGAGGCTGCGGGGCTCTAGGACCCTCACTATTGTCTTTTGTGTTTTCCATGTGGCTGCAGGCTCCTGCCTGGGGACCAGAGACTCTAGATCCTTGACCTATACATTCCCAGACCCCAGCAGCCTTGCTCGACCCCCTTCATGGTTTCAAGTCCCCAGAAACTTCCCGAACTGCCCCCTTTCCCCTACCTTGGAGGCAGTCTTTCTGGTAGATGCCTGCAGCCCAGGAGATTGAATTCATTCTTATTTCCAGGTGCTATACATTCAGATGAAGTTCTTCTTTGGATCTTCTGCCCAGAAAAGTATAAATATTTCTGATCTATAGCAAATGTGTTTTCCTTTAGCTAACATCTTGGCAGGCAAGTACACTAATCTCCCAGGAAAATCTAGGGCCTGAATAGCAAGCAGATTTTTTTTTTCCCTGAGCAAATAGAAATTCTGAGTTGCTTTTTTAATGTTGCTTTTTTTTTAAAACAGCAGATCTGGAGAAAAATCACAGTCCATTAAATCTGCATCTCTTGAAAGAAAAACCCAGAAGGCCACCTCCCCATCAAAGGCAAAATGAACAGAGTTGGGAAGTGTGTTTAAAATGCACCAAGGGAGCAGCCGCCATCCTAAATTACCCCGCTCAGCCTGCGGATGCAGGGGTTCAAGCATCCCCTACGAGATGGGATGAGAGAGGCCAGTCGGCACTGCACAGCCCTCAAAGTGGAAATGGGACCCGTCTGCTCCTGCCGAAGGCTCAGCAGTGCCCCACCCTGTAGGTGCCAGGGACCCCAAAGTTGAGCAAAGAATATACCTAGCAAGACCCCAGACTCCCCAAACCATTCTCGATTCACATGCTTACGTTTTATAGGCTCCTTCTGTGGCCAGACCTGGGGCATGAAGTGGCCCCCAACTTAATCCCTGGGGTATGGGTAATAAAAATGAGGTCAGAAAAGGACCTAAAGCGGTGGGTCTGTGCCAAGGGCCAACTACCGAGCAACACTGCGGAGTGCGTGCATGCTCAGTTGTATCCCACGCTTGCAGCCTTATGGACTGTAGCCTGCCCTCTGTCCATGGGATTCTCCAGGCAAGAGTACTGGAGTGCACTGCCATTCCCTTCTCACCACATAGAAACACATCAAGGGCTGCTCTCCTGTGTCTGCAGGCTACTTGCTTCCACATTGAGTTTTGGGGGGCTGTAAGTTGATACTATTGGATTGGCCAAGAAGTTCTTTCAGGTTTTCCCATAAGCGCCTTTAGAAAAACCCGAACGAACCTTTTGGCCAACCCAATACATCTTCCATTAGCACTCAATCCCTAGACTAGAGTCATCTTCAAAGTTTTGCAAATTCCAAATGAGTGAGACCTCAATGAATGTATTAGTGAGGCCACTATTCAAACATCCCTTGGGTTAGATGGAAAAGCTAAAAATTTATAGTGCTTTTTACCAAATGGGGATGAAACTGTTATAAGGTTATCCTGATGCCCTCCTTGTTGCTGTTCAGTTGCTAAGTCATGTCCAATTCTGTGACGTCATGGATTGTAGCCCACCAGGCTCCTTTGCCCGTCAGATTTCCCAGGCAAGAATACTGGAGTGGGTTACCATTTCCTCCTCCAGGGGATCTTCCCGACACAGGGATCAGACCTGCATCTCCTGAGTCTCCTGCATTGGCAGGTGGATTCTTTACCACTGAGCCTCCAGGGAAGCCAGCACAGAGGAGTAGGTGTTGTTATTTCCACTTTCTTGCCTGGAAAGGTCTTTCCATCCCACTTGACTGGCTCCTCCTGTGAGCCTGGGGCAGGTGGAGGGACTGTCTGAACTGAGGATCCCAGGACCACAAAAGGCTGAGCCTCCGTGCACACTGCCCGGCCCAGACCAGGGCAAAGCAGGCCCTTCTGGAACCTTCCATTAATTCCCCCTCATGGGTTGACCTGTCTGCTTCTTTCACTCTAAAAGGGGAGTGGGTGGAGTAGGGAATGGCAACCCATTCCAGTATTCTTGTCTGGAAAATTCTATGGACAGAGGAGCCTGGCGGGCTACAGTTAATGGGGTCTCAAAGAGTCAGATACGACAGAGCACAAACAAACAAAAAAAGGTCCACTCTAAACCCAGGGTGATCTGATCTAAAAATCCACAATTACATACGCAGAGATCACTTTTCAAAATAAGGTCACTTTTGCAGGTTCTGGGGGTTACAACTTGGGCACCCCTTTAGGGGCCACTTTGAAACCTGGTGGCTTCTATGAAACCCAGGACATCCCTGGTGGCTTAGATGGTAAAGCATCCGTCTACAATGTGGGAGACCCGGGTTTGATCCCTGGGTTGGGAAGATCCCCTGGAGAAGGAAATGGCAATCCACTCCAGTACTATTGCCTGGAAAATCCCATGGACAGAGGAGCCTGGTAGGCTACAGTCCATGGGGTCCGGACACGACTGAGCGACTTCATGTATGAAACCTGGTAGTGAAACCACTATGAAACCACCATATATCTGGTACAATCTGGTAAGAAAAAAATATAAGGGGAGTGGGTTGCTCTAGCCCCTCTCACTTGGATGACAAGCAACACCTCCACCCAGGAGACTGCTTCATGCCTTCCCACCACCTTGTCTGCAAGAAGGTGTCCTTGATCCAAGTGGGAGAGCACCCCACACTCTGCCCACTCACCCGAACCAGCTGGTTGCTACCAGCTTCCGGCTCAGAAGCTCAAACAGAGCTGGTGAACGTCCAACACCAGCAATGTGGACAAAGAACTCCACCCAACACAAGGGTTGAACCACAGCATCCGTCTCTGGTTGGAACATGGAGAGCTCACAGAAGGGAGCATATTAGGCCTGTGTTTTTCATCACGGAGACGGTAAACAAACCCCGAGGAAGAGCTGCCCATCACCCGAGCTAGCTTCCCGACAGGAAATGGTATGAGTGACTTCGTTTTTAAACATTATTATCCTCTTGAAAGCAAAAGATAAAGGACGCCTTGGAGCAGCCAAATTGCTTTGGCTCAAAAATCATTTTAAATACCATTTCCTTTAACAAGCCTACTGCCTGGGCAACGGATCAACACTATCCATTTTAACCTTAGTCAGTAGGAGAAAAAAAAAAAAAAAATCACTGGAGTGCTTGTAATTATTTAGCTCTCTCCCTCTCTCCCCACCCAGATATGTTAACTAATGACCAAACAATGCCTACCCAAGTCCTATTTTAAACAACTGAACCCATCAGGGATCATTTTCCCTCTGTGTCTACTATCAACCCAGACAAGGGGGATTTGGGGCTATTTTCAACCATTCCCAGAAAGTACTGGAAACGGTCTTCCCCTCTTGCTTAGGTTGGTAAAGCACCAAGTTAGAGCGGGTGTTCACCTTTGCCCTTAAGCTAAACAAGTCTCTTTAAAGACGTCTTTATGAATGGGAAGGATGGAGCCAATCTACCTCTGCTGGGGAGGGTCAGGCATGGAAGGGCTCAGACGAAAGCAGGGGTGGACAGGTGACCTCTCAGGATGCCGCTCAGATAGAAATGCTGTTAATAAATAAATAAATAAAGCTTGAAGGCTTTCAGATGTGTGGGTAGAAAGTGTGCTGTGGTCTCCTTTTTGTTTTGGAAAGAAAAGGAGTTTCCATTAGGTTATTTGCAAACAGACAAACGAGGAAAACATGCATAAGTTCAAAGTAAATGACTTTCACAGAGAATAGCCTAGGCGGTGGAAGGGATCCGAGTCTCTGCGTTTGTTCTTGTTTGGGTCGAGAGACATGTGCACAGGAGGAAGTGTCTTTACTGCTGAAACGGGAAGGTCTGAAGAACTTTTGGGTCGTAGCCTCGCCTGGAGGGCTCTAGGTCTCCCCAAGGAAGAGTGTCCAACCTGGGAGAGGGTGGTACCTCTGCCTACAGTGCCCTCAGAGGCCACGTCCATCTCCAAGGACCTGGCTCAGGACTTTATCTTCACAACTAGATGGGAAGCCCCTGCAGGACACACGGCATCTTACAGCACAGATCCAGCAGGGAACTCACTTTGGCACCAATGCCTCTGGTCGCACCAGCCCCTCACCAGGTGAAGGGGCAGCTTTAACGCTGCTCTTGGTAATTACAGTTTTGGCTTCACTGAGGCCAACTGTGGTGCTTCTGGGAGGATGGACTCCTTACCGAGTGACTGCCCATTTTACCTGCATCTCTTACAAAAAAAAGGCTCTCAAACTACAGCCACTATGGAGAACAGTATGGAGATTCCTTAAAAAAAAACCTAGAAATAAAACTACCATATGAGCCAGCAATCCTACTACTGGGCATGTGCCCTGAGAAAACCATAGCTGAGAAGGACACATGTGCCCCAGTGTTCATCGCAGCACTGTTTACAATAGCTAGGACATGGAAGCAGCCTACATGTCCAGCAGATAATGGATACAGAAGCTGTGGTACATATATACACAATGGAATATTACTCAGCCATAAAAAGGAACAAACTTGAGTCAGTTCTAATGAGGTGGATGAACGTAGAGCTTGTTATACAGACTGAAGTAAGTCAGAAAGAGGAAAACAAATGTTTGTTTGTGCTAATATATATTCCTCATATATTAGCACACATATATGGAATCTAGAAAAATGGTACTGATGAGTGTATTTGCAGAGCAGGAATAGAGACTCAGACATAGGGGACAGATTTACGGACACAGTGGGGGCAGGAGATGGTGGGATGAATTGAGACAGTAGCACTGAAACATACACGTTACTGTATGTAAGATAGATAGCTAATAGGAAGTTGCTATATAACACAGGGAGCTCAAACCATGCCTGTGACAACCTAGAAGGGGAGGGAGGTTTAAGAGGCAGGGGATATATGTATACCTATGGCTTATTCATGTTGATGTATGGCAGAAAACCAACACAACACTGTAAAGCAATTATCCTCCAATTAAAAACAAACAAAAACTACCGAAAGAGCAGATACGAAGCCAGGAAGCCCAGGGAGGGAAACTCAGCTGCAGATTTAGGATCAAGAGAGTCTGATTCTGGGTCTGGGTGAAGAGTTATTCGTTCCGCAGCCCTCTGCGACATTAACCAGAATGTTGCATCACTTGGGGAGGAGAGAGCATCCCCTGGGTGGAGACGGGGAGGGCTCTGTTTTCAGATGCCTGGCGAGGCTGACCCTGCGGTCCAGCAGGGAGCATGGAACGCTTCCACTGGGACCCAAGTGCCCTCTTGTAGCTGCTGAAAGTCACCCCATGTAACGAGCAGCAGAAACAAGCTAATGACGCCAGTACGCCTCCTCCCTTCTGTCCAGGGGACCAGGACTGTGTGTGTTCACGTCCCCACCTCCTCTAGGGCATGGAATGTCAGCCGAGGGCCCTCAGTGTGGAAGCATGGAGTGGAGGGTCAGACAGTTGGGGTGTGGCATTCTCTGCCGACATACCAGCCTCACAGGGGGGCCCCACTCAGAGAGTCTCGTATGTGAAGGCCCAGCCATCTGACTGCATGCGTCCAGGGTGACTCTTTGCTTCCCAAAGGACTCCCACTAGGGCCCTAGTGTGTGCTATCTGTGCCACCTCTGGACTGTAAGCGTCCAGAGGTCAGGGTACCCGTCTGCCTGGTCATCCCTGGGTCCCCTGCACCCGGCACAGAGCAGTGGTATCTGAGGAATGGATTTCTCTAGTGCATTTAAAAAAGACCTCAGAGCCTAGCAGGTGCCTTGGTGACCCACAGTGGAGCCGATCTGCCGATTCTCTAGGGACAGCTCTGTCCTGCCCCACAAAGACTCCATGAAAGACCCCGGCACTGTGGGGTTTATTTAAGACCTCTGGACAGTACTGTATAATATGTCATCTGGAGAGCTAAATAGGACAATAGGAGCCTGGCTAGGGGATAGGAGGGTGTCATTGTCCCTTCCCAGGCCAGGGCCACTACTGGGGAGGAGCGTGGGCAGAGAAGGGAGGGGACTTCCGCAAGGTTACATGGAAGGAGAAGCCAAGCACTAAACTGTACATAGACGATTTCATGACACTTTTATAAGGTCCCTACAAAACAAGTCTCTTAGCATCCATTTACAGTCAGGGGAACCAAAGGCCCAAGAGGTTAAGAAGTGTGTCCCCAGGTCACGGGGCTGGGTGGCCGAGGAGAAACTTCTACAGTGGAAAAAGGCCATGAGCCCCCTTGGGACATGACCTCAGACCCTAGACAGTCCCTGGGGCCCACGCCTCCCGTCTCCTCGTCTCATCTCCTCACCACTCTGACAGTAGCGGGCAACCCGCCACCTAGGGACGCCCGGGGCACAGCATGGTAGGCAGAACACAGGCAGGTGTGTGATGGGTTTTCCTCAGAGGAACAGAGGAGGAACGGGTGCTCCCACTGAAGGTGTGAATGAGTGAATGAATGAATGAGGACTGAAGGTTTCCAGCCTGGAGTCTCGGGAAACCACAAGCACATTTGGGCCTCAGCTGCTGGCCTGAACTTATTCCTCCAGACCCGGGATTATAGGGTGTTCCATGACGATGAACAAGCCCAAAGTGTGCACGTGGGCCTGATTCCAGCAACCCCAGAGGTGAGGACAGCTGATCACATGCGAGTGTGTGATGGACTCTCCAGAATCAACACTGCTGGGGTCCCCTTGGTCACCTGGGAACAGCGCTTACAGGCTTCACCAACAGTGCTGGGTAAATGTCAAGAAGGGGGCAGAGGGACCACAGGGCCACAGAGGAGGCCCCCCCTGGGGTCTGGGCCAGTGAGGCCTATTCTGGACCATGACCTCTAACCCCAAGTGTTCTGGCCTTCAGGTTGTGAGTGTGGCCGCTGAAGGCCGCCATGCTCATGGACCGGCCTTGACATGCACACAGGAGCTCTCGGGTTTGCTGACTGGAGAACCCACGTTCAACTTGGAAACGTTTTCCACCTTCTATCAAGGGAGTCTGCAGAAGAGGCTGGGGGGCAGGGTCTGTGGCAGGACAATGCAGGAAGCTACTCAGGGAAACAGAAGCCATCCCAAAGGGGCAGAGATCCTGGACAGGCACTGAGAGGAGCTGGCAGCTTTTGCTTCCCCTGTCCTCTTCCCGAGAGGAGGCACAGAACTTCAGTGACCTGGTCAAGGTGGTCCGTCCAGAAAAAGGGCCCCCAGACCCAGAGGCAGACACCTGGGTCTGGGCTTTGCCTGGCTGGCCGTGGGGAGGAGCCCTGGGACTCTGGGCAGGTCCAGTCCCTCTGGGCCTCTGTTTTCCATCCTCAGAGGGTGTCCTGTGCTCCCCAGGGCAGGAAGGGGGAAAGGGGAATGTTGTCACTTCCCCTGTCTTCCCCCAGCAATTCTGCAGGCTCTGAGGCTCCTCTGTGAGATTCTCCCACGGATGCTCATGGGGGCCGGCAAGGAAGGAGGGTTTTCTTCCCAAGCTGCCTGCCTCCTATTGGCTGTCTCCTTCACTACCCCCGAGGGAGAGAGCCGAGCATCAGGTAAGGGTGATGCCCCAGAGGACCCTCTGCAGCCACAGGTGGGATCAGCTTCCCCATACCGGCAGACCTCTTCCTCCCCAGGGCCCCACATCAATTGCCTGTTGGTAACACCCTGTCTCTTGGTCTGATTTTGCAAATCTGGGTGGGCTTTTGACTTTTCTGAGAACTTTGCCAGCATCAGCACCTGGTGCCTGGTGAAGCTGTCCCTCCCCACCCTCACCTAGGTGATCAGAGCAGGAGGAGCATGGTGTGTCCAACTGGCTTGCAGCCATGTCCATCTCCCATGGAGCCATGAAGCCCACTGTCAACTTGGGTTCACACAAAAGCCTGGCGTCGGTGCTTGGCCACGGTTCCCCTCACAACCTGCACCTCCTCCACCCATACCAGGCTTTCGAGTCAGTTTCTGAGAGAAATAGAGCCTAAGTATTAAAAAATACTGTATAAAAATCTCAGCAAGAAAACTCGCATTCCATGGAGCGTCTTGGTCTTCGAGGCAGGACCTGGGTGCCTCTTTTCCTGCCTTAGTGGAGATGAGGTCGGGGCTCTGCATCTGCAGGCTGGTCTTTCCCAGGATGTATCTGTGTATGTGTGTGTGTGTTATATGTATCTCTGTGTGTATATGTATGTGTGCATCTCTGTGTATCTGTGCATCAGTGTGTGTGTGTATCTAGTGTATGTGTGTATATATGTATCTCTCTGTGTGTATATGAATGTGTATATCTTTGTGTATCTGTGTATCAGTGAGGGTATCTGTGTATCTGTGTAGATATGTATCTCTGTGTATCTGTGGGTGTGTCTTCAGGCTGGTCCATCACAGGATGTGTGTGTGCGTGCATGTGTGTATATGTTTCTGTGTATCAGAGTGTGTGTAAGCATATCTGTGATGTGTGTGTATACGTATCTTTCTGTTTGTATGTGTGTGTATATCTGTGTGTGTGTGTGTATGTATCTGTGCATCAGTATGTGTGTATCTGTGTATGTGTGTGTATATATATGCATCTCTGTGTGTATATATGTATGTGTATATCTGTGTGTATGTCTGTGTGATGAGATGGGCAGAAAGGCTGGGTAGACAAAACAAATTGCAGCCTCAGGCTCCACACCCTCCCAGGCCCCTTTGGTCCCTGAGGCTTGAAGTGTGAAGCTGGGGGTGATATGAACTCTTTGGAGGGGGTGCTGGGACCAAGGTCTGCACCCACTCTGGCTGCCGCAGCCTGCACCCCAGCCAACAAGAGCACACCCAGAATTGGGACCCAGCCTCCAGGTGGCCGTGGAGCTCCAGACCTGCCTGTGGAGAGGCTCTGGCCACCTGGGCCAGACTGACCAGGAGTGTCTAGAGTTAGTCAGATGGCAGATGGGCAGATCCCAGATCAAGTGGCAGGCTGCTGTGGTCTGTTGTCCCTGGGGGAGGTGAGGAGAGGTGAGAGAAAGTGACCATGGCTCCAGAAAACAGGTCAGAGGTCACAAGGTAGGTCTGCAAACAGAGCTGTGATGTGCAGACAACTGAGAGGAGCCCAGCTGCATCACAGCAAAGAACCGCACTGGAAGGTAACTAATGGGACCAAGAACAGCCCAGGGTCTGTGATCTCTCCTTTAGGGGCCTGGTTCTAAAGATCCTGGAAAGTGCAGCCTTTGGGATTCTCTGTGGTCCTTTGCTTCCTGTCCCTCAGCCAAGGCTTGGACACCTACTGTATCCTGGGCCCCTCTATGGGCTGGCATCTGAATGCAGTTTCTTCCCACGAGTTTTCTTGCATCACCCCATTAGCAATACTTGCAGGCCCAGGCTGGTCCTCAATGGACATCTCAGGCGGGGCTGGAACTAGCGTGAGGCAACGGATTGGTCTCATGCCTTGGGTTAAAATTTAAGTAGGTACCCAAATGCTCATCACTGAGACAAATGCTATTTTAATGCAACCTTCCAAAAAAATTAATGCAAAAATTTTCAATGAACTAAATGCTAAAACGTTAAATAAAGATAGGATGATCATCACTGACTTCTCCTTTTGCCTTAAAGCTCTGATATGGCTTAGGCTGGCCCCCGAGCTGAGGGGTAGTGGCTCCACCCCAAGTGAAGGTTTATCGCCCAAAGTGCTGGCTTCCTAGTCCCATCTGGGTTGCCACAACTGCTTCTCTCCGTGTTAATTCGAGGAGACTGAAGCACAGACGGCAACTGCTGAGGGGCCTTTGTGCATTTGCTACAGGAAGTGAGGAACAAGGGAGGTACAGGCAGCCATGTGTCAGACACAGTCATTGCTACCGTGGGTTCCTGTGCACTGAGCATGTGCTATGCGCTCCGTGTCATGCTGAGTGCTTCACACATGTTATGGCTTTTTTTTCTCCTCCCAACAAATGCCCGAGGCAGGTACTGTTATCACACCCATTGTGCAGGTGAGGAAACAGGCACAGAGAGGTTAGGCTACTCCCCAGAGGACTACGGGCAGAGCTGGGATTTGAACTCAGAGCCTGAGTGTGCTAGGAAGGTGGGCAAGGAAGCCCCTGGTCCTGCCTCAGGGAGAGAAGCAAGGGGAACTTGAGAACAGGACAGTGCCTGGGGAGGGACAGCCCTTATGGGGGAGGAACTGACTATCCAAGTGGAAGCCAAGGGCTCTGCCATGACCCTGATGAGATGTCCACTGAGTCACTCCAGGCACAGGGGTGGGGCAGGGTGACCTAGAGTCTGGGGCTGGGACCCCATGGAAGGTCTGGGGAGCTGTGACAAATACAAAGAGGACAGCAACCATCCTGGAGGCAGCTCTCAGATGCCCAAAGAAGACCACATTCAGCCTTAGAGATCGCCATGGTGGCAGCTAACTTGTCCCCATGGAAACTCAAGCGGGAACCTCCTCCTTTTACTCCACAAGGCAGGAGCCTTTGTCGTGTGGGCGAGGACTAGGGAGGCCCAAGCAGGTCCTGTGACATAGGATGTGGGCTCCAGTCTCCACATCTGTGCTGCACAGAGGTGACAGGGCAGTGGTGTGCTGAGCTGGATGTGAGTTGCTTGTTATGTTTTCAAGAACACTGTAACTGGGGCTTCCCCAGTAGTCCAGTGGTTAAGAATCTGCCTTGCAATGCAGAAGACATGGGTTCGACCCCTGATCAGGGAACCACATGCCATGGGGCAACTAAGCCCCTCACTGTAACTACTGAGCCCATGCAGCACAAACTACAGAGTCTGTGCACTGCCATGCAAGATTCCACATGATGCAAGGAAGAACCCACGAGCTGCAACTAAGACTCAACCCGGCCAAATATTTTTTAAAAAGAGAATGTTGTAACCAATGGCCATCAACTTGGAATCCTAAGATCCGCTATAGTGGGAGTATTTACACCTTGGAAATTGGCAAATATAACCCATCAGGAATTTGTTTTTGTTCTTCCCTCCACCCCTCCCACCCCCCCAACAAGAGACCCTGGTTGTTAAATGTTTACCAGCACACCACTGCATTAGGGAACAAAGTCAACACCTACAAAAATCTGGCCACCTCTCAATTGGCCATACTAATCACAGGAGCATTTGTGTGTTTCTTCCCAAAGAGGCGATCATCATGCCAAACAGGGGTTATAGTCCAACATCGTTTCTGGGTCTGAAAACACAATCTGTTTCTGGCAGCAGAATGGTCTTTGATCTAATTAAGCTTGACTCGGGCTGCTGTTGTAAGCCTGCATCCTCTGATCAGACACCATCGGCTGGCGGCTGAGTTGTGTGCTGGGGTGGCCAGGAAGCCAGCCTGGAATTTTAAAAGGCTGTGGGTTGCCTGCAGTCTCCATGTAGAAGGGTGTCCCAGAAGGAGAGGCCTAGCCTTTGGGAAGCAGGGTTCAAGCCCAGTTCCTCCTGTAAATTGAGGTGTCCCAGGTGAATCTCCCAACCTCCCTCTGACAGCTGTCCTATGCAAACAAAGGGGTTGGGCCAGCTGGTCTCTGAGGCCTTTCAGGCTCTGCAGCCCATGAAGCTGAAACCTCCCAAGTTGAGTGGGGCCTGGCTGGTGCCCCAGAAGCCCCTCCTGTAGAATCAGGGTTACTCCCCGGGACCCCTCTCCATCTGGCCGCTCAAAGCCTCACAGGGTCTCAGCAACCCAGATCCTGCCGGTGATGCTGACCAGAGATGGCAGAGCCCGCCCAGGCCCCAGCCTCCAGGGACCCTTCCTTTGCTGTAGCTCTCTGCCCCGTGCTGTCCATACTGCTTAACTTTGCAGGAGCAGGGGTTGGCTGAGAAGGCGCCACGCTGTTCCTGGGCTGGCTCCAACCCCTCCCAAAGCCCCAGCCGCCACCAATGGCAGCTGCTCCTGGGAAGCAGAGAGAGTGGTGTGTCAGGGAGCATCTCGGGGGCTGTCACTCCGTGATGCCTGTTGAGGGCCGCCTCCTCCCCCCTCTCCCCTGGGGCAGTGGAGCTGCCTGCTCTGGAGACAGGAGACACGGCAGACTACAGCTGTGGATGCAGCCACAGAAGAGCCTGGGGTTCGGTCCCGCCCCAGGCTCTCCTGTGGCTGCATCCACAGGAGAAGGAAGGCAGGGAGGGCCTGGCCAGGAGAGGTCAGGGCTGGGCTGGAGGGTGCGGAGGAGACCCATGGGCAGGACCTCTCATTCTTAACTTCTCAGAGGCCACAGAATGATCTGGATCTGTGGGGACTCAGCTGGAGTGAGCTGGGTCAGGCACATCCCAGGGGATCATGGACTCGGGCTCAACCAAGGCCTTCAGCTGTGAATGCCAGAGGCAGGGGCTTGGCTAAGGCGGAGGGGCCTACTCTGCTGATGGTCAGAGAGGGGAGGACCCAAGATGGGGGCTCTACAGGGCCCAGCAAGGTGTGGGTGACTCTGTAGGGGTGAGGGCTGGGTTTATAACATTTTGGGAGGGGACAGTACAGAGAAGGCTGGATTAACAGTAAGGTGCTGGCTGGCGAGATCAGGGTACAGGTATAAACGTGGGATCATTAGCGTAAAACTGGTACGTGAAGCTGTGGACCCAGGTGAGAGGATCCAAAGAGATGGTGTAGACACAGAATGGAAGGCAGAGGAAGCTCAGGGACATTCCAAGATCTAGGGCTTGAGGAAAAGATGTGGGGTCTGCAAAGAACCAGCAGTGTGGGAGGTAGCCAGCAGTAGAAGAGAACATTCCAGAAAGAGGGAATGGCCAACCTCATAAGTGTTGCTAGAGGTCAGGAGAAATGAGGATGGAGTAAGGTGACCTTTGTGTTCTGCAATGCGGAGGTCACAGGTGAGCTCGAGACAGCCCTGCGCAGAGGAGAAGGAGAGCCGGAGGAGGAAAGAATGCAGGTGGGCAAAAAATGATGACAAGCAGACATGTAACTGAGGAGGACTCTGGTGTGTCCAGAAAGGAGAGGTAAGAGCTCCCAGGAAGCCCTGTGCATCTGCGGGTTGGGGGTGATGGCAGTAAGTCTTCTTCAGGACCCCCAGAACCTCTGCCTGGGAAGAAAGCAGGAGGAGAACGAAGAGGGGAGGTGAGAGGAGCACTGATGTCTTTGCATACGTGTGTTCATCTCTGCCCACTTGTATTCACCTGTGCACATATGTGTTCACCTGGGTATAGCTGTTTACCTGTGTATACTTGTGCACACCTCTGTATACATGTATTCACACCTGTGCTCACCTGTACCTGTGCACCCCTGGGTTCACTTGTGTACACCTGTTTACACTTATATCCATCTGTGTTCACTTGTGTACACATGTGTATACCTGTGCACACCTGTGTACATCCACATACCTGTCCAGCTAAAACCATCTGTCGTGAATCTGGGGTGTGTGATGTATCTCACTTGCATCCTGGAGCCATCGAAATAGTAACGGTTGTAAAAGCAGCTATGATGTCACGTTGGGGGACCAGAGTTTACAGCACCCCCAGGCAATCCGACTGCACGAGTTGGGTGCCGCCGGAGGCCTGAGCAAGCACTGACGTTCACACATGGAGCTTGTCACCAGTGACTCACGTCTGCCATTTCACTCTGTTAAATTACATCTGAATTTCATTCTTGGCCCTTTGAGTTCTTTCAGAGGCAAAATAGAAAGTGTTTCCTTGAGGCAAACTTTTGTCTTTTGCTTTGGAAACGGCACTTTCCCCTTTGCTCCAAAGAAGATTAGGATATTAAGGACAGAATGTCAGCTGAAGATTACATGAAATGGATAATTAAACAAAAGCCCACATTATAAGCCATCCAGAAGGGAAATGAAGCCGCTTTTGCCTTCTCTCCGTCTTTGAAGGATGCTCTGTCGAAAGGGAGCAGGAACTGTTTGGCTTGGTAAGTACAGATAGTAACCAAGCTGTAGCACCCACTGCTCTGCCTTTACATTAAAAGCAATCGCTTAGCCGAGCTGACAACACACACCACGGAGGCATAAACCCCTCTGCAGACGGAAGGATTAAGAGGCTGACAAGGTCTGGATAATAAGGCTAATTAATAATTTCCATCCTAAGGAACTGTGGCTCTGGCAGCTTCATTCCTCCTCTGCCTCCCAGTCTGGCCTGGGCAGGCCTGTCCTCGAAGGGAAGGACAGAAGGTTTGCAGGATGGGCCAGAATAGATGGTGGTCAGTCCCAGCAGGGCAGGGAGCCAAGGGGGTCCCGGAGGAGGGGCTGCAACAGATGGCGGGTTGCAGTGTGGAGGCTGCCTCTCACTAACCACGTAGAGACCGCAGAGTGAGAGAGGGAGCTGGGTTTGCTGTCACACGGTCGCATCTGACAGACTAGTATTTCTTCATTTGAAAGGTGGTCTGGATGGGACCTTCTCAAGGGACCCCCTCCTCAATTACACCCACCCAACCAACCTCCTGGAGCAAAAACGGCTGGAAATGGAGCAAAGGCATCAGTCAGCCACCCCTGCTTGCAGCCAAAACTGACACAAGACTTGTGCAACCCTCTACCCGCCCAGGGAGGTATTTTATGCCTGTTTTACAGACAAGACCTAAGATTCAGAGGTTAATTGACGTGCCAGAGTCACGTGGCTAGTAGAAGGCAGAGCTGAATTCAGATTTCAAACCTCGGGCTTGAAAGGACCACGGGTGTTGGGGGCTCCCAGAATTTAGCCAATGAGAAGCCTGTTCAGCAGCTTCAAGGCCTCCCCCACGCTCAGGAGCATCCCCCTCCTTCCACATCCACAAGGTGTGGGCAGAGCATTCTGCTTCCCCAGAGAACCCCAGGGGCACATGCAGCTATGATTCCCAAAACGAAGATCAAGCAGCTGAAACCCAATCACTGGGACTTTCTGGGTTGCCCCCACCCCCCCAGCAATGTGACCAGGTGAAAAGACCAACCACCTAGTCACGCCAGAGGAGGGGGCCAGGATGAGGGAACCTTCTGGAAAATGCCCAGCGACTTTCCCGAGCGAGGATAATGGCTGCTTTGGGCAGGGGGACGACCATATTTCTCTGGAGGCTTTAGGTGGTAAGGCAGAGACCTTGGCATCGTAAATTGCAATCAAGCAAAGATGTCTGAGAAGGAAATAATATCGGCTCTGCTGCACAGCCTTGGCAAAGATCCTGAAATCTTAATGGAATTGAGCAATTTTTTGCATAGCACCGTAAATTCCTAGTGTCTACCTTATCTTCTCATCACGTTCTTCAAGGCACATTAAATGGAGAAAGAAGTGGAAGCTGCTAGTTAGAATGAAACCGGAACACGAAAGTGGCTCCCTGGATGATCCGTCTGAGACCACAATTCATCCCCACGCGCGCCTTCCCCGCCACAGAAGGCCTTCACCACTTACTGCTTGTCTGCTCCTGTCTCCGCGGGTAAAAAACCTCTCCTGGGCTTATAAGCCCAGGCTTCGGTCTAATTATCTATCCCGTGGTCTGCAGGGTCTCTGCTCCACCTGCCTCCTGCCTCCATTCGCCTCTCCTTCAGTGCCAAACCCCTTCTGGAACTCTGTCCTAGAACCCCCAGCCCCTGCGCTTCTTTCCAGATCTTGCCCGTCTCCATAATTTGCCAACAACCATCGCTTGGTGGGCCATGGCAGCCCTGACTTACGATGGCTATTGTTACTATTACTGATAACCATCACGATAAGGATAAAGGGTCTCATTTCAGCCTGGGAAGTCTTTCAGTGCCTCTGCTGGGCTGGTCCCCTCTCTCCTGCTGTCTTCTCCTGGGTCCAACCAGACATGGGGGCACATTCTCTCCCCACACTCCCTCCAAGTCACTTAAATAGGCACCAGGGTCTGAGACACCCGTCCTGAGGGCTCTTTCTTGGACAGCCCTGTGCCTAGCCCATGGATCTGGTTCCCCACATGTCCTTATTGCTGTACACTGTGGCCCAGACCTGCCGAGTGTCAGAAAGGCCATGCAAGAACATCCCTGCCCCGTTCTTCCATCCTTGAGTTCACCTCCTCCTCCAGGAAGCCTTCCTCGATCACCCAGCCCACTCTATGCTCCCTTCTCTGGACTCATTGCATTGACAGGCTCCCAGCACCAGCTGTTAGGGTCATAATAGAGTTCATAGGTCACATAAACTCAGGCTCAGAAATGACTTTGATGCCACAGGGCCTTTCACACATCTCCACACAGAAGATTTCAAATGTTCCAGGCCTGAGAGCTCCCTCCCCTGTCCTACTCTGTCCCTGGCGGACTGGAGAGAGCTCAGAGTCAGTTGGGGAAGGAGGGCCAAGAGTGCAGACCTACATGAGGCATCAGATCTTTCTGTCCTTCTGGACATCTGGACCGACGCTCAGAGGTTAGCAGCTCCAGAACTGTGAGCTACCTCCCTTCCCATCCTTGCTCCCTGCCCCTCCTGTGTCCTTTGGCCCGGCCACTGTGGCCTGTGAGCTCCAGAGGCTGTGACCACGTGTCTTTAAGGGGCCTGGATCAAGCCCTGCTTTCCTTAGTCTTTGGGGGTGTCCCATATTCTCCTGGACCCTCTTTTCCTTAGAAAATCAGGGTGAATTCACCCAGTCCTGACTTTCCTCCCACGGCAGCTGTGAGAACCCAAAAACTAGGTCTGGAGCCTCACCAAGTGCTGAGGGCCAGCAGGTGCCCGGGCTATGGTCCCCCTCAGTCTTGTACCCTCTGTCCCAGCCCAGCCCATACATGCCATCTGCCACGTCCACTCTTATGGCAGAGAGTGCAACACAGGGGCTATGCCTAGCCAAGCTGCCACTTCCTCCATGCAGGGTCTGCGGGATGGAGCAGAGAGGGTCCAGCCGGCCTGGGCCAGGGACCCCTCAGGGACCAACTTGCTTCTGTTCCCTGAACTGCATGTGTCAAAATGCCCCGTTTGGGACAGAGTCAGCCTGCCAGCAGCGCCTCCATCTCTCTAAACTCAAGCAAAGCCTCGTTTGGCGGTGAGCCCGCAAGGCCTTGTTCAAGGGCTGCGTGTAGGGCGGGCTCTGGGTGCTTTATTTCCCAACCACTTCAATTTCACCCCAATGAAACATAAAAGCAGTTACTAAGCAAGAAGCCATGAGTACGTTTTATGAAGCTATAATATCTTCCATTAAAGAAAAAAAGATGAAAGAGAGCGAGAGAAGGAAAGGAAAGAAGGAAAAAAGGATGAAGAAAGGGAGAGAGATGGATTCCCACGTCTCAGGGGCAGCCTCCTGGTGGAGCCCAGCTCATCTCGCGTGGAGACATCCTCCCATTAGAATGAGCCTGGGGATGGGGGTGGGGCGAGTGCAAACACCTTCTTCCAGCTGCTCCACTGGTCTCGTCTGGTGACCCAGCTCACCTGCAGGGCCACCCTCAGGGCTGCAGGGCCTGGTCCAAGGAGGGGCCATGCTTCCAAACAGACTGAAGATGAAGATGGGGGGAGGGGAGAGGCACTTGGGTTGCAGAAGAGCTGATCATTTGCCAGATGGAGTTCAAGTCACTTTGAGGGGAGGAGAGGGGAAGGGACAATGCTGTCCCTTTTTTATAACCGTGACAATGCTGTCGCTGCAGAGTAAGCGGAGGGAAGGAGGAGAGGTGCCCTGGCCTGCTTGTCCTGATCCGCCCCGCTTTGGTGGGGGGTGTGGATGTACCATGAGAGACGAAGAGGTGGTGGGAGGTGGGGTCACAAAACTTCCCAGGTGCATCAGGATGCCCTGTGGAGATCTAACCTGGAGCTGATGGGGTTGAATTGTCCGTGATCCATGGGGCGCTTGCTGTGGGCCAGGAGCTGGGCTCCCTTTTCATGTGTTCTGTGTTTCATTTATAGGGAATTCTTACAACAGCCCTGAGCAGTCCACACCATCCTCAGTCCCATTTTACTGATGAGGAAACCGGGATTCAGAGAAATGAGATAAACTGGCTGGCCTCAAGGAGCTAATGACCCCATTCCACTATATTAAGGGGTTCAAATGAACACCATCCCAAACCTCTGTCCACTCAGTGCTCTGGGCAGGCACTAAAAGGGCGACCTCTGGGCCACACACAGGTGACCAGGGGGCACATACTGCATGTCCCCCTGCTTGACACCCCCCACCTCACCTCACCCCAGCTTTGCCACTTCAGGGAAGCAATGAGATTGGAAGACCCTTCCTGGGGAGCCGGAGGCAGTGGGCTCAGAGAGAGGCCCTCACATCCACAGTCAGGTCTGTGCCGAGGGACAGAGCTACGCCCTGAGGCCCCAGGGGTGTGGTGTCGGGACACAGCCCTGGCCTCACGAGGTGCCCCAGTCCCAGGCTGGGAGGGGAGGCCGGGGCACACAGCCTGCTCCCCCTGCCCACGGGCGGTGCTTGCAGGGCTGCCCAGATGCCCTTGGGGGCCTGAAGGCCTTGTTCAGAGGAGAAGAGGCCCTAGGGGCTCTGGTGAGAGCCACATGAGGTGGGAAGGGTCCCTCTAAAGGAAGGCAGGGCTCCCTCGGGACATGCTGGGGTCCAGGCCTGTATCCCGTGCTGTGAGCAGAGGGCCTTCTCTGGGGCCCTGCCTGACCACCTGTGAAGCTTCAGAGATCTGGTTCACCTGGGAGGCCACAGGCCACTGCCCCCGCCCCTTGCCAGCAGCTGCCTTGGGAGTCCCCTCCTCCTGGCAGAAGGGATGCCCTCCTCACAGGCTCCCTGCTCTGGTTCCTTCACAGTTCTGCTATCAGGATGGGGTGGATGGAAATTGACCACGCTGAGGGGGAAAGGCCAACAGGGGGCTCACAATCCAACAAAGGGACTCAGAGCTTCAGTTCGACCCCCTAGGTCTTGCCAGGCAGGTGGGGAAGTGGTTCTCATGGGCATTTTCAGGGACCCTGGGCTCGAGCAAGAATGGGGGCCTCCCCCATCCTGGAAGGCAGTCAGTCCTGTGGTGGGGCTTCCCTTCTTTCCAGCGGTGGGGAGGGCTCGGGGGCCAGGGCAGCCAGCAGTGAGCCCCCTCGGTGAGCTGGCTTCACCCCTATCACCACTGCACTCCTCTGTGATGACTCTGCACCCACTGTTTCTGTGGTGGCTGGGGTGGCAAAGCTCAAGGTCAGACAGGAAGCAGCGAAGTTGGGGATGAAGGCAGGTACCCCCTTCCCTGGCTGCATGACCTGGGACCAGGTGCTCAAAGCTGTCTCTGCTCACAGACTTAGAGAACTGAACTCATGGTTGCTGGGGGTGGGGGGAAGAATGGGGGAAGGGAGTTTGGGATTGACATGTCCACATTGTTATATTTAAAATGGGTAACCAACAAGAACCTACTGTATGGCACAGGGAACTCTGCTGTGTTATGTGGCAGCCTGGATGGGAAGGGAGTTTGGGGGAGAATGGGTACATGCATATGTGTGGCTGAGGTCCTTCGCTGTCCACCTGAAACTATCACAACATTGTTAATTGGCTATACCCCAGTACTTTGGCTACCTGATGTGAAGAGCTGACTCCTGGAAAAGACCCTGATGCTGGGAAAGATTGAGAGCAGAAGGAGAAGGGGGTGACAGAGGATGAGATGGTTGGATGGCATCACTGACTCAATGAACATGAGTGTGAGATGGGGAAGGACAGGGAAGCCTGGTGTGCTTAAATCCAAGGGGTTGCAAAGAGTCAGACATGACTTAGCTACTGGATAACAACAATGCAAAATAAAAAGTTAAAAAAAGCTGTTTTTAGCGCCTCCCAATAAGAAGGGTGACAATGGTACTCCAGGGAGACAGAGATGGGTGCCCTAGAGCTGGTCTCCTGGAAGACAGGAGGCTGGTGGTGGGGGTCAGGTGCACTGCCTGGTGGGAAGTTGGTCTCCAGGGGCCTGGCTGTGTGGTGCCCAATTCCCATGTTTAGCGTTGTCAGGGCAAAGCTAGAACCCCGCTCCTGCTCACAACCCATATTCCTAGAACTGGGAATCCAAATACCTGCCATTCTCAGGGGTCCAGGAGCCCACGGTCCCAAGGTTCCCCCCAAACCCCAGGGTTCTTGTATTTGCCCAGCAGCACCCAGGGTCCTGCAGGCCTTGGTGTGAGCTGCCAACGTGGCCAGGGAGCAGCCCCCGCTGCCTCCGCCCTGGTGAGCTGGTCTCGACAGCCGCACAGCACCGAATGAACGGCGGTGGCAGACACACAGGGACACACCCCCTGCTTCACTTGAGCACGGAAAACATTCATTAAGCGTTTTAGAGGACAAGGGCAAAAAGAAAAACACTCATTAGAAGCAGAAATAGTTTCCAAATGAGCCATACAGAATCTGCTGGCAAGTCTGGCCTGGAGTGGGGGCCTGGCCTCCTGGTGGAGCAGGCAGGGGGAGGAGAGCACAGAAGGGGGCATGTGGGACCCAGGAGGAGGACACAGGAGGAGGCAGGGAGGCCGGAGCCTAAGCACTGGAAGATTCCCAAACAGGAGAGACCACAGTGGCAGAGATGGTGGTTGACGCCCCTTGCTGTCTGGCCCAGCCAGCAGCTGGGGCCACACCTCCGTGGCCCCAGCAAGACTCAAGGCCTGGGCGCCTGCAACGATAGCCATGTTCAAGGCCGCGGGAGGCAGAGCAAGGAGGAACGGGGAAGCCTGATCCTAGCCTGGCTCCATCGCTGACCAGCTGGGTGACCCTGGGTCTCACCTTGATCTCTCTGAGCCTCAGCATCTATCTAGGAAATGCGGTGGCTGAGCTTGGGGCAGCCTATGAGGGCCTCGCCAGCTGGGACACATGGAGCCCTCAGAGGTGCTGGTGATATGAGGAGCGCAGGTGGGGCCAGCCGGGTGCAGGGGCTTCTCTAGGTCCCAGGGCAAACCCCCAAAAGGCCCTGGAGAAGTGGACTGAGCTTGGGTCCTCTGGGGGTCTCGAGATGCTGCCCATGAAGGTGACCATGTGGTGCCCACAGAGCACGGCAATGACCTTACGCGCCCTCCACTCCAGGGGAGGACTCTGGTTCCTGTGTCTGTCGACTCACATCCTCATAAAATATTTATCCGCAATGGAGAGAGAGAGGGGGGTGTCACACCCTCCCTGAAGCCAGGTCACAGGGAAACAGTGCCGCATCGAGTCCTGTCCTTCCCTCACTCCTCCTGCTCCCCGGCCCTCCGCTTCCAGCTGGGGCAGCCACCTCCGTGCAGGCTCTGACATGCTGGCCCTCCCTGGTCCTGGCAGCAGAGCGTGGTAACAGGGGGAACATGCTGGCCCCTCTTGATCTGTGCTGGGCACTTGGGGCAGATGGAGGAGGAAGATGACAGTCTGGCTGGAGAGGAAAACCAGGCCTGTGTGGGTGGGGTCCCCATAGTGCTGAGAGGCCTTGGAATTAGCCATGTCACTTTGAGGCTCTCAGAGGTGGGAGTGAGCTCGCAGAGGCTGCCTGGCAGGAGACGGCCACTCAGGCAGCACGGCAGCTGCTGGATGGGTAGGGCTGCTCCCAAAGGAAACTCTCCTTTATCCAGAAGCCCTCTTTCCCTCCTTCCTTGTCCTCCAAGCCCACTTCTTTTCATGGGGGCCCCCACCCCAGCCAGCCTGCTCGCCTGGGCAGTGGGGCTTGAGGGGCATGGCTGCTCATTGCTCCCTTGGCCAGCAGCATGTCACAGGTCCCCTAAGAGACCCACTGACTTCTTTGTTGCCGTGTTGGCACCAAGCTCCTCCTTTCTCAGCTCTCATCCCGTCAGTGCCCTGACACCTTCACTCCCACCCAAGCCTTTTTCTTGGTAATTGGTGTCAGAGGCAAACTTGGGCCGATTTCCATCTGAGCCAGTGTCTCATGGCTTCTTTCCTATTTAATAGCAGAGAAATTAAACCTGGCCACGCATCATTATCCTGGTGGTGTAATTAGCATCAGAACAACTGCCCTGAGCTGGGCAACTGCCACACTCGCTCTGGGGCTTCACGCAGGTGCGGCACTGTGCCTATTGCTTTGGTTTTTGCTCCTTAACCTCCTCCCACCTGGGACAGACCGGGCACAGGAGCCCCTTACCACATCCATGTACATCCTCACTTTGTCACCTGCTCACAGAAACAAGAACGATGTTTGAGGACACAGAGGAGAAGGTGAAGAGACAATCCCCCAGGGACCAGGAGAGAAAGGCTCAGATCAGCCCTGGAGAAACCAGATCATGTGATCCTGGCCTTTGGGGAGACTCGGGTTCCCCGGAAGAAGCTGAAAGGTAGCAAAGCCCAGAGGCATGTGGGTAACCCCAGGTACATTACCAGCACACAGTGGCCAGGACCAGAGTGCCAGGGAGGGGAGGGCTGAGACAGAGGAGCAGGATCCCTCCTACTTCTTTCGTGGCCCCATGAGAAAGGCGAGGGCAGACCAGTCTAACAGTGAGCCCACTCCAGGGGCCTGAGTGACTAGAATCCGATTTGGGAAGCAATTGGCTCAGACTTCACGGCTGCCTGGAGATGTCTGAGATCACGGAAGGAGAGGGAAGGAGATCCACCAAAATTTAAAAGCCATCAAAGCCTGAGGGAATGGAGACAGAGGTGCAAGAGAAGGGGCTGGAGGAGAGGGAGCAGCCTGGGAGAGCAGACAGCTGGGGCTGCCAGATGGACTGGCTGGTAGGAAGTTGGCTCCAGGGATGCTGCGCTAATAGGAGGTCAGTGGTCAGGCCAGACAGAGGAAAGAGGTACTCTGATGGGGCCTGAAAGTGGAAAACACCAACACGGGACCTGGGGCATTGGAGACCCAGGAATGAGATCACAAGGCTGCTTGGGATGAGAGTGATTCTCTGGCAACCATAGTGCAACCCTGGGGACAAAACACATTTCAACTCCACCAGATCTCTGCTCTCAAGGAGGAACCCCCACCCCACCCCTGAAGCTGCATAGAAGACCCTTTGCAAGATGGAGAAATGCCTTGGGTCCATTCTTAGTTACAAGACCTGGAAAGGCTCACCCCACATTGAAGGTCCCTTTCACAAGGACAGAGGGCTGAGCAATTAGAGAGGCAGGTGTTACTATGCCAACCTCCAAGGGGGACAGACCCCGGGAAGCTGACCCTGGTCAAGGTGTCGAGGAAGTTGTGTCTGCAAATTAGCACCTCCTTCCTTGGACAGCCTCAGGTGCTACCCATTAATGAACGTATTGAACCACAGACAGTTATTTCTGGGGACTAAAGAGAACAGAAGTGTTTGAAGGCAAGGGGCTTGATTTGTGGAAGTAAGGCAGATCTGATGGGCAGAGGCTGGGTCTAGGTGTGGACGCTGAGGCTGCTCTGTGCCTAGAAGACATCTTCCAGGCTGCCTTCCCTGGAACTAGCTGCCCTTCTGCACTCCATGGCGTGTGCAACTCTCTTGTCTCAGAACATGTGCCATGAGCAGTGGGGGGCTTGCTTTCCCATCTGCTGGACCCCTTCCAAGTGCATCCTCCAGGTCGAGGAGATCCCCACACCGCTGGGACCCAGACTAACTTGAACCAAAGTGGATACAGAAAGTAAGACCTATGGAGGGAAAGGCCAGAGGCAGCAATTCCTGGGCAGAGGCAGTAGCAAGAAGTTGCAGTGATGCAGACAAGGCCCCCCAAGGAATGGGTTCTACAGAGAGCAGCTGAAAATCACAGGACAGGGTTTGGAAAGGACCCAGGTTCAGGCTGACTGGGTGGATCCCTCAAACCCTCCCACTCACACAGCAACACCTTCTACTAGGCAAGATCATCAACACAATCAATTGGCCAGAGGCTGGGTGGCCTCAGGGCTGTGCATCAGCACCATGGACAGAGGATCCAGGAGCCAGGCTTCGATTGGAGCTTCCGGATGGCTCCTCCACTCCCCTCTCCACATTGCTCCACAGCAGACATCACAGATCGATTACAGAGCCCCTTCCCTGAGAGCCAGGGGCTCCTGCTCTGCCAACAACTGTCCCAATCAATCCGACAGCCAAAGGTGTGACTCTGGAAGCCAATTTTACACATGTGCCGACGACAATGAACCCACGTGAGAAAACAAACATGTGATTTTCAGCCAAAAGGCTTTTCTCAGTCAGGGGCACAGTGCCCAGCCTTCCCTGTCCTCATTTGAAGGAAACTGAGGTACCCTGGAAGCACCTGGCGGGACTTTATCCTCACGAGGCAGGCAAGGACTCTCCCCGCCAGTTTCTCCTTTTCCTGGTACCTGACATTGCACTGGGCCAATTGCACAGCTGGCCTCAGTGCCACATGTCAACATCCCAAAGGAAAGCTGACCAGGGCGCCTGGGCCCGAGGCCGCCGCACACAGGAGCCCCGCCCGACTCAGCCCCCTCCGCAGACCCTTCCCCAGTACCAGAGACGGAAGAAGAATCCAGTCCCAGCCACCTACCTGAAGGAGCCAGTAGCACCTCCGGTGGAAGGTGGGGATGATGGAGGAATGGACATAGCAGCCGTACAAGCACTAGGGAGAGAGGAAAAACGAGAATTCAGTTGGAAAGAGGGAAAGGAGGAACAGAGAACAGAGAAGGAGCAAGAAAGGGCCACGCACACTGCCACCACCCCAGGGAGACCGAGGGGTGGGTGCCTCCAAGTCTGGCTCTACGACCAAGGCTAAGGTCTGGGGTACACCTAAGAAGCATAGTTGGGACACCCCAGTGGGCAAACAAGGATGGACAGCTGGGGTGCTCACCCTTGTGGGGCCATGGGGACACGTGAGAACCCAGACAAGGCAGGGGCCAGGAGAATGCGCATAGGTGTACATTATGCCCATCACTTTAGGGCAGTTACCCTGGGAGTTACCCTGGTGCTCATGCAGAGTCTGGGTTAAGACCCTTTGGTGTTCGGGGAGGGACTGAACAGACACACATTCCAGACCTTTCCTGGCCAAGGAGAGTCCTCCCTGGAGGCCCTGGCTGGGAGGAACTTGAAGGCTGGGGGGCTGGGGAGAGGCAGCATTCCCTCAGACTAACCTCTAGAGCCTGAGACCTCTTGCGTACAGCCCCCACTTTCTGGTTTTTATTTAGTTTTCTATTCATACTTGTGCTTGTTACAAGTATCAACCTGCATCTTTTGCAGATGGATCTGGTTTGAGAAAACAGTTTGAGCCAGGATGGAGAAGGTGGGTGAGGATTCAAGTTCAGGGACAGCAAAGAGAGGGGACATGAGGAGGGACAGCTCTCATGGGGCTTGTCTCTCAGACCCAGGTGAGCTGACCGGGACTGAAGGAGGGACACAAGTCAGGGCAGCACATTATGTCCTGGGCGCTGTGGGGGCCTGCCTGTCAGTAGGGGTGAGAAAAAAGGAGCTAATGAGAACAGTCAGATCCCTCCTGAAATTGAACTCTCAGAGTCTGAGTGGGAGGAAATTGTTCTTCTCTTTTGGAGCCTCCAATTCCAAATTAGAATGAACTTCTTCTATTTTCTTTGGAGTTCCCCTAGCTTCCCATAGCACAGGTTCCAGAAGGGGCAGAAAGAGAAGGCAGGCCACAGAGCCTCAGAGGACGGAGGACAGGAAGGTGTTCCCCTCCCCTCTCACCGAAGTCCCCCAACACCCACACCAACTCTGCAGAGAGTGATGGCCAGCAGCTCTGCGTTTACAGCTTTCATCAGTTATTTTTCACACCCTCAAAAAGACCAAGTGCAATTTGGTTCAACTACGAGTCCATTTGAGCCCTGCCTGTCTGATTAGCAGAGCTGAAAGAGAAATCATTTTGGACTATGGGACTCTGGCTGCAAGAAAATCAGATTTCCAATATGTTAGAACTTTTACAGATTGCTGTCAGCTGGGACTTAAGCCCTGTACAAACCAAACAAACAAAGCGGAAATTAATTTAAACGATTCCCTTGCAATTCTTGCCCACAAAATGTGTATTTATTATTAAGAAGGCAATATTCTTTTCTGACTTTTCTGGTTTTCAATAAACTGTGTTTCTTTCTTAAAAAAAAAAAACACAACAGAACAAAACTATTTTTTTGATAGCTCATTCCTTCCTGCCAAAGGAGCCTCATGTCTGGACAGTTCCTATGAGCGTTTGGTTGCTGTGGAGGAGCAAGCCACCTGCAACTTACATCAGCCCCTTCATTTGGGTGCTGCGTGTCCTTGTGGGCAGTTTCATTGCTTTCAGTCAGGCCATGAGCCGGATGGAGGGAGACATAAACTGTTGGGAGAAGTCTCTCCCTCTCTTTGAAATGAAAGCCTCTTTTTGCACTCTTCATCCTCTCGAGAGTTTGCAACGACTGCCCCTCTTCACCTGTCTCTTTCTCTTTCCACCGCTTTTCTTTGAACTTGAAAAGAACATGGCCATTTGCAGCACCATCTGCCCCTCCATTAACTGCATTCTGTCTGGGTTGGTCTGCAGCATCCTTGCACCAAGTGCTAGGTAATTACCGAGAGTTTACCAAACACCTACTGTGTTTCCCTCTAAGGAGACCACGGCCCCTCTCCCCAGACATCCCAGCACCCTCCTCTTGGGCACTCTCCCCTATCCTGAACCATCCAGAACCATCCAATAAACAGAGTGGTGTTAAAAAGAAAAATTGCCGTTTCTACATCAAGGCTCATGCATTTTAATCAGAGGAACCCTTGGGGCCTCACTCAGAACCTAGCTAGTCTATTTTTAGATGTTACTCCAACCACCCTGGTGATCTGATGTCTCTGGTCTCCACAGATGAGATGCACGATCTTAGAAAGGTGGGAGAGAGGCACCCTGGACAAGAGCAGCTGCGTCAAATGGCATCGAGGGAGGAAGCTCCCCAGGGAGCCCCAAGGACTCAAGAAGCCTGAAGGCATCAGACAGTCCTGCCGGACAGTGTTTCCCTGCCTAGCACACCAGTCAGTCCATAGCTGACTTATCTATCTGTACCTCCTGGAAGGGAGCTCCTGGCAGGCAGGACCTTTCAATGAAGGTGGCCCCAAATTCCCCCAAACAGTACCCTCAGAACACTGGTCTCAACAGCCTGGTGCAGGGCAAGACCCAGAGACAATACATGTTTAATTTCTGCTTGTGAGGACTTCCCTGGCAGTCCAGTGGTTAAGACTCTGAGTTCACAATGCAGGGGGGCCCGGGTTCGACCCCTGGTCAGAGAACTAGATTCTGCATGCCACACCTGCAAGATCTCACACGTTGCAACGAAGGCTTGGTGCACCCAAATAAATACTATTTAAAAAGGGAGGGGGGCTAAGCTTCAGTTTCAAGGAAAACTGACAAGTGTTGGATAGCTGTCTGGAGGGAGGCTTCCAGTGCCTGGTCTTAGTGAACTAGGGCCAGTAGGGATGGATTTCAGAGCAAGGCATCCTGCTCATGGGGGGAGACCTGCCGTCCGCCTTCTGGGAGGGCTCTCCTCCAGCCCGGCTGCAAAGTGGGCACCTTCCTCTCTCTGTCTCCTGGGAAGCTGTGAGGGCTGATTTCACATTTCTACTGGAGATTCTGAGGAGCTCGTAAGACCCCCAAGAGAAGACACACAGAAAGCGGAAGGTTGCCGAGCTCTGGATCTGGGCTGGCAGTAGGAATCTCCATGTCCTCAGCATAGGAATGGTGTGGAATGCCCAGGAGTGGGGTCCATCCACTCAGGCTGGTTTCAGGAGCACAGAGCCATGCCTGCTGGCTCAGGTAGGTGGAGCAGACAAGACTTGAATTCACAGATTCTCTGACCAGTGGGTATGTGCCATGCCAGGCCACCTCACTGCGTGCCTATATACCTCACAACTCCAAACCACCCACGGCCCCATCCTGGTCCAGGCTCCCTGGCCAGTTCTCATGGTCACCATCATCTTCACGCTGCAGCCTTCCTGCCCGTTTTCAGTCCGCATGACAGAGTTATCCTCGAGCCAATCATGGATTAATTGCACACAGCATATCAAATCCATTCCTCTAACCACTAATCAAAAAAGCCATCGCGTTTTTCTGTAGTCATCTGTGTAGTACCAGCTTCTGGTGCTTTTTGATCAGGCTCTGGGCGTCCCCTGGGGGTGGTCCCTGGGTTGAGGTTTGCATCTGGGGGCTGTGACATGATGGAGGCGGGGAGTTCCATCTGGGGCTGGCGGGTGCTGCTGAGTGTGCGTGTCTATGTGTGTGTGTATGTGTGAGCGCAAGGGATGGGTGCACCCGCGTGTGGGGTGTTTCCAGGAAAGGACACACTGGGCCCCTTGTTTATGTGCATCACATAAAACAAGGAAAGAACAAGAGAAAACAACTAGCTATTTATAGGAAATGCAGGCGAACATCGCCCTTTAGATGAAAGTAACGCTCAAATTAGTTATAGTCGAAAAATTAAGGTATGACAGCTTCCCTTTCAAATGACAGTTGAGCAAGGAAGAGTTTTTTTCTTAAATATTCAAAATTGCTTGTGTGACACTATAGGCTGTTTTTTCTTTTTTTTTCTTAAATAAAGAAGAAAGATACAATTACAGGGGAAACCAATAGCAGACAAGAACTCCCTTCACTTCGAAATATATGTTTTGGAAAGTGATGTTTCTGAAGGCAATGTCATCCTCAAATCTCCTCAAAGGGATTTTTTTCCCTAACAGATTCAGCTGCCAGGGGTCCCCCAGGTGCCAGACGGTCCATCAGGGCTCGATAATCCAGTGGCCCCAGTGGACCAAGAAGGGAATGTCTCAGGTGGTGAGATGTTTATTGGTGGGCATGGAGACTGGAGGATGGGCCCCCTTCCCGTCCAGCTGTCAAAGGCTGCTTCTCCGTCTCTGTCTCCAACTGTTTCTCTCCAACAGGAGCTCAGCCCCTCCCACCCCCCATGGTTTCTGCCACTCTTGGCTTCTGCTCTAGAAAACGGTTGACTCGCTGTTAGCAAGCCGACCCAGTGCTTCCCACTTCCACATGTTCACTTGTACTATCCCACACCCCAGGGTGGGCTCCATCCTCTCCTGTGCGAACTCTACCCTCCTGAGTCGATCTCAGATCCTCCCTCCTCCACAGAGACTCTCCTGATGCAGTCAGTGGCAGGAATCCCTGGAAATGACCCCTCTGGAGGCAGGGGGCAGCATGGGATGTGGGCTGTGCCTCAGGGTATTAGACATCCCCTCTGCCATCCAATGTTCCCATCAGCAGCTCCCCTATCACAGGGATTGGCAGACTTTCTGCAAAGGGCCAGAAGTAGATATCCTCAGCCTTGTGAGTCAGGTGGTCTCCGCTATTGCTGCTCAGCTATATTCTGGAGGGGGCAAAAGCAGTTTAGACGACAGGTAATGAATGTGTCCCCAAACTTTATTTATGGACACTGGAATTTGAATTTTGCATAATTTTCACCTGTCATGAATATCATTCTTCTTTGGATTTTTTCCTAACCATTAAAAAAAAAATGTAAAGAGCACTCTTTAACATCAGAGTAATCCAACTCTATGCCCCAACCACTGATGCCAAAAAAGCTAAAGTTGACCAATTCTATGAAGACCTACAAGACCTTCTAGAATTAACACCAAAAAAGATGTCCTCTTCATTATAGGGGATTGGGATGCAAAAGTAGGAAGTCAAGAGATACCTGGAATAATGGGCAAATTTGGCCTTGGAGTACAAAATGAAGCAGTGCAAAGGCTAACAGAATTTTGTCAAGAGAATGCATTGGTCATAGCAAACACCCTTTCCAACAACCCAAGAGACGACTCTACACATGGGCATCACCAGATGATCAATACTGAAATCAAATTGATTATGTTTTTTTGCAGCTGAAGATGGAGCTCTATACAGTCAGCAAAAACAAGACCTGGAGCTAACTGTGCCTCAGATCATCAGCTCGGTATTGCAAAATTCAGGCTTATATTGAAGAAAGTAGGGAAAACTACTAGGCCATTCAGGTGTGACCTAAATAAAATCCCTATGATTATACAGTGGAGATGATGAGCAGATTCAAGGGATTAGACCTGGTAGAGTGCCTAAATATCTATGGATGCAATCTATCTATTGTACAGGAGGCAGTGACCAAAACCATACCAAAGAAAAAGAAATGCAAGAAGGCAAAGTGGTTGTTTGGGGAGGTTCTACAAATAGCTGAGGAAAGAAGATACGTGAAAGACAAGGGAGAAAGGAAAAGATAAACTCAACTGAATGCAGAGTTCCAGAGAATAGTAAGGAGAGATAAGAAGCCTGCTTAAATGAACGATGCAAAGAAATAGAGGAAAACAATAGAACTGAAAAGATATGAGATGTCTTCAAGAAAACTAGAGATATCAAAACTAGAGATATCCCATTCATGCAAAGATGGGCATGATAAATGACAGAAACAGTAAGGACCTAACAGAAGCAGAAGAGATTAAGAAGAGATGGCAAGAATACACAGAAGAAACACACACAAAAAAGGTCTTAATGACCCAGATAACCATGATGGAAACCTAAAAAAGGTCAATTTTCATTTCAATCCCAAAGAAAGGCAATGTCAAAGGATGTTCCAGCTACTGTACAATTGCACTCATTTCACATGCTAGCAAGGTTATGCTCAAAATCCTCCAAGATAGGCTTCAGCAGTATGGGAACTGAGAACTTCCAGATCTACAAGCTGGATTTCAAAGAGGCAGAGGAACCAGAGATCAACTTGCAAACATTTATTGGATCATGGAGACAACAGGAAAATACCAGAAAAACCTCTACTTCTGCTTCATTGACTATGCTAAAGCCTTTGACTGTGTGGATCACAACAAACTGTGGAAAATTCTTAAAGAGATGGGAGTACAGATCACTTTACTTGTCTCCTGAGAAACCTGTATATGGGTCAAGAAGCAAGAATTAGAATTGGACATGGAACAATGGACTGGTTCAAAACTGGGAAAGGAGTACAACAAGGCTGTATATTGTCACCTCTGTTATTTAATTTATGCAGAGTACATCATGCAAAATGCCAGGCTGGATGAATTATAAGCTGGAATCAAGACTGCCAGGAGAAACATCAACAATCTCAGATATGCAGACGATACTACTCTACTGGCTGAAAGTGAAGAGGAACTCTTGATGAGGGTGAGAGAGTGAAGAAGCTGGCTTGAAACTCAACATTCAAAAAACTAAGATCATGGTATCCAGTCCTATCAATTCATGGCAAGTAGAATGGAAAAAGTGCACCAGTGACAGATTTTCTTTTCTTGTGCTCCAAAATGACTGCAGCCATGAAATTAAAAGACATTTGCTCCTCGGAAGGAAAGCTATGACAAACCTAGGCCGTGTGTTAGAAAGAAGAGACATCATTTTACCAACGAGGATCCAAATAGTCAAAGCTATGACTTTTCTAGTAGTCACATATGGATGTGAGTTGGACCATAAAGAAGGCTGAGCACTGAAGAATTGATGCTTTCAAACTATGGCACAGGAGAAGACTCTTGAGAGTCCCTTGGACTGCAAGAATATCAAACCAGTCCATCCTAAAGGAAATCAGTCCTGAATATTCATTGGAAGGACTGTTGCTGAAGCTGAAGCTCCAATACTTGGGCCACCTGAACTGAAGAACTGACTCATTGGAAAAGACCCTGATGCTGGGAAAGATTGAAGGCAGGAGGAGAAGGGGACGACAGAGGATGAGATGGTTGGATGGCATCACCAACTCAATGGACATGAGTTTGAGCAGGCTCTGGGTGTTGGTGATGGACAGGGAAGCCTGGAGTGCTGCAGTCCCTGCAGTCGCAGAGTCGGACATGACTTAGCAACTGAACAACAACAACTGAGTATATCACACTCCCCAGCATCGTCCGCAGGAAGCTCAGAGGACCTGATTGTTTTTCAAACTGGACTCAGTTGTAGAAGTGTGTTTTGGGGGCCAGAGTGAGACATGCATCACCTAAGTGTGAGATCAACAGACACTCAGGCACCGTGCTTGGCATGGAGGATGTCCTGGCATGTAACAGGTGTTCAGTGAGAACAAGGCTTCCTCTCCTGGTCAAGCGTCTTCATTTTAAGAACTAAGCAGAATTCAATGAAATAAAGTAAGGGCAGCTGAAAGCAGCCAGAGCAGGACTGGAGAGGTGAAGCTGCTTTTCATCCCCATGGCCTTGATCACCTACAAAATTTCTTCTCTGGGCAAGACCTTTGCATTCTGCTCTTTGGGGGCCCCTCCCACAGGAGGCAGGGAACCCCCAAAGCCAAAGCCTGCTGTCGACCTCTTCCTCTGGGGAAACTCGAGCCCAGAATCTTATTCTGTGGACCATGGGAATGCACATCCCTAGCATCGAGAGACAGGTCTTTCTAGAGGAGGGCATCACAGTTAGGCGAATTTGTTCAAATTCAAATTACGTAGAATGAAATAAACTAGAAACTAGAAATTCCAGTTCCTTGGCACTAGGCTCATTTCAAGTGCTCACAGGAGTCAGTGGCTCCCCATTGTCACAGAAAGTTCTACTGGACCCTGAGGTTCCAGAGAACATGAGCAGGGGCCCAGTTCAGAGATGCTCAGTGGGGCCCCCTGGAACCGGGGATCCCTGGACCCAAGATTTGGAGAAGCTATGGCCTGGGGGAAGAAGTGGAGGCTGGGGTGTTGGGGGCAGCTCCACTTTGGGGGGCTGGAATGTTTGATGGTTGGTGCTCACAGTGAGTGAACCCCTGAGTCCCTGTGTTCAACGCAGAAAAGCTCACTCCCCAGTTTCTCCCCCTGCCTCCCGTCTCCCCACCAAAGCCTCCTTTAACATAGAGATAATACCTACTGTGTCCCCAGACTAGGGTGTTTACAGCTAATCTCCATCTCTAATCGTCTTTATGGGGCTTCCCAGGTGGCTCAGCTGTAAAGAATCCACCTGCCAATGCATGAGATGCATGTTTGAAAACCCTGGTTAGGAAGATCCCCTGGAGAAGGGAATGGCTACCCACTTCAGTATTCTTGCCTGGGAAATTCCATGGACAGATGAGGCTGGTGGGCTACAGCGCATGAGGTCACAGAAGAGTCAGACACAACTAAGCGACTAAAGGACAACAATCCTCCCTATGAGGGTCCCCCTGCCACCTCCTCTGCAAACAGTTCTGCACTAGGCCAGGCCACCAGCAGGGGTGGGAGAGAGAGCTGGGTTAGGCTCGTGGCCCACGTGCCTCCTCAGTGGCCTGGTCTCAGGTCTCAGGTCCCCCAGTGGCTTTGCCTGTCTCTCCCTGGGGAGACGAATATCTCCACAAGGGAATGAGAGTACAGATTTTAAGTGCCTGGTTTCTCTCACACTTGAATCTGACGCACACATGACAAAGATGAAGAGATTTAAGAGGCATCATGGTAAAGGGGCTTCCCAGGTGACTCAGTAGGTAAAGAATCTACCTGCCAATTCAGGAGATGCAGAAGACATGGGTTTGATCCCTGGAAGGGGAAGATCCCCTGGAGGAGGGCATGGCAACCCACTCCGGTATTCTTGCCAGGAGAATCCCATGGAGAGAGGAGCCTGTCAGGCTACAGTCTGTGGGGTCTCAAAGAGTCAGACACGAGCGAAGTGACTGAGCATGCACACATGATGTAAAGGTGGCAGAAGAAAAAGAGATAATAGAAGGGAAGGGAAAATCCACCGAGATGAAGATTTCATCCTGCTCTGAAGCAATGACAGGGCACAGCCATTCATCCAGAATATTCCAGGCAGGGCAGATGAATTTTCCAGTTCCAGTGTCTGATATGGTAATGGCCACACTCGAAAGTCGCCTGGGTTGGGCTGGGCCTTGGCTCCCATGTAATAGGAGGGCGTGTAAACCACACTCCATATTGTCTACTCTGTGCCTGGCCTGCACCCTTGCCTCCAGGACCTTCAGTCTTGTGGTTGAGAGAGAGGATTTGGTTTGTATTAATCTAAGATTAGACTAAATGATTGAATTCGCAGGCTGCCTGCAAAAGCACAGGGCCTCAGAACTTGTTAAATAGCGAATTGCTTTAAAATTAGTTTGAACTAAATGGATTGCAGTCTGATTCAGCCTCCAGGGTTGGGTGACAGGAGAGACCTGGAATATTAGATCATCATTGACTGGGCCTCCAGCCTCTCCTAAGATGATCTCTGACGGCACCTCCCAGAACCCAAACCCCTGTGTGCAGATGTGCAAATGGGGTCTCAGGGATGTCAACACCTTGTCCAGGGTCACAGGCTGTGTCCTTGGAGCTGGGGGGATTGAGGGGCAGACAGAAACTGATGTGGGGACAACAAACTGCCACCCCGCCCAGATGGGCAGCGTGCAGGGGAGAATAGGGTAGTGCCTGGCAGGCCCAGCACATGTGTGACCTCACCCCATTGTCCTGCAGGAAGTGCCTGTGGGCCCCTAGTCCCTGGAGACAGGAGAGATACCCCCCCCACCCTCCCCCAGGCACCTGAACTGGCGGAGCTCAGAGGAAGGGCACGTAGGATCGGGGGGTGGCACCTTGGGCGAGAAGAAAGCACCACGGAGACCCTCCAGGTGGGGGCTCTGTTGCGGGGGAGGACAGGTGGGCTGTAGCCTGGGGGGAAGGACGGAGGCAGTGCCTCCCACCCCGACTTCAGGCTTCACGGCCCCTGGGTCTGGGTGGGGAATGGTGAGAAACAGGCAGTGGGTCTTGGAGAAAGGTGCTCAGTTTTCACTCTGGAAAGTTCTAGGTCATCTTCACAGCACAGGCCCTTTCAGTAGCTATAAATGAACCTGAAGAGGAAGTGAGGGGCAGGGATAAGGGATGAGGGGATGCTGTGTGTTCCGGGAAGTCCCCTCACCGCTGGCCTTTTCCAGGGACTGGAGAGGAGACAGTCCTGACCTGGGGCCACTGCACAGCATCAAACCCACCTGCCTCCGCTCACCTGGGCCACCTTCCCACGGGGGAGGCTGAGCATTTGCGGGAGGAACCCATCTAAATTGAGCCACTGCAGCCTAACCACGACATGAATGAGGAGGGTGATAAAAATTAAATGAATTTTTAGATAAAAAGGCATAAAAATCATGTTTAAAGATATAAATAAAATCCCTTGGAGCCTCAGCTTTATTGTTTTTGGGGGTTTCCAGGATTAATAAATTAGCGGGCATAAAATGGAATAATGGCTAAAAATTGATAATAAGGTAAATTTGGATTTAGGGAAGGACTTGATCTGAGTCATGAATCTCCAGCTGGAGACCAGGGCAGGTGGGAGGGGGCCGTGGGCTTAACCCTCTGTGGTCTCTACCAGCGTCTGTTCCCATACGTGACCCCAAGGGTAGAGCCTCTGCTGGGGTCTGTCCAGGTATTTGGCCACTCTAACCTGCCCCCTTTCCCATCTCCTGGGGACTCTGAGCTGGGTCTGTGATCTCCTCTCCTTCTCCCTGTCCCCAGCATTTGTCAAACTGCTCTGGGAAATCACGTCACCCAGGCATTTCTGTGTCTCAGAAGTCCCTTCTGGCACCTGGTTCCCAGGACCCCCACGAGGGTGTTCATTCACCTCTTTTCCCACTGGGTGCGCCGGGCAGCACCCCACACTCTGCCAGCAGCAGTAGGAATGCCTGTCTGTCTCTTTCTCCCTCTCCTCCTCTCTCTCTCTCCCTCTCTCTCTCCATACTCTGATCTGGTTACCTTCCCACTTTGAAGTTCCTGTTCTTTTAGCCTGTTTCACTGTGTCTGGGCTGTTTTTATCCCAAATACTTCCTAAGAGTACTGGGCATAAATAATAAATAAATAAAGTGAAATTTCCTCTCTCTCATCAAAGTGCATTGCTGAGACCTGTTTCTTGGAGCCCAGCCAGGTGGCTGGAACGGATCCGGAACGTGGTTTGCACTGATCGCGGCCTCCTTCCCCAGCTCTGTCCCTCCATTCCCTCCCCGCTGCTTTCCACCAGTGGTTTCAGAGCCCCCGCATTGCCCACGGGCCCCCACCTGCACCGAGTGGAGACTCTGATGAGGAAAATGAACGCCTACGAGGAATTCTCGGTCTGGCTGGTGTTCCCCTTGCCCACCGATCTGTTTAGGCGGACACATCATAACTGGATCTTGCCGGTTTTAGACTATGTGGTGACTAATTAGAGGGGAGGGTCACTGAGCCTCTGTAGGGGGCTGGGGGCTGCATCCATGGTGCTGGAAGTTTTCCGTGTGCATTCCTGGATAGCTGTCCTTGCCCTTCTCTTCTTGCGTGCTTTGGTCCCCTGTTTTCAGAAGGGAGGACACCGGGAGCCCACCCCATAGCCCCCAGAAGACATTCAGATGTTAAGAGCTGTCCAAAACTCGAACGGCCCTCTGACGACTGCCCTGCTCAGCACACACAGGGCTGGCACTTTGGCTGTAATTACCGCTTCGCTCTGGAGCCCGCTAGAACTCAGCTCCCAGCGCCGCCCCATCCAGGCACCCGTGACACCATCCTGGTACCCAGGGCTCCCTTGAACACACGCAGCCGCTCGCAGCCAGGGAGTCCAGGCAAGGAATTCTTGTGTAAAGCGGCCGATGGGGTTTTGTTTATTACGAAGCTGGAGGAAAACGCCAGGACTCTGTCTGGCTATGTTAATGCAAGGCTGGGCTCCCTGCCAAGACATTAAGTGGAATCGAATTCCTGAAACCAGCTTTAATCAGCAGATTTTTAAGGTTAGAATTACTCTCTCCTCTCAAAGCCTTGCCAAGGTTAATTCGGGCCTGAGAATGCAGAATTAATGGGCTGGACAGAGGGAATTGGCCCTTTCCCATTTTTTTCTCAAGTTCACAAAACATTCCTACAAAAGAGAGAGGGCAGTGGGGCAGTGCCCAGCTGTGCGAGGAGCTCCCAGCATCAGGAGATGGATCAGGGGCAGTGTCAGAAACGCTCACAAATCAGAATCACACCAAAGGCTGAATCTGGCCAAAGAGAGACCCCAGGATAGGCAGGGAGTTGGGCCCATAGGAAGCTGAGGGACCCACCGAGCAAGGCGAGCTCAACCACACCCTGGACCCTGGAAACAAGTGTGCTGAGGACATCTATGGACCTAACAGAAGCAGAAGACATTAAGAAAAGGTGGCAACAATACACAGAAGAACTGTACAAAAAAGATCTTCATGACCCAGATAACCATGATGGTGTGATCACTCACCTAGAGCCAGATATCCTGGAATGCGAAGTCAAGTGGGCCTTAGGAAGCATCACTACAAACAAAGCGAGTGAGGTGATGGAATTCCAGCTAGGCTATTTCAAATCCTGAAAGATGATGCTGTGAAAGTGCTGCACTCAATATGCCAGCAAATTTGGAAAACTCAGCAGTGGCCACATAACTGGAAAAGGTCAGTTTTCATTCCAATGCCAGAGAAAGGCAATGCCAAAGAATGCTCAAACTACCTCACAATTGCACTCATCTCACATGCTAGCAAAGTGATGCTCAAAATTCTCCAAGTGAGGCTTCAATAGTACATAAACTGAGAACTTCCATATGTTCCAGCTGGATTTAGAAAAGGCAGAGGAACCAGAGATCAAATTGCCAACATCTGTTGGATCATCGAAAAAGCAAGAGAGTTCCAGAAAAACATCTACTTCTGTTTCATTGACTACACTAAAGCCTTTGACTGTGTGGATCACAACAAACTGGAAAACTCTTGAAGAGATGGGAATATCAGACCATCTTACCTGCCTCCTGAGATATCTGTATGCAGGTCAAGGAGCAACATTTAGAACCAGACATGGAACAATGGACTGGTTCCAAATTGGGAAAGGAGTACGTCAAGGCTGTATATTGTCACCCTGCTTATTTAACTTATATGCAGAGTACATCGTGAGAAATGCTGGGCTAGATGAAGCATAAGCTGGAATCAAGATTGCCGGGAGAAATACCAATAACCTCAGATATGCAGGTGACACCACCCTTATGGCAGAAAGTGAAGAGGAACTAAAGAGCCTCTTGATAAAAGTGAAAGAGGAGCGTGAAAAAGCTGACTTAAAACTCAACATTCAAAAAACTAAGATCTTGGCATCCGATCCCATCACTTCATGGCAAATAGATGGGGAAGCAATGGAAACAGTGAGAGACTTTATTTTCTTGGGCTCCAAAATCACTGCAGATGGTGACTGCAGCCATGAAATTAAAAGACACTTGCTCCTTGGAAGAAAAGCTATGATGAACCTAGACAGCATATTAAAGAGCAGAGACATTAGTTTGCCGACAAACGTCCATCTAGTCAAAGCTATGGTTTTTCCAGTAGTCATGTATGGATGTAAGAGTTGGACCATAAAGAAAGCTAAGTGCTGAAGAATTGATGCTTTTGAACTGTGGCATAGGAGAAAATTCCTGAGAGTCCCTTGGACTGCAAGGAGATCAAACCAGTCAATCCTAAAGGAAATCAGTCCTGAATATTCATTGAAAGGACTGATGCTGAAGCTGAAGCTCCAATACTGACCAAACTGAAGATGCTCTCAGTGGCTCCCGGAGCCCCTGCCCTAGTGGCATTCATTGATGTTCAGTCACTATGTCCTGTCTGACTCTTTGCAACCCCATGGACTGCAGCACACCAGGCTCCTCTGCCCTCCACTATCTTCTGGAGTTTGCTCAAATTCATGTCCATTGACTTGGTGATGCTATCTGACCATCTCATCCTCTGTCACCCTCTTCTCCTTTTGCCTTCAATCTTTCCCAGCATCAGGGTCTGGAGAAGGAAATGGTAACCTACTCCTGTATTCTTGCCTGGAGAGCCCCATGGTGGCATTTAGCAGCCTATGAACATTGCCTACACCGCTGTTCTCCCTGAGCATTGATTTCTTGATCTGATCCACATCCTTCTTGGATGGTCTGGGGGAGGAGGATGTGGGTGTTGGAGCCAGACCTGGGTTGGAAACTCACCTGTGTGTCTGGAGTCACAGGGCAATGACTAGGGTGGGGTGGGGTGGAGGTGGGGTCAGGATGGGTTGGGTGACTTTGAGTCTCAGCGTCCTGGTTACTATGAGACAGATGGACAAGGACCCCAGTCCTGCAGGCTTTTTGGACTGTGTGTGTTCAGTCGTTCAGTTGTGTCTGGCTCTTTGTGGCCCTATGAACCGTAGCCCACCACACTGCTCTGTCCATGGGATTCTCCAGGCAAAAATACTGGAGTGGGTTGCCATTTCCTTCTTGTTGGACTGAATGAGGATTAAATAACAATGTGTGTGCAGTGCTGGACACATAGGAGGTCTTTAGTAAACACAGGTTCCCCCGGTTTCCCCAGGTACGCCCTCCTCCTGCCATCTCAGGGTGCTCTTCCACACAGATAACATCTCACCTGCCCTCCTCCCTGGGATCACAGAGGCTCTCCCTCAGCGCCACTGACAGCTCGGGGCAGCTACATGGTGGAGACCCCACTCAGGTTGTGTGTGGGGGCATCACCCTCATCATTTCTCTCCAACTTCCACAAATATTCAGGGCACATTTTAAAATAAGCAGCAGAGGCTGAGCTTCCTAGAACTGGCCAAAATGGAAATGGAAGAGGGAGGGGCCAGAGTCAGGAACTCTGGAGGCCTGGAGCCAGAAGTCTACCCCACAGGGATGAGTGCTAAGACCCTCCTATTGGCTGGGGGGAAAGTCAGATCCTCCGGGATTCTGTACAGGTTTCCCTTGACATTCCCAGTTTTCCTCAAGATGGGCTGGACTAACCTTTATGGAACAGATCACATGCCAGGACACACTCTTTCACCGGGGCCTAGCTATGTGGGCTAGGCTGCAGGGTCGGGGGAGGCCTGGGGGACCAAAGACCCCGCAGCAGCCCTCAGGGCAGACAAAACTCCTGCCTGCCTCCCCTCTCTCATAAGGTGGGGGCTTCTGCCCCTACAGCCAACCCCCCCTCTCCTGCCTGTAGGTCTGCTCTGCAGGCATTGCCTTCTACTCTGGAGGGAGGAGGGCAAGGTGGCCAAGGCCAGAATATTGGTCAGAGTACTGCCCGCACATCAGGAACCACCATGCGGAGGAGGCCGCGCAGGGCCAGCAGACCCCCAGGGCACACCTTGGAAATGGCCCCACAGAACCTTCCTTACCCATCACCCCACCCCAAACCTGCCAGCTCCCTCCTGTCAGCCCCTCTGCTCTGCCTGTGTGAACTTCTTCACCTGGTTGGCTTCATAGCCCCCCAGCCCCTGCACCACAGTTAAGAATCTAACTGTCCCTTCACTACTGTGAATCCAGAGGTGGCCGCCCTTCCCTCAGGATAAAGGCCTATTCACCGCCTGCCCACTGCGGTCTGGGTCCCGCTTACTCTGTCTCGTTTCTCAGCACCCACCAGCCCACACCAGCTCCTTGAATAGTGAGTGTCCACTGCTTCCTTGGAGCCTGGCAGTACCAGGTGATTGCAAGGCTATTCAAACATCTCTCAGAACCTTGTAGAGAAACTGTCCTGTTCCTCAAAAAGTTAAACGTAGAATTAGCATACAATCTAGCAATTCCACTTGCAGATATGTACCCAAGGAACTGGAAAAGGTTCTCAAGCCAGCGTACGTACACTCGTGCTTATGGCAATGCTCTCCACAAAAGATGGAAACAGTCACGTGGCCATCCGTGGATGCACAGACAAGCACAACGTGGCACAGTCACACCAAGGAATGTGGTTTGGCCATCAAAAAGGATGATGCGTTGATACATGTTACAGCTTGGATGGACCTCACAAACAGCGCTCTGACAGAGAACCAGACCCCAAAGGTCACAGACCGAATGATTCCTTTTGTAGGAAATATCAAGATCTGGGTAATCCATGGAGTCAGAAAGCAGACGGGTGTTTACCAGGGCCTCGGAATGGGGGATGGGGGATGGGGAGTGATCACTGATGAGTACGGGGCTTCTCTGCGGGCGATGAAGATGTTTTGGAACTAGACAGAAGCCATGACTGCACAACACTGTGGATGGAGTAGGTATCTCAGAATTGTCCACGTAAAAATGGTTCATTCTTGTGGACACAGTAGGGGAAGGAGGGGGTGGGGCGAAGAGACTAGCACCGAAACATACACGTTACCATGTGTGAAATAGACAGCCAGTGGGAATTTGTTGTGTGACAGGGAGCTCAAACCCGGTGCTCTGTGACAACCTAGAGGGGTGGGATGGGATGGGAGGTGGGAGAGAGCTTCAGGAGGGAAGAGAGATACATACTGATGTGGCAGATTCATGTTGATGTTTGGCAGAAACCAACACAGCATTGTAAAGCAATTATCCTCCAATTAAAAATAAGTACATTTAAAACACCTGTTCACTCTAAGTTCTGTGAGCTTCACCTCAATTAAAAAAACAAACTGAAATAGTGGCCCAGGCACAGACACGGGCAGGGACCCCAGTACACCCCTTCCCCGGTGCCACTGCTTCAGCTCCAGGACCTCAGAGGATGGAGGAGAGACCGACCCACCTGTGAGGCCGCCTGTCCCGTTGACACGCACTAGCTGAGCACCGACGCGTGCCGGGCTCTGTTCGAAGTGCCAGGGTTTCCACGGAGGGCCGGACAAGGCTGACCCAGCCTCTGGGGCTGAGGTCCTGGGGTGGGGGCTGGGTCACCCTCTCTGGCTGTCTCCCTGCCCAGCACCTGCTGTCCGATCTCAGCCCCAAAGTCAAGCTGCCCCGCCTCTCTGCATCTCTTCTCCATCACTTTCTGAAAGGTTTGGCTGCTCAGCGAGGCTGTTCCCTCCTCCTGGGTGTGTATTCCCTCTGTTGACCCTCCACCCCCTTGCCCTGTGACTGCCCTGACTTGGTAATGGAGAGGGACCTGGAATAGCCTGTTGTTGGGATCTGGCTCGGAGGAAACCAGGGTTGCGGGAGAGGAACATGGGATGTCTGGGGGCAGGGACTCCTTATGCTGGAGCTCTGTGGGCTGAGGGTCTGCCCAAACTCAATCCCCTACACCAGCCATGCCAGGAGCCTGCACAGAAAAGGCAGGCAGGCATGGAGGCCTTCCGCCCCTTTGAAAAACTTCTTAAGGAAGTTTGGCCTCCTGTTCCTCTATGCCTCCCAATCCTGGCACTGAATGTTCTAGAAAAGCTGTTTGGGCAGAGGATAAAAGGAGAAAACAACCCTCAGGAGACATGGAGCCTGCGCTTCGGAGAAGGAGGGGCGTCGTGCTGTTGGTACCTCCAGGGTGGGCTTCAGTGCCCTCAGGCAGTGTCGCGGCAGGCAGGGTGAGGTGTCACTAGCGCTGCTGAGGCCCACGCAGGGTGAGCCCAGGGGCTGAGCTGCTCTGGGTGGTCCAGGCCGCCGTGGTCGCTCCACATACTGTGATCTGCAGCCCTGAAAACCCGCCTTCTAAAAGCCCGCCCTGTAGGTTCTAAGAGCGCAATCTGCAAGAGAACATTATGTAAGCGTCTCTGCCCTGGAGGAGGGCAGAGGAGGGGCAGGGGGCAGACTGGGACTGGCTCCACACTTGAACAGGCCAAGGCGGGAGGATGATCTCCCCGGACCAGGAGTCTGAGCACAGAGACGGGGGGATCTCAAGGCTCAGTGTTGTGTACTTAAGTCTAGCAGTGGATCCTCCATCCATTAAAGCCCTGCCCTGCCAGGACCTCTGTAATTACACCTGCTTCTCCCAAGCAAGTGAGCGCCTTCACCAGCTCCCCCTATCTGGGGAAATAACTGATTGTCCTGAAGCCTCAGGAGGGAAGTTCCCCGGGGCTGGGGGCTGCAGGCTGGATTCTTACTGTGAGATGCAGACACCCTACATTTAGCTGCTCCCTCTGGGCCCGAGGGGCTCTTGGGCGGGGGAGGGGTTCTCCCCCCAGCCCTGCATTCTACCTGCCTCGTGATGGATCTTCGGGCTTGAGAGAGAGAGAATGCAATATTTTAAAGTGTGTAATGACATGCAGGCTGCATGTGGTACAAATTTCCTGGATGTATAAAATGGGAAAGAAACAGGTTTTCTGTCGCCTGCAACTATTCGGCAGCGTTAAAATATGACTCTTTGGAATCCAATATTCTGCTAACCTGCACAGGGCAGTATTGAATCTTGCAGGCAGTTGGGGGAATGGGGGAGAGGCGCGGGGGGCACTCACAGCCCCGGGCACCTGTGGCTAATTCAATCCCACCTGTCTTCAACTCTGCATCTGTGCTGCCTGTGAGGCCAGCAAGCTGCAGTGGCTCCCTTCTCCCCCACCATGCTCCTCCAGTCCAGAGGCAGAGCTGAGGTTTTGGGGTCCTGCTTTGCCTCCTGCTGCCGCTGCGAACAGAACTCTTGTGTGACATCACACTTTGCTGTGCTCTGCACTCAGCTCAGCTACTGGGGTCATCTCTCTGGGATCGTGTGTCTCTGGCCACTGTTGCCTGAGCAAGTGACACTGCACCCCAGCTCACATTGGACACTCAAGGGGGGATTAGCATCCATCCCACTTGGAGGATGGCCCAAGACTCAGAGGAGCCAGGACTTGTCCAAGTTCACAGGGATTCTGCCCCAGGGCTTGCTGGGCAGCCTCAAAGCTGGTGCTGAGTAGCCGCTGGCCTGAATGGTGGGACTTCACTCTTAGTCCGTCTCCAGGCAGAACTCCCAGCCTTATGGGTTATGTGCTGGCAAGGCCAGAACTGGGACCACTGCTCTGTTCCACCCCTTAGCTACTTCTCCATTTCAAAGCATGGAGTCAGAGGCCTTTCTCAGCCAGAAGCTGCTCTGAGACAGGAGCTGGTGTTTACTCAGGCCTGTTTTCTAGGAGAAGAAAGAGGCCTTGAAGTGGAGGAGTAGAGCCCCGGGGTGGCCTTGCCTGTCCCAGGAGCACACTAACTCCATCCTTGCTCAGCCCCAGGGGGCCAGCCTGCCTCTCCCGCTGCTTCTGTCTTCCCTGACAGGCGGGGGTCTCACGTCGGGGAAAATGCCAGTGGCCACCTCCCCCTTCCGCTCCCCCCCCAAGTTTGGGTGCAGTTTCAGGTTAAGAAACCTGTGTCCCATCCTGATGAGAGATCCAGGCTGGCATCAATCACTTCAGCAGCCCTGTGGCATCCAGAGGCTCCATGCCCCTGGACAGAGCCTCTTCAATAGTTTTCCTTAAAAACAGGTGAACCAGCATCTTCCTGGCCCAGCAGCACCTTCAGGCCATTGCCCTGAGCCTCTGGCCCCACCACTGTCGCCCACCCCCTGGTTCCAGACAGGCCACGCTGAGATCAACAGTCACACAGCTTACTGCTTTGTCTGGGGAAATGTTTTGCTTCTGTCCCTTGGAGCCATTTTCCATCCATGAGTGGATGGAATAGCAAAACAGCCCGGATGGCAGAGCAAGCAGGGCAGGCAAAGGCCTGCCAAGGGGCCCCATCCCCACCCTGGACACAGAGCGCGCCGCCTCTGCTGGGGACCTGAGTCGGGTCAGCCCCACCCTGAGGTCAGGCTCTCTCCCAGCACATGGGCTTTCCTCCAGGACACGGGGGCTTGAGAACATTCCCGAGCCACTGAAGCCTCGCCTCTTACACTTTCCTGTCTGTGGGCATAAGGAGCTGAGGATGGAGTGCTTACAGCGGGAGGCCTATATCAGAATTCTGCTCCAGGGAGCCCCTGCCCACCCCCATGCCTGCTGCTGGTAAAGGAAGCCTGTCCATCCTTGCAGCCCCTCCCAACCAGAACGGGAGGGCTGGGTGGGGGGCGAGGAGGGAGCAGGGGAGGCCTATGCATGGGTATCTGCATTCTCTTTTCTGAAAACACCTGGGGCTGGTGTGAGCCGGGAGGGAAAAGAGGCTGCCACAGGTGACAGGGTGGGGTCTGCTCACCTGCTGGAGGACTCGGTGACATAGGAAGTTGGTGACGTGTTATTGAGAGCATGGGCTCTGGGGTCAGGTTGGCCTGGGTGTGAACCTGGCTTCATTGTACATGTGACCTTGGGAAAACAGCCTAGCTTCTCTGAGCCCAAGTGCCTGTGTAGAGGGAGGGGGAGAAGGATTGCTCTAGCCGGCAACCCTGTGGATGCTGGCCTGGGGTCAGAGGGCAGCCCCGGAACCCTGGCACTGAGTCCTGCAGCAGTCCCAGCCTTCGACCCAGGAAGCAGGAGATGACGGGTCCCTGCTCTCACATTCAGGTTGGAGTGGCTGCCTGGACCCCAAAGCCACTCAGGTGGATAAGAGAATCCAGGGGCAAGAGGGCCCTAGCACCCACCAGGCCAGGCAGAGTCCTTGCTATTCAGCTGAGACCCAGACCTGGGGAGGGGAAGGACTGGTTTGTGTTCCTAGCGCACGCTGAGTGGAGGTGAGCGGAATCCAGGCCCCCAGACCATAGCCTGGCACCCAGCCCCCTGCCCCCTGGGTCTGGAAAGGGTGATGAGGGGGAGCTGGAAGGAGACAGGGCTGCAGGGAGGTTGGGGGGCCTGGGGGCAGAAGGAGGCTCAATGTGGGCCTTAAGGGGGGGCATTGGTGTTGCTGGTGAGCAGTAGGGGCTCTGTGGCTGTGAGGTGGGGGTGGGAGGAGGCAGGGAGGGATGGAGGCCCTCGGCCCCCAAGCCTTCAGGAAGGCTCCGGGTGGGGAACTGTGAGCAGTTGTATCCAGGGCTCACCCCCTCCCACTCAAAAGTCCTAAGACAGCCCACCCTCCACCATGACTGGCTTGGTTTTCCCCCTCCTCCCCGCCAGTACCCAGCCATCCATGCACAGCACAAGCTCACCCAGGGCGTGTCTTGCAAAGCAGAGTTCCCTACCAGGGATGGTTTTGCCCCCTCGGGGACACAGGGTGACATCTGGGACCTTTTTAGGTGGGCATGATTTCGTGGTGCTGCTGGCACTTTGTGGGGGTGGGGGATGCCAGGGTTCTTGTTGCATGCCCTGCAGGGCTTGGCTGGTTCCCACCCTAAGAGGACCCAGCCCGATGCTCAGGAGCTCTGAGACTGAGTCAGCCTGTTGCAGAGCCCCCTGCAGACCCCAGCACTGTGCCTGGGAGGCTGGAAAAACAGTTGCTGGGGACTTCCTTGATGGTAGAGTGGTCCACGCTCCCAATGTAGGAAGCCCTGGATCCATCCCTGGTTGGGGAATTAGATTCCGAATACCACAACTAACATCCCATATGCTGCAGCTAAAAGAGCCCACGTGCAGCAGCGAAGATGCCATGCGCTATGACTAAGACCGGCACAGCCAGATGAATTAAGAAAGGAAAAAAGGAGGGAGTTAAAAAAATCGCTGGCCACAGAGAACTGTTTATATCCCTCTTTGGCAGACCAGGGGCTGGCTTCCCTGGTGACTCAGATGCTGAAGAATGTGCCTGCAATTCCGGAGACCTGGTTCGATCCCTGGGTTGGGAAGATCCCCTGGAGGAGGACATGGCAACCCACTCCAGTATTCTTGCCTGGAGAATTGCCATGGACAGAGGAGCCTGGTGGGCTATAGTCCGTAGGGTCGCAAAGAGTCAGACATGACTGAGCAACTAAGTTTCTTTCTTTCTTTTTTTTTGGTAGACCAGATGCCTATTCAAGGAATGGTAGGGTCATGTGCAGTTTGGGGAAGTTATGGATGACAGAGGACAAGATGGTTGGATGGCATCACTGACTCAATGGACATGAGTTTGAGCAAGTTCCCGGAGATGGTGATGGATAGGGAAGCCTGGTGTGCTGCAGTCCATGGGGTCAGAGTAAGACAGGACTGAGTGACTAGACAAAGCAAATAAACAGCCCCCTCCCCCCCCGCCCCCACCACCCCAGCTCCCAGAAGGGACCTAAGCGTTTCCAGCCCAGCCACTAGTGTAACAGAGGTTCTTTTCACAGCACCTCCCAGGGCGGGACAGCTGGATCCCACAGCTGGAAGAGGCCCCTTCTGGCGGAAGATGTTTCTCTGGAGCCTGCAGAGGCGCCCCCTAGAGGAGAACTCCACCAACGCAGGCTCAGCTTCCCTGAACGGCTAATCCTACAAGATCATGACTGTGGATGTCGCTTCATTTCTCTTCAGGCTCACATACTCCATCAGCTGATCTGTGGGCCCCCAGGCCTCAGTCCTTCTTGCCCAGTCTCCTCCCTGTGAGCGGGATTCCCCGTGCCCGTGGGAACGGAGCCCCACATTCTCACCCTTTCTGAGCCTCTGCCAGGCCATGCAGCTTTTGTGATCAAATATTGTTATATTTACGTAAGGATCTGTTAGGAAGCAATTTTTGAGATGATGAATATTTAATGCAATATTTAAATATTTAATAGGAACTTTTTTGAACCTGACTTAATAATCCATGTCACAGGGAGAGGGAAATGGGGGTCGTCTTTTTAACATTGTCACTTCCTCTAGTCCTCTCTGTGGTTTGCTAGGATTTTTTTTTTCCCACGGCAGAGTTTTAATTATACTCAATATTCCGGAGAGAAATTCTTTTCTCATTAAAAGTTAACTCTTGCCGACAGCAAGGTGAGCGGGTGGGCGGAAGATGCATGGAGTCGGGAAAAATGTCTGGATTTGAAAGTACTGAGGGATCATCTACTCATGAGCTTGACACCTTCATTTTCCGGCAGAGGAGAGTAGGACCTCCTAGGCAGAGCCAGGCTCACCTGGCTGCAAATCCAAATCTTTGGACACCCAGACATCAGGAGCCCCATTAATGACACCATCTTGACTCCTGAATATTTGCTCAAATCATGGCCTGGCTCTTACCCCACTGGAGCCAACATTAGTTTACACCTCCAACCTCAGGTCCCTTCGTTCCTAGCCACTGTAGCATCAGCAATTTGAGATTCTGATCACTTAGGAAGTGACTTCAGACCTTCTTAGAAGACTTAAAAAATTCAAACCAAGTGCCAGATTCTTTCACGTGAGGGTAGGTATGACTGAAGGTCATGCCCCTGCTGAAGCCAAGTCTTTGCCAAGTCCTGAGTGCCCTGCCGTTTCCCTGGTTCCCTTGGCATCAGGCAGCCTGGGTCAAGCAGTGCAAAGGCAACTGAATCTGTCCATCATGCAGGATCTTGGGTCCAACCTCTCAGATCCAGGTGGGGCCTGTCCCAGTCCAGGGTCACCTGGGGCAGTTTGCTCTGTCTGGGCACTCACACCTTACAGGCCACTCTGGCCCAGCCTCCAGCTCCCCTGTGGGTGGTGGGCATCACTCTGCTGCCACCCCTCCACACTTGGCTCCAGCCACAACTCCCACAGGCTTCCCTTCCCCCAGCTCTGCCAGCATCTCATTTCTACAGTCTCTTCTCAGAGCAGCAGCCTTCCCTGCTTAGATCATTCTAGAGGGCTCTGGTTCCATCCTTCCCCTTCACTTCTCAGCCTTTTCTCTGATCTCCTTCAGCGACACATCCCTCCATGACCCAACTGTTCAGGTCGCACCAAACCCCTCCACATTCCCAGTGAATGGGGGCATATCTTCAAAACCCATTCAGATGTTCTTTCCTCCTGGAAGGCATCCATGCCCCTCCCACCTGATACTTAGACCTAATCACTCCTCTCTTTGTGCTACAGAGGTTGCTGGACCATGCTTTCACTAGGGCAGATTCGCAGTGCTAGTGGTAAAGAACCCCCCTGCTAATGCAGACCTAAGAGCGGCAGGTGTGACCCCTGGTTCAGGAAGTTCCTTTGGAGCAGGGCATGGCAACCCACTCCAGTATTCTTGCCCAGAGAATCCCATGGACAGAGCAGTCTTGAGGGCTACAGTCCATAGTGTCACATAGAGTCGGACACCACTGAGGCAACTGAGCACGCATGTATTGAACTTGTGGGGCTGTTTTTAATCTGTCTTCCTTACTAGATCACAGACTTTAAGAGGGGTAGATACATGCCACACTTATTTTTGTATTCTCCAGGAGTGGCCTGGCTTCTGGTATACAGTAGGCACTCATTCATTAGTTGGATGAAACCCTGAATGTGCTGTATGCTTCCAGCTCTCCATGCCTTTGCATCTGCTCTGCTTTGGTTTGGAAGGTTTGGAGAAAGTCCCATTTCTAGGTGTAATGAACTTGTATTTGTCCTTCAGGGGATCCTGCAAACACTCCCCTTCTGATCCAGCCTGGATTGGATCAGACTGCCAGGTGGTCCTCCCTTGACACTGGTATGCGCCTCTGTTCACCGGCCATCACAACAAGGCTGAGACCCCACTGTGTCTTAGAAGTCTTCCTCCGTGTCTCCTTCCTCTCTAGTGGGGAGCATCTTGACAGCAGAAACTGGGCCTCCTTAGCTTACCTGAGGGGGCTTCCCAGGTGGTGCTAGTGGTAAAGAACTTGCCTGCCAATGCAGGAGATGTAAGAGATGCAGGTTTGATCCCTGGGTTGGGAAGATCCCCTGGAGGAGGTAATGGCAACACACTCTAGTATTCTTGCCTGGAGAATCCCATCGACAGAGGAGCCTGGCAGGCTACAGTCCATAGGGTCCCAGAGTGGACACGATTGAAGTGACTTAGCATGCACGCACAGCTTCCTGTCCTGGCCCAGCCCAGTGCTTGGATTGGAGGCAAGTGACATGTGGAACCCTAGGCTGAGCGGAGCATGCCCTCCTGCCTCTTGCTCTTCACATCCCCTGAGCCCTGCTCAACCTGTCACCAGCAGAAACCACCCAGAGAGGCCCGTCTGAACCACAAGAGGTTTGTGTCTCCTCCAGCACTGGGTGCTATAGGTCCCCAAGGCCATGCTTGAGACAATCTCGGGTCCCGGGGCAAGCACCGTCCACGGCTGGGTGCTTGGACATGGCCCCAAGGCTGAGCTCCAGAGGAAGGACATAACAGATGAAGAGCTGACATCTTTAGGATGGCAACTCTTTTAATAAAGGTCCTTTAATTATTTAGTGAAACAGAGGAAGAGGCCAATTCAGCAAGGAGTGATAGTTTTAATCTCTCCGAGCACCAGTGGTTTACCTCCAAGGGAGGAATCCAGCTTCCCCTGCTCTCCCCTTCGCCCCTCCCCTCCCACCAGACTCTTACAGTTTATTTCTGGGGGCCTGAAGGAGAGCGGGCTTGAATGGCTCACTCATTGATCATGACGTGTGAACCTCACCAGACCAAGAATGACATTTCCTGGTCATTGTGTCCAGGCAGAGGTGTGCATGAGAGGCTGGGCCTCTTGCTTCTGGCCTGTGTAACTGGGGCCCCTTAGAGGCTTAATAGGATGTTGGGAAGTAAAAATAGACAGAAAGGGAGGCAGGGACTTGAGGGGCAGGGGAAGCTTTGTGCTGCCACCCCTTTGCCTAGAATTCATTTCCAACTCCTGCATCTCCTAAAAACCCAGTCCTGACATTGGCCCATCCAGACCATCCCCTGACCCCTGCTCTGTGCCACCTGGAACTAATCTCAGTGCACTGCAATGATCTCTTGACTGTTCATCTCCCCTACCCCACTGGATGTTGCTGGAAGGCAAGAGCAGATTCCAGCCTCTTAGCATAGCCATATGCCAAGCAAGAGCTCAGTCCTGAGACCTAGAAGATGTAGACCTGGATGCCCAGGGCTAGAGGTCCCCTAACCTGCCCACTGTCTTCTGGCACAGGCACCACCATCTGTTTGATGCTTCTAAGCCACCTTTATTCAGCATCTGTGAACTCAACCAGCATTTGCTGAGGCTCTCCTTGCATCAGGCCCTATGAGGGTATGAGGATGCACTGGAGACCAGAACAGACCAGGTCCTGTCTCCTGGGGCCCACACCCCACATGCGTATGGAATCAGGCATCAGGGAGAACATCACACATGTATCGGGGCGAACTGCCTCTCTGACTGGATCATGAACAACACGCTGCAGTGCTCTGTGGGGCTGTCATGGCAGTAGGGGGTGGGGGTGGGGACGAGGCTTTGACCTGAGCAGGCAGGCAGTACACTTGAAGCTGGAAACTGAAGTTGTGTTGGCGTCAAGACCAGAAGTCAGGGAGAACATCCCAGAGGGGCAGGCACCACAGGCAGGAAGAAGTCCTCAAAGACCAAGGACTGACTGACATCGTGTGTCTGGGTTCAGAAAGTCAGCAGAGAATGTGGCACCTGGGAAAGATGGGGTGGTGGGCTGGCCTGGGCTGGTGGGATTCTCCCTTCTGTGTCTCAGTGGGGATATCCTTCCCCATCCCTGAGCTACTCACAATCAAAGCTCCCACCTAGGCAGTGCTGATTCATAAAACCTGGCTCCTCAACATGGCCAGAAGCGCCAAGGAATCTGGCTACTGCTCCCACTTCCCAGCCTCACCTGGGGCTGCCAGCCTCCTCACCACCCTGACCTCCAGATGGCTTCCATCCATGCCCTAATCCTTCCGAGGTCAGGGCCTCATCTGTGCTTTTCTCTCCCTCTGACACAGTCTTTTAGCTGATCCCCACCCCGACTCTTTACACCAACTTAGCCCCAGGCTTTCCTAAGAGCTCAGACCAAATGTTCCTTTTTCTGGAAAGTCTCCCTGTGCCTGGAGCAGGTCAAGCTCCTTGGATCCTGTCTGCTCTCTCAGCCCCTGGGCTTCTTCCCAGCCCTCTCCAGCACCAGGATCCTGTCAAGCAGGATCAATGTCTGTTCTCCACTGGAATGCTAACTCCAAGAGGGGTGGGGACCACACTCACTGATTCCTCACAGATCTCTACATACCAGCATGGCACAGGCATACAGTAGGTGCTCAATAAATATTTATAGAATGGATGAAAAGTGCTTCACAGACCTCACTCCATCTAATCTTAATAACCATCCCACGAGGGAGGCAGCTTTAACATACACATCTCACCAGCTGGGATATGGAGATGAGCATCTTAGCTGAGTACCTAGCATGAGCCATGGAGGCAGGATTTGTTTTTAAATATACATTATCTAGTTGCATTGGGTATTAGCTGTGACATGTGGGATCTAGTTCCCCAACCAGGGATGGAACCCGGGGCCCCTGCACTGGGAGCACAGAGTTACCACTGGACCACCAGGAAAGTCCCTGGAGGCAGGATTTGAACCTAAGGCTGGTCCTTCTCCAAAACCCAGATTCTGAACTGGTGTGCAATTCCAGACATCCAGTCACGTCCAGGAACACAGCTGTCCATTGGAAGGCAAACCTGCACCCTTCCCCCACTCCCAGGGCTGACTGCTCATCTCTGCATCTCTCTTTATTAAAATAGGGATTCTTTAATCTCAGTCTAATTCTGTCTTCAGGGAAACTCTGTCTCCAGGCTGCCTACAGCTCCTCAGGGGCAGGCACCTACTTGTGATTCAAGCCTCCATCGATCTGTCAACACGTTTGCCTTCTGTATTTGCCATCTCTTATTTATAATCCCGCTCAGATTAATGAATGACAGTAGTTCTCATCACAGGAAATTTGATTAATCAATTTAAGTGCTTAATCACCACAGCCTTGTTGAGTGCTGAACAGAAGGGATTGTGCTTTGATGTAGATGAATTCCAGAAAGTGATGGGAGAGCGGAAACAAAACAGTCAGCACTTCTCCGTGGAAACGGGAGGGGTGAGGGCAGCGCTGGGAGGTCCGGGGAGGTCCCCAGGAGCCAGTGGAGGGGTCTCTTGAGAGAGGCCTGCTGAGTGATACGGGCACGAAGCAGCCCTCTAAAACTTCTGGAATCAAGGCCTCCCCTGGGCCCTGAGTCTGCTCAGTCTGCTCTTCCATTTGGCTGGATGACAGGAGTAGGTGGATGCTGCAGGCAGAGCCCACCTTGTTCTAGAAGGCAGGGGAGCAGGCCAGGCCAGGCCACTGCCAGCCACAGTACAGCATCTCTTGGACTTAACATCCAATGAATGAACAACATAAGCCCGAACATGATCTGTTTCCTACTCTTTGCTACTGGCTGCCCTTTATCTGGGCTTCCCAAGTGGCCCTAGTGGTAAAAAACTCACCTGCCAATGCAAGAGATGTAAGAGGCACAGCTTCGATCCCTGGGTTGGGAAGATTCCCTGGAGGAGGACATGGCAACCCACTCCAGTATTCTCGCCTAAAGAATCCCCATGGACAGAGGAGCCTGGCAGGCTCCTGCCTGGAGGCTTTGGTCAAGGTCATGACTCTGCCTGAAAAACTATCCCTTCCTCTCAGCTGACACCAACTCTGCCACCTTTCAGAGCTCAGCTCATGACCCCGCCTCCCAGGAAGCTCCCAGGTCTTCCCTTGTGGCTGACGATAAAAAATCCACCTGCAATGCACAAAACCCAGGTTCGATCCCGGTGTCAGGAAGATCCTCCAGAGAAGGAAATAGCAACCCACTCCAATATTCTTGCCTGGAGAATCCCAGGGACAGAGGAGACTGGCAGCCTACACCACAGAGTGGTAGAGAGTCAGATACGACTGAACGACTAACACTTTTCTTCCCTCTTCTAAGCTCAGCTTCAGGCCCTTGGCCTCCACCCCTATCCATGGGCACGGCCCCAGAGCCCGTGCCTTGGCCTCCACTGTTTCACGTCTCTTAACTCCTATCTCCTTCACCAGACAGAGGGCTAAGGGGACCCGACATCACTTTTGAATCCTTGGGCTAGCCCAGCACGGGGTGAGCACACAGCAGGCACTTAGTGTAACACCAGCAGCTTTTACACTCACTGGCAGATTTGCAATAAGGTGTCAAGGGAAGGTGACCTTGCAAGAGCCAAAATCAAGATGCTGGAGGTGGGGAGTGGTCTTAACAAACACACTGAACATTATATCCCCATTGTATATAGGGAAGGCGGAAAGATCTTACTGCTTTGAATCACAGACAACAGAAATAGAAAACTCAACAACAGAAAATCTTGGCTTGTAGAGGAACTCAGGCTCAGAGAAGATGAGCACCTTGGTGGGGGGGTGGGGACTGGGGACCGCCGGGGGGAGACTCATGTTCATCCAAAGGGGATGTGAGTTAAAAGAAGGATTTGAAATCTGGCACCAACAGAAGCAGTAAAATTGAGATAGAATCAGTTTTCCAAAGCCACCAGAGGGCAAAGAAAGGTATAGGAAGCTATTGCTTTCTGTACATGTGTTAAGGATCTACTTGTTTAAATTCTACATTTTTACTTATTTTAACCCCCAAAGAGCTTCGTGAAATAACTGTAACCACAGCGTTTTACAGCTGAGGAAACCAAGATGCAGAAAGGTGACGTCACCTGCCCCCATGCCATGGGAGGAGGGGCCAAGGGGCAGCTCAGAGTTGGTGGGCGGGCCCTGTGCATCCCAACTGGCTTGGGACCTCCAAGAGGATGGGGGCTGGACACCCCCAGCTTTCGGGCGCTGGGACCCAGGGGCAGTGCCTCCCTCTGCTCTCTTTTGAAGGAAAACAAATATCTACCACTGGCAGGTAAAAAAGATGCATCCCGGGCTGTTTGTGATCGCTGCTATACAGAGAAAAGCTAATTTTAGAAACAGATTATTAAAAAATATATCCACTCCGAACAGCATGATCAATCAAGCCCTCGAGATGCAGATCTTCCCTGCATTCTGGGCCTTCCTGGCCACACAGGGCTTCTCTGGGCTGCAGTCTGGGCTGGCCAGGCCTCCTTCTCACTGGGGCCACCTGGCTCTGCATGCCCAGACCTTTGCTTCCGGCCTCCCAGGCTCCAGGGAGGATGAACAAGGGGACAGGGCTTCCTGTGCTGACTCGTCTGGACCACATTGGTCCCCAGGTCCCACCCCCTAACAAAGCTGGGGGATGCTTCGGCTCCCACACCTTGAGTTGAAAGCCTCCTTCCCCCAGGTGGGGGGCTGCGCTGGGCTGATGCTCTGGGGTCTGAGCGGCACGTGTGGAGGCCCCAAGCAGGCACGCCCACTGCCGCCTCCCTGCTTCACCACTAAGCCTGGCCTGCTGGGCCTCCACAAAGCCTAGTGGAATTTTAGAGGTGATACCCCAAGGGGCCTCAGAGCTCCTTCAGGCCTCCTTGTTCTACAAATGGGAAAACCAAGGGCAAAAGTGGAAGCAATTTGCCCACGTGGATAGTGCATTCCAAGTGCATCATCTGCTCTGCCCCTTGCAAATCCCCAGTCTCTGCTTCCACAAGGCTGGGTGCTCAGCACCCTCCCTTCCTTCACTCACAGAGTGCAGGGGCGGAGGTCAAGGTCCCTGCACCCTGAGGCTTCCCCCTTCATGTTCCTGCCCGAACTCATGGTGGTAGCAGTTCTGGCTGAAAACCAGGCCAAGAGGAGGCTCAGGTGGGGACCTGGGGTCAGGATCCCAGCCCAGGAACAGGTGTCTGGATTCAGGAGGCCCTGCACGGTGGCTGGCTGAGCCCAGGGACCCCAGCACGGAGTCCTTCTCATCCGCCCCATCAGGCTGCCAGCCCATAGCATGGTGCTGAGGGGACTTCTGTGACACCTGGCCCATGCAGGTGCTGACCCAATGTTCCCATTGGATCTGCATGAAAACATCGAGGCCTCAAGCCACCCTGTCCAGCCTCTGTGGTCTCCATGTTCCCCACCTGAGAGAGACCTTCAACTCACTGCCATATCCTGCATCCTGCCCCCTGTCTGCCCACAGGGACTCCAGGCCCAGTGCCCTCCCAGGTCTGCAGATGGGGGCTGGCAAGTTCACAAGAATAAGCATCGAAACTATATTGTCTGTCCTGGAGTTAAGTCCTCATGATGCTGCCAGGCTGTGGGCAGAGGGTCAAGTCCCAGGAACCGGTATTAAATTGACTGGACATCCAGCACAAGGGAGCCGGGGATGAAGGGTCAGGCCTGGCTAGGAGGGCCCTGTAATCTGCAAGCAAGGGAGGCCCGGGGGACACCAGCCTGCAGGTTTGACGGGAAGAGTCTGCAGCCCAAGCCTTCACCAGGCTCATAAGACAGCTTCAAGACCTCTTCAAGATGCTGTGGGGTCCTGACAGGTTTCCTCCAGGTGGGCACCAGAGGGGGTCCTCACACCTGTGTACTGGAAATCAGTGTCCAGGCCAGCACGTCATCTGGTCCGAAGACAGTGCTGCCTGGAGACTTCCCAGCCTCGAGGATCCTTTTCTCCTGGCCCAGCCCCCTCTCACCTCTGACTGCTCACAGAGCTCCCTGAAGGCCCAGGCCCAGGATACCCTCCCATCAGTATTCATCCCTGGCTGTGGTCTCAGCAACTGCAAAGCTGAGAATCTACTCGATAAATAATGGGCTAAGAAGCGTGGAGCCTCCCCTCCTGCTTGCATTATCGGTGGGTCTGTGGCAGGCTCCAGGGCTGGGACACTTCCCGCCTCTGCTCCCTGTTGACTTTGTGGCTGAGGAAGAGCCTCTCGTGGGGTCTTGCACAGCCAGGACCCCAGCTGAATGTTGTGAGCAGGGTTCCTCCAGCCCCTTCCAGAAGCCAAGGGAGCAGAAGGAGGGGTCCGGCCCCTTGAGGGAGGTCATTGAGAGGGCCCTCTGCAGGTCCACCTTGACTTCCATGAATCAGCCCCTGAGCCACCGTGAGCATGTGCCCTGGGGCAGGGACTGGGCTCCAAGGCCTGCACGTGACTGCCAGGCTGGGGTTGCTGTGGGCAGAGAGCCCAGGGCCTGCTGCTTCCCCAGTGATGAGGATTCCTCTCCTGAATGTCTGCAGGGCAAGGGCCCAGCTGGAGGGATCCCAGGGGAAAAGGTTCTCCAGTCCCAAATTTGGGATTCTGGAACTTTGGAATTCCAGGCTTTAGATGCACAGGATCCTGGCCTGAGCTGGTGGCTGAGAGAGAAGAAGGCCTGGGCCCGGTCTCTCTGCAAGACTCTGAGCTCACCAGGGCAGGCAAGCCGATGTCACTCATATTCAGAACACCCAGTGCCCTGGGAGGGTCCTGGAACCTAGCGGGGTCTGGGGGGATTTGCCAGATGAATGAATGGTGCTTTCCTCCCTAGGAGAACTGGGCCTGCAGGTGGATGGATCTGTCCAGCCAGCTGAGAAGGCAGATGTCTGGCCATGTGTTTGGGCTTAGCCCTACTCCTATGGCTCCTGTGTTCCCGCAGTGCTTTGAAGGGAGACAAGGATCAGCCACCACGAGCTGATCCCTGGGGAAAGAGCAGAGTGCTCTGCAGACACTCAGAACTGTCCAGGGCAGGCTTCTCTTGTTTGGAAAGGAAAAGAGAGAGATTGATCCAAGGGCAGGACCACTGGGGGAGGGGCATGGGGGGTGGAGCCCAAGCCAAACCACAGACGTGTGACCCCTTGCACCAGGACTTTCCCCTTGAGGATGGCCAACCGGCACCTGTGTCCTCTGGGCTGACAGCAAGGCTGCCTGCTGTCCTGGGACCAGGAGCCTCCATGTCTTCCTCCCTAGATGTTGACCCTGACACAGTTAAGATAGAACATTCACATCCCCACAAAGACTGCCCTGGTCCCCTCTTGAGCCACTCGCCCCCTTCCTAACCGCTGCCAGCCACTAATCCATCCTCCATTTCTGTGATTTTGTCATTTCAGCAATGGTCCTGCTCATGCTGCCAGGAGGGAGGTTTGGAGGAGGCAGAAGGTGGAGGTGGGCCGGCTAGCTAGCATCCCCTAGCCCCACCCCCTAGCACCCTTCCCTCCTTTTCTGACACCCACCTCCAGCCTGGGACAGAGACAAGCCTCAGGCTGGCCTGCTTCCTGAGGAGCTCCTCCTTTGGGTAGGAAGCAGGTAGTCTGGGTTTTCTGGGAATGTGGGAGCTGAGGGGCTAATACATGACTTTGCCATGAAGGGGGCTGCCTGCTTCCTTCTGGGGGGCTGATTTTTCCCAGGCTGGGGGCTGTCAGGTCTGAAGACCCCCTTGGGGCTGGCCCTGGTGCAGAATCCGTAAACAACACTAGGCAACCCCTGTCTGAGTCGCCCACCTGGCCCACCGCTACCTGCTCCCCGGCAGAGCCCAGTCTGGGCATTTCCTGCAGAGAGTGAAATAAACAAGGCCATAAATATTTCTCTCCCTGTGAAGCTGGAAGACAGAAGGGCCCTAGATAGAGATAACAGGAGATGCAGGGCCACAGGGGGACAGCAAATTTTGTTTGACTGTGTGGAAAGCAGACAATAGAATTTGGCTGCTTTATGGAAAGGTGTCAGCTGCCTTTCCCAGTGCCGTGCTCTGGTTATTGGAGCCTAACCTGGCACCAAAGGGCTAGCCTGCTCTTGAACCTACAGCCACAGCCCAGACAGAGGCAGAGCCATGGCCCCAGCCCCCAGCATCCTTGCATTGGTGGCCCCACTGGAAGCCCTCCTCAGCCAGGTGAGAGCCCTTGGTCATCCTCCCTGAAGGGTGTGGTCTGCATGCCCCACCTCCTCTACCACCCCTGGGACTCATTCCTCCCACCCTTGCTGGTCCATTGGGACATGTTGGAAACACCTTAAGAACCACCCAGACTGAACTCCCTGGGACTCCAGTTGATAGTCCAAGTCCAAGTACTGGGTTCCATGCTCCTGGCTGTGTGACCCTGGGGAGGTCACTTTGCCTTTCTGGGCCTGTTTCTCAACTATAGATGTAACAACTAGCTCACAAGGTAAGTGTGAGGGTGAAAAGAGAGAGGAGATCCTCCTGGGGCCTGGAACATTGCTCATCCAACAGTGATTCTCATGGCCCCAGCTTTGCCCTCAGCCCCCTAACTTCCTGCTGGGCAATCTTGCTTCCAGTCTGCTTCATGAAGGCTATTCCATCATTTCCTCAGATTTAGGTCCCGTTCTCCAGATCTGCATGCGAGCTTCTTGAGGAGCAGGGCTGCCTTTGCCTGGCTCAGGGTTTAGGTATTCCCCAGGGATCACCATCTGTAAATCGCCTGCATGCCCACCACATACTGGGTACTTCCTACCATCCACTCCATCATTGGAGGGAGATGAGCAGCCAGCACATGGGCGCTGCCTTGTGGTGCTGGCAGTAGGGGTGGGTGAGGACAGGGTGTCCCCAGGGGCTTCAGGTATCAGAAAAGGGTTGCATCTCAAAGATCAGGAGAGGCAAGAGCAGCCTGAGGGACAGGGAGGGGGATTCTGAGCAGGAGGGTGCCCTGAACAAGGGTGCAGGGGCTAGGGACTCACAAGGGGTCCTGATCTGCAGCTGGGCTAGGACCAGCCTGAGAGAGACAATGGTGGGGGGTGTGTGGTAGAGGCCACCAACGGGCCTACCTGTGTGGCATCCAGCCCAAAGTGGCCATCTGTCCAGGGAGAGCCCTTGGGAATGCTCATTCCTCTGTTTTCCCAGTGGGGCTGCCCAGCATGGCGCTGGGTCTACTCCAGGTACAGGCAAGGTCCTAGACCTGCCACATGCCGGAAACTGAAGCACAGTGGGAGGACATGTGCTCCAGGTGGAAACTGGAAATCTGGATGACCAAGTGACTGGGTCCTCTGGGGTTGGCTGTGATGGCCCCCTGGGGACAGCCAGGTCCATCCCACATACCCATTCCAAACCAAACTTCCTGACCGGGCTCCTCAAGGACTCAGCTACTGATTGGTCCTCAAGGGGACATCTCTGAGTTCTCAGAAATGACCTAGGGGAAGGAGACCTCATGGGTTGGAAGGGTTTACTCTCACAGACTGAGGCAGTACCTCTGAGTCGGCAGAAAGCTTCTCTCTGTGAATCCCCATAAAGTGTCCTGCGCTTCCACTAACTCATTGATCCACATGTTTTCCCAGGCCTGAAGATTTCTTAACTGTCATCACAAGGTTAGAAGAATTGTGCATTGGAAAACCATGCAGCATATTAAAGTCAGCCTGAAATATTGCCACAATACACAGAAATATTTTATATTTATTCTCTTTTAGAAATTGTTATAAAGGGAATATAATGAGAATGTTGCAAACGAGTGGAATATTTTCTTCTAACCTGACAATAAAAATATGTCAAAGGGATGCATGAAACTCTAATAGGAAATAGCTGATGGGCCCTGGAAGTGCAGGGATTTAGCAAAGATTTTACCTGGTGCCTTGACTGGCCCAAAGGACAGAAGTGGGGGCTTCAAGAGCAGTTTTTTCCTGTGGGTAAATGCACAGAGGATGGGAGGAGAAAAGACAGGGTGGTCTGTGTGCCTGGTCAGGACCTGGAACTGATCAAATATCAGATATGCTCACAAAGACCTGAAGACATAGAGCCTTACTGAGCCTTAAAATGGCAGAAACATTACCAACCACCCCCAGCACCATCTCCCTCCTCCTCCTTCTCATGATCCCTATTTCCATCCTTCTTATCATCATCACCAACAACCCCTCATTATCATCACCATCCCCATCAGCATGACAATCATCATCATCACCATCAGCAGCAGCATCACCCCATCGTCATCACCAATCCCATCAACACCATCCCCATCATCTCCAACCCCATCACCATCCCCCTCATTTCCATGACAATCATCATTATCATCATCCCCACCACCATCACCACCCCATCATCCCCATCATCACCATGACAATCATCATTGTCACCATCACCATCAGCAGCACCCCCATCATCATTATCATCACCATCCCATCCTCATCACCATCCCCATCATCATCACCATCCCACCCTCATCACCATCCCCATCATCACCATCCCACCCTCATCACCATCCCCATCATCCCCATCATCATTACCATCCCACCCTCATCACCATCCCCATCAACCCCATCCCCATCACCACCCCATCATCATCACCAATCCCATCAACACCATCCCTATGATCCCCAATCCCATCCCCATCCCCATCATCCCCATGACCATCACCATTATCATCAGCACCATCACCACCATCATAACTGAGCTAATAGTTTCAGTTTGTTGAATAATGTGCCACACACCATGGGAAGGGCCTTACATAAACGATCATATTTCAACCTCACAACAACCACATGAATCACTCTCATGTTTACAAATATGGAAACTGATGTTCAAAGAGGTTTAGAACTTACTCAAGCTCACACACATGTAGGTGTGAAGCTCAAATTGGGACGCAGGTCATTCTGGTTCCAAAGTCCTGACAACTCTGTCTCAAATGTTTTTTCATCAAACCTAAAAGCAGTCCAACCAGCTTCAGGAATGGTAAGGAATCTTCTTCCCAGAGGCCTCTGTGCTAGGTGTATATAAACTACAGACTGAGATGACTTCAACCATCACTGTCGGCTACCAGAAGAAAGTCCATTTAATAAATGCCATGACTTCCTGCCATGTGTCAGGTGTGGGATCAACTGAGGGAGTCAAACACAGAGACAACCAGCCCTGAATCAAAATACAAAGACCACACATCAGGAGACCCAAATGAAGGGAACCATTCTGATTCAGCACAGAGGTGGGGGAGGGGGGCAGCCTACATGAAAAAGGAGGCCCTTGAACATGGCTTAAAACTCAACATTAAAAAAACTAAGATCATGGCATCTGGTCCCATCACTTCATGGAAAATAGATGGTGAAACAATGAAAACAGTGACAGACTTTATTTTCTTCGGCTCCCAAACCACTGCAAATGGTGCCTGCAGCCATGAAATTAAAAGATGCTTGCTCCTTGGAAGAAAAGCTATGATGAACCTAGACAGCATATTAAAAAGCAGAGACATTACTTTGCTGACAAAGGTCTGTTTAGTCAAGGCTATAGTTTTTCCAGTGGTCATGTATGGATGTGAGAGTTGGACCATAAAGAAAGCTGAGCGCCGAAGAACTGATGCTTTTGAACTGTGGTGTTGGAGAAGATCTTGAGAGTTCCTTGGACTGCAAGGAGATCCAACCAGTGATTTGTAAAGCAAATCAGTCCTGAATATTCATTGGAAAGACTGATGCTGAAGCTCCAATTGGCCACATGATGCGAAGAACTGACTCACTGGAAAAGACCTTGATGCTGGGAAAGATTGAAGGCAGGAGGAGAAGGGAACAACAGAGGATGAGATGGTTGGATGGCATCACTGAATGGATGGACATGAGTTTGAGCAGGCTCTGGAAGTTGGTGATGGACAGGGAAGCCTGTGTGCTGCAGTCAGTCCATGGGGTCACAAAGAGTCGGACATGACTGAGTGACTGAGCTGAACATGACTTTGAAGGACTCATACAATTTCACCAGGTGAATATGGGAAAGGCAGTGTGGGAGAGCAGAGGAACAGCCAAGAGTTCTGAGAGTTTTCACAATAGGATTCTCAGGAGGATGGTGGGTGGAGACCCAGTGGGAAGTAAGGTTAGGGCCCCACTGCAGAGAGCCCTGACCTGTGCTATATGGGGAGGGCTTTGGACTTGACTTTGTGCAGGCACCTTCTAAGGTAGCCAAGTAGGGCAGGTTCATGAGAGCCCCCCAGTCCCTGTTTGGGGATGGATCCTTGGCAAAGTCCCAGGGGTTGTGAGCTCTGCCTTAAACACATTTCTGCCTCCTCCCCTCTTCCTGAGTCCCACCCTAAGAACCTATTAATATCACAATTATTCTCTGCACTGATGCTCCACACTGGGCACTGCCTAGGAGCTAAGGTTGGGAGGGTGAGGAAACCAGACAAGGTCCTGCTCTCTGGGGATCCATCTTCCACTGCACAAGGACAACATTCCCGGGCCAGGCTATCCTGACCACCTTCATTGATGTCCCCACAACTCTGCAGCATCTGATGGGTGCCAATGGCCCCATTCTTCCCCCAGGTAGCACACCTGCATGCTATCCTGAACCTTCCAGAGACATGATATCTTCCCCAGACACCAAAACTCTGATGTTGACAATCTCAGGTCCCTGGTGAGATGGGAGGAGAGGCTGTGCCTTAGTGGGGTGGATGGCAGCATGCCCTATCCATGCTGTGCTTTGGATCTTTTCTCTAGACCTAGGCTCATCTCCAGAATGCCCTAGGACAGCCCCAAAAGGAAGTGACGGGCAGCAGGGAGCCTTGAAAACACTTTGGAATCCATAGCTAAGTGTCCCCGGGGGCTGACCCCAGAGGACATGCAGTATGTGAGGGGCTGGCTGGTCGGCAGTTATGCACTCTCTCCCAGAGGTTCTGTGGGGATGATCAGTCTTCTCTGGGCTAAGAAACGTGTGCAGAGGGTGGGAGGGGTGCTCCTTGGGGAAGGCTTTCTCAAATTGACATTCAATTTCCCTTCGCTAAAAATACATCGGAAGCCAAGCCACTCAGGATTATAAAAGAGACCTGAGATTGAACATTAAGTACATATGCACTCAATGTTGGGAAGGCTTTGACCTTCAAAACTTCTTTCGATGAATTCCCAAATAAAATACTATTTATACAGCTTAAAGCGAATTATTGTGTAGCCCACGACTCAATCTTCACATCCTAATTTAGACTCTACAGACCTTTCTGGAGCTTAGCTCTGCAGGCAAGCACAACCATTGGTGAGGACTTGAGAAGGCCTTTCTGAACTCATTGCAATAGAAATACTGAGTTTGGATCGCTCACAATCAACTTATATATGTTACATTCATGTTTCCCGAACCCAAACAGCAGAGCATTAATCTCTTAAGATTAGTGACTCAGGGTGTTGGAATTCACAATACACAGATAGCACCAGAGCTTTGCTGATGTTCGGGGGCCACTTGAATTCCCAAGGACAGAGGAGCCCAGTGGGCTACAGTCCATGGGATCGCAAAGAGTCAGACACAACTGAGCGAATGACACTTTCACTTTAGGAAGCAGCCAAAAGGTTGACATCATCCTGGTTTTAATTTCTTATCAAATATGGCCGAGCTCATTTTCAGGATCTTAATAAACTGCTCTTCTTGGCTGGGACTCCTTCTATCCCTGAACTGCTGGCTCCCTCCTGGTCTCTGGGGATGTGGACACCACCTTTTCAAACCTCTAAATCTCAACTCTGCCTCTGGAAGATTCAACCAGAGCAGCTGAAGAGTGGATGACAACAAAGAACGTAAAGAAAATATGGTTCCAAATGCCACTGCTGAGCAAAAAGTCCTTAGAGGTGCCCTGATAAATTACCAAAAACACTGGCCAGATTCAAGGGCCAAATTTCACCTCAACCTGCCTCCAGGGAGGATGATTCCCAGGTCGTTCTAACTCTGGTTTCACAACTTCACCAGAGTCCTTATTTATAAGTCAAGTGCTAGTGAATATGCTGAAACTAAGCACAAAATGATCCAACTCAGAACTCCCCCTCCTTCAAGTCTCAGTTCCTCCTCCCCAAATGTGGTGAGCGAAGGAGTTTCTCTACTCCTTTCACCGCCTCTCCTTTTTTGCAGACTTGTCACCAGCCCCCAATTACAGGAGCTCTGAGTCAGGCTGATTAATTATGGATTTGCCAAACCTTGAAGCTTTCACTAAAGTTAATCTTTGAAATGATCTCATGCAGATCAGACCTTGTTCGGCCCCATCCAGGGCCCTCTGCTCTATCTAACAAATAGTATCAATTGAATCAATACAGTTATCTAGCAGATAATGGGCTGCAAGCTGGAAACCCCAGGTCGGTAGTTCTTAGGGCAGATGGTTTCTGCTCGTCTGATATCAGCACCAGGACAGGGGTCAACACGGCCCCCAGCCAGCCTGCCCCTTCCTGGATCCATTCCCCCCAAAGGGGTAGCAAGCTTCAGGCTGGGCACCACTCTCTGGCCCCTGGGTACCTAGTGACTGTGGTGGTGAGGGTATTCAGTCGTGTCCTACTCTTTGCAACCCCATGGTTGTAGTCCACCAGGCTCTCTATCCCCTCTATCCATGGGATTCTCCAGGCAAGAATACTGGAATGGGTTGGGTTGCAATTTCCTCCTCCAGGAGATCTTTCCCACCCAGGGATCAAACCTGTGGCTCTTGCCTCTCCTGCACTGGCAAGCAGATTCTTTACCACTTGGGCCACCTGGGAAGCCCTGGGTACCTGGGGATGCAGTTAAAGGGCCAGGCCTGCAGGGGGTATCTGCATCTTTTCAAACTTTAAAAACTCAGGCTAGAAACGTGATCCACTCATGGTGCTTAGTGATGGCGTGGATGCGGGGCTGGAGGAAGGAAGAACTACTTTCCTGATGCTGAGAGCCCTCTTCACCTGCTGTGTGTCCCCAGGGCCACAGCTCACCCACACATCTGGGGGCAAGGAGTGCTCCATCCTCACTATAGCCTTTTTCCCCACACCTGGCATCATGCCCAGCCAGAGGGCACTCAGAAAATAAATGCATGCTGGGTGACTGAAAGGCCAAATCTGATCGCTGATGACTGCCCCAAGTTGTCTACCCAGAGGCTATCTGGGGTGGGGTGCGGGGCAGGGAGAAGATGGGGGGCCTGCAGCCACGCTATGGCACCTCTTGCTGGATAGTGAGACCAGAGTGCAAGATGCTGTGGGCCCTAGAGTCCAGGGGTCCCTGGTGCCCTTACGGTTAGATGGGACACTGTTAGCTCCCCGTCCTGCCAACAGGGTGAAGTGGGCAGGGCCTGGCAGCCCCAGGGAGGCTCTTGGATAAGTGGGGGCCTCTCAGAGCCTGGGGGAGAGTGGTGTGGGGATGGACTCTCAGCCCTTCTCTGTCCTGCGCTTTCAACACCTCCTGTGCTCTTTCAATACCCTGACCCATAGGCCCCCAGCAGACTCACCTGAGGACACCTTCTCCCTCATCTGCAAGAACCAAATGGCTGGACACTTTTTGCCAAGACGCATCCATGGAGCGGATCCCAAGGACTGGCCTTACAGTACCTGCATCAGAAAAGCCCCTCAAAGGTCTGTCTTTCAGGCCCCAGCTGGGATCCACAAAGATGAGTGACTCAGGGTCACGGAAGGCCAGGGCCTCTTTTCCCGTGGTAAAGACACCACCTCTGTATCCAGACCACATTACACCAAGGGCCGCACCTGGACCCCCAGGAGACTGTACTGTCCTTCCTCCCTGGCATCCCTGGAAGATCCAGCAGCTGTGTCATCTGGTGAGGGAGCTGAGCGCCCAGCCACTCCCTGTGGTTGCCAGAACCATGGACCTGCCACCCCCACCGTGGACCCTTGAGGCTAGCTCTTGTCTGCTGCCAACTCTTGCACTTGGCTGGGCACATAGAGGTCTGTTCAGCAAAAGTGGATGGATGAATGGACGGCTATGTGGATCTCTGCTTCAGCCAGTACCTTTGTCTTTGAATGAAGCAGCACTTCCTACCATCTCTGAGCAGAAAGCCTCCTTCTTGAATGAGGGCAGCAGTCAAAGCTCATGTCGCAGGATCAAAGTCTCTTAGCCTGGGGACTGTGGTTCCTCTGAAGTTCTGTAGACACATGTGTGAGGGGCATGTTCTTCCCCTGGGGACCGGGTTTATAGCTTCAGTCCAATTCTCCAATACATTCAAGTTCTCCCAGAAATAAACATGCACTAAGGTCTCATAGCTGAGATTTGATTCTTAGGCTCCCTTGGAAGTGACTTTGAAATCAGCTCCACTCTGCCTCCCTCTGTGCAGGGGCACCTCTTCTTCTGATACCTCCCTCCCTGAGCAGGAACACCGCATCCTGGGGAGGAAGCTATTGCCACATGCAGACTGATGCAGTGCTGTGTTCATTTCAGGGGAGAGCAGTTTATCAGGCATGGGGTCTTCTTCCCAAGGTGAGTCCCTGACTGCGTGAAGTTTGACACTGTGGCCATCCTGCCTTGTCACTCAGCTGCGACATGATGCTTCGGACATGATGCTTCCCTGGCCCCTGAAGCCACAAGGCACCCCCCAGGATCCTGGGCCATGACTCCCGGAGGATTTGTTGTAGTTGTTCAGTTGCTCAGTTGTGTCTGACTGTTTGAGACCCCATGGACTGCAACACACCAGGTTTCCCTGTCCTTCACCATTTATGAGTTTGCTCAAACTCATGTCCATTGAGTCAATGATGCTGTCTAACCATCTCATCCTTTGTCACCCCCTTCTCCTGCTGCCCTCAATCTTTCCCAGCATCAGGGTCTTTGCCAGTGTGGTCCATGCCATGTAGGACCAGCCAGAGGATTTAGCCCATGAGAAAGGAACTGTGGCACAGCTCGCCTGATGGCACCTGTTCTGACCCCACCCCACCTTCTGCACCTAAAGGCTCAGCTTCTGGCCAGGACAAGGCTGCTCAGCTAGTGCAGTGAGATAACACCCTCCTCAGACTGGCAGAGCCCCAGTCTCCCTCCACACACCCTCCTAAGTGTGTGTTAGGCGCTCAGTCGTGTCTGACTCTTTGCGACCCCATGGACTGTAGCCCGCCAGGCTCCTCTGTCCATGGAATTCTCTAGGCAAGAATACTGGAGTGGGTTGCCATTCCCTTCTCCAGGGTATCTTCCCAACCCAGGGATCGAACTCGGGTCTCCTGCATTACAGGCAGATGCTTTACTATCTGAGCCACCAGGGAACCCCACTTACCCTTCTAGCTCATTCAAAGGAAGACAGCCATTTCATGGGGGATCCCTTACCATGACCCACTAGGCAAAACAGATGTTTCTAAGATCTGGCTAAGAGCATGAAAAGCCAAAGTAGTTTAATTTACAGAGCAAGGGAGATAGGGGATGAAGAGCCCTTACTTGTGTTTTTTCATGAAAATTTCTATTCATGCTCATATGATAAATGAATTTTAAAAGTTTCTTGTTGATTCAAGACAGAAGCTGCTATGCACAGATGGTTGTATCCAAGGGGCTGCCCACCTCCCCATCTTGCGCTGCCAACCCTTCACCCCTCCACCTCCACCCCCACTGCAGGGAGGAAAGGAACATCCCAGAGAAGGTGACCACTGCTGCAGAGAACATGCCCCTTCTTCAACAGCCGACCAAAATCCCACTGAGGGTGCAGAGGTGAGAAGAGTGCCCCCCGCCACCAGAAGGGCGTAGCCCCATGCTGGGGCAGACAGTGAGTGTTACCTAGACAGCACAGCTCGTAATGTTAAATTTCAATAGCATCACATAATCTCTCCCATCACAGTCACCAGCACTGGGCTTTCATTTCACTTCATTTTTCTGTCTCTTTAAAGTGATGCTAAGGGAGAAAATGCTATTTACTTGTTGCTAGAATTTACCTTTCATTGATTATAAGTGAAGAGGCACCTTTGCATGTAACTGTGAACCTGTCCCTTGATCTCCTTTCAAAGGAGTAAATTATTTTCCTTTCACTTTTTGTCTACTGTCTCTAATTTCTCTTGTCTACTTGTAAAGTCTTCCTTTTAGCAAGTGTTTAAACATAATTTCTATTCTATTTTCCTTTAAATTTTCATTTGAATATTTTTGGTTAATATACACTTTAAGACTTCTAAATAGTCAAATCCATCAATACATTTCATCTCCATTCTTAGTAAGCTGCTCCACTAGAAATTTGAGAAACATCTACTTTATTTTATTTTGTGCACCCAAGAGCTCAGTTGTGTCTGACTCTTTGCAACCCCATGGACTGTAGTCTGCAGGGCACTTCTGTCCATGGGATTTCCCAGCCAAGAATACTGGAGTGGGGTGCCATTTCCTCCCCCCGGGGATCTTCCTGACCCAGGGATCGGACCTGTGCCTTTTGTGTCTCCTGCATTGGCAGGCAGATTCTTTACCACTGAGGCACCTGAGAAGCCCAATTTTTATAGTTTTTAAATATTTTTATAATTTAAGTTTTAACTAACTCTTCAATCTATTCAGAATGTATTTTGGCATATGGTAATGATTTAAATTAACTTTCTCTACCTAGTGAGCCATTGTTCCAACACTACTTGTTCACTATATTAAATGTTTACATCTACCGAAAGAATGTAGGATTATAGCTTTACGTCTCAATGTAGAGTGTAGTTACATTATAATTTTTAAGATATTTTCATTTTTGTTATTTCCTACAGAGTGTGTAATTATATTTTTAATTTCCTCTTTGACCAATAATTGCTTTAGGAGAATATTTTAAAATGTCTATGCATTTATAATCTTTCTGCATAAAATACCTTTTTTATTGAGGTGTAGATGGCATATAACATTATATTACTTACAGGTGTACAACATAATGATTCCATACTTGTATATATTGCAAAATTATTACCACAATAAGTGTAGTTAACATCCATCATTACACATAGCTACAAATTTTTTTTCTTGTAATGATTTACTCTCTCAGTAACTTTCAAATATGCAGAGCAATATTGTTAACTATAGTCACCATGCTGTGCATTATATCCCTAGGACTTATTTATTTTATAACTGGCAAGTTTGTACCCTCTGACCCCTTCAGCCCATTTCATCTGCCCCCACTCCATACCTCTGGCAACCACTGATCTGTTCTCTGTATCTCTGCATGCATGCTCAGTCACTTCACTCATATCCACCTCCTTCTGACCTTATGGACTGTAGCCCACCAGGCTCCTCTGTCTGTGGAATTTCCCAGGCAAGAACATTGGAGTGGGGTGCCATTCCCTCCTCCAGGGGATCTTCCAGACCCAGGGATTGAACCCACCTCTCCTGCATTGCAGGCAGATTCTTTAGCACTGAGCCACCATGGAAGCCCTCTCTTGTATCTATAAGCTTGGTTCCCCCCATCTAGATCCCACATCTAAAATGAGATCACATGGTATTTGTCTTTCTCTGACTTATTTCTGTGAGTTTGATGCCCTCAAGGTCCATCAAGGGGGAAGAAGGCGAGGTCTTGAAGGATGAATAGGAGTTCACTTGGTAGATACAGATGAAAAGCATCAGACTCCCTTGCTTTCCCACCCCCTTGACTCTCTCCCCCCAAAGCTACTATATTTTTATTCAGAACACTTTTCTCCACCTGACATGTTATACATTTATTTGCCCAATGAATGAATGAAAAAAAAAGAATGTACACAAAATCCTCAAGGCATAAATCTCTACCCCCATTATCACAATTGACTCAACAATTTTAGATGAAGAAGACAGTGACTTATTTTATTGATAAAGAAGAAGCAGAGATTAAAGAGTTTGGCCACGATGAAATTCGTGTTAGTTGACAAAAGCAGGAGATAAACTTGAATATGTGGCACCATCTCACAAGGACATGTATGCATGCTCAGTTGTGTCTGACTGCCATTTCATTTTCCAGGGGATCTTCCCGACCCAGAGATTGAACTCAGGTCTCCTAAACTGCAGGTGGTTTCTTTACCACTGCACCGCCTGGGAAGCTCTGAAAAGAACAGTAGGCCCCGATGTTCACAGTGGCACTGTTTACAATATTCAAAACACGGAAGCAACCTAAATGTCCATCAGGGGAGGAAGGGATAAAGATGTGGTCCACAAAGTCGATGGAATATTACTCAGCCATTAAAAAGAATGAAATAACACTGTTTGCAGCAACAAGTATACACCTAGAGACTATCATGCTGAGTAAAGTCAGAGAGAGAAAGAGAAACATCATATGATATCCCTTACATGTGGATTCTAAAGAGAAATAATACAAATGAACTTACAAAACAGAAACAGATGTGCAGGTTTGGAGAATGAACTTCCAGTTGCCCTTGCCAGGGGGAAAGATATGGGTAAGGGATAGTCAGGAAATTTGTGATGGACATGTACACACTGCTATATTTAAAATGCATAACCAGCAAAGACCTTCTGTATAGCACAGGGAACTCTGCTTGAGGTTATGTGGCAGCCTACATGGGAGGGGAGTTTGGGGGAGAATGGATACATGCATATACATGACAAGAGTCCCTTCACTGTTTACCTGAAACTATCACAAAATTGTTAATCAGATATACTGCAATACAAAATTTTTTAAAAAAAGAATAGTAACACCGAATGAGGAAAATATCCCCAAATGGTAACAGTAGGGGTGGGGGTGGGAGGTAGTCCCTGTAGGGTGTGTGTGAATGTTTCCATTTTCTTAGCTGCACTTCCAGGTGATTTCAACAAAGCACACCAGCCAGGAGAGGCTGGGCACGGGCACAGGGCACTGTCCATGCCTGGTTCTAAGCACTTAGGAAGGCATGGTTCCTGCCCAGGCCTGACGCTGGGGCTCTTTCTCCCTAACACTCTGCCTAACTCATGCTGTGTCTTCATTAGCCTTATTGGCAGTAATCGGCTTCCGATAGAGATTAATAGAGAAAATATTTCCAAAACACTTAAACAAGCACTCCCATTCATCTATGCTCTGAAAAGTAATCTTGAGGGGCAACCTGTGAGAAGGGTTAATTGCAGTTTCAGACAGAAATCCACATGGAGCTTGCAGGGGGCCACTCACACCCGCTGACCAGCCTCTGAGAGCCAGAGGGCATGTCTATCCCCAGCTTGGCACTGTGGATTTGGTGGCCGTGGCCTGGCTGTGGGGGCTGCAGACAGTGCGGACAGCCTGGCCCCATGGGTTGTGGCCTTGGTCTTACCTTCTCCAGGCCATACTTTCCTTATGCATAAAAGGAGGTTATTAAAATATTTATTTTTTAATATTTTTAGTCCATTGTCTAAAAGAGGTATTTTCATCATGGCAACCTACGTCCTGCCAGGCAGCTGGGAGGAGAAGCCCAGCCGACGTACAGAAGAGCTCAGAAGGCTATGCCCACAGTGCTCCCCTTGTGGGAACGCCCTCCCAACTGTCCTTAGAGGTGGCTATGGACTGAATGTTTGTGTCTGTCCAAAATCTCCATGTTGAAGCCTTAATGTAATGGTAATTAGGAGGTGGGGGCTTTGGGAAAGCTTAGATGAAGTCATGAGGGTGGGTCCCCTAATAATCGGTGTGTGTGTGTGTGTGTGTGTGTGTGCGCACGCTCAGTCATTCAGTCATGTCCGACTCTTTGCAACACGGTGGACTGTAGCCCGCCAGGCTCCTCTGTACGTGGGATTTTCCAGGCAAGAATACTGGAGTGGGTTTCCATTTCCTTCTCCAGGGGATCTTCCTGACCCAGGGATCAAACCTACGTCTCCTGTATCTCCCGCACTGGCAGGCGGACTCTTTACCACTAAGCCATCTGGGAATATTAGTGCCCTTCTAAGAAGTGAGACCAGGAGCCCTCTCACTTCTCCATGTGAGGACCCAGCGAGAAGGCGAATGTCCACAAGTGAGGAAGACAGTCTGCAAGCAGCTGCCCTTAACGGGAGTATGAACCAGACCCTCTTTGGAGCTCTGACCCTCCTCTGAGCCTCTCTTCTTGAGTGGCTCACTGTCACCCTTGAACCTGCATTGTGTGGGTACACATCTGCAGCTGCCTTGGAAGCTGAGCCTCACCCAAGTATAGGACCCACAGCACAAGCCCAGCACAGTGTGGGGCAGGCTTCATCCACACCTGTCGAGCTCTCACTACCTGCTCACCCTTGTGCCGCCATCGGCGATGCCAGCTTTCAGCATGTTTAAGCTGCTGTGGTTTCGGATCTGTGGCATGTTGCTCCCTAGGCAGACTGCAGGTGTCTCAGGGCCTGAGGAGGGTATCAGGAAGCACACTCTGGTCTAAGGGCTGAGGAAACAAGGTAATCCATCACAGGAGCAGGAGTCCGGCAAGGAGAGAGACCTGATCATCCGTGTCCCACCTGCCCCGAGCTGTGGGGTCCACTGTGATAGTTGACTGTGGATGCCCATCCCTGGGAGAGCAGCCCCTGCCTCACTGGTCCTTAACTTCTTATCCTCCACCCTGGAGTGAGTGCTAAGTCGCTTCAGTCGTGCCCAACTCTTTGCAACCCTATGGACTATAGCCCGCCAGGCTCCTCTGTCCATGGGATTCTCCAGGCAAGAATACTGGAGTGGGTTGCCATGCTCTCCTCCAGGGGATCTTCCCAACCCAGAGACCAAACCCACATCTCTTATGTCTCCTGAATTGGCAGGCGGGTTCTTTACCACTAGGGCCACCTGGGAAGCCTCCTCCACCCCAGACCTCCTGCTTAAAGGCACTGATGTGGTGATCAACGTGAACTCAGGCACCTGGTCCTTGTGCTCCGTCACCTTTCTGACGGCTTCACAACAATTAATCCTCCCCCCATGGCCCAAGGCAGGGCTGCCCTTGTCTCCAGTTCACAGACTGGGATCTTGAGGCCCAGGGACTTTAAGTGACTTACCCAAGGTGGTGCCATTAGTTAGTCACAGAGCCCTAGTCCCTGGGCTCAGCCACAGTGCACACCCTCTGCTTAAAAGTAGTCAGCCAGCACATATGGAGGACTTGGGGTACCTGGTCATGATTCTAAGGGGTGCTCAGGGCCCCCCGATGAAGGCAAGGTGAGAACAAGAAAAACCCAATAGTTCTCCCAGGTGGTGGCGAGAGACAGTTGGGCCTTTATCCCCAGGGAGCACCTGTGAACAGAATCCTGATCTCCCCAGGAAGTTTCCCAGGAGTCCCCAGAGACCTGGGTGCTCAGTCCCCAGGGTGCTCCAGGCTCAAGTCCAGGACAACGCTTGGACCCGACCCATGGGTTGTAGCCAAGGCCCCTCTGCCCACCTGGCTGAGCACCTGCCCCGAGGCCCTGCTGTGCAGACTGATTCATCCTGGAATGTTCTACTACCACCAGCGTGGAGGCGCAAAGCTTGTGCCGATTTGGTTTGGAAAACTGCTGACATTGGGACCATGCACTTACGTGCATAGATTTCCAGGAGACTGGGCAGTGAGCAGAGGTTTGTCGACAGAGCTCTGTAAATAACCTGGGCCAGGGGCTCGGGGCACCTGCAAGGCAGGGTGTGAGAAAGGGAGGCCTTCCCAGCCATGTGCTCACTCAGTCATTCATAACGGTAGCTCCAGAGTGCCACATGCTATTGAAGGCCCTGGGGATTCACAGCAAACCCACCCAGCCCCCAGGAAGCTCCACTGTAGTGGAGAGGCAGACAGTAAACAAACAAGTGGATGCAGAGTATTCCAGAAGGTAATGAACACTGTGGAGAAGAAGAGACAGGGCAGGAGATGGGCAGTACTGGGAGGGCAGGGGCTGGTTTGGCACAGAGGCCCCTCTACCAAGGGGCCCTCTGAGCAGCCCTGGGAAGGAAGAGGACGGGGAAGAACAAGCTGGGTATTCCAGTTGGATGGAGAAGCCAGTGTGAGAGCCCCCAAGAGGGGCGTGGCTGGATGGAGAAGACCAGGGACTCACGTCCGCAGGTGGGGCCCAGTGCTGGAAGGCCTGCATGCACGGTGACGCTGTGGGCCCTCCTGAGCTGCAGAGCCATCCTGTGACTTCTGAGCAGAGAAGCGACATGAGCTGATGTCTGCCATGATATAAATAGACCATGGGGGGCCAGTGGTAGAAACGGCAGCTGCAATGATGAACCAGAGAAACACAACAGGAGAGGCTTCCAGAGTGAGAGAAGTCAGGGGGTGACATGGAAGGAAGGAAGCACAGTGAGATTTGCTGATAGATGGGAGGTGACATGGAGAGGAAGGGAGGTAGGTCAAGGATATGATGCCTGTGTGTTTGGCCAAACACTTGGAGAGTTAGAGTTGTCATTTTCTGATTCAGGGAAAACTGCAAGAAGAGGCGTGGTGGGAGGTGGGCAGGGATCTGGGGCCTGAGTGTGCATTAGTTTAGGCTTGATATGTAAGCGTTCAGTGGGGAGGTTGATTACACACTCAGGTTTGAGTCTAGACTTCAGGGGTGAAGCCAAGGCCTGGAAAGGGCTTGGGAGCCAGCGCTTACAAGTGACATTGAAAACCAAGAGACTGAATGAGCTCGTCCAGGGTGTGTATGCAGATGGCGAGAAGGTCGGCAAGGGAGCCCTGCGTGAAGCCAGCCAAGGAGACTTACAAGGGGCTACCAGCAGGTGAGAGGATAACCAGGATGTCGTGGAGTCCAGGGAACAGAGGGAAGACAGCATTTCAAGAATGAGGACATTGATGGGTGGTGTGGAGTGAGTGCTGTAGACTGCGGGATGAGGGCTGCCGACAGAGCTCTGAGTGTGGGGTTGAGGAGGCCACTGGTGACCATGACGTGGGAGCCACTGCAGGGTTTTGAGCAAGCAGTGACCTGATTCCACTTGCACTTGAAAACCAGTCTGGCTGTGGTGTTGAGATTTGATGGACGGGGTAAAGGAGGACAGTGGCCAGACCCAGACACCCATGGACATAAAGAACCAACAGGTCCACTGACAAGGGGGGACGAGGGTAGCAGAGGAGAGGAGCCAAGGATGGTGCCTAGGTGCTTGGCCTCAGAGCCTGGGAGGATGGAGTTGCCACTGACCAAAGGCTGAGTCTGAGCAGGTGTAGGGGGAGGGAAGGGTCAGGACAGACAACATTTGAGATATTCGACTAGATGGCCAAGTGCAGCTGTGGAGCAGACAGTTAAATGGTCAATGGGACATTCAGGAGAGAGGCCTGAGTGAGGATAGAAATGGGAGACACCAGCATAGAGACAGCGTTTCACATCTGGGTGGCAGGAGGTCCCCAGGAAGTGTGTTGATGTGATAGGATAGATATACAATCCCAATAGGGGCCCATAGAGAGGGAAACCCAGGGAATTTTGGGAGACTGCTCTAAGTTAACATTCACTCAAGAAAGCTATTGGAACGTCACGGAATGAAGCAGGCTTTCTTAACTAGAAAACCATAAATAAAAGCATGAGATATGCCCCAGGCCATTAGGTGAAAGAAAAATGCCATCACTCTTCTCCTGATGTGAATGCTAAGTCGCTTCAGTCGTGTCCAACTCTGTGCGACCCCATAGACGGCAGCCCACCAGGCTTCCCCGTCCCTGGGATTCTCCAGGCAAGAACACTGGAGTGGGTTGCCATTTCCTATTCCAATGCATGAAAGTGAAAAGTGAAAGGGAAGTTGCTCAGTCGTGTCCGACTCTAGCGACCCCATGGACTACAGCCTACCAGGCTCCTCCGTCCATGGGATTTTCCAGGCAAGAGTACTGGAGTGGGGTGCCTTGATGTGAATAGCACTATGATATTTGGGGCTTCCCTGGTGGCTCAGTTAGTAGAGAATCTGCCTGCCATGTAGGAGACCCTGGTTCAATTTGTGTATAGGGAAGATCCCCTGGAGAAGGAAATGGCAACCCGTTCCAGTGTTGTTGCCTGGAAATCCCATGGACAGAGGAGCCTAGAGGGCTACAGTCCATGGTGTCGTGAAAGAGTTGGACGCAACTTAGCAACTAAACAGCAACAACCCTAGTTTGACCTGACAGGGTCAGACACTCTCCTGCCTGATAGAAAGGAGGGGTGAGTGAGTGAGCCTCATGTCTACTAGAACCAGGTGGTCTTTTCCCCTCCCTGTCCTTTGACTATAAAGTCGTAACCCACTTAATTCTCAGGGCAGAAGTCCCTCGCCCCCGCCTGCATCTCTTACAAGCATCCTACAGTAATAAATCTATTTCTTGCCTGTCACTTTCCTCTCACTGAATTCCTCCTGCACCGAGACACAAAGAACCTGAGACTCAGTGTGTCCAGGCACCAGGTGGGGAGCGATCCTAATTTAAAAATTGTGGGTTGGAGTCCCAAGCAGCACGAGGGTTTTGGGCAGGCTTGAGTCCAGGCACATGGGTTCAAGTCCCAGTCTGAGGAGAATGGCTTCAGATGGAGCAGCAAGTGAGCTCTGGGCACCCCACCTGCCATCAAGAGCGGGGAGAAAGGAAAAGAGTGAAAAAGAGTGACCAGAGAGGTAGGAGCAAGGCCAGGAGAAAGTGGTGTCACCAAGTTAGGGCAGCGAATCAAAAGACTGGGCAATGGACAATGTCAAAGCCTCCAAGATGGACTGAGAGATGACAAATGCTATTGGGGGGGGGGCAGGAGGGAGGGCATAGGTCTTCAGACTTGGTTTTCTAAATTATGGCAAAAAGCTGACCTTATTCTATGACGATCTTTCACTCGACCTTATTTGGATCCTAACTCGGATCAAGGTTCCCTCTCTTCACCAGCGCTTCCTCGAAACAAAGGCCAATGAGATCAGCTACTGTCAAGGGTGGCCTCAGCCTTCAGAACTGTCCCTGTCATCAATAAAGTCTCCTTTGCTTGAGGCCTTTAATTTAATTTCCTCCTAATTCTTTAAAGGCTAGTGATTCTCATCAAGTCAATGAGCTGCCTTGAGTAACCAGAGCGTGGGCACCAAGTGCAGTGGATGCAGGGCCACCCACGACCGGAGCTCAAGGGCACGGCCCGCCAGAATGCAGGCGAGATGGAGAGGGGGCTGGGAAGATGCAGAGACGCCCCGAACCAATTCAGTCCTGTCCTTACCCAAGTCCATCTTACTGAGGAAGTTGACTATATTTCCCATTCACTTGGAAATCAGTTGAAATGTATGCTTTCTACTTTTCTTCAAGGAGGAGAAAGCTGTGAGACAAAAAAGCCTGGGCCATATCCTCTGCCCTTTGTTGAAACACAAAGCTTTGAGTCACCTTCCCCATCAAAGCTCCTGTCCCAAGGCAGCGGCCAAGCTCCCACAGGCAGGGCATCAGCTCCTTCCTGGGCTGTTTTTCGTGACCAGGTCCAGGCTCAGTCCTCAGATCAGTTGGGAAGGTTCCTTGAGCTTAGAATGTCATGCTGTGATATGACTGAAACCAAAATGCTTGGGGGCCCTTCCCCAGGCGCTCTGGAGAGAAACCTGGGCTGGGGAGTTAGGTGTTCCCCTCTGAGAGGAAAAGTTATTTATTTCTCACTTGAAAGCTAAATGAGGTGTCCCCATCTCATCCTGGACAAAATGCTTAACTTCTGATTACATGACCTTGGGCAGGTGCACATGACCTTGGGTAGGTGAGTTAGCCTCTGAGCCTGTTTCCTCCCATGAAGACAGTAGTCACTTCTCCCCACACACTGCTGGGAGGGGTCAGTGCTATCCTGCCGAGTGTCGAGCACGCACTTGGCCCAGGTGATGGTCACTCGGCGTCAGCCTTAGGATTGCTGTGGCCTGGGAGGCACGTGGGACCCTGTAAGGGGAGGACCTCGGCAGGTGGGGTCCTCATGCTTGTCCTTTCCCACCAAGGAAGCCTGGGTATCCTTCCCCAGACTGTGCAGTGGAGGGACTGGGGGCTGGTGGTCACAGGGGGTGGACTGGTGACCGCAGTGGGGGGGGATGCAGTCTTTCCCAAGCAAGGACAGTGAGACCAGGAATCTCCAGATGTCTTGGGCTGACAGTGGGCTCCCCCTGGAGGCAGAGCTTTCAGACACAAGCTGCCCATCTTCCCCACTGGCCCCTCCTGGTCCCCTCTGCTCTCCATCTGGGAATACCAGTACATGAAGAGTAGTTCCAGCCTACGGCCTCTTAGTACATTGACCTGCCTCCCTCTCCAGCTCCTGGTGGCTCAAGGCAGGGAGGGCAGAGTCACTGGGCTCATAAAGCTCCTCCCCGCAGGCTGCCTTCATCACTCTTGGAGAGAAGGCCACGAGCAGGCACTTGGGGAGAACTTAATTACTACCCATTGAGGGCTCACACTAAAACCCCTGGCTGTGCACCTACCCAGGCCCATTACTGGAAGGGAGAGTGGGCCGTGGGACCATGTCTTAGGAGGAGATTCTAGCCAGGCAGAGGTGCCACCTATGATGGCTCCCGTAACTCCCTCCCGGCCTCCCAGTGGCCTCCTGTGATACTTCCATGAGGGGCTGAGGGGCACAGAACATAAAGACTCGGATGACAGCAGAAGCCAGGATGAGAGAGAGCGAGGGCTGAATGGACCTGCTCTGATTTCTCTCTGTGCCACTTGCGACCATCTGGTGTAAAGGGGACCCCAATGGCCCAGAGGAGCACCAAACCCTGCCCCCTGGCTGGCCTCCTGGGCAGAGCAGGGATGGGCAGAGTGGATTCTAGAGTGTCACCCAGGAGCAGCAGCCCCACAGGCCTGATTCTGACTTTCTGTGAGGGCCAGGATCTCTGGCCCTCTCCTTATTGTCATCACTGGTTGCCACCTGGGTCCTCTGTGGATGAAGACAGGTCCTCCTCTGGGAGGTAGGGCCATCTGTCCTAAATGCAGGGGTAGCCCAAGGCAAAATGGGATGTAGACTAAGACGGCCTGGCTCCCTCCCTTCCGTGGGGGCCATCTCCTACCCCTAACTCCCTACAAGGGCCTCACTGGGCCAGATACACACCTGCGTCAGACTCCCCATGGTCCCAGAGTCCATCTCTGAAGGTATCTGTTCCCTCTCCCTGAGTTACCACCCCAACAGCCTCGCCTACCAACAGGTGCTTGATGGTAATTAGGCAAGAACACATTATTGAAACCCTATGTGTGTCATTGTGCAGCAAAGTCACCAAAATCCATTCAGAAGAGTTTGCTCGACCAATCTGTCTTCAGTGAATCAAACAGTATTTAGCAATCATATAATAACAGCCTCCCAAGTGCCATCACAGGGCTTCCCTGGTGGCTCAGCTGGTAAAGAATCCACCTGCAATGTGGTGGATTGCAGATGCGGTGGATTGCAGATGCGGTGGATTGCAGATCCAATATAGTGGATCAAACCCAGACCTGGGTTCGATTCCTGGGTTGGGAAGATCCCCTGGAGAAGGGAGAGGCTACCCACTCCAGTATTCTGGCCTGGAGAACTCCATGGACTGTATAGTCCATGGGGTTGCAAAGAGTCAGACACGACTGAGCGACTTTCACTCACAAGTGCCATCACAAGCCCAGCTGGGCTGGGGCTCTGGGTTTAAAGTGGGAACAAGTTCCAGGGGCAGCTGGTTGGAGCCTGAGATTCAGAAGTGACAAGGGCCTCCCTCCTAGTTAATCCAACTCAAACCCCCCACTCTCAGGCAGGTGTACTTGCTGAGGGGCTAGTTTCTACACAAATAACTCAGAGATAAAACCAAAGGAGAGTCATGTGAGTTTGTCTGAAAAGCCCACACACCAAAGACCTGCAGCCGTTGCTGGGGCAGCAGCAGGCTGGTCAGCCCCGTGTGAACATGAGCGCCTGGTCACACAGGAGGGGGGCACTGGAAAGTGGAGGGAAGAGGCAAAATCAAGGGCACCACTGACAACTCCAAGGGCACCTTCCTAATGCCACTGGTAAAAGAATATTTCAAACCCTCCCTGCTCCTGGCTATGCATCTCAAACACGATAGCCTCTGGGCTTACATTCCATCTTTTGGGAACACTCAGTGCTAGTTAGCTGTAGTACAAATTGGCTCCCTACAGTCTCCTCCTTCCTTGCCAAATTCTGGGGTCTGGGGGGCCTGGGGCTCGGAGACCATGAATGCTGGGTCATGCTCCCTGAGGCCATCCCCTCCATGGCCAAGGTCTCTGAATAGACTGCATCCTGGGGGTTCCCCTTCCCATCATCCTTGTCCAAAGGGATCTGGAGATGGGACCAGATTTGCAGGTCATGGGAGGAATGGGCACAGCCAAGCCAGTTCTGCTGCAGAAGCCCCAGCTCTGCACTCAGGCAGGACCCTCCACCCTGACAGCTGAACCTCTGTCCTTACTGTTCTCCAAACCCCACACTGCAGTTCTGGGGTGAGGCGCGCTGGTGGTCAAGTCCACTATCAACTGCAAACAGTCCCCACCAGCAGGGAGCTATGTACAGAGAGACACTCCCTCCAGGCCCCTGAAGCTGGGAGGTGCCATCTCAGCCGGCACCCCATTCTCACCCAACTTGAGTCACGCTTGCTACACCTCAGACCCCCAGCTTGGGGCTAATTCTGTCCTGTTGTTCATGGAGGCCTCACACTCACCCACCGTGGTGTTCTTCCCGTTTACAGATTAGATAATCTGTAAATGAGGCTTAGCAAAAAGAACTCACACGTCCAAGGTCAAAGCTTGTTGTAAGTGAGGCATCAAGCTTTGAGGCCCTCCTTGGGGACCCCAAGTCTGGTACTGTTTCAGGGACATCAGACTCCACTGTGGAGTCAGGAGGTGGTGCTGGCTGGTGCAGAAGCTTCATGAAGGTCATGGCCAACAACCACCCCCCAATAGCAACTCTCACCTCTCAAGTGCAGTGAGTACCAGTACTGCACAATTGCACTGATCTCACATGCTAGCAAAGTAATGCTCAAAATTCTCCAAGCGAGGCTTCAACAATACGTGAACTGAAAACTTCCAGATGTTCAAGCTGGATTTAGAAACAGCAGCAGAACCAGAGATCAAATTGCCAACATCCGTTGGATCATAGAAAAAGTAAGAGAGTTTCAGAAAAATATCTACTTCTGCTTTACTGAGGATGTCAAATCCTTTGACTGTGTGGATCACAACAAACTGTGGAAAATTCTTAAAGAGATGGGAATATTAGACCACCTTACCTGCCTCCTGAGAAGTCTGTATACAGATCAAGAAGCAACAGTTAGAACTAGACATGGAACAATGGACTGGTTCCAAATTGGGAAAGGAATATGTCAAGGCTGAATACTGTCACCTTACTTACTTAACCTATATGCAGACTACATCATGAGAAATGCCAGGCTGGATGAAGCACAAGCTGGAATCAAGATTGCATGGAGAAATATCAATAATATCAGATATGCAGATGACACCACCCTTATGGCAGAAAGTGAAGAGGAACTAAAGAGCCTTTTGATGAAAGAGAAAGAGGAGAGTGAAAAAGCTGGCTTAAAACTTAACATTCAAAAAACTAAGATCATGGCATCTGGTCCCATCACTTCATGGCAAATAGATGGGGAAGCAATGGAAACAGCGACAGACTTGGGCTCCAAAATCACTGCAGATAGTGACTTCAGTCATGAAATTAAAAGATGCTTGCTCCTTGAAAGAAAAGCTATGACCAACCTAGACAGCATTTTAAAAAGCAGACACATTACTTTTTGACAAAGGTCAGTCTAGTCAAAGCTATGGTTTTTCCAGTAGTCGTGTATGGATGTGAGAGTTGGACCATAAAGAAAGCTGAGTGCCAAATAATTGATGCTTTTAAACTGTAGCGTTGGAGAAGACTCTTGAGAGTCCTTTGCAAGGAGATCAAACCAGTCATTGCAGACGGATTCTTTACCAACTGAGCTGTCAAGGAAGCCCTAAAGGAAATCAGTGCTGAATATTCATTGGAAGTACTGAGGTTGAAGCTGAAGCTCCAATACTTTGGCCACCTGATGAGAAGAACTGACTCACTGGAAAAGACCCTGATGCTGGGAAAAATTGAAGGCAGCAGGAGAAGGGGATGACAGAGGATGAGATGGTTGGATGGCATCACAGACTTGATGGACATGAGTTTGACCAAGCTCCTGGAGTTGGTGATGGACAGGGAAGCCAGGCATGCTGCAGTTGACAGGGTTGCAAAGAGTCGGACACAACGGAGCAACTGAACTGAACTGATGAAGTTCAGTGCTGCCCCATCTTCAGGATATTTTTGCCTCAGCTCAATTGTAAAATTAACGGATAAATTATTATTGTACTAAAAGACTTTTATTTTATGCTGATCATTAAGGAGGGAGGCTTCACACTCCAGCCTGGTTACAGAGACCTGAAATTGCTTATATTAATCTCCTTGTTCTGCAGGAATGGACTCTCTCAAAATGTGTTTTAAATTGTTTTCCAAAGGAAGGGAAGGCTGTGAGGAGGGAGCTGGTGGCTAAGAGTGGCCCTATATTTCCAATGGGAAACCCTTAGCAAGACTCCTGGGAGACCCCATGGGGAGCCAGGGCCCTCAGTCCAGGATGGGGTCCCTGGACACCCTCCGGCACAGACGTCCCCCAACCAGACAACACAGATGGCACTGTGGCACTTCCAATCCGAGAGCTCATGTTCTCCATCAGCTTCATACCCAGCAGCAGGCCGACCTTGTGGGTGAACAGAGAGAGGGCTGTCGCTGCCCCAGGGTGCCCACCGTCTTCTGGGGAAACCAGAAAAAGTCACCTATGCTAGGGGATGTTGGAAGCCAGTCTCTAAATCCATGTGGAATTGCTCAGAGTGCCATGGGGGGTGTTGCAGGCGCCCTTTGGAGAGGCATAAGTAGAAGGGTAAGAGCCACACGGCAAAGGCAACAGGGGAAGGAGCAACCTGAGGACGGGCTCGGAAACCAGACTGGGATGTGTCCATGGGCCAGTGGAGCCACAGCCTGGGCCAGAGTGCAGGGGGTATTGTGGAGAAGTGAGATGAAGACAGGTCGAAACCACGACAGCAGATAAGGTAGGCGTCAGGTCAATGAGCAAAAAGTGAGGCCAAAGAGACACTTTATGATGTTAAAGGCTGCCATTCCCAGTGAAGAGACAACTGTTAGAGGCCAAATTGAAAAAACGGCAACCTTAATAAAGTGGAAATTAAAGAAGATGAGTGGAAAAGCAGAAACACACTGATGACAGAAGACTGCAATTCTCTCGCTCCATCTAAGATAGATAAAGGAGACAGAAACATGTGAGAACAGAAATACAGAAGACTGAGCAAGATCAATCGCAATTATTGAAGAGAAAAATTACAAATGAGTCATTACCCTCTGACCCAGCAAGCCCGTTTCTGGAATTTATTCTTCAGATATATTCAGAGTGCAAAATGACACATGCAGAGAAGTAGTCCCTGCAATAATGTTTCTTACAGCAAAATATTAGAAACAATAATACATTATGGTACCTGTACACACTGGAGTATTGTGTTGCATTAGAAAGAATTAAAAGGGGAAAAAAAGAACAAGGAAATTCCCTATGTACCATGGAAGACGTTTTCTGGGATTCATCATTAAATGATAAACCACAGGTCCATCATGGTGAATAAATAAATGGGCAAGAAGTGTAAGAAAGTGGGAAAGTAATTATACACGGGCTTCCCAGGTGGCGCTAATGGTAACAAACCCGCCTGCCAATGCAGGAGACACAAGAGACGCAAGTTCCATCCCTGGGTTGGGAAGATCCCCTGGAGTAGGAAACAGCAATCTACTCCAGTATTCTTGCCTGGAAAATTCCATGGGCAGAGAGCCTGGCAGGCTACAGTCCATGGGGCCACAGAGCATCAGATCTGGCAGAGCGACTAAGCACAAGTATATATACTTGCAGCTGAAATGTTGGAATAATACAATAAAATCAATACAGGTTGCAGCACATACCTTTCTATAAAATGTCACTTTGAATTTTGAGCCATATGAATACGTGGATGTGCTGGCAGAACAGTGACCATCTAAAAATGCCCACATCCTGGTCCCTGTAACCCATGACTATGTACTTCCTGGCAGAAGAGCCTCAGCAGGTGGGAACAGAGTTAAGGACCTTGAGATGGGACGGTTATCCTAGGTCATCCAGGAGGGCCCCAGATAATCTCATGCATCTTTAAAAGCAGAGACTCTACCATGCTGGGATGAGAGGGAGCTGTGACTACAGAAGAAGAACCAGAGAGGGTCATCCACGGTGGTCCAGAGGTTAGGACTCTGCCTTTCTACTGCAGGGGGCCCAGGTTCAAACCCTGGCTGGGGATTGTAAGATCCCACATGCCATGTGATAAGACAAAAAAAAAAAACCCAACCTGAAAACAACAGACAAATATACAAACAAACAAACAAAAAACTCTCTGAAGAGAGAAGGGTCAGAGAGATGCAACACTGCTGGCTATGAGGATGGAGGAAGGGGCCAGGAGCCAAGGACTGTGGGCACCTCCAGAAGTTGGAAAAGGTAAGGAGTTTCCTCTGGAGCCTCCCACCCTGCCCACACTTTAGCCCAGTGAGACTTTAGCCCAGTGAGATCTATATCAGACATCTGACTTCCACAACTTTCAGATAGTAAGTATGTGTGGTTTTAAGCCATTACATTTTTGATAACTTGTGACAGCAGTCACAATTTATTAATAAATTAATTAACAATTCTTTTATTAATGACTAATAATAAATTATTTATTAATAAGTAATAAATATTTATTAATAAATAATTAACACAATTAATTGTTTTAAAAAATTAAATTGAAAACATCAAGAAGACATTTTTAGCTTGTCCCACTGGTCTGGCTCAGACACTGCTGGTGGTGAGAAGCCCCTGGGTCAAAGCTGAGTGGGTACACGGCTCACAGTCCTGTCCTTACCTCAACATCCCAGAAAAGCCCATCTTGGGTTCACCCGAGGACCTGGGGACAGGGTGAGAGCCAGGAGTTCAGATACCCCAAGCCAGGAGCAGCCCTGGGAGGGTGCGGTCCTCAGAAAAAACCTTGTCCGGTGGACAGCTCTCATGCCCTGTGACCACTTGGCAAGAGAGGCCAGGCTTAATGGGAAGGCAAGTTTGTTGCTGCAGAGTTAGAAATGGTGCTTTGTTCAGGCAGCTTTTTAAAGTCTGCCTGGAGGGCCTGCTGATGGCCAGGACAGGATAGAGTTAGTGACTCACAGCCTGGCCGGGCCCAGAAGGTGTCCACAGGTCCGTCCTGGCCAGACCCTCTTTGGAAAAGCCAGTGCAGAGCTGCAGCAGGAAGGTCAGTGAATGTGGCCGGGGCTTCTGGGGAGGCTGGGACCCCGGGGTTGTGGGGGGCAGCCCTGGTCAGCACAGAGTCTGGAGTCAGGTCTGACCATGGTTAGGGCAGATGGCCACAGGCCCGGGTGGAGGGGTCAATGGTGGAGTGGCCTAGGGCTGAGGAGGAACCCAGAGTGCCCAGGTCATGAGGAGAAGGGAGGAAGAGCCTCATGGGCTTGTGAGCTGGAGCTTTAGTTCTAAACCAGAGAAGCAAATACCATCATCAACAAGGCTGACTTGCAGCCCAGGTGGCAGCTTGGACCCAAACGCTGTGAGAGGGAGCCTTGCCCCTAATGCCCTTATGTCATCATCTGCTTGTGACTGGGAGCTGTCACCCTTGCCCAGAGGCCTCTGGGAGCATAAGGGTCTGGCCAGATGACTGTAGTACCAGAGCTTTGGGGTCATGACCAGCTCCCATTCAGCCTTAAAGGCCTAGTGTCACCTCCTCCAGGAAGTCTTCCTGAGGAACTTTCCTCTCCCCTATCCTCCCTATGACCACCTGCAGAGATCTCTACCATTAGGCTTATCCACACTGCTACTTTTGTGTCTGCCTCCCTCACTAGGTAAGCTTCTGCATAATTAATACTACTTACCATTCATCTTCGGAGAAGGCGATGGCACCCCACTCCAGTACTCTTGCCTGGAAAATCCCATGGACGGAGGAGCCTGGAAGGCTGCAGTCCATGGGGTCTCGAAGAGTCGGACATGACTGAGCGACTTCACTTTCACTTTTCACTTTCATGCATTGGAGAAGGAACTGGCAACCCACTCCAGTGTTCTTGCCTGGAGAATCCCAGGGACGGGGGAGCCTGGTGGGCTGCCGTCTATGGGGTCGCACAGAGTTGGACACGACTGAAGCGACTTAGCATGGCACCGTTCATCTTAGTATCGCCAATACCTAGCATAGTACCTGGCACAAAACACGTGGTCACTCACCTATTCATTTATTCTCTAAGCACTTACTCTGTACCGGGGACTATTTTATGAATGAAAGAATCATGAATGGATGCTAGTTCACTGGCTTCATTCCCACGATAGACGATGCTTTGAGAACATTTCCTACTGACAGGGTCCAGGCAAAGGTGCTGTTTGAGTGAGGGGCCACTCGGGTGACTGACTGGTGGGACCACTTTGCAAGGTTGGTGTGATGGGTTCTGGACTTCACTTCTTGTCCAGTTTTAACAATGAGGTCGTGAGCAGCACCCCAACTCCCCCAATTCTCATTCCCCATGCTCTTCATGCTGATGCCCACTGCCAGTCTAGCAAAAGATCCTCCCAAGCCTACTTCAAACTTCACAGAAAGGAGAGGAAGGGGAATCTGGGAACCCCAGGAGAAGCAGGGCATCATTCAGCACAGCTGAGCCCCCACCCTGACCAGGGTAGCTGATGGGACTGTGACATCAGAAAGGAATCTGATGTCCTCCTAATGCCTGTGGTTTGGAGGACAGGATGGATCACCAATCCCGATGAGGATGGAGCACCGGTGGTCAACTGCTGCTGGGAGGCTGACAGGTGCTGGCGATGGCCTGCTGTGGTGGATGGTGAGGAGAGAGGGTTCCTAGGGTCTCTGGGTGGGCAGGAGAGAAAGGTGATGGAGAGGGTGCCCTCGTGGGGGCAGGGCACAAACAAGGGAGTCCCCCCATGGTCTGAGCCTGCCTGAGAGAGTGGCTGGAGGCAACTGTATTCACTTGCGCACACCTATGCCCTCTGAGATGCAAATAATAACAGCTGGATTAGAGGAAGAAATGAAAACAACTTGATCTCAACCACATAAGACCACTCATGCCCAAGAGCGGAGGCCTCTGCCACCTTAGTCCCTCATCTTTAATGCTCCTGGGAACAACAGGGGAGCAGGTGGCTCGATCCTTGTTCTAGAGAGTGGAGAACTACAGCCAGAGGCTGGTGACTCAGAGTCAGGTGTCAGAGTGATAACCAAGGGACTCAGCTTCAGGCTCTGCTCCTGGTGCCAAACAAACAGCCTGGGTGGGGTGGGGATACTGCATGTGGAGCCAGAAAGAAATGAACTCAGCTCAATACACAACAACCAGAAATCAATAACATTTATACATGAAGGCAATGCACACCTAGAAATGGGTAAAAAAAAATCAGTATCATTTATGATAGCAACAAAAGTATACCCAAACATTAGGAATAAACCCAGAAAAATATGTGACTTATATGCTGAAAACTATAAAAAAAACTGGTGAAAGAAATCAGAAAAGACCTAAATCATTGGAGACATAGTTCATGCTGATGAATTGGACTACAATTCTACATCTACTGACTATATCAGTAGTGTTAAGATGCTAATTCTTTCCAAACAAATCTATAGATTCAATGCGATCTCAATCAAGTTCTCAGCAGGATTTTCATTTTGGAGAAATCAACAAACTGATTCTAAAATGTCTGTGGAAACACAAAGGAAGTGGAATTGTTGAAGCAATTTTGAAAAAGAAGAATGAAGTTGAAAGACACACACTACCTAATTTCCAGACTTACTATAAAACCATAGTAATCAAGACAGCATGGAATTGGCAAAAGTACAGATATCAATAAGTAGAGTCCAGAATTAGAACTACCCATATATGGTCAATTGATTTTCAACAAGAGTTCAGAGGCAATTCAGTGGGGAAAGACAATCATTTCAATAAAAGGTGCTGGAAAAACTGGGTATCTATAATCAAAAAAAAAAAAAAAAAACTCTGGCCCATACCTCATACTGCATACAAATATTAATGCAAAATAGATCATTAGCATAAAACCCCAAACTAGTAAAAGCAAAGAAAATTCTTGTGATCTCAAGTGAGGCAAAGACGGCTTCAATAAGATTTCACAAGCATGATTCATAAAAGAACAAGTTGATAAATTTGACTTCATCAAAAATAAGAATGAACATCTGTTCTTTAAAAAACACTGTTAAAAGAGTAAAATAAGCCACAGACTAGGAGAAAATATTTGCAAATCACATATATGATCGAGGACTTGTAGCTAGAAAGTATAAGGAACTCTCACCCTCACCTTCTCCCTCTGAGTCCAGGGGTCTGTTCTTTACATCTGTGTCTCCTTTGCACCCCTGCAGATGGATAAGTCTTGAGGCTACTGTAAAAATAAGACTGAAAACCAGAAGCAGGAGGCTTAAGTTCAAATCCTGAGAACAGAAAACTCCTGACTCCAGGCAACATTAATCGTCAGGAGCTCATCAAACGCCTCCATACCTACACTGAAACCAAGCATCACCCAAAGGCCAACAAGTTCCAGAGCAAGACACACCATGCAAATTCTCCAGCACCACAGGAACACAGCCCTGAGATTCAGTATACAGGCTGCCCAAAGTCACTCCAAACCCATTGACATCTCATAACTCATTACCAGACACTTCATTGCACTCCAGAGAGAAGAAATCCAACTCCACCCACCAGAACACCGACACAAGCTTCCCTAACCAGGGAACCTTGACAAGCCACCCGTACAACCCCATGCACAGCAAGGAAACTCCACAATAAAGAGAACTCCACAAACTGCCAGAATACAGAAAGGCCACCCCAAACATAGCAATATAAACAAGATGAAGTGACAGAGGAATACCCAGCAGGTAAAGGAACAGGATAAATGCCCACCAAACCAAACCAAAGAGGAAGGGATTGAGAATCTACCTGATAAAGAATTCCAAATAATGATAGTGAAAATGATCCAAAATCTTGAAAACAAAATGGAATCACAGATAAATAGCCTGGAGACAAGAATTGAGAAGATGCAAGAAAGCTTTAACAAGGACCCAGAAGAAATAAAAAAAAAGAGTCAATATGTAATGAATAATGCAATAAATGAGATCAAAAACACTCTGGAGGGAACAAATAGTAGAATAATAGAGGCAGAAGATAGGATTGGTGAGGTAGAAGATAGAATGGTAGAAATAAATGAATCAGAGAGGAAAAAAGAAAAATGAATTAAAAGAAATGGGGACAATCTCAGAGACCTCTGGGACAATGTTAAATGTCCCAATATTCAAATCATAGGAGTCCCAGAAAAAGAAGACAAAAAGAAAGACCATGAGAAAATACTTGAGGAGATAATAGTTAAAAACTTCCCTAAAATGGGGAAGGAAATAATCACCCAAGTCCAAAAAACCCGGAGAGTCCCAAACAGGATAAACCCAAGGCGAAACACCCCAAGACACATATTAATCAAATTAACAAAGATCAAACACAAAGAACAAATATTAAAAGCAGCAAGGGAAAAACAACAAATAACACACAAGGGGATTCCCATAAGGATAACAGCTGATCTTTCAATAGAAACTCATCAGGTCAGGAGGGAATGTCAGGACATACTTAAAGTGATGAAAGAAAATAACCTACAGCCCAGATTACTGTGCCCAGCAAGGATCTCTTCTCTAGACAGGAAACACAAAAAGGGTGTATAAACTCGATCCCAAAACAATAAAGTAAATGGCAATGGGATCATACTTATCAATAATTACCTTAAACATAAATGGGTTTATCAAAAGACAAAGACTGGCTGAACGAATACAAAAACAAGACCCCTATACATGTTGTCTACAGGAGACCCACCTCAAAACAAGGGACACATACAGACTGAAAGTGAAGGGCTGGAAAAAGATATTCCATGCAAATAGAGACCAAAAGAAAGCAGGAGTAGCAACACTCATACCAGATAAAATAGACTTTAAAACAAAGGCTGTGGAAAGAGACAAATAAGGACACTACATAATGATCAAAGGATCAATCCAAGAAGAAGATATAACAATTATAAATATGTATGCACCCAACATAGGAGCACTGCAATATGTAAGACAAATGCTAACAAGTATGAAAGGGGAAATTAACAATAACACAATAATAGTGGGAGACTTTAATACCCCACTCACACCTATGGATAGATCAACTGAACAGAAAATTAACAAGGAAACACAAACTTTAAATGATACAATAGACCAGTTAGACCTAATTGATATCTATAGGACATTTCACCCCAAAACAATGAATTTCACCATTTTCTCAAGGGCACACAGAACCTTATCCAGGAGAGATCACATCCTGGGCCATAAAACTAGCCTTGGTAAATTCAAAAAAATTGAAATCATTCCAAGCATCTTTTCTGACCACAATGCAGTAAGATTAGATCTCAATTACAGGAGAAAAACTATTAAAAATTCCAACATATGGAGGCTGAACAACACGCTGCTGAATAACCAACAAATCACAGAAGAAATCAAAAAAGAAATAAAAATATGCATAGAAATGAATGAAAATGAAAACACAACAACCCCAAACCTGTGGGACACTGTTAAAGAAGTGCTAACAGGAAGGTTCATAGCAATAAAGGCATACCTCAAGAAACAAGAAAAAAGTCAAATAAATAACCTAACTCGACACCTAAAGCAACTAGAAAAGGAAGAAATGAAGAACCCCAGGGTTAGTAGAAGGAAAAATCTTAAAAATTAGGGCAGAAATAAATGCAAAAGAAACAAAAGAGACCATAGCAAAAATCAACAAATCCAAAAGCTGGTTCTTTGAAAGGATAAATAAAATTGACAAACCATTAGCCAGACTCATCAAGAAACAAAGAGAGAAAAACCAAATCAATAAAATTAGAAATTAAAATGGAGAGATCACAACAGACAACACAGAAATACAAAGGATCATATGCGACTAATATCAGCAATGATATGCCAATAAAATGGACAACGTGGAAGAAATGGACAAATTCTTAGAAAAGTACAACTTTCCAAAACCGAACCAGGAAGAAATAGAAAATCTTAACAGACCCATCACAAGCATGGGAATTGAAACTGTAATCAGAAATCTTCCAGCAAACAAAAGCCCAGGTCCAGACGGCTTCACAGCTGAATCCTACCAAAAATTTAGAGAATAGATAACACCTATCCTACTCAAATTCTTCCAGAAAATTGCAGAGGAAGGTAAACTTCCAAACTCATTCTACGAGGCCACCATCACCCTAATACCAAAACCTGACAAAGATGCCACAAAAAAAGAAAGCTACAGGCCAATATCACTGATGAACAAAGATGCAAAAATCCTTAACAAAATTCTAGCAATCAGAATCTAACAACACATTAAAAAGATCATACATCATGACCAAGTGGGCTTTATCCCAGGGATGCAAGGATTCTTCAATATCTGCAAATCAATCAATGTAATACACCACATTAACAAATTGAAAAATAAAAGCCATATGATTATCTCAATAGATGCAGAGAAAGCCTTTGAAAAAATTCAACATCCATTTATGATAAAAACTCTCCAGAAAGCAGGAATAGAAGGAACATACCTCAACATAATAAAAGCTATATATGACAAACTCACAGCAAACATCCTCAATGGTGAAAAATTGAAAGCATTTCCCCTAAAGTCAGGAACAAGACAAGGGTGCCCACTTTCACCACTACTATTCAACATAGTTTTGGAAGTTTTGGCCACAGCAATCAGAGCAGAAAAAGAAATAAAAGGAATCCAAATTGGAAAAGAAGTAAAACTTTCACTGTTTGCAGATGACATGATCCTCTACAGAGAAAACCCTAAAGACTCCACCAGAAAATTACTAGAGCTAATCAATGAATATAGTAAAGTTGCAGGATATAAAATCAACACACAGAAATCCCTTGCATTCCTATACACTAATAATGAGAAAATAGAAAGAGAAATTAAGGAAACAATTCCATTCACCATTGCAACGAAAAGAATAAAATACTTAGGAATATATCTACCTAAAGAAACTAAAGACCAATATATAGAAAACTATAAAACACTGGTGAAAGAAATCAAAGAGGACACTAATAGATGGAGAAATATACCATGTTCATGGATTGGAAGAATCAATATAGTGAAAATGAGTACACTACCCAAAGCAATCTATAGATTCAATGCAATCCCTATCAAGCTACCAACAGTATTCTTCACAGAGCTAGAACAAATAATTTCACAATTTGTATGGAAATACAAAAAACCTCGAATAGCCAAAGCAATCTTGAGCAAGAAGAATGGAACTGGAGGAATCAACCTGCCTGACTTCAGGCTATACTACAAAGCCATAGTCATCAAGACAGTATGGTACTGGCACAAAGACAGAAATATAGATCAATGGAACAAAATAGAAAGCCCAGAGATAAATCCATGCACCTATGGACACCTTATCTTTGACAAAGGAGGCAAGAAAATACAATGGATTAAAGACAATCTCTTTAACAAGTGGTGCTGGGAAAACTGGTCAACCACTTGTAAAAGAATGAAACTAGAACACTTTCTAACACCATACACAAAAATAAACACAAAATGGATTAAAGATCTAAACATAAGACCAGAAACTGTAAAACTCCTAGAGGAGAACATAGGCAAAACACTCTCTGACATAAATCACAGCAGGATCCTCCATGACCCACCTCCCAGAATATTGGAAATAAAAGCAAAAATAAACAAATGGGACTTAATTGATTAAAAGCTTCTGCACAACAAAGGAAACTATAAGCAAGGTGAAAAGACAGTCTTCAGAATGGGAGAAAATAATAGCAAATGAAGCAACTGACAAAGAATTAATCTCAAAAATATACAAGCAACTCCTGCAGCTCAATTCCAGAAAAATAAATGGCCCAATCAAAAAATGGGCCAAAGAACTAAACAGACATTTTTCCAAAGAAGACATACAGATGGCTAACAAACACATGAAAAGATGCTTAACATCACTCGCTATCAGAGAAATGCAAATCAAAACCACAATGAGGTACCATTTCATGCCAGTCAGAATGGCTGCTATCCAAAAGTCTACAAGCAATAAATGCTGGAGAGAGTGTGGAGAAAAGGGAACCCTGTTACGCTATTGGTGGGAATGCAAACTAGTACAGCCACTATGGAGAACAGTGTGGAGATTCCTTAAAAAACTGGAAATAGAACTGCCATATGACCCAGAAATCCCACTGCTGGGCATACACACCGAGGAAACCAGAATTGAAAGAGACACATATACCCCAATGTTCATCGCAGCACTGTTTATAATATCCAGGACATGGAAGCAACCTAGATGTCCATCAGCAGACGAATGGATAAGAAAGCTGTGGTACATATACACAATGGAGTATTACTCAGCCATTAAAAACAATACATTTGAATCAGTTCTAATGAGGTGGATGAAACTGGAGCCTATTATACAGAGTGAAGTAAGCCAGAAAGAAAAACACCAATACAGTATCCTAATGCATATATATGGAATTTAGAAAGATGGTAACAATAACCCTGAATGCGAGACAGCAAAAGAGACATAGATGTATAGAACAGTCTTTTGGACTCTGTGGGAGAGGGTGAGGGCAGGATGATATGAGGGCAGGGCAGAGATAATGGCATTGAAACATGTATAATATCATATGTGAAACGAATCACCAGTCCAGGTTTGATGCATGATACAGGATGCTCGGGGCTTGTGCACTGGGATGACCCAGAGGGATGGTATGGGGAGGGAGGTAGGAGGGGGGTTCAGGATGGGGAACATGTGCACACCCGTGGCAGATTCATGTTGATGTATGGCAAAACCAATACAATATTGTAAAGTAATTAGCCTCCAATCAAAATAAATAAATTTATATTAAAAAAAAGAAAAAAGTATAAGGAACTCTCAAAACTCAATAGTTAGAAAAAATAAGAAAGCAAACAACCCATGGAAAAATGGGCAATAATAATTTGAACAGACATTCTCCAAGTAGGTATGCTGCTGCTGCTATTGCTGCTAAGTCGCTTCAGTCATGTCCGACTCTGTGTGACCCCATAGATGGCAGCCCATCAGGCTCCGCCGTCCCTGGGATTCTCCAGGCAAGAACACTGGAGTGGGTTGCCATTTCCTTCTCCAATGCACGGAAGTGAAAAGTGAAAGGGAAGTCGCTCAGTCGTGTCCGACTCTCAGCGACCCTATGGACTGCAGCCCACCAGGCTCCTCCACCCATGGGATTTTCCAGGCAAGAGTACTGGAGTGGGGTGCCATTGCCTTCTCCGCCAAGTAGGTATATGTATGGCCAATAAGCGCAAGAAAAGATGCTCAACATCATTAATCACTGTTGTTGTTTAGTCACTAAGTCATGTCCTACTCTTTTGCAGCCTGTAACCCACCACAGACTGTAACCCACCAGGCTCCTCTGTCCATAGGATTTCCCAGGCAAGAATACGAGAGTGGGTTACCTTTTCCTTCTGCAGGGTATCTTTCTGAGCCAGGGATAGAAGCCAAATCTCCTGCACTGGCAGGAGGATTCTTTACCACTGAGCCACCAGGGAAGCTCCTTCACTGGTCATTATTATGTGAAGTCACTCAGTCATGTCCGACTCTTTGCGACCCCATGGGCCGTAGCCCACCTGGCTCCTCCATCCATGGGATATTCCAGGCAAGAATACTGGAGTGGGTTGCCATTTTCTTCTCCAGGAGATCTTCCCCACCTAGGGATTGAACCTGGGTATCCCGCATTGTAGACAGATGCTTTACCATCTGAGCCACCAGGGAAGTCATTAGGGAAGTCGTGTCCGACTCTTTGTGACCCCACGGACTGTAGCCTACCAGGCTCCTCTGTCCATGGGATTTTCCAGGCAATAGTACTGGAGTGGATTGCCATTTCCTTCTCCAGGGGATCTTCCTGACCCAGGGATCGAACCCGGGTCTCCCGCATTGTAGACAGACGCTTTACCGTCTGAGCCACCAGGGAAGTCACTGGTCATTAGGGAAATACAAATTAAAATCACAATCAAATACTAACTACCAAATTTCTATTAGAATCACTCCAAAAATGACAATACCAAATGCTGGCAAGGATATAGAGAAACCAGAACTCTGATACACTGCTGATGGACATGTGAAATGGCAATCTTTTTGGGAAACAAAAGATTTGTTTGGCTGTTTCTTAGAAAGTTAAACAAATTTACCAGATGACCCAGCAATTTCACTCCTAGGAATTTACCCTAGAGAAATAAAAACTAATGTTTACACAAAAACCTGTATATGGATGCTTATAGCCCATTACTTGTAATAGCCCCAAACTAGAAACTGCTCAGATATCCTTCAACAGGCAAATGGATTAATGAACTGCTGTGTCTGTACCACAGAATACCTAGCTCTTATAATACAAAAGAATCAACTGTTGATACACCCCACCACGTGTATGAGACTCAAAATCATTATGTTCAGTGGGAGAAGCCACACTCAGAAGCCTACGTTCCGTACGGTTCCTTCATAAGGGGCTCTGGAAGAGGCAATGCTATGGGGACTTTAAATACATCAGGGGTTGGGATGTGGGGAGGGCTTGAGACTCAGGGACATTTCTTGAGATGATGAAAAGGTTCTATTTCTTTTTTTTTTTAACCCCAGATTCTTAACTGCCTTTTTTGTACAAAATCAGGGTTTTGTAATTTTTGTTTTTAAAAATATATTTTATTTTGGCTTTGTAGGGTCTTAGTTGATACACTTTGGCTTCTCTGGAAGCCCAGCTTCTTCAGCCCAACTTCTCTGGAGTTGTGGTGTGCTCTGAAGCCTGTGGGCTCAGCAGTTCCAGCTTGCAGGCCTTTGTGGGATCTTAATTCCCTGACCAGATATTGAACCCATGTCCTCTGCTTTGGAAGGCAGATTCTTAACCACTGGACCATCAGGGAAGTCCCAAAGCTCTATGTCTTGGTTGTGGTGGTGATGACAAGGATCCATGAATGTGCTAAAGCTCTCAGGACTAAACAAAGGGGCGGGGGGTGGAGGTGGTGGTGTATCTTCTTGAGATATGCAGGAGACCAAGAATTTCCAGGCCATGTGACGTGGGGCAGGGGTCTTTTTGAGCAGCAGTTTCGTTATCTGTATAAAGGGGATAGTAAAATAATTTAGGGACTGCCAAGGATCAACTAAAGGTGTGCCTATGTGCTCTGAGTAAAGGGTTCCATGAAACATCTAGATACTTGAATGCAGGAAACTATCCTCAGCACCAGGGAAACAGCTGGACATGCCACCCAGCTCCTTCTCATGGGAGAGCCCAGAAGTGACCATCTTGGGAGGAATGTCCACTTCGTCCTGGCAGCCTGGGCAGTGTTGAGATGTCTGACCCAGACCCAGCCCAGACAGAGGTTCTTGACTGCAGTATATGATGCCACCAGGCTGCAGGCTACTCATTCCTAATAGGAGCTTGTGAGGAAGATTTGCTCTTTTTCTTTACAAACTTGGTGGTGGGGGTGGGGGTTGGTTTACAGTCATCCTTCATTCTTGCTTTGGTACTGAGGTTTCACCAGTACTAGTGTGGTGCCCCTGCCAGGAACTTGTCATGGATGGGTGTCTATGTTAACTATGCTTTCTTATTTTCTGTATTCTTGAAGCTCTGGCATCTGGGTCCCTGATGACCTGACATGGGAGGGACTTGCCCCTCCAGGTCTAGCTAATTCTTGTCTAGCACAGGAGTGTGCCTTTCATATGCAAACCAACCAGTCCAGGGCCCATCCTGAGAACCACCTCCTCTCTCTCGCTCCAGGAAGCAATACTCCTTTGCCTTAATCATCCCAGGGTCAGCACCAGACAGCTTGGACAGTCCTCCACCCAGAGTCCACTGAAATTACTCAAACTGGCCAATCCTAAGCCTGCTTACACTGCCTCACTGATTCCTTCCAGTGGAAACCATAATAAAGGCTCTTGTCCACATTTTCCTCCTGCTCCTTTCTTCTGACCAGCCCTGGTACTTCCCCACACGGACCTGCACTGCATCCTGATTCTAGGCACCCAGGAGTACAAGCTTCTTTACCACAGTCATTTCTGTGTCTGCATGACCTATGGTGCCTGATTAAAACAGAACTTGGAAACACATTAAAACAATGTCTAGAGAGTAATCAGTGACACAGGCATTATTATCACTTCCATTTTATACAGAGGGGAACTGAGGCCCAGAGAAGAGAAATCATCTGCAGTGTCCCAGGGCTGGTGAGGAGCAGGGTCATTCTCAGAGCCTCAGTCTGTCTGCTTCCCAAAGCTGGTACCTGCTCCTGCTGCTGGCTCCATGGATGGCCATGGTGTGTGTCACACAAGGAGTGACACCTACCACGTGGATGCAGGTGGAATGCCAGAATGCTAGTGTGGAGCGTGGGGCTAGGGGGCCCACCTGCAGAGTCCTCAGAGTGCCTGGGGGAGGGGTGGGAAGGGATCAGCACTGTACTAGCCTCAGACTTTTGCCTTTGCCAGAGCTGCACCACAGGTAAGAGGCAGGAAAAGGTGAGTCCCTAATCAGGGCTGCAGGCCAGGTAGTAGGTAGGTCTACACAGGTTATGCAGATGCTGAAACAGTGGATGGTGATCAACAGTGCCTGTGTGCTAAATTAGTTCCCTGGACTTGGAAAGCAAGACCCCTGCCTATGTGGATCCCCTCGACTGACCTCGACTGACCCCGCCCTGACTCCTCCCATCTGGACTGAGCATCCTGTCTTCTCCAAGGCTTGAGAGGTCTCCAAGTTTCTCCTACCTGCATCCCCTCTTCCCTTGGTCTCAACCCCTCCCCAGTGTTTAGATTCCATACTTTCCTGCCTGGACCACTGTGAGGGGCTTCTGTCACCTCCTGGAGAACAGGTCTTCCCATCCTGGCTCTCACCGTGCTCCCCCCACCCCACCCCCACACATGCTAAGTAAAATTGATTACCCACCCACCAATTGCCCACACATGTCTCACCGGAGCCTCGTCCAGGGCAAATCGGCAGAGAAGCTGCGGTGGTGCTCAGCCAGAGGCACTCAAGTGGACCCATGCACCTAACCTTTCTGCTCAGCCTGGGACAGGTGGTATCTGGGAGCCACTCCTCTCTGCTTTCTCCCCATTCTGGTCAAAGAGCTGGCTGCTTACAAGAGGTGCCAAGGGAACATGTTGGATATGCTGACAGCAACGGTCTAGACACCTGAGCCCTCTGGGACCCAAAGAGAACCAGCAGGGGCTGCAGGAGGGAATGCAGGCAGAGATCAGAAGTGAAGGAAGTGACCCCAAAGAGACAGGCTGAAAAGGATGGAGCCGGGAGCCACAGGCCAGGGGAGAAGAGGCTTGGGGAGAGCTCCTTCTTCAGGAGACTGAAGGACCATCTCATACTAGAGTAGATGCCAGGGAAGCCCCAACAGGCCAAAGTGTGCAACACAGGCTGAGCAGCTGCATAGAGTCCCTGAGCCTCCGTCCTTCATTTGGTCTGCCCCACCTCCTTTCACTTATGGAGCACCTGTCCAGTGCTGTGAAGCTCTGGGCCTGGCACTGGCCCCACCCTGGCCACATATGCAGGCCTAGGCAGAGAGAAAAGCTCGGGTCCAGGGCACACTGCCCAACCAGGAAGAGTGGGTGCAGGGGTCCAAGGCCCTCCAGCCCTGCTTTGGACATCTGGCTCAGCCAAGGGCCTGGCCTCTCTAGACAGGAAAGGGGAACTGCCAACTGGAAGCAACAAACGCTCCACTGAACTCCCAGCTGTGAGCAGAAGAACATCCCCAGCAGGTGCATCCTCAGCGGAAGCCAGGTACTGTCCCCAGGCCACGGAGGCCAGAGAGGCAGGTTGGTGGCCAAGCACCCTGGAATGAGAAGTCCGAGGCCAGGACGTGCACCAGGGCCCCAGGACGGTGTCTCCAACTAAGGCTGGGCCACCTCCGCTTCCAGCTTCCCAGGACCATCCCTCCCAGGACGTTCCCTCCAAGAAGAGAGAGGGTGTTTTTGTTTGTTTTTAAATTTTTTATGTTTTGGCCACATTGCACAGCATATGAGATTTTAGTTCCCCGACCAGGGATCGAATCCGTGCCCCTTGCAGTGGAAGAGCGGCGTCTTAACCACTGGACCACCAGGGAATTCCTGAGAGAGGATGTTAACGCCTTCCCACCTGATGACAGGGATGTTCGAATTTCGTGACGTGAGAGTTCGGTTCACCTTCACCGTAACAATGGTGACCACAGAGCAACGTGACACCCCACACCTGCTAGAGCTAAACGTCTCCTGTGTATCATCCCACTGAACTGTCACAAGGACCTTACGGGGAAGGGACTGTGTCCCTGTTTCCCAGATGAAAAAGCTGCTCTTTCCAGTGGCAACCTGCTCCAGACTAGTGGTGGGGCTGGGAGCTGAACCCTCCAAGGTCCCACATCACAAACAAAGACAGACATGTGTCCCCTGGGATGGAGGAGACAGCCTGGGAGAGGAGACCACGAGGATTCTGAGGGCCACTTTCATAAATGGTTCCAACAACAGAAAAGGGCTTTCCAAGCATTATCTGCCAAAAAGCCAAGTGAGGAGGAGGGAGGAGAAACAATAAAAGCAAAGATCAATTGTGCTGAAGAGAAGGTGGCAGGAAGACGGATCTTGCTGGAAATTCCTTCTGACTGGACTCTGCCAGGATCAGGGTATTTTTCATCCCAAGATTAAGCAAAATTCTTTTCCGTCATAACCTCCTACCCATCTGTGTCCAATCTCCCACTCTCATTTCTAGAACATGCACATTTAAAAATCTATTTTGCAGCTTTTTATGTGTGTGTGTTGGGTGAAGGACGCTGCTTCCTAGCTTGAAGATGAGCAGAGGAGCACGGGAGGCCTTGGGAAGTTGGAGCGCAATCCCCTACCCGCTGGGCTGGGAGGGCGTGACAGTGACAGGGTTCAGGGTGCTGGGACCCAGCCTGCTGGCAGGGGGCGCTGTAGTCGTGGAGCCCAGACACCCGGGCCTGGCTTGCGCAGATTCAGACCAGCCGGGAGAAAAGAAGTCGGGATTCTTCCTAAGGATTGGACTTGGAACGTGAGGATGGGGAGAAATGGGGAGGATGATGTGAGAAAAAGAAATCAGTCCTGGTGGTGCTGATGGCCGAGGGCTGAGGGATGGGAATTACGAGGCTCTGGTCTGAGGGTGTTCAGTGAGGCGGATGCGGATCTGGGGTCACAAGAGCGGGTGAGATTCCCCAGGGTCAGAATATAGAGACCTGGAGAAGGAAGGGAGGAGGACAAGGACAGGGTCCCAGGGACGTGGACATTCAGGAGATGTCAGCAAAGGAGCGTATGTGTGTGTGTATGTGTGTGTGTGTGTGCACACGCATGCCCAGCTGTGTCCAACTCTTTGCAACCCCATGGACTATAGCCTACCAAGCTCCTCTGTCCATGGGATTTTCCTGGCAAGAATGCTGCAGTGGGTTGCCATTTCTTTCTCCAGCGGATCTTCCCAACCCAGGGATCAAATTTGTGTCTCCTGAGTCTCCTGCATTGGCAAGAGGATTCTTTACCACTAGGGCCACTTGGGAGGCCACACACCCGCAAAAGGAGACTGGGAACCAAAAGGGTAGCAAGATAATGTTGCAGTGAAAAAGATAAAAGAGAAATGCATTTTCCTTTCTCTTCTTTCCCTTTCCTGAGAACGAAAAAGATAAACAGAACAGTGAATAGGCCTGGTCACTACTAGTTTTTACTTCAACTGTTCCTAATCTGGGGGTTCCCAGGTGGCTCAGCAGTAAAGAAACCACCTGTCAATGCAGGAGATGCAGGTTGGATCCCTGGGTTGGGAAGATCCCCTGAAGGAGGAAATGGAAACGCATTCCAGCATTCTTGTCTTGGAAATCCATGGACAGAGGAGCTGGTTTCAAAGAGTCAGACACAACTGAGCAGGAGTGTATACATGTTCCTCATCTGTAGTCCGTAAATTGTTTACTTTCCTCGCAGTAAAGAGGGAGGTGTGGTGTGATGCCAGGGGTGCCTGGAGTTGTATGCACCCCCTGGGCACATGGAAAGATGCCCAAAATGCACAGGATGGTACAGAACCACCAGCTGTGCCTGGAGTTGTATGCACCCCCTGGGCACATGGAAAGATGCCCAAAATGCACAGGATGGTACAGAACCACCAGCTGTCAGAAGCACTTGGAACCGGGAGGCAGGATGTGGATGGAGTGGCTGGCAGGGTGGAGCCTGAGCTGAGCTTTTGGGGGAGCAGAAGGGGCAGAGAAGACACCCCAAAGTTGCCTTGAGAGTGCCAACCGCACAGGAGGAGTGAATATGGCATCAGATGTCCAGGTCATAGGCTGGCCAAGCACCTGGTGGGGATCTCCCAGGGGCTGGTGTAGCCTCACCTGCCCATATCCTGGGGTCTGCTGCATATCCTTCTGTGGCAGCTTCTCCCACTGCCCATTTGTGGGTGCATAGTGGCCCCTCAGGACCCTCCCCAGCCTGCCTGGTTCTCATCACTTCAAGTACTGGCATGTGAGCAGGAAATTTAAACATCCCAGACATCCCCACGGAGGTGCTATTCAAACAGCAAGGCTGAAATAAACATATTCAAGTTGAAATGTAAAACGCCTAGAGCAAACGTCCATGCAGCTTTATTTGTTCTGGAAATATTGCTTGCTGCTGTCCAACTAAAATCAAGTGTCCTGTTAATAGCAAACAGACAACAGGGACCAGGAAACAGTAAGGCGGGGACGGCGAGCAAGGTCCCACAGTCAGGAAGGCATTCGCACCGTATGAAGCTGGGAGGCCTTGATGCCCACAAGGTGTAGCCAGGGCTCACAGCTTGGAGTCCTGGGTCCATCCCCAGCCAGACCCATGAGCCATCCCCAGACAGAGGCACCGACCGGTGGGGGCAGGGACAGGCAGAATGCCTCTGTGGCTTGGGAAGCAATCAGTTGTATTTCTAAAGATCTCAGCACCACCTGCTCTGCTCAGCCCTTCTGGATGCAGCATTAGGAGCCACAGGACAGATTCAGGACTCCAATGAGGGTATAGAGACAGCTGGGGGCTGACAGGGCCAGCATTTCCCAGCTCCCATCCCAGGGCTGTGGTATGTGCCTGTGGGTGTGCTCAGCGCCAGCCACTTCTGCTTGGACCAAGCATTCTCCATAAATGAGGGAGCTGGGCTGACAGGTGTCCTGGGGGCCACCCCATCCTAAGAGCCTATGGAATGGCCTTCTGGCCAGAATGCCACACATTTAGGGCCTGGAAGAAGAGGGCAGGAGGAGAAGGGGACAACAGAGGACAAGATGGTTGGATGGCATCACCAACTCAATGGACTTGAGTCTGAGCAAGCTTTGGGAGATGATGAAGAACAGGGAAGCCTGGAGTGCTGTAGTCCACGGGACAGCAAAGAGTCAGACATGACTGAGTGACTGAACAACAATGGGGTCTGGTGGAGGTGGAGGCAGGGGGTGCAGTGGGACATCCCATCAGGCCCTGAGTCAGAGACAAAGACAGCAACTTCTAAGGGAGGAGAGGCAGGCAGTGGTGCTGGGGAGTGAGAACCTCACAGGGGAGGAGCCCTATTGGAAAAGACAGATTGCTAGTCTTCAGAAAGGCTTTGAGAAGAGGGCATCTCCCACAGGAGAGTAGGGGGCCCTAGACCTCCTTGGAGGCCTGGAGCAGGGGACAGAAGCTGCGCTAAAGGAGTATGAAGTCTGGGGAGGAGAGGCAGGTGTGTGTCTGCTGGGGGGCAGCTGGGAACTGGGGGGAAAGCAGTTCAGGGTCTGTGCCACACACTGTGCCCCTCCCGATCACATACCCGCTCACACACCACAGTGATGGATGGGGCTTTATGGTCTGTGATTTACCACACCTAGACTTGACTATCGGAGAAGGCAATGGCAATCCACTCCAGTACTCTTGCCTGGAAAATCCCATGGATGGAGGAGCCTGGGAGGCTGCAGTCCATGGGGTCGCTAAGAGCCAGGCACAACTGAGCAACTTCACTTTCACTTGTCACTTTCATGCATTGGAGAAGGAAATGGCAACCCACTCCAGTATTCTTGCCTGGAGAATCCCAGGGACAGAGGAGCCTAGTGGGCTGCTGTCTATGGGGTCGCACAGAGTCGGACTCGACTGAAGCGACTTAGCAGCAGCAGCAGCAGACTTGACTATCTCCATCCTAATTAAATTAACAAAAAAATCAAGAGTGACAAAATGGCAAAGATGTACTGATTTATCTAATGTGTGCCCTTGCTGCTTAAATGGGCACAAACTCCTTTTAACTTTGAATGAATTAAAGGGAAATTTCAGGCAGTTGAGCTACTTGTTGGCTAAAAAATTAGCACTGGATCAGAAAAGGCTCTCCAAGGCCCTCACATTCACTTGTGTGGATCATTGCCCAGTGTAAGGGCCCACATCACAGTGAAGAAGAAGCAGACCTGGACACTCAGGACTTGCACCAGCTGAGGACCTCCACCATAGAGGACACTGGCCACTTTCTCGCCATGAGAAGCAACGCGTGGTGCTGCAAGGGAGTTTACAGACCCCTGAATGCGTCCATTCCCACCTTTTGATATATTGTCCCTGGTGACCATATGTCCTGCATAGACATTTTCCCATGGAAGCTTCCACAAAAGGAGGCCACAGCTTTCCCATGCCTCTTGTCTCTTTCCAGGCTCCATGTGGGGAGTGGGGCAGCAGATGAGACCAGCCCTGAATCCCAGATTCCTTTTGCTAATCTGCTGAATTTACTGTGCCTTGTGAGCATCGTTGGATGCGTTCACTCCCTGCTGTACTGGGGGGATAGAGGCAGAGATTCTCTCTGTTCCCCTCTGCACACCCAGCACCCATGGTGGTGGTTGGCACACTGTGGAAACTCAACAATCTCCTCCCGTCAACATCACCATCTTCCTCCCCTTCATCAATGTCACCATCACCCTCACCCTCATCATCATCATCTTCATCACCTGGATAATTCTCACCATCCTTCCAGCGCTTGCTTACACCTGGACCAACACAGTCTGCACAGGGTAGACTGTCTTCTGTGTTTTTCCTAACAGCCCTATCAAGTACCAGTGTTTACCTAGTTTTATGATAAAGGCATAATATTCAGAAGACAGATCCTAATTTACCCAAAGTAAACAACTAGCTTGCATGTAGGTCTGTATGGCAGAGACAGCCATCTGCAGCCCTTTACCCATTCTCTTCTTCCTTGAGTATTGGAAGCCCCAAGTTTAGTTGGGCATATGGCAACCTAGAATGAAAACTATCTTTCCCCACCTCTCCTGTAGTTAGACCTAGTTGTAATTGAGTTGAGTTGTGGTCAATGGGAGATAAGAAAAAACTATTGTTCTTTCCTTTCTTGCTGTTGGAATGTAGTCACTATGGCTTGAGCTCAAGCAGCTGTTTTGTGCCATGAGGTAGAAGCCATGTATTAGGATGATGATGCTGGGTTATGAGAACCTGAGTCTCTGATCAGCCATCAGCTGCCATGCTGTCTCTGGGTTCCTTAGCCAAGCTTTTTCAAGGCAGGGAAATCAAACTATCCTACTTAAGCCACTGCTGTTTTGAGGTTTTGGTTACTTGCAGCTGAACTTCTCTTAACTAATATGGTCTGTTTGATTCCAGAGCGACGTTTTCTTAACCATGATCTTTAGAAAGTAACATATCTTCATCACCCTTCCAGGACCTCAGGACAATAGGACAAAGCCCTTGGCACAGTGTCAGGATCAGAGTGAATGCTCAAAAAAGGTTAACTAGCCACTGTTCTTATTACTCTAGCAGCAGCTGCTGCAATCTGCAGACATGCACCCCTCCCCGCCCAACAGCTGTGCTTAGCAATCCAGAATGACCGCATCAAGAAGGAGGGCAGGAAAGACAGTCTTCATTAAGCCCAAAGTGCTCCCTCCCCATCCAGCATTAGAATGGAGGTCTCTTATTTCAGCTCCAAGAAGAGTCCTCAAACTCTTTGTGCCGATTGTGTATTTATGCCAAAGTCTTACTTAGGTGTGATGGAATTAGGCTATAAAGGGGGAAAATTTTTCCAGCTCAGCAACCCCAGTGGATGTGTGGCCAAGAGTGGTGAAATTCAACCTCATTGGGAAATATTTTAAGGACTCCCAAGGAGAAGGACCTGCCAGGCAGATGGGCAGTCACCTTCTGGGCTTGCAGGAAACTAACCCATTGGTCTCTTGAGAAACCCTCTTGCGAAAGCCAGATTTGCATATAAATAATAGACATGTCAGAACGTATGATGTCTGGATTTGGGTATTTATCCTAAAAAGAGTTGAATGTACAATCTGTAATAATTTCCTCCAACTCTAGAGAAGCTTCTGCAGACTCGGTCCTCAGCACCGGCATCGGGCAATTAATTAAATTGCCTTTTCTTCCCTGAAGTGGTGAATACTGATTAAGAATCACCCTTTCCCTCCTGCTTACTTTGGCGGCCCATTTTCAGCCTGGCCGCAGCCTCATCAAGTCTGCTAGAGAGCACAAGACAGACAGACGCAGACAGGCTTTCTCGGCTCTGGGCTGCTGTACAGCTTGAACAGTGAGAACACAGGAAATGTTTTCCTGGAAGGAGAGGGAGGAGAAGCAAGCAGGAAAACTGAAAGATAAAGGTGAGGAATACGAAAGAAGTTCAGGTCCCCTTTCAACCCTGCCCACTCCTTTGGACAGCCACTGCCTAGGGAATTCTACTGGTTGAGAGGTTCAGAGGTGGTCCAGAATTCCCCGCTGAGAACCCAGCAGGAAGATAACCCATAGAGAGAGAAAGCGCTTGTTCTACATTTTCCTGGACACCAACACCAGCAGACTTTTCCGCTACCAGCTCGAAATATGAGACACCGGTGTTTGTTCCTGGCTCCCGGAATTGCGATTACATCATCGAGGAAGAACCTTCCCAAAGGAAATGAATCTCTGCAGATAATGATCCCTCACAATGGACTTCAAATTGTAATAAAAATATAACTTGAATGTTAAAGGTGAATTTCAATTAAGAATCATATCCTAACCACAATAAAAAAACAAAAAACTTATTTCACTGCCAACAGAAAGTCTCCTGCGACATCTCTTTGAAAACCAACTATTTCCGAAAGCCAAGTTAGAAAAACACATGTGCTCTAGGGTATAAAGAAAGCGGCATTGTGTATAAAATGTAACACGGAGAGGTAGATCTCGGTATATTGACATTATAAAAACCAGGTAGCAATGGGAAATAATATTTCTACAAAGGTGGCAAACATAAATGCCAAACCTGCAGGCAAATTTATAGACCCCGTCATGCACTGTGGCATTTCACCACCAGGGTGCTAAAAAGAGCCTAGCAAGGAAGTTGCCAGTGGTGCCCCCCCTACCCCCCAAGATGCACAAACCGATGTCAGAGCACCTCTGTGGAGCGGGCGCCAGTGCTGCCTGCGCACTCAGGGCGCTGGCAGGGAGCTCGTGAGAGACAGGAGGTCAGGAAAAGTGGGAATAGAGTTCTACCAGGAAGCCAAGTCTGGCCCCGGGGCTCCTTCTCTGAATAACTACAGAGCCACAAGCCTTTCCACCAGTTCAGTGCTGATTCGGGCTCTGTTTTGTCTTTTTTTTAAAAATTGAGTTCAAATTCACATACCATAAAATTCTTTCTTTCTTTTGGCTGCAACCCACAACATGTGGGATCTTAGTTCCCCGACCAGGGATCGAACCCATACCCCCTGCTGTGGAAGTGTGGTGTCATGACCACTGGACCACCAGGAAAGTCCAAATTTAACTATTTTGAATCATACAATTCAGTGACATTAAGCATACTGGCACCCACTCCAGTATTTTTGCCTAGAGAACCCCATGGACAGAGGAGGCTGGTGGGCTACAGGCCATAGATTAGCAAAGAGTTGGACATGACTGAAGCAACTGAGCCACCCTCCCCTCCCCCCCCACACAAAAGGATGCTGGTAATATTGCAAAACCATCAGCACTTCCTAGTTCCAAAACAATTTCATCACCCTCAAAACAAACCCCATACCTATCACGTGCTCCCTATACCCCTCCTCCAGCCCCCGGCCACCACCCATCTGCCTTCTGTCCGTGTGAATTTACCTATCCTGGATACTTCATAGAGATAGAATCGTGTAATATGTGAGCTTCTGTGTCTGGTTTCTTTAATCGGCATCCCATGTTTGATGTCATCCATGCTGTAGCATGCGTCGGTCCCCTTTGATGAGTGAATGATGTTCCACTATATGGAGAGATCACATTTATTTATCCAGTCTTCAGTTAAGGGACATTTGGTTGCTTCCACCTTTTAGCTCTTCCAACTATTTAATGTAGCTTTGTTCTCTCTCCAAATCAAGCTCTCTTTGGCAGAGCAAAGGGGGCCATTCCCACACAAGCCCACCAAGCTGCACTTGCTGAATAAATAAATAAACAGAGGGTGCTAAAGGGAACAGATTGAATGCCTCTGCAGCATTTATTCCACCCCATGCCCTGCTGTGTAACAATCATAACAGCTGTGGAATTTCCTCTAACATCACCTTCCAGGATAGACTCAGATGTGGTTAAGCCAGTGGTTGGCAAACTTTTCCTGTTAAAGCTTAGCTAGTACATATTTTGAGCTTTGTAGGCAATACAGTCTCTGTTTACCTTATCAGTTCTGCAGTCATACACAATACGTAAACGGATAGCCAAGGTCATGTTTCAATAAAACTTTATTTACAAAAACAGAGGCAGGCTGGATTTGGTCCATGGCCCATGGTTTGTCAACACTTAGGAGATCAAACCAGTCAATTCTAAAGGAAATCAGTCCTGAACACTCATGGGCAGAACTGTTGCTGAAGCTAAAGCTCCAATACTTTGGCTACCTGATGTGAAGAGTTGACTCATTGGAAAAGATTCTGACACTGGAAAAATTGAAGGCAAAAAGAGAAGAGGGCAGCAAAGGATGAGATGGTTAGATAGAATCATAGATTCAGTGGACATGAATTTGAGTAAACTCTGGAAGATAGTGGAGGGAAGGAAAGCCTGGCATGCTGTGGTCCATGGGATCTCAAAGAGTCAGACATGATTTAACAACTGAATAACAACAATAAAGTCTAAATTAATTGCACCCTTTCAGCCACAATGATTGGTTCCAAGTGGTCAGGTGACCTAAGCTGATCAAATCAGAATGAAGCCCAGGACTTTTTGCTCAATGGTTTGCTCTTCTTTTGTACAGTGAAGTATGTGTCTATAAGGCCTGACAAGCTTACTGCCATCTTACTATACAAGAGAAGCCAGCCAGATATAGAAAACCCAGGGAGGAAGGAAGCATTGAAAGGATCAAGAGAACATGACCAGAGTCTTGATCAAGCCATGTCTGAACTCCATTTCTTATCTGGACTTTCACTGCCTAACATATATATTGCCTTTACACATTATTTGTTTCTCTTCCCATTAAGAGGATTTTGTTAAATGCTATATTCCCAAATGTTTAGCACTTAAATACACATTTATTACTCATTTTTCTCTCCATTACAGGATTTTGTTAACTGCTATATTCCCAGTGCTTAGCACTTTTTATCATTCTGACCATTTGTGCGTGCCCAGTCATGTCCAATTCATTACAACCCCATGGTTGTAGCCTGCCAGGCTCCTCTGTCCATGGGGTTTTCCTGGCAAGAATACTGGAGTGGGTTGCCATTTCCTTCTCCAGGGAATCTTCCCCACCCAGGGGCTGAACCCGCATCTCTTGTGTCTCCTGCATTGGCAGGCAGATTCTTTACCATTGTACCATCTGGGAAGCCCCCAGCACCTTTTAAGTGCTTAGCAAAAAATTTCCAAATGAATGAATGCTTGGAGACTTTTGGATCTCTTCTGGAGTAGAGGATGAAGAGAGCAGGGACCGAGCCAGGACAGCTCATGCTCCGCTGTGAACCCACCAGGCGGGTGTCTCTCCATGTGCTGGGACCCAGGTGGGGGCCTTGCTGGGGGTGCCACGCTGCCACAGCAGAGCCCCCTTCGGAATGCACATGCAGCAGGGGCCAAGTCTATGATCTCATTCACAAGAGCCTTTAGACTCGGGATAAAGTGGCCCCAGGAAGCAGTGCCCATCTGAGAGGCGGTTTCATTCACGTGGGCAGGAGGTAATCAATGATGGGCAGACACTGGCTTCTGACTCCAGAGCAAAAACAGTACCAGGTCTGGACAGCAGAGGGTGCCTACAGTCAGATGGACCTGGGGCCAAATCCCCGCTCCACGAGGCAGCAGTATTTTCCTCCTCTGGTCTGGAGTATTAAGTGGGTCTGTTCATTTGAGCTCTTAGCAGGGCAGTACCATCACGGGCAGAGGTTGTGGGCGGAACAAAGCAGAGTCTCCATCAGCCCCCGGCAGCCCCATGAGCTCACCGGCTCAGATGAATCAGGTTGCCCACTGTGGTGCTGCCTGCCTCTCTCTGTGGGGCACCCCCTATGCCTCCTCTTTGCAGACTAGTTCCAGGTACTGTGCCAGGGTTACCAAGTCAACTGCACAGCCCACCTGGTGCTCAGGTGTGGTAGCAGCACGCGCCCTCTCCTCAGCCCCTGGGACCAGCTAGCTTTATGCTTGCAGTTGAGGACGGAATGCGGGGCAGGGCTTTCACTTAGCTAAAGAGCAGGCAGGCAGCTGTCAACTCTGGACAAGCACATAGGCCCGGCCAGAGCTGAGGTCCCTTGCTGCCCAGGGACACCCAGACCCAGCTGTGTGATGGAAGCAGCAAAAATAAATACATTCATAAACAAATAAATAAAGAGCTGTGTTCTTGCTATTCTACTTCTGCAGTTTGAGACATTTCTACACTGAGGTGGCCGAGGTGCTGTGAATAAACAAGGCCCAAGGGAGCCCTTGGGTGACCCTTGAAATATTTATTTGGCCTCCCCATTAGCAGTTTAAAAGCCAAGAACCTACGGGCCTTTTGGTCCAAGGCCTTTGGTCCAAGTTGGGGAGGAGCCCCTAGTAGGTAGGAGGAGCCCCTAGTAGGGGGAGTCCCTAGAAGCTCCCACAGGAAAGAACCACTTAGGATAGCCGATGGTGGTCCCTGCCCTCAGCTCCCCCAACTCCATCCTCCCAGGGCCCTCTCCCCTCAACTCCATCTCTGCTAGCATTGGGGGGCTTGGAGGAAGATGGTCCTAGCAAGGTAGCTGCCTTAAGGACTTCCCTGGTGGCCTGGTGGTTAAGAAACCATTTTCCAATGCAGGGGATGTAGGTTCAATCCCTGGTCGGGGAACTAAGATCCCACATGCTTTGAAGCAACTAGACCCACGCACCACAACTACTGAGCCTGGGCGTCATGACCAAAGTGTCTATTCACCCCAACAACAACAACAACAAAACGACCCTGCATGCCACAGTGAAGACCCGAAGCAGCTAAACAAACAATAACTATTTTTTTTAAAGAGACATTTACCCTAATCAGTGGAAAGACCATAAGGGTGGGAACTATCTGATCCTCAAATTCACAAACAAACCTAAGTCTCACACCTCTTGGCTGGAACTGGGGTCCCCGTATTTATTTATCACCATCCTACAGTGTGGGTAACCATGGGGATGTGGGTTCCCCATCCAGAAGGGCTGTGAGCTGGGGCCAGGCCTGTGTGGAGGAAAGGTCCCACCACTGCTGCTCGGGGAAGGGAAATGTGTCAGGAAAGCTGAGCTCCTCGGAAGACTGGCCCCTTCTCGCCGGGTGCAGCCCCCGCGGCTGGGTTCTTCCCTTGCCCACTAACACACTTATTACCTGCATCCACCTCAGACCCCCGGGGGCAACCAGGGAGTGTCTGAGGCCAGGTTGTCATAGTAACAGTTACTCTTTGAAGGATTCTGCTTCCAGATATCCTGGGTGAGGTGGCCCAGTGCCCTGTCAGGGTCGGGGGTGTGGTCGATGGCGGGCAGAGAGTGGTGGGGTGGCCCAGGACCGGGTCAAGTGACCCCTTGCCAGCTGGCTGGAGGCTGAGGACAATGGCCCTGCTTGCAAGGGTGTCCTCTCTGACTGCCCCAAAATGCCCCTTCTCACAGAACGTCATCTCGGCTCTCTCAGTGCCCCAGTGGAAATGACCCAGGCCACAAACACTGCTTCCAGAATCTTCCAGTAACTTGTAGAAACACACAGCTCTATCAAGCAGCCCCTCCCTGCATACTTATGAAAACATGAGGATGCATGGGGGTTGGAGGAAGGAAACTGTGTGGCGTCTCTGGTCCACCCAGCTGGGCTGGCAGCTACCTGCCAGTTATTTAGCGTGAATGCGGGACAGTGGGTGGGCCCAGAGGGCACCCTTCTCCTCCTGGGGCCTCCATCATCTTGGCATCTAGTGATTAAACAGATCCTTCACTCAGGGTCCCACAGGCTCCCTCCGCTGCCACTCAGCTCATTGTAAACAAGCCTCCTTCTTTTAAAAAAACTTTTTATTTCATATTGGAGTATAGCCAATTAACAATGCTTTAATAGTATCAGATGGACAGTGAAGGGACTCAGTCATACATATACATGAGTCCATTCTTCCCCGAACTCCCACTCCCCCAAACTTCCCTCCCATCCAGGTTGCCACATAACATTGACCTGAGTTCCCTGTGCTATACAATAGGTTCTTATTGGTTATCCATTTTAAATATAGCCATGTGTACATGTCCATTCCAAACTCTGTAACCATCCCTCACCTCATCCTTCCCCCTGGCAACCATAAGTTCCTTCTCTAAGCCTGTGAGTCTGTTTCTGTTTTTTAAGTAAGTTCATTTGTATCGTTTCTTTTTAGAATCCACATACAAGGGATGTCATATGATATTTCTCCTTCTCTGTCTGACTTCGCTCAGTATGACACTCTCTAGGTTCGTCCATGTTGAAGGAGCCTCCCTGTTAACCTGGAGCCACTCCACCAAAACGTGCAGAGCCTCTGTTCTGCGGAATGCCCTAAGACTTCTCGAACCTTCCCCCTCTGACCAGGTGAGGCTGAGGCCATTGCTTCCGTACTCAGGAGAACAAGTCAGCAGCCCCCTCCACTTCCCTCTATACCTGCAGGATTTGCCGGCTCCTTTCCTGTTTGCCCTGGGACTGCAACAGTTCCCTTTTATGTGGAATGTGAAAGTTCTTCCATTTCCAGTTTGAGGCTATTACTCTGATTTCTCCTCTCTCAGCAGTCTGTGAATTTTCTAATATGGAGAAAACACAGTACTGGTGTGTGCGCGTGCACACAGGCGCACACTCACAACTCGGCCCAGCCCCAAGCAGCGGTATTGATGAAGGCTCTGTTAGAATTGCATCTCCACGTTGGAGCAAGCAGATTGGACAAGGTGCACCCTTGCCGTCTGCGCTGAGATGGACGGTTTTCCATCAGGGACCCAGCTGCTTCCTGAGCAATCTGTCAATGCCACATGCTAACCTGAGGCTGCGGTTGCCAGTGCCAGCTGGGAGGCCATCTCCCTCGCAGGGGCCACCAGTCAGGACTCCATCCAGTTTTCTGGACTTTGCCAAGCTCAGAGCAGTGAGTCCTCCCTGTTCATCCCATCTGTGAGAGCGTTCTTTATCACCCCCAGGAAACTGAGGATGTCCAGTGGTGAGGGAGGAATAAGTCACTGCTCTCAGCTAAATGGAGGAGGGCGGATCTGCTGGGCATGGCTCCTTTGTCATCAGTGCAAATAATGAAGATTCCATGCGCTGAGGACAATGAAATGAGCCCCTGTACTATTGATGGGGTATTTGTACAACTCCGTGAGTTATGTTTCAAAACCAGGCTCTATTAAAGATGCAGAACCCTTTTCAGAAGCAAAAAGACTAATATTGCTCTCCAAATAATTTATAAGTTTCCCCACAAGGCAGAAAAGCGAAGTTGTCTGGAAGCAGGCGATCGTTGTTTGGGGTTTCCTGCTGTCTCTGGGCTCCTCGCTCAGCTCCGCTGGGCTCTGACAGAGTCTGGCTGTAACACTCCCCACCCGTGGTGCCGGAGGAGGGGTGGATGGAGGCTGAGAGCTCCCACATGCTGCCTGTGCACAGCATCCATGCCTGGGCCTCACTTCGTCCAACTCATGGGTCCAGGGGATGAGGAGGACTGAATCCACCACCCTGCACACCCTGCTTGTCTCCTTACACCTGACCTTTGCCGGTGGTCCTCAGCCCCAGCGATTTTGCACCCCCCCACCCCCAACCAAGAACACTTGACAAAGGCTGGAGACATTCACGGTTGTCAGGACTTGGGCAAGGAGAGGAGTTGCTGCTGTTGTTCAGTCGCTCAGTTGTGTCTGACTCTTTGTGACCCCATGGAGTGCAGCACTCCAGGCTCCTCTGTCCTTCGCCATCTCCCAGAGCTTTCTCAGATTCATGTCTGTTGAGTTGGTAATGCTATATAATCATCTCATCCTCTGCTGGCCCCTTTTCCTCCTGCCTTCAATCTTTCCCAGCATCAAGGTCTTTTCCTTCGCATCAGGTGGCCAAAGTATTTATTAGAGCTTCAGCTTCAGTCTTTCCAATGAATATTCATGGTTGATTTCCTTTAGGATTGACTAGTTTGATCTTGCCATCCAAGGGACTCTCAAGTCTTCTTCAGCATCACAGTTTGAAAGCATCAATTCTTCAGCACTCAGATTTCTTTGTGGTCCAGCTCTCACATCCATACATGACTACTAGAAAAACCATAGCTTTGACTATACAGACCTTTGTCAGCAAAGTGATGTTGTTACTGGATAGAAATACTCCAGTAGGTGGAAGACAGGGGGAACTGCTGATCATCCTTTGATGCACAGACAGCCTCCACTATAAAGACACCCCCATTACCAAAGGTTGATTGTGCCAAGGTTCAGAAGATCTAGATTAAAAGTCCCCAATGCATTTCCTCCTGCTAGCTATGTGTGGGTGGAGGGAGCCAGCAAGGACCTTCAGAGGGTCCATCTGGGACACAAGGCTGATTACAAAGCCCTGGAGCTATCAAGGCATTGCAGAATCACCTCAGGAGCCTGGGGTCACTTCAGTGACATCTGGCCTCCTTGAAACATGAGATGTAGCCATTGAAAACCAAAACTCATTGAGGGTGGTGACTTAAGAGGCCAGGCTCTGGATGGCTGTTCTGGGTTCAGATTCTGGCCCTACTGCCGACTGGCTCTGTGACCTGAAGCCACTTCTTTACTCCCCTTGAGCTTCACTCTCATGCCAGGGAGTAATAAGCATGCATACGGCCTCATCTGGCTGCTGTGGGAGCTGAAAGAGCTCACACACACAAAGCACTGATGGAGGGAGGCACCTGGGTGCTCCATGACTATGGGCTGTTATCATTATTAATACCGGTGATGATGAAGCTGATTGAGAAACACACAGAAGAGTTGCTCTTTAAGGCTAAGTAAGAGAAGGAGACACCAAACCATGTGCCCGTTATGCCTGCTGCCACTTGGCAGTGAGTGTGCAGTAGACCCAGCCCAGGAGGGGCGTGCACAGCCACTAGGCAGTGGGCCAGGATGTAGACTTCTGGATATTTATCTTTGGAAAAAGAAATTAAATGCTAGTTAAATAAATAAGGTCAAATACCATAAATACACCACATTGGACTCCTCACCAAAAAAAAAAAAAATCATCATTTTCAGTCTTAGAATGAGTTTTACCTGGATTTGTGTTTATTGGCAGAAAGTGTTGGGTGCCCCCATGGAGCTTGCAATGGCCTCGTCAATAGTGGAAAGGAGCGGGGCTAGAGAAGCAGGGGAGTGGTCAGGGCAGGCGGGATTTAAGACAGGAAAGAGGGATTTCCCCTGGTGGTCCAGTGGCTAAGACTCTGCACTCCCACAGCAGGGGGCCCAGGGTCATCCCTAGTCAGGGAACCAGAGCCCACATGCTGCAACTAAAGATCCCGCATGCCACAATGACATTTAAAGATCCTGGTGTCACATCTAGACCTGATGCAGCCAAATACATAACTGTTGCTGTTCAGTCACTCAGTTGTGTCCGACTGTTTGTGACACCAAGGACGATAGCCCTCCAGGCTCCCATGTCCATGGGATTCTCCAGTTAAGAATATTGGAATGGATTGCCATTTCCTTCTCCAGGGGACCTTCCCAACCTAGGGATCAAATCTGAGTCTCTTGCACTGCAGGTGGATTCTTTACATTGAGCCACCAGGAAAGCACAAATAAATAGATAAATATTAAAAAAAAAAAAGTCACGAAAGAACTGTGGGGCCAAACCACATCAGTAGCAGCAGAACTTGAGGGACAGGAAAGAGTAGGGACCCCCATTAAAGAAGAGAGGTTCCCACTCAGCTCAGGACTTCCCCAGGTTGGCAGCTCAGGTCTGGTTGACATGTGGGAACAACCCAGGGGTTTCCAAGAAGCTCTTACCCATCTCGACCACTGGCTGGTTATATGATTGCAAAAGGCACAAAATCTTCCTGGATCTTCGGTGCCACTAGACACCAGGAGCCCCACCCCCCACCCCAGGTGCGACCTTTGAAAACGTCTCCAGGCATTGCCAAGTGTCCCAGCGGGCAAAATCTCCCGCATCCCCCCACGGGTGTCGAACCATTGAACTGACTAGTCTAGAGGATTTCTTCAGCCCTCAAATTCGAAGATCCTAGGAACAGATTCAAACTTCAAAAGCATTTTGAAGATGTGTGCAGATTTCTGCAGGTAACTGCTTTCCTGCCAACAGAAGCAGGATGGGGCCGATTCCTGGAGCATCTTGGCTGTTTTACAGCCATAGAAACAATCAGGCAGGTGATGATGCCCAAGAGATACTAAACACAGGGCGGTGCAAAACACAGAGTGGGAGAGTGTGGGGTACCCCAGGGCTTGGAGCAAGGAAAATGGGGTTAGACAGTCAGGACCCTGCAGACGGCAAAGGTGCACAAAAGGGTCTGAATACATTCTTGATGCAATGCAAGAATGGGAGGTTGGCATCATTTCTCAACTGATATATTAATTTCTACGCCATGTGGTTGAAAACATGGGAGGAAACACATTAAGCAGTAGCAAGAGGTCCAGGGCTTCCCTGGTGGTCCAGTGGCTAAGAATCTGCCTTGCAATGCAGAGGACATGGGTTCAGTCCCTTGTCCGGGAGGATGCCCCATGCCATGGAGCAACTAAGCCAGTGGGCCACAACTACTGAGCCCACGTTTTAGAGCCTGTGCTCTGCAACAAGAGAATGAAAAGTCCACTCACTGTAACCAGAGAAAACAAAGGCCCAGTGCAGCCAAAAACAAATAAAGTAAATTTTTAAAAAATAGCAAGTGGTCCAACGAGGCTGAGTGTGAAGGCTTCTCCCCCACCCCGCTCTTCCCTCTCACTTGGCCAGGAGTGCATCCTCACACAGTAACATGTGTCGATGAAGAACAGTCTGTGGGATGTGAAATGTGAAAAGCGTTCCCCGAAATGTATGCCTTTCCTCGAATCCGACCTGGATCATAATGGATTATTTTCCTCCATTTCTGGATATGCGTGTTTCTGACGTCTGTTTTAAAACCCTTGGGTTCAAATGTACGTTATTACATTTTAAAGTCTTTGGATTGTAGCAGAAAAATGTTCTGCACTATAAAACATAGAGCATAGTTGAGGTTTGATGGGTTTGCTTCTATTTTCTACCCCACAAAACGCTTTCTAAATGCCATTAAAATTTAGCATACACCATAATAACCAAGCTGCATTTGTTCCATGTTTAAGTCAATTGGCTTCTGAGTTTTATTTCTTTCATATACATCAAACCCAATAAAGTTGTTGCTGCAGCCGGAGGTGAGGAAGACGCCGTTGTTCTGTAGACTGATCCCCTAACCAATCCCCCTGTTTTGTTGCCCCCAACAGAGGGCTGGGTGGGTTTCAGAGCAGCTGCTGCTTACAGGGGACAGTATGGATGGACCGGGGCAGAGGGAGAGTAGGGGGGTGTCAATGTCGAGAGCCCATTGACAAAGGGAGTACGTGTGAAGTGAGGGTGGTCTTCACTGACTCTCACACGTGGAAACTGGGGTGTGGCAGAGAGAATTCAAGTCTCAACTCCATCCTGCCCCCGGCCAGCCAGGTAATCTTAAACATAGGGCCAGAACAGCCACATCTGAATGCCATCATGGCTCGCAACTCAGATCAGCGTGGCAACTGGGAGTCCCCCATTTTGCTCCTGGGCTTCCCAGGTGGCTCAGTGGTAAATAATCTGCCTGCCAGTGCAGGAGTCACAGACGTGGGTTCCAGCCCTGGGTCAGGAAGATTCCCTGGAGGAGGAAATGGCAACCCACTCCAGTATTCTTGCCTGGAGAATCCCAAGATTGGAGGAGCCTGGTGGGCTACAGTCCATAGGGTCGCAAAGAGCCAGACATGATTGAGCTCACACACACACATCCTGCTCCTAGGGGAACTGGGGCTGAGGGTCCAGTTCAGACCCTTCTCACCATGGTCACCACCCTACCTCCTCCAGATCCCTGGGATGGGGTGGAGGAGGGGCAGGAAGCAACTCACCCAACCTAGGACCTGGCCAAGTCTCCTCTGGTACCCATGCCTCCACCTGTTCCCCTCTAGTCTCAGGAAACATGCCAGGTCTGACTGAACCCCCAAACCGGAGGGAGAGGAGGGAAGGTGTGGGGGTCAAACATGACAGGGGTGGTGTGATGGGGAGTCAGGAGGGGCAGTGTCTGTGGCCTGGGCTTTGGGGTAGAACAGCAGGGCTTGAATCCAGACTGTGTGGGTGACCAGCTAGGCAGCTACGGACAGGAATTCATCTCACTTCACTTCCATTCAGTCATCAAACAAGCGCATATGGGATGCCTGTTGTGGGCTAGGTACAGTGTTGGGTGCTGAGCTACGGCAGCCTTCCAGAAGAACCCGGGGAGGATGAACCAAGACAGTGCAGGTGATACGTGCTGCCCCAGGAGTACACGGAGCCCTTGTCCTAGGGCAGGGTGGGGTCTGGAAAAGCTTCACCACCTGTAACCTCACTTTGCTCATCCATTTAAAAGGGCGTACGGGACTGCTTTTACGGACCAGCTGTCTGGACCCATTGAGACCAAGGGTGCCAAGTGTCTGCTTAGGGTCTCAGTCAGGGTGAGGCTCAAGACATGAGGTCTAGAGCAGAGTTAAGTCCAAGGCTGCATGCCAGGTTCGCCCATCCCCCTTGTAATGGCCCGAGGCTGTGTATGGGGGTGTGATCTGGGGAAAGAGCAGGAGAGTGCAGAGCACTCAGGCCTCCCCACGTTTTTCCAAAAAGTCCCCTCATCCTCTGCCCAGAGCAGGGCCAGGCTGATGGCACAGAGCCCGTGTCAGTGGCTGGGCAGTCGGCTGGACCTGCCAAGCCAGCCCTCACCCCAGGCAGGCGCAGCCACCCGAATGTGTTATGACAGGAAGGAAGTACAAATAAACATAATAAATCTGGTGGTGTGGTCATCATGATGGAGAGTCTGGACAGAGGCTGGGGACAGGGGGCAGTCGGGTCTCCTTTATGTCAAGGGAGCTTACAGCCGGCTCTTCCGTTTTACCTGGGGCTCTGTTCTTTACAGCAAATTGGACCTTTCGCTCTGAAAGAAATAATTACTCTCCTAGGAGAAGAACGCTGGCCGTGAATGCTGATGCGACACACAATGTCACCTTGCCAGTCAAAAGAGTTCCAACTCCTCAGCTTGGGTCCCGGCCAACAAACCGTTTCTTTCTCATAATGGAGGTCACCTCTCTATAGAATTTGTTGATGATCTCCAAAATGACAAGGAAGAAAGCTCCTGTCAGCAGGATTTTTTTAAAGAGGAAAGAAAAGCGCAGAGATGAAGGCGGGTGGCAGCGTGGGGTGAGGGGAAGGGAAGGGGCCCGGAGATGGAGGCAAAGGTCAGATTTTGCATCATCAGAAGGAGGCTATCTGAGGTTCCACCCCAGATTAACCTGGGAACCAGAGACCCAGGCGGATGGGCTGGATCAGAAATAGGATGCAGACCCTCACCCAGCTCAGAGGGGGACGTGGCTGGCTGGCCGGTCCGAATCAACGCAGCAGACCAGCGTGGTCGCCTCCAGCTTGTGTTCCAAGAGCCCTTCACTGTCGGCGCGAAGGTTTAGATGCTGGCTTGCCCGGGGAAATAAACACATCCCTGGCCATGCCACTGAAGACACATCGGTGGGGAGGGATTGTTGAATGTTATCATTAGCTCCCAGCAGGAGGAGAGCATCAGCTTCACCTGCTGCAAGTTGTCTGTGGAGCAGGGAAATCTTGGCCCCAGCGGTTGTAAATAATTCCATCTGCTGAGAGTCCAGAAAAGAATTCTAGTTGCGTGCGCACCCAACCAAGTGCACGGGTGGGGCCGCAGAGCTATTCTGAGCTTTCTCCCGGCAGACTGTGGCCTTGGCAGAGCAGCCCCTGGAGTGGAAGGAGCCGGGTCCCCACCAGGCTCCTGCCAGCCAAGGTCAGGAAGCTCCTTCCTCCAGTGTAATCCCCAGCAGACCTGGCAGGGGGTGGGGAGTGGGGGTCTCTACCCCAGGCTGCATCACTAGGACTGTGTATCCAGGTGGAAACATCCCTCAAGGCTTAGATCCGCGGACTTAGCCAAGAACAAAGGGAAGCAGTGAACGAAGGTAGGCATGTTAGAATTGACTGGTCAGGATGTCTTTGGCCCAGGGGACCCAGATGTACCAAAAACATCACCTCTGTCCTTAACAAGTCCTAAGTCCGCCTCCCTCCCCAAACCCACACTGCTTTCTAGGTGCTGATGTTAACTGCTCTCCATCACACATTTGCTGAGCACCTCATGTCAGCGGCTGGGTTGTGTCCACCTGGGTCACGGTGAGCACGCAGAGACCAGAGGAGACAGGATGCTGGCAGCTAAGTGTGTGATGAAAGTTTGTGAGACCTGTGGAGTCTTGATGACCACCCAGTTCCGAGACTCAGATCCAGGAAGCAAGAAGGCTTTGGAGAGGTGGAAGAAATCCACAGAAAAGACAAGAAATTTTCCCAGGGGTGGCACTTTCCATCAGTCCCTTGACCTGGGTCCTGACCGCCCTCTGGGAGACTGAGCCAGCTCCCCTGAGATCCTCAATCCGTGGAAAAGCCAAATTCTGGACTATATATGGCCACCATTCCCAGAACTGTCTTATTGGCAAATGACCCCAGAGTTGGCTCAAACCAGTAACAAGGGAGCTGCCATTTCAGCCAAAACTGCAATGAGAATTTCATGTCTAATCTTAGCACATGATAACCATCTTATGAAGCAGCCAAGCCAGAGGGAGAAAAGGGAATCATCCTTACCATGCAGGGCTTCCCTGGTGGCTCAGATGGTAAAGAATCCACCTGCAATGTGGGAGAGCTGGGTTCAATCCCTGGGTTGGGAAGATCCCCTGGAGGAGGGCATGGCAACCCACTGAAGTATTCTTGCCTAGAGGATCCCCATGTACAGAGGAGCCTGGCGGGCTACAGTCCATGCGGTCGCAAAGAGCCGGACATGACTGAAGCTACTAAGTATTGCACAGCACTCACCACGCAGGAGTGCCGAAGGGGACCCAGCCTCCCACCCAGCCAGGGCCACACTCTCCCAGACTACCCTGGTGAGGCTGTACCCTGGCACAAGGCCCCGGGAGAGAGACTTTGCAGCACATTAGAATTTTAGAAGCGTAGAAAAAAAAAAAGAAAAGAAAGGTCTGAAATTATTTTTTTAATATGAACAGGAGGTTTTAATCAGAACAGGAGAGAGGAATTCCTTTCAAGTAATAGCCTAGTAATAGCACTTCCTAAAGTAATGAGATTTCAGTATTCAACAATAAAATGTGATCTATTCAGGATTCGAGGAAATAAAACTCTGGAGATAATTTTTAGGGTGATTTTCAGATGCCTGAATTGGTGTTATAGGTTCGGGCCATTAAGCCCACCTGGGGGAGGGGCAGCCATGTGTATGGAGCTAGAAGGACCTCTTCATAGAGGCAGGAAGGCAGTGTGACCTCTGGGGACCACGGCCCCAGGGTCAGTCCTCACAAGGCGTCAAGGCCAAGTGTGAGGCCGGCTGGAGGTCACAGCTGCTCCCTGAGAAGGTCACCCTTTGGGATGACTTTCAGTCTTTCATCATCAGTCACACCGAGCCCAGGGGTCATGCACTCTAGAACCAATCACCAACTCCAGCCCCACTCCTGTCCTGCCTGGTTGGAGAGGTCACGGTGGACAGGTGGCTCCCTGGCTGGTGCATTCATTCCCCGTGTACACGTGTGCGGAGCCCCTGCTTTGTGCTGGGGACTCTGATGGATGCCGGAAGCCCCATGTGCAATATGTCCACTGCCTTATCCAAGTGCCACAGACAGCAGACCTCATCTTTGTGGCCTTTCTGCGCCACCCAGAGGGATACCCTTCTCCCACAGACCCCGGGACATCCTAATCATCTTTGTGTCTCACTTCAAGGCCGTCCTCAGGGAAGCCTTTCCTCACTCTCCCTCCCTCGTAACTGCTGGAGTCCCCTCCCTTCCCTGACACAGCACACCCTGGAGACGCGATGATCACTGTGGGCTGCTCGGTTTAACAGGCATCGTCCCGGAGGGCAGGGACCCTGCTCTCTGCGGTGTCCCCAGGATGGTGCATACAGTTGGCACTTAATAAAAATTTATTTACAAACAAACCAAGTGAATCTAGAGCCATCCCATAATGGAGAGGTCTGGATATGGAGGCCAGAGTTCAAGAGTCAAGTGGAAAATCTGCTAGGCCCCACATGTAACCTGGGGAAAGACCTTCGGCTTTTCTGAACCCAGTTCCTCTCTGCAAACTGATGGAGCCGAGCTAAACAAACATCTTGGGCTTGGGGTTTTTTTCTTTTTCTGATTTTAAATTTCAGTGACTTAACAGTTCTGTGACCCTCCTCTGGGAGCTGGCCACATGTCTCGGGATCCTTGTGCTGCTCTGCCTTGCCGCGCCTTGGAGGAGGGCTAGCGAGATATGAAAGATTTAGCAGAGGGCCCTTGTTCAGAAGCTCCTTCGAGAGACACCCACATCTGGCTGGCTAGCCACAGGGCTGCCACATCCAGACACACAGAGCCCCTCTGGGGTCAGCACCTTGAGGAAACAAAGAGCCTTCTTCCTCCCTGCTCTGCAGGTTCCCCAAGCAGACCTGCTATCACTGGGCCTAAATCCTCCTAAGATCCCAGAGACAAGCAACGTCCAACATTAGCTGTCTTTCCTGCAGAAATATCACTCACTGGCAGGAATCAAACCAGCTGATCTGCAAACTGCATGCATATCCCGCAAGCCAGGAGTTGGTGTAAAAGGAAGGATTAAGTGAAGTTTGGCTGACAGATGATGTCCTACAAAAGGTCATCCCCCCAGATCATCTCTCCATTCATTATTTATTAACAAGCCCTGAGACGTGAGCATTACATCAAATGTCCAGCGTGGGGAAGATGATAAAGTAGTATTTTATAGCTGGAGGCCTCTTAAAGGTGTTAACGAAAAGCTTACAAAGTGATTTCAATGTGTTACAAAATACTTTATTAAGAATTCACTGCAGCTGAACATTAAAAAAGAAATTAATCACCCAATGAGATGGAGCGAAGAAAAACAGCACCCTGTGTCCATGAGTAATATGATGACTGAGTACCGCATCTGCAGTGACCTAGTACTCAGGTCAGACAAGGGTGTGGGGTCCCCTACACAGAGTCCATGTGTTTCCTACTATGTGTGTCTGCATTACAAAATTCCCCCAAATCCTCCAGCTTCTAGACAGAGCTTCCCTAACTTGAGTGGATTGGTGAAAACAGTCAGGTTCCTCCAGTTATATTCTGACAATTGCCTTTGTTCCAAGAACCCCAATTCACCAACTCTGCCCACACTCATCAACTCAACCCACCAACTCCATCCACACCCACTGACTCCACCCAAGACCATCAACTCTACCTATACTCACCAACTGTGACAGAAAGGCTAAGACAGAAAAAGTGGAAGTTACAAACCCAGGTGACTGGAATGGGAAGCAGGTCAGGACTGTGTGAGTACACTGAGCCATCTGGGAATAACTGTGAGTATTTGCAAATGGGCTACCTGGCCCTGCCTGAGTACAGAGAAAATTTCATGGGTGGGTTTTCGAAGATAGATGGACTGTGCCCCATTTATTTTAGGAGTATTAAATTCCCCAGGTTCGATTCCTGGGTTGGGAAGATCCCCTAGAGAAGGGAATGGCAACCCACTCCAGTATTCTTGCCTGGAGAATTCCAAGGATGGAGGAGCCTGGCAGGTTACAGTCCATGGGGTCACAAAGAGTCGGATTTGACTAAGTGACTAACACTTTCACTTTCCAACACCTAGACGGTGGATATCAGAGACTCCTCCTCAAAGGGTAGACAGGGCAGAGGGCAGCCCAGGCCACTGGGAATCAAGTCAGAGATGCAGATGCTGAGAAAAGGGGATGGAGAACCAAGAATGTGCATGGACCCTACCCAGAGGAATGGGGGCACCAGGGGACTTCCACCAAGGGAGTTTTTCACCCCCAACTCCTTTAACTCATAGCAAGTCCTCTCTCGTGTAAGAAATCGATTGTGATGTATAAAAGTTTAATGTGCCCCAACCTTCCAGGTTAATATTTATTGCATGAAATGAGATTCACCTTGACTTTTTAAAAAGTCAAGCAGATGGAAAAGTCATTTAGGTGACTGGGCACATAAGACCTGTATATTCTGGCTCCTTCTACGCAGTAAACAATGAGAATCACCAAAGTCCTTTAGGAAGAGGAGTCATTTCCTCAGGGGCCCAGGTTCTGCAGCCTCCCCTTCCAGCCTGGCCCACTCGGACTCACCACCCAGCAGGAATCAGCCAGAAGGCCACCTCCCCCGAGAGGCTTTCCCTGACCACCCCTACCCCGAAGTTCTCTGCTTGGCTTTTTTTAAATGCTTCATTTTGTATTGGAGTAGAGTTGATTAACGGGCTTCCCTTGTGGCTCAGTGGTAAAGAATCTCCTGCAACACAGGAGACTGGGGTTTGATCCCTGGGTCGGGAAGATCCCCTAGAGAAGGGCATGGCAACCCACTCTAGTATTCTTACCTGGAGAATCTCAAGGACAGAGAAGCCTGGCATGCTACAGTCCATGGGGTTGCAGAGAGTCAGACACAACCGAGTGACTAAGCACAGCAGCAGAGTAGACTAACAATGCTGCGTTAGTTTCAAGTGTGCAGCAAGCTGATCCAGTTATACATATACACGTATCTGTTCTTTCTCAAATTCTTTCCCCATTTAGGTTGTTACAGAATATTGATCTGAGTTCCCTCTGCTTGACTTTACGTTCCATGAAGCTGAGGACCAAATCTGCCCTGTTTCCTTTCTATCCCCAGTACTGATGACCGGCTTGGCCCAAGCTAGGGGCTCAGGAGATATTTGTGGAGCCAATGAATGAGTGTATGTTCAGAGAGAAGTGTGGTACCCACACCCCTTTTTGTTAACCCTAAGGTGGCAGCTTGCTATACCGAGGGATCGCAAATGCCAAACAAACACAGCATCCCTCCTATTTTCTGTCATAGGCAACCCCTTGGCCAGGCTGGCAGATAGCACCTGAAGAGCCAAAGCAAGCTTCTGTTGCTAAATCTTCCCGTGAGCCGTAGCTCTTCTCAAGGAAGAAGCATCCAGAATGATGCTATCACGCTCACAGCCCTGCTTTCCAGGGGGGCAAGTCCCATTAACAATGGCTGGTGTCCCAGAGCCTGGAGACCTCAGCAGAGCGCAGACAGATTTATGTGCTGCAGAAAATCACCCTATTAAGTTCAGCAGTAAACTCCCTTCAACCAAGCCGTGCTGTGCCCTGACTGCCAAGTGGCTGCAGACACATCTGGCGATGAGAAGGTGGCAGATGTGGCAGGAGACGGGGTAGCCTCTGGCTTTCTTCCCTCACAGCAAATCCCTGTGCCTGTGTGGCTGGCACTGACCAAACACACTGCCAGGCTGGGCGAGGATGTGGGTGAGAGGCCCGGACAGAAAGGAAGAGCTTCAAGGGGCATGCAGTCTGGGGGACAATGCACAGTCCGTGAGCACTGATCATGTTCCCAGCACAGGGTGGGTGCAGGGACACTTTTCATTGTTTATTTCACTGGACCTCAGGTCAGCCTTCCAAGGTGGGCGGTCATGCCGTTCATAAATGGGACTGTGCTTTGGAGAAATGCGATCATTGGATGGAGGTCATTTGCTCGTTAACAGTAGACCTGAGATTTGAACCGAGGTTTAGGGGGCCTGTCTTCTCAGTCCCACATTCCACTGCCTCAGCACAGTGGTCCCGTCGGACACATTCTCAGCGGGAGTCACCGTCGGAACCCGCCTCTTTGGTGAACCGCAGCCAGGCCAGCAGGCTGCGTCTCTCCTTCTTAGCTGTTATGAACTGAATTTATCCCCCTGAAAATTCATATTTTTCAACAGTTTATGGGCAATACATTGTAAATATGTGTTACTTTTATTTTTTGGCTCAGCAGGATGCAGGATCTTAGTTCCCAGACCAGGGATTGAACCCATGCTCCCTGCAGTGGAAGTGCAGAATCTTAACCACTGGACCACCAGGGAAATCCCCAAAATTCGTTTGTTAAAATCCTAACTTTGGTATCTCGGAACATGATCTTATTTGGAGAGAAGGTCTTCATGGAGGTAATTAAGTTAAAATGAATTCATTAGGGTGGTCCTCGCCTAAGACATCCGGTGTGCGTTAAAAAAGGGGAAGTTTGGATTCAGAGATGCATCCAGGGGGACACCTTGTAAAGATGGAGGCAAAGATGGGGATGCTGTATCCCAAAGATGAGGAATGCTGAGGACCATCAGCAGAGTCCCAGGAGCTAGGAGACAGTCATGGACCAGACTCTCCCTCAAAGACTCTGGAAGGAGGAAACCATGACAACCCCCCATCCTGGACTTCTAGACTCCAGAAGGGGGAGAGGATAGATTTCTGTGGTCCAAGCTGCAGAGTCTGTGCTGCTCTGTCACAGCAGCCTCCCTGTAACAAACTAACACACTCGCTCTGAAAAATCCCACCCGAGCCTGCTTCAGAAGAATGCAGGTGTTTTATCTTCTCTCCTCTCATACACAGCCTTCTCACTTCCCTTTCAGAGTTTCTACTCCAAGAGCACAGCTGGAGTTCCTGTACCAGCTTGAAAGAGACACTTGAGCACGGCCCATGGGTCCATCTGCAGACCGCCATACCTCTGCAAATGACAGTGATTAAGACTGTTTCTTGCCACAAAAAGAGCTAAAAACGAATTGCAAAAGCAGAGCAGGGGAGAGAGAAATGAATTCAAAGTGAAGGCTGCAAGAGGAAGGGGACTATGTGCTGAAAAGTGAGGATGGTTCTAAGACTCACAGGTTCCAAGACTCAGCTGCCTGAGTCTCCCTCCTCCTGATGCACTGGGTCCACAGTGAGGAGCACCGAGGAGATGAAGAGAGAAGTGGGGTCTTGGCAGCGTCTTCGGGGGGGACAGCAACTGTATTCACTATCCTGGGCCTGGGGCCATCAGCTGACAAGCTCGCCTGTGAATCCTGGTACCCATTGGGACCCCTCCTCGGCGTGGGAGCATCCTTAGGGCACAGGGACGAGAAAAGGCTGGCTGGTTTCTGAGTCCTCGTATCCCCAGTATCTCATTGGGAAGGCATCACCTGGTCCCTCCCAGGGACAACAGGGCTATACAGATGGAGCAGGAACCCACGAACTCTCAGTCATCACCCCCGGCACACGGCAAGCCCACTCCACTTGAGCTCTGCCGCAGAATGAGCCTCCCAGAACTTTCTAGAAGGGAGGTTGCCCTCTTCCTGTGTGCCTTCCAGGCTGCTGAAGGGGAGACTTTGCAGCGAGAGCTGCAGCTGGTCTGCTGGTCTGCGGGGCCTGCAGCCTCTCTATCACTTTCCAGAATGGTCAGTGCCAATCAGAGGCTGAGGAGACAAAGCCGGGCGACCTGCCGGCCCATAAACAATGCGGTTCACGGCAAGGAGCCCCGTTAACAAGACCCTGAGGCCTCGTTTAGTCTGGAAATAGCAGTGCTTCCCCTGACCGTGAGGCTGCCGCTGCACGTGAGGGTGGCTGGTTGACATGAGAAGGAAGCTGCAAATCACTTTCCCTTGGAGGAGGAGGAAGGAAAATACAGCTATATCCAGCACCTAAGATTTATTTCTGCACAGGTAGCCGGGTCTGGAGGGGCGAGTCCAAGCGTAGCGATGAAGGAGCAGCAGGGGCAAAGGGAGGGAGGGTGGGGAGGCTGTGGGGTCGGAGGGACCAGGAGGGCCCCAGAGGAAGAACCCAGCTCCACGCCCCAAGCAGCCTGCCATCAGTGACGGCTACCTGAGCGCGACCACACCAATAAAAAATACAAACAGTGTAAAAAGTCATCAAGCGGAGATGAGTTTATTACTAATTACGAGAAGCTTGACATGCTCCGACTCCTCGTAAAATAAATGAAGTCCATTTTTAATATCTGCTTCCGTGACTCCTAAATAATAGGCGAATTTACTTCAAGGTCACAACTCATTTATCAAGTCAAGGTTTTTAGCTGAAGACACAGAAAAGCAAGTGGACATCTGACCTCCTCCCCTGGAGGACAAAAGCACCAGGGTTTGTACTTTCTAGTTTCCTGGGACCACTGACCACTGCCTTGCCATCGTCCCTTTACTGGCAAAGAGGGAAACTCAGAGGAGCCTGGAAAAGGGGATGTTTTCTGCGTCCATTCGCCTTTCAAAGATCTGGGCTTGGACCTTCCTTTTGAAAAGAAATTCATGATCCCCTTATGCTCCCAGCACACAGAGAGCCTCAGAGTGAAAGTGAAAGTGAAATGGCTCAGTCGTGTCCGACTCTTTGCGACCCCGTGGACTGTAGCCCACCAGTCTCCTCCGTCCATGGGATTCTTCAGGCAAGAATACTGGAATGGGTTGCCATTTCCTTCTCCAGGGGATCTTCCCGACCCAGGGATCGAACCCAGGTTTCCCGCATTGCAGGCAGACGCTTTAACCTCTGAGCCACCAGGGAAGCATCACCACAGCCCTAAAAACCCCGGGCCCCATCTGCAGCCAACCAAAAGGATACTGAGGGTGTGTACAACCTTTCAGGAATGATGACGGTCCCCCACCATCCCAAGTGGGGAGCGGGTCTGGGGATGAGGCACCCGCTCTGGCCCTAAATGGAATCCCACCCAGGTATTTCTCCAAACCAGAGGGAGCTTTGCACAGACAGGTCCAGGGGCACAAACTCACCAGATCCCAGCAGACAGTGTGCGAATACCAAACAGGGATGGGAGGAAAGGAGAGGAGTCCTGTGGCTGGAACAAAGAGGACAACAGGCCGGCTCTCCACGCAGAGCAGCCAGTAGCTGTGTCCTTTGGCAGCACACAGAGAACAGGCCCCCATCATCCAAAATGAAGTCGGAGTCTTGGTTCGGCCATCGAGAAGGGCTGCCAGTGGAGATGGCATATGGATCGCCTCTCATAAGTGAAGTGAAGTGAAGTCGCTCAGTCATGACCGACTCTTTTCGACCCCATGGACTGTAGCCTACCAGGTTCCACCATCCATGGGATTTTCCGGGCAAGAATACTGGAGTGGGTTGCCATTTTCTTCGCCTCTCATAAAGCTACTTCTAAATAATAACATTTGCCTTTACTGAGAGAGTTGTGCTAATGGTAAAGAACCCGCCTGCCAATGCAGGAGAGGTAAGAAATGCAAGTTCGATCCCTGGGTCAGAAAGATCCCCTGGAGGAGGGCATAGCAACCCACTCCAGTATTCTTTGCCTGGAGAATCCCATGGACAGAGGAACCTGGCAGGTCACAGTCCATGGGGTCGCAAAGAGTCAGACGCAACTGAGCCACTTAGCCCAAAGGCAAATAATAACATTTACCTTTACTGAGCAAGTTCTAGAGCCCAGGTGTTTCACACTGAATCCTCAAGCCCCGTCTGGAGGCAGGCTTGTTTACTGTTCCCGTTTTCTGGGAGTGGAAACTGAGGGGGTGGATGTGTTAAGTAACTGGCCCAAAGTCACTGAACTAAAGAGTTGGAATTCGAAAGTATGTCCTCATGGCTCTAACCTGGGCTTCACCTCGAGCTCTTTCAGAGAGGCAGAGGGATGGAGAGAGGGAGGGACAGAACAAAGGGAGAAGCAAAGAAGAGAAGGAGAAAAAAGTAAGATAAGAACTAAAAGAAAGGAAGAGGAGGAGAGAAAAGGAAAAAAGAGAAGAGAACAAAGCCCAACATGGTCAAACACATGTGGCAGGGGAGACCAGCGGGTTTCCCAGCCAAGGTTCCTGCTGGAAGGACAAGAAGATGGATGGACAGGACAAGACCACACCAAGAAGAGAACCACGGCCTCTCACTGAAAACTCTTTTCAATGTTCAGCAACAATGAGCTAAATCCCCTTCCTTGGACTTCAAAATGCTCCAAGGTTGATTGTATGAAACCAACAAACTTTATCTCACTGTATCTAAATTCAATGAAAGTGCGAAGAACCAATTTGTTTTCTAAGCCCTGAGACTGGCTTCCCTACCTCACAACGAGCCACGATTGCCTAGGACCCCCGTCCACCCACTGCCAGGCACACACAGCTCCGGACCTCAGAGCAGCCTCACACTCCCCTCCTCCTGACTGGCAGCTGTTTCATTACACATCGCTGGACCCCAGCCCCCTAGACAGAGGCGCACAAGGATCTACAACTGTAGATGAAACCCTTGTCCTTCGAAATGGGATTTCCAGAGCTAGAGCGCATCACTTTCATTAGGAAGACTGGCTGCTTGTCCAACAATTGCCATGGTGAACATAATAACCCGAGCTAGTGCTCCTGGATGCGTCCCATACGCCGGGAACTGTGCTACCTGCTATGCATGCGTCTCACTCCATCCTGACAATTTTCAACCTAGTCCTCACCTATGAGCCAGAGTAATCTTTTAAAAATACAAATGAATGACAGTCCCCTGTTTAAAAATAACAAAAACCAACCAATAAACCAAAAACCCTTCTATGGCTTTCAGAGCCCTTTGGAGAAATGGTGAAATTTTTAGGACCATCTGGGTGGGCCCTGCGTAAATCCATCCCTCCCAGCCTCCTCATGATCCCTCTCACATTTCTTAAATGGAAGAATGAACATCCCTGAGATGGAAATCATTATCCCTATTTTATAAACAAAGAAACTGAGGCCCAAAGAGATGAAGCAACTGGCTCAAGGTTGCCTAGCTGGGAGGGACAATGTCAAGACTTGAGATCCTAGCGTCTGGGCAATTTAGTTCTTCTCTCTTGAGGCTACCCCTCCACCAGGCCACGTCCTCCCTTCTCATCAGGAGCCCTGGATGGCCCCTGGGGAACCAAAGCAACAGTGCTTAAGAAGGGAGCCTAGGGTTTCCCTGGTGGCTCAGAAGTAAAGAATCCACTTGTCAAAGAAGGAGACACGTGTTCGATCCCTGGTCCAGGATGATCCCCACATGCCGTGGAGCAACCAAGCCCATGTGCCGCAACTACTGAGCCTGGACTCTAGAGCCAAGGAGCTGAAACTACTGAGCCCATGCCCAGAACCTATGCTCCAGGAGAAGCCACCGAAATGAGAAGCTGCACACCACAGCTAGAAGGCATCCCCTTGCCGCAACTAGCAAAGAGCCCATGCAGCAATGAACACCCAGCACAGCCAAAAATAAATTAAAAAAAAAAAAAAGGGAGCCTGGATCTTGGGTTCTCTGCATTGTTAGGTAAGGAAGGAAAGTGATGGAGGGAACCCATGAATGTGTATGCACCCCCCTGCTGGATGGTGCGTAGACAACATCACAGGGCCCTTGGTTTTATCCCAAACCTTCTGTGAGCCACAAACCCCACCAAAGTACCAATAGGCTCTGCACTATTGGACCCAGAAGATGCCAGAACAGATGGAAGACTCCAGGGCGCATCTGTATTGGCTGTGACCCATCAGAAGACTGTGCGGGCCAGTGAGCAGGGAGGGCAGCCATCAAGTCGGTGACCGCTGAGCATGGACTGTCACATAAGCCACTGGCTGACATGAACCTGGGGCCCTGTCACATCCTCAGTCCAGTCCCGAGGGGCAGACACTACACTGGCCCAAGTACAGAGCAGGAGATGGAGGCTCAAAGAAGTAACTTGTCCTCTGTCACTCAGTCAGTATGTGGAGGAGGCAGGATGTGCAGCTGGGTCTACATGGCTCCAAAGACCTGGTTCTAAACCAACATCCTATCTCTTCCCTATAAAAGCAGCCACTGGGAAGAGGGCAGCCTGGGTACCTGCAGAGCTGAGCATTGTGGGCTACAGGGACTCCCAGGGACAGGGAGCCTGCTGGAGGCCCCTAGGTTTAGAGCTTCCCCTTCACCTAGATTTAGGGATTTGAGGAGGAGAAGTCACCCCACAAACTATCTGTAGTCTCCACAAGCATCTTGAGGTAGAAAAGGCTCAGAGACTCTGTAAACACAAGTCTCACACATGATCCTTTAGTGTGGATGACTTAGAACGGAGCCAGAACAGCATCAGTCAAAGCCCAGAGCCAGGTCGGAAAATTTCCCAATGAGTGAGTGCCCAGATGCAGAGTCGACACTTTGTCAACAAAGGTCCATATATTCAAAGCTATGGTTTTTCCAGTAGTCATGTACGAATGTGAATTGGACCGTAAGGAAAGGTGAGCACCGAAGAACTGATGCTTTTGAACTGTGGTGCTGGAGAAGACTCTTGAGACTCCCTTGGACTGCAAGGAGATCAAACCAGTCAATTCTAAAAGAAATCAGCCCTGAATATTCATTGAAGGACTGATGCTGAAGCTCCAATACTTTGGCCACCTGTTGCGAAGAGCCAATTCACTGGAAAAGACCCTGGTGCTCGGAAAAATTGAGGGCAGGAGGAGAAGAGGGCAGCAGAGAATGAGATGGTTGTATGGCATCCCTGACTCAATGGACATGAGTTTGAGGAAACCCTGGGAGATGGTAGAAGACAGGGAAGCCTGTCACGCTGCAGTCCATGGAGTCGCAAAGAGTTGCACATGACTGAGTGACTGAAAAACAACAGATGTGGGGTACACAGAGGCCCTGGGAACTGCCTGGAGCATGCACCCACCTATTTAGAGGCCTGTCTACCCAGGATAGGGAAGCAGGGAAACTCTGTGAGAACACCCCAACCCAAAGGAGCAAGTCTGCTGAAGGAGCACCTGAGGTCCTCAGCCCAGACCATCCTCCCATCAACAGCATCCCTGACATGAAGTCTCCATTATTAAACAGTCTCTGCTTGAGCTCTCTCTGTCCTTCTGGATGTGAGAGGGGTAAAGCTTTTGTCTCTAGGCCATGCATAGTGATGCCACCCCCAAGTTCTCCAGGGGAAGAGGAGGGAACACTTGAGCTTAGCCTGGATAAGTGGAGCCAGCTGTGCAGCATCTGGAGTGAGGGTGTTCTAAGAAATGGGAAGAGCGTGTGCAAAGGCCCTGGGGTGTGGTCAGACACAGCCACCCTGAGGACCAGCAGGGGAGCTTGGTATGAGCTGAGGCTGGAGTGCAGGCCTGACCCAGCAAGGGTGGGAAGACCACAGGAAGGAGTTTGGATTATATTCCAGGCACAAGAGGAGCCATGCATGCATGCTCAGTCACGTCTGACTCTTCCATTCTGCCAGACTCCTCTGTCCATGGAATTTTCCAGGCAAAAACACTGAATCAGATATTGCCATGTCCTTCTCCAGGGGATCTTCCTGACCCAGGGATCAAACCCATGTCTCCTGCGTCTCCTGCACTGGCAGATGGATTCTTTACCACTGAGTCACCTGCAAAACCCCATAAGAGGAACCACTGGAGAATATTAAGGAGGAAAATATGATTTGATCCACATATTGGCTGCTGAATACAAAGTGAGTCATAGGGGACTTAGGAGGGAGCTTCTGCTGCTGAGGAGGAAAGAGGTGGATGGACTTGAGCAGTATTTCAGGGACAGTGTCATCAGGGCTGAGTGATTCAATGGGAAAAGGGGGCAAGATAGAAATCCAGGGAGCCTCCTCAGTTTTTAGAGAAAATGGATGGGTGGGCAGGTGAGGAAGACTTGGAAGGAATGAGTTCGGTAGGTATTTATTTAGAAAGAGTTCCACTTTGGGTGTTAAATTAGAGAGGTGATAGCTCAGTTGGTAAAGAATCCGCCTGCAATGCAGGAGACCCCAGTTTAATTCCTGGGTTGGGAAGATCCACTGGAGAAGGGATAGGCTACCCACTCCAGTATTCTGGCCTGGAGAATTCCATGGCCTATATAGTCCATGGGATTGCAAAGAGTCAGATATGACTGAGCAATTTTCACATTCACTTTACTTCATTAGACCCGCAGGAGGAGACTCTGAGTAAATGCTGGACACAGGAGTCTGGGGTTCAGGAGAGAGGTCAGAGTTGGAGAAATAAATTGAAAGGTTATGGAATAGAGGTAGCATTTGGTACCAATATATGTCTGTTTACCTAACAATGGTGAAAAGATAGTGACACTGAGAGAGGTTAGATAACTTGACCAAGGTCACATCAGGACCCAGGCTGACTGGCTAGGTTCCTGACCACTGATCTCTCTGTGTGCAGCCCTTTCACCCCGTGGTGACCTCTGAGTGTCTCATCCAGTGTCTGAACCTCCAGATGCTCCATAAACATCTCTGGCCATCTTGACTACTGAGGCTATCCCCGGTGTGGACAGGGCTCCCTCTGACCTCAATGTCTGTGCCTTGGTGGGATGGCTTGTTTGGAGAAGAAAGAGATTTTTCACACCAGTTTTCTGGCATTCTCTCACTAGATTGAGTCCAGCCAGGGAAGAGGGGGGACTTCTGATGGGTCCACAGAGTGCCCTTCCAAGTTAGACCCCAGAGCAGGCCCACACAAAGACCCCACCCACTGCCCCTCTCACCAGAAGGTCCAGCTGCCCTCCTAGGGCTGTGCAGGAACTGGCCTGCTGGACTGAGGCCACGAGGCCCAGAAAACATGTGGCTCATTATAGCTGACTACAGATCCCTCCTCTGGGCAGGGGAGCCCTAGCCAACGGCCGTGAAGTCTCCCTGGAGGGGAAATCAGCCAGGACAGACACCTTCCGACAAAAACCCCACACATGACCCCTGGAGCCTGGAATCGTCCCTACCGTGGCCACTCTGTCCCCATCAATGACTCAACAAGATAGTAACCTGCAGAGGGCTTTGTGAAGACACCAGGACAGAAACACTTGACAATGTCAACAGCACATCTGCTTTTTGGAGTCCACAGCCTGAAGAATCCTCTCAGTTATCCTTATTAGGAGGTGTCAGGGCATACCCTCCACCAAGCCTCCTAGATCAGGGGCCTCCAAGCTCTGGGATCTAATGCCTGATGATCTGAGGTGGAACTGATATAATAATAATAGAAATAAAGTGCATAACACATGTAATATGCTTGAATAATCCCAAAGCCACCCCCCCACCATCCGTCAAAAAATTATCTTCCATGAAACTGGTCCCTGGTGCCAAACAGCCAGGACCCCTGTGACCTAGATGACAAAAGTCATGTCGTCTCCCCCAGAGGCAACTAGGAAGCTCAGGGTGGACTAAGTGGAGAAAAAAATTCAATGCCAAGTTCTGTGACCACTGACCCCCTTTCTCCACTCTCCCTCTGCTTCTGCCTCTTCTGATTTTCTCCATCTTTCTCTTGCCTCCTTCCTGTCCTTTCCCTCTTCGACTTCCTCCTCCCCCACCTCCTCCCTGCCTCTTTCCTCCTCCCCTCCCTCCCAGAATTGGGGCGATCCTTGAAGGAGGAATCAGCCCACTTATTTCATCAGCGTCGACTCTGACTTCTGTCTTGGCTGCCCTGGAACCTGACGCTTTTCTGATGGTTTCAATTTTCTGCTCTTCGCTTCCCTGCTTTACAGCAGTAGTATTAAAAATCAGGAGCTCATCGCTCTGCGCTCTGTTCTCTTTTGTATGAAAACTCCTCTCGCACTTGTGTGCTCTCAGCGTGCTGCCGTCCCTGTGGTCGGAGGCTCATGATTCGGTAGTAACAATGCTCTGTTTATCCATGCCATAAATGTCAACCCAAATAATACACTGTGCTTGCATCTTACCCTGCACCTCAGGGGCTTACACACAGCTCCAAAGGCAGTTAAAAGGTTTCCCAAATGACGGTTGCTCCTCGAAGGCCCTCTGATTGACCCACCCTGGCTGGACATGTACCTAGAAGGGAGTGATGCCCTGGATGAAAGATGGACTCGTTCCCCTGTCTCCTTTCCAAGTTCATCTCCCCACCTGACCTGCCTCCCCTGGAAGCCCATCTCAGGGTGCAGCCATGGAGCCAAACCACTGACCTGCAGACCAGACAGAGGCCACTGTAACATCCCTGCTGAATGGCTGGACTGGCTCCCTCACTGGTGGGTGACCTCTGAGTTTTGGGAGATGCTTTGGTCCTTTGAACCAGGGCAGCAACATCCACTCAATCTGCATTTCGGCCGAGTCAGGAGCCTGGAGGCATTTCTGGCCTTCGTCCTGCTAGAAGTTTCTACCTGGCTGTTTCCAGCTCCCAGAGTGCCTGGTGCTGAGATTAGAAGGCAGAACACTTTGCCAGCTCTGCACCCTCCCCAAATGAAAGTAATTCTTCAGACACGAGGGTTGTGCCCAGGAAAAGTGCGAGGCCACTTGGACTCTCCCGGAGAAAGCACTTACTCGGGGAGGTGGCCCTGTCTGCGTCACGTCCTGGGGTCTTGCTGCCCAGCCCCACGAGCCCCGGGTGTTCTAGGACAGTGAGGTCTGTACTGACAGAGTGCTCCAAGGGAGCCCTGCGAGGAGCCACGGCGGGTGAGCCCTGCCCTTGGCAGACCTGGAGGACCCAGCAAGCAGCGAGAGTCTGGACAGTACAGCCAAGAGACACATTCTCAAATGGCAGTGATCCCTCCCCATCAGCCCAAGAGAAAGAGTGGGACCCGGGCAGGACATGGTGGGACACAGCCCCAGCTCTGAGAAGGTTCTGCCTTGTACAGTATTTGCGTGTGTGTGCGTGTTGCATACGTACCTGGACCCACACATTCACACCTGCATACCCACACATCCTTAGAATTTCCTTTGTATAAACTCCCCTCTATGATCCTATACCACCAGTTCAATATGAGCTAGCAGTCCTGGGAGATGGATTTCAGCTCAGTACAAAGAAAATAAATGAGATTTTCTGACAGTTGGCACTTCCCAGCACAAAAAGCAGGCTGCAGTGAGCAAGGGGTTATGAGCATCTCATTACAGGAAGTTTCCAGAGGCCAAGCTGCCTGCTTCTTGTGGCTGACGTCACAGAGCCAACATAGTCCTTATATCTTCCCCCAGACAAGGGAGGGTGAAATGAATAACATAAGAGGTAACATTTCAGGTCTCCCCCAAGCTTGCAATCATGTGACTGTGTGTGACTATGGGCTCAGGTCACTGAAGGGACTCAGGACATGGGAGGGTCAGGAGGACTGGGTGTGAAACAGCATCGTCAATTAGCACCCACTCTGGGCACCTTCCCCAGCTCCAGGTGGGTCATCACACCCACAGTTTCCAGGCCGAGTTGTCCTTGTTGTGGGGAAACAGGTGGAGGGGGACATGAGGTGCCAGGACAGAGGGTGGCAGGAAGCACCCAGGAGAGAGCTCCCCCACCCAGAAGGCTGGGCTGGGGCCTTGCCATGGGCCAGGGGTGCAGCCGAAGAGGAGGGGGTGGCTCTGAAGGATCCACAGCGGAGGCATTTGGAAAGATGTGCCCACCCTAGAGTTAGATCCTAGGGCAGGCCCATGCTGAGACCCCACTGTCTTCCCTCCCCACCAGAAGAACCATCTCCCCTCACAAGGTCTGCATAGGAGCTGGCATGCTGGCCTGAGGCGGAAGGCTGGGAAGATAGTGACTCATTATGGCTGACTTTATAGATGAGGTCCTGGTGCTATTATGGGGTGAACAGTATCTCCCCAAAGATGGTGAAGTCCTAACTTCCAGCCCTAACCTGTGAATGTGACCTTATTTGGAAATACAGTCTTTGCAAATGATCAAGTTAGGGTAAGGTGATCAGAGCAGGCATTAATCCAAGATGATTGGTGTCCTTATAAAATGGGGAATTAGGACACAAAGACATGCATGGAGAAGATGATGTGAAGACACCAGGACAACACCATCTGCAAGTCAAGGAGGAAGGATCTGAGGCCACCAGAGGCTGGGAGGGGCTTGGAGCAGATGCTCCCCCATGGCCCTCAGAAGGAACAAACCCCACTGAACCTTTGACTGATTCTGACTTCTGGCCTCCAGGACTGTGAGACAATCAATTCCTGTTGTTTAAGCCACCCCATTTGTGGAGCTTTGCTGAGGCAGCCCCAGGAAACTAAAGCAAGAACCAACACTACAAGCACCCCAGCCTGATTCTGTCAATTTTGTTTCGTTTACAGGAAGGGAAACCAAGGCGTCCAGCTGGAATCATGGCTCTGTCTCAAGTTACTCATGAGTCAGTGACAAGTGTCATAGACTTTGGAACTGAAAAGATCTGGGTTCCAATCTCACTCCACCACAAGCAAGCCTGTGTAACCTTAAGCAAGTTACTCAACCCCTCTGAATTGAAGTTTCTACTTCCAAAAGAATGATAATAAGAGCATCCTACACAGGGTCACGGTATGGATAATAAAGGAACACATCTAGAAAGCTGTCCAAAAATATCCCAAGGACAGAGGAGCCTGGTGGGCTACAGTCCAAAATGTTGAAAGAGTCGGACATGACTGAGCAACTAAGCATTACATGCACTGCATAGAAAGTTGTCCAAGTATGGTATTTCCACTAGTCATGTACAGATATGAGAGTTGGACCATAAAGAAGGCTGAGAGCTGAAGAACTGATGCTTTTTGAATCATGGTGCTGGAGAAGACTCTTGAGAATCCCTCGGACTGCAAGGAGATCAAACCCATCGATCCTAAAGGAAATCAACCCTGAATATTCATTGTAAGGACTGATCCTAAAGCTGGAGCTCCAATACTTTGGCCATCTGATGCGAAGAGTCAACTCATTGGAAAAGACTCTGATGCTGAGAAAGATTGAAAGCCAAAAGAGTAAGGGGCATCAGAGGGTGAGATGATTAGATAGCATCACGGACTCAATGGACATGAATCTGAGCAAAATCCAGGAGATAGTGAAGGACAGGGAAGCCTGTCATGCTGCAGTCTGTGGGGTTGCAAAGAGTCAGACACGACTTAGCAACTGAACAGCAACAACAGAAAGTTGTGGTACAATAGTTGGCACATACTAGTTGGCCAGTGTTTCAGATCAAGGAAAAACAAATCTATTCTAGCACCCAACCAGTGCCTGACACAAAGTGTGGACACATGACAGGCACTCAGTCCCCAGTGAGCTGGCCTCTGTTGTGCCTCTGAGCAGTGGACCATCTGACTCTCTCCAAGCAGAAACTCCCAGCTCCACCCAAAAGAAGGACCATGGGATGTATTATCCAAACCAGAATACTTTTGACATACGGGGAGGTGGGTGATCAACAATTACATGGCATCTAGGAAGTTTAATGCCCCGCAGACAAAGGCAGCTCTGTAAAGAACCTCACTTGCTCAGAAAAGGCTGCCACCAGGCCCATGGGAATTTGGTGCATGTTATGCTACTGCTGCTGCTGCTAAGTCATTTCAGTCGTGTCTGACTCTGTGCGACCACACAGATGGCAGCCCACCAGGCTCCGCCGTCCCTGGGATTCTCCAAGCAAGATCAATGGAGTGCGTTGCCATTTCCTTCTCCAATGCATGAAAGTGAAAAGTGAAAGTGAAGTTGCTCAGTCGTGTTCGACTCTTTGCGACCCCATGGACTGCAGCCTACCAGGCTCCTCTGAACTGAGTGCCTCCCAAATTTGTATGTTGAAGTCCTAGCCCCTAGTGCCATAGAATATGGCTGAGTTTGGAGGTAGGGTGCTTAAAGAGGTAGTTAAGGTAAAATGCCTCTTGATGAAAGTAAAAGAGGAGAGTGAAAAAGTTGACTTAAATCTCAACATTCAGAAAACTAAGATCATGGCATCTGGTCCCATCACTTAATGGGAAATAGATGGAAAAACAGTGGAAACAGTGTCAGACTTTGTTTTTTGGGGCTCCAAAATCACTGCAGATGGTGACTGCAGCCGTGAAATTAAAAGACGCTTACTCCTTGGAAGAAAAGTTATGACCAACCTAGATAGCATATTCAAAAGCAGAGACATTACTTTGCCAACAAAGGTCCATCTAGTCAAGGCTATGGTTTTTCCAGTGGTCATGTATGGATGTGAGAGTTGGGCTGTGAAGAAAGCTGAGCACCAAAGAATTGATGCTTTTGAACTGTGGTGCTGGAGAAGACTCTTGAGAGTCCCTTGGACTGCAAGGAGATCCAACCAGTCCATCCTAAAAGAGATCAGTCCTGGGTGTTCTTTGGAAGGACTGATGCTAAAGCTGAAACTCCAATACTTTGGCCACCTCATGCGAAAAGACTCTGATGCTGGGAAGGATTAGGGGCAGGAGGAGAAGGGGACGACAGAGGATGAGATGGCTGGATGGCATCACGGACTCGATGGACATGAGTTTGAGTGAACTCCGGGAGTTGGTGATGGACAGGGAGGCCTGGCATGCTGCGATTCATGGGGTCACAAAGAGTCGGACACGACTGAGCGACTGAACTGAACTGAAGGTAAAATGAGGTCATTGGAAGTGGGCCCTAACCTAACATCTTCCCAGGTGCCGCAGAGGTAAAGAATCTGCCTGCCATGCAGGAGACGCTGGAGACTCAGGTTTGATCCCTGGGTCAGGAAGATCCCCGGGAAGAGGAAATGGCATTTCACATCAGTATTCTTGCCTGGAGAATCCCGTGGATTCTCCAGAGGAACCTGGTGGGCTACAGTCCATGGGGTCACAAAGAGGGGGACACAACTGAGCACGTACATACCCTAATTCAATATGATAACTGTCCTCTAAGAAGAGATTAGTGCACCAATGTTTTCTTATGAAATGTAAGCAAAAATAAACAAGTTGGACCAAATCAAACTTACAAGTTTTTGTCAGCAAAGGAAACCACAAATAAGATGAAAAGACAGCCTATGGACTGCAAGAAAATATTTGCAAATGATGAGACTGAAATGGGTTTAATTTCCAAAATATACAAACAGCTCATACTACTTAACAACAGAAAACAAACAACCCAATTAAAAAATGGGAAGAAGACCTAAATACATATTTCTCCAAAAAGACATATAGATGACCAACAGGCACATGAAAAGATGTTCAATGTTGCTAATTGTTAGCAAAATGCAAATAAAAACTACAATGAGGTACCACCTCAAACCAGGCAGAATGGCCGTCATTTTGAAAATCTATAAATGACATATACCAGACAGGGTGTGGGGAAAAGGGAACTCTCCACATTGTTGGTGGGAATGTAAATTGGTGCAGCCCCTATGAAAAACAGTGCACATGTTCCTCAAAAAATTAAAAATAGAGTTGCCATATGATCCAGCAATCCCACTCCCGGGCATATATCTGAACAAAACTATAATTGTAAAAGATACATGCATCCCTGTATTCATAGCAGCACTATTTACAATAGCCAAGACATGGAAATAACCTAAATGTCCACTGACAGATGAATGGATAAAGAAGATGTGGTGTATATATATACATACAATGAAATACTACCCAGCCATTGAAAAAAGAATGAAATAATGTCATTTGTAGCAACATGGATGGACCTAGAGATTATCATACTAAGTAAAGTAAGTCAGAGAAAAACAAATGTAAGATGTCACTTATGTGTTGAATCTAAAATATGACACAAACGAACTTATCTATGAAACAGAAACAGACGCACAGACATTGAGAACAGACTTGTGGTTGCAAGCGGGGAGAGGGATGAGAGAGGGCTGGAGTGGGAGGTTGGGGTTAGCAGATGCAGACTATTATATACAGAATGGATAGACAGCAAGGTCCTACTGCACAGCACAGGGAACTATGTCCAATATCCTGTGATAAGCCGTAACATAAAAGAATATGAAAAAATGTATATATAATACATATAAATGTATAACTAAAGTGAACATATATTATGCCTGCATGCTATCTACAAATACTCTTTTTTTTTTTTAAGGTTTGTGGTCTTTTTTTTTTTAATTTTATTTTATTTTTAAACTTTACATAATTGTATTAGTTTTGCCAAATACAAATACTCTTGAAATTCACACTATACATTGTCCTTGAGAACTGAAAATTCCTAATTAAAATTTCAACAAATAGGAAAAAAAAAAAAAGATGAGGAGATCAGGATACAGACACACAGAGAGGGATGGCCATGTATGGACTAAGGATGTAGATGGCCATCTAACAAGCCAAGGGGAGAGGCCTCAGGACACCTTGGATTTAGTCCCCGGGACTGTAAGAAAATAGATTTCATTTGTTTAAGCTGCCCAGGTTGTGGTGCTTTGTCAGTCAATGCAGCAGACAAACTCAGCCATTCCTGGTGGCTGAGCTGAGGGCACATGTCCAAGGGTTCTGGGATGGGAGGGACAGAAGGAGATCCCCAGAAAGAGGCTGGAGGTGAATGTTGGGATCAGCAGGCTCGTAAGACAGTAATTAACAGTCGCAGGATATTTTTCTCATCGGATGCTTTGGGATATTGTACGAGTCTCCATTTTGCTGACTTTGGAGAAAGAAATGGCGATAAATAAATGTAAAGCACACTGGTGATGGTGTGAAATGATGCTTCATCTAATTATCACCATTCCGCGGTGTCATTAACATATACTCGAGGAGAATGGTAATGACTTTTATGTTTATATCACAGTGCGGATTTGCCATCTCAAGCCCACAGTCTGGGGACACCGTATGCCCTAGGACGGAATCTTACAGACAAACGATAGAATTAAACAACTAGGTAAGAAGAAATGACTCACTGTGGCAGAACTGCAAACAGCATCGTGATATAGAGGAGTACAGAAAAGCCCAAAGAAGACGTGGAGAGCTGAGAAATGAGGAGTAGGTAGCTTTGATGGGCACCCGAGAGTGTTGCTGGAGACTGTTTCCTCAATCACAGATACTGTTTCCTGCCTAATGAGGGTCATGATACAGTGCACACGGTTCCATCTCTCTTTGATGCTTAAAGGACCATAGCGTCCCTGGAAGTCACTGTTTTCAGTTTAGGGGAGACTTGGACTGAAGCTAGAACATTCTCCCGTGGTTGCTTTTTTCCAGGTCCCTATTATCTGTGTCTCTTTCTTCTCAAACTAGAATAAAACTGGAAACATTTCAGTTAACTGACAACTTGACGATTACACTTGGTTGGATTCCGGTACCTTGAAGTTCTCCTGCATCGAGCAGGCAGTCACTCTGTGCCCTCGTGGGCGTCCTAACCTCCACCACGTGCCTGCAATGCTCCTGGCCCTCCCAGGAGGTGAGGATGAAGTTCGTGCTTGGTACCACTGCTCCATTCTGCTGTTGGATCAAAGGTGGACACACAACCCCATGATATCCAGTTGGCCAGCTGGCCAGGGTGGGGTCACCTTGCAGAGGAGAAAAGATGGGTGCAGCCAATAGGACTTCCCCACTTAGAAATCAGAGCGGGAAAAGGTATAAGGAGGAAGTAATTAGCAGCAGATACTGGAGTACAGAAGTTGCTTAGATCGAGGTAGGAAGAGCTGAAATGAGGTGATGAGAAATCAAGAGAAGCGACGGGAAAGGGGAAGCAGATGTCATGGAGAGAAATACGAGAGAATGTAGAAGCCGATTGGCAGTGAAAAGAGAAGCAAGCCTGCCAAGCAAGGCAGAGACTCAGAGACACAGCAAGCTGAACATCACAGAGCGTCACAGAGCACAGATCCCTGCCAGCCCCTCCCTGGGGCTGCCCATGGCCTGGTTTTGCTGCAAGATCTACCCTCCACCCCGTCTGTCAAACCACACTCCTCGTCGGGTGATTGTGTGGATTGAAAAAGATCCATCCACTACCTAACTCTTAGAAGCTGTGACTGTGAACTTATTTGAGAACCAGGCCCTTGCAGACCTAGTAAGGGGTGAAGATGATGTCATACTGGACTAGGAGGGTCCCCAAATCCAGTGAGTCTGTCCTTCTGAGGGACAGAGGAGGCAAGTGAAGATGGAGGCAGAGGCTGGGGTGATGCACCTACAAGATAAAGATCCCTGGCAGCCACCAGAAGCGGCCAGGGACAGAGCCTCCTTCAAAGCTTCCAGAAGGAACCAACCCTTCCCACACCCTAATAAAAGCACACCTTCATTTGAAGCTCAGCTGGCTCCTGAGCTTCAAGTGAATAATCTTTATATTGTTTTAAAGCACCCAGTTTGTGGTTAATTTGTTACGGAAACTAACAAAAGTTGATCTGAGCCAATCCCAGCTCCTTGCAACCAAAAGGAGAACACTTTAAAAACAAATAAATAAATAACTGAAGGCCATGACCTGTGTGACAGCAGAGGCCTCACGTGACCTGGCTCTGGATCTGCCAGGCCACCACCCACTCTGTAACCTTGGGTGAGTCAGTCCCTTCAGTGGAGCTCAGTCTTACTGCAGAAAATGGGGCCTGAGCCTCAAAGCCCCTTCTTGATGAAACAGACCAGGCCTCTGTGGATTTCTATGGAGAAGGCGAAATGGGGACAGGCCAGGGACTAGGGGACAAATCCCGGACCATTTCTTAGAACCTCTGGCCACTGTCCTCTCCGAGGACCATGACTCACGCAGCATGAGGCGGAGGTGGCTGAATACTTCCTGCCATAAATAGCTCGGGATCTCTTTAGCATTTTGCAGTTGGAGAGGAGCCTGTGGGATCTGAGACTGTTACTGAACAGCTGAGCGGCTCAGGACAGGTCACCCCGCAGAGACGGAGGACAAACGCATCTATGCTGTCTGCCTGATTCACTCTGGGCTCCAGAGCGTGACAGTCGGTGGGTGGAATCAGGACACGGGCTCTCAGTGGCTTGGCTTGGCCCCATGGGGCTACCAAGAAAATCTGGGGGTGAGGAGCCCAGCCTCCTAAGGTGAAGGGGCCTGGGTACCTGCCGGAGGTACCACAGCCTTCAAGTGAACAATCAGTGCCCTTCGGGTGTCAGAGCTCTGAGAGGCCGCCTCTTGCCCAGCCCTGAGGGCTGGGAGGATGAACCTCCTCCTGGCACTGAGCCCACCTCCATTTCAGAGGCTCCAGCTTAACTTGCCACTCTCTTTCACACAAATTCATTTAAAAATAGTAGCATCAATATATATATATATATATATATATATAAAAACATATACATATACATCAGGTGTAAAACAGATAGCCAGTAAGAAGTCGCTATATAACACAGGGAGCCCAGCCTGGTGCCCTGTGATGACATAGATAGGTGGGCTGTGGGGAAGGGAGGAAGGCTCAACAGGAAGGGGACATGTACAGCAGAAACCAACACAACATTGTAAAGTGGCTTTCCTCCAACTAAAAAATAAATTTAAAAACAGGAAAAAGAAATAGAAAAAAATATTTCAAGTGGTGGAAATGGGGAGATGGGGGTCCAAGGGTACAAACTTCCAGTTATAAGATGAACGCATTCTGGAGACCAAATGAACAACGTGGTGACCATAGTTAATACTGGGTTGTATACTTGAAATTTGCCAAGAGATCAGATCTTAAGTTTCCTCATCATAAATAGAAAATGTAACTATGTGAAGTGTTGCATGTGCTAATTAAATTGATTGTGGTAATCACTTCATAATATGCGTATCAAATCATGTTGCATGCCATAAATATATACCATATTTGTTTGTAAATTATACCTCAATAAAGTTAGAAAGAAATAAGAAGTGAAACAAAATACTCCAGATTTTCAAAATAATACATGATGATTGTTACAATTCTGAAGGGAGAAAATCTTGTTGGCTGAACCCATCTTTTCACATCCACCCACCTCCTTGGGTGGCCAGGCCGGTGATTTTTAAAAATATGGAGGTGTGCCATTATGTTTTGAAGCTTACCCAATTAAGAGGCAAACTCTCAGCTGCTTACATTTAAAGTGAATTCTTGGGCTTTTCTTGCTCTGCTTTCAATTCCTTAGTGTGAGACAGGTCGGTATCATCAAACACTTGCCTCCATTGTAGATCCAGAGACCATCAAGAGGAGGAAACTGAGAGACTGGGGCCACTGATGGCCCCTCCGTTCTAAGGAGAAGTAACCTGAAGATCAGAGAGGGAGAGTGACCTGTTGAAGGTCACACAGCGGGCAGAGGTGAAGGGGCACCAGATCCAGAACTTGGGGGCCCACTTCTCTTCTCAGTTTCTAGGTTCCAAGGAAGAATGTTCTGACTCCTGGGCAAGCGATGGACTGACTCACCCCAGGGGTTTCAAGCCCTAATACCACTACCCCACTTAAGCCAGCCCCACATTACCACTGCAACCAGCCCTTCTTCAGTTTTACTCCCAAATGCAATTGTTAGCTAGCCTGGTGCCTGGATTCTCTGGCTTTGAGGGATGAACTGACGCTGACTACAAGTGGGAGACTGCCCCTCTCCACACACCTGAAGCACCCGCTCAGGATCCAGTGACCCTGTTGTTTCTCACTCCCCATCTCTGACTCTTCACAGATGTGGTGCAATTGTTCACACCTTTTTGGGAGCAGAAGGCAGCTAGGTCAGCTACAATGCTTCAGCCAGAATGACTTACTGGAGCCCATGTGTAAAAAAGCAGACTAGATGGAGAAGGAAATGGCCCCCCACTCCAGTATTTTTGCCTGGGAAACCCATGAACAGAGGAGCCTGGCAGGCGACAGTCCACGGGGTTGCAAAGAGTCAGACAAGACTTAATGACCGAATGGCAGCAGCAGTAGCAGCAGCAGCAGAAGCAGCAGAATTTAGGACAGGACATGGTTTAAATAGAGAGACAGAGATGCTAATTGAAAAGAAATGTCAGACTAGAGACGACAGCTCCCAGGCATTAAGCACTTATCACATGACAGACCCCAGACAAAATGAACTAGACTGAATCTTCACAGTGGGGATGGGGAGTCCAAGCAGTTCACTCAGTCTGGGTGTGGGTTTGAGCCAAGCAGTCAGACTGGGAGACCTCAGGGTTCACCCTACCCACTTGCCCATCAAAGAGTGAGGGAGGTGTGGACAGTGAGGCACGGAGTTTAAAAACCCATGTTCCCACAGGTATGACTTGGCCTCAAGCAAGTCACTTTTTTTGTTGTTTTTTTCCCCTAGAATTATTTGTAAGGTTTTGCTTTTAATTTTTATTGGAGTATAGTTGCTTAACATGGTTGTGTTATTAATAGGTTCTGCGATGGAGGAGCCTGGCGGGCTACAGTCCATGGGGTCGCTAAGAGTCGGACATGACTTCACTTTCACTTTCACTTTTCACTTTCCTGCATTGGAGAAGGAAATGGCAACCCACTCCAGTGTTCTTGCCTGGAGAATCCCAGGGACGGGGGAGCCTGGTGGGCTGCCGTCTATGGGGTCGCACAGAGTCGGACACGACTGAAGTGACTTAGCAGCAGCAGCAGCAGCATCTGTATAGCAAAGTGAATCAGCATTTGTATACATATATCCCCCTTTTTGGATTTCCTTCCCATTTTGGTTACCATAGAGCATTGAGTAAAGTTCCCTGTGCTCTATTGTGGGTGGGCTCAGTCACGTCCAACTCTTTGCCACCCATGGACTGTAGCCCGCCAGGCTCCTCTGTCCATGGAATTTTCCAGGCAGGTTCTCATTAGTTATCGATTAATATTTTATACACAGTAGTGTTGGTATGTCATGTCCAATCTCCCAGTTCATCCCATCCTCCTCTTCCCCCACTTGGTATTTGTTCTCTACCTCTATGTCTCTATTTCTGCTTTGCAAAAAAGATCATCTGTACTATTTTTCTATATCACACATATATGCATTAATATATGATGCTTGTTTTTCACTTGCAGACTTACTCCTTCAGTCTACACGACTGGCCCTAGGCTCATCCATATCATTGTGGATGGCACAGTTTGTTCCTCTTATAACCGAGTAACATTCCATTGTATGTATGTGCCACATCTTCTTTATCCATTCATCTGTCAGTGGACATTTAGATTACTTCTGTATCCTGGCTATTGTAAACAGTACTACAATAAATAATGGGGTGCATGTATCTTTTGGAATGATGGTTTTCTCCGGGTATATGCTCGGGAGGATTGCTGGGTCACATGGTGCATGCGTGGATGCTAAGTCGCTTTAGTCCTGTCTGACTCTTTGTGACCCTATAGACTGTAGCCCGCCAGGCTTCTCTGTCCATGGTCTTTTCCAGGCAAGAATACTGGAGTGGGTTGCTATAATCTTCTCTAGGGGATCTTCCCGACCGAGGGACTGAACCCATTTCTCTTATGTCTCCTGCATTGACAGGCGTTATTTTTTTTTTTTTTTTTAACCACTAGTGCCACCTGGGAAGCCCGGAACATATGGCGATGGTGGTTTTAGTCACTAAGTCGTGTCTGACTCTTGTGACCCCACGGACTGTAGCCTGCCAGTCTCCTCTGTCCATGGGATTTTCCAGCCAAGAATACTGGAGTGGGTTGCCATTTCCTTCTCCAGGGGATCTTTCCAACCCAGGGATCAAACCCAGGTCTCCTGTGCTTCAGGTGGTCTCCTGCATCACAGGCAGATTCTTTACCGACTAAGCAACAAGGGAAGCTTCACCAGGGAAGATTTAAAAACCAAATCACTCATAAAAGCTTCTAAACACAATGAGAGGGCTCTCAGGACGCATCCACCATTGTTGATGCATCAGAAATAGCACAGCAGATCATGGGAAAGGAGTTAGCTACACTGGTTTTCCCCAAAGTGAAAAAATAAAAAGGAAATCAACTCCAGATAGATTCAGAATTAAACTGCTAATGTCAAAACTTTAAGAAAAGTAGTGATGAACATCCATCTGACTTTGAGACAGGGAAGGATTTTTTTTTCTTAAAGAAGATTAAAATATGCTAACTGTAAAATAAAATATTGATAAATCTGCCATATTAGAAGTAAGAACTTCTGTTCATCAAAAGACATCTTGAAGAAACAGAGAAGCTACAAACTGGAAAATAAAATATATTTGCAATACATAAAAAGGAAAAAGGATTCTTACAACAACAGAGACAACCAAGTAGAAAAATGGGCAAAGGACTTGAACAGGAATGAGGAAAAACATGCAGCTGATAATTTTAGGAGGAGATGTCTCACTTTTCTCATGATCAGAAATGCAAATCGGACCAGGACCAGATCCCAGCTGATATCCACTCCACTGACACCAGTGAGACCCTGACAAGGTCTGCAGAGCGTGATGAGCTTGGGAATCATTTGTGCATGGCCAGCGTGGGGCAGGAGCTGTCAGTGATGTGATCTCTTGGGTTAGCTTGTAAAGACGAGGAGCCGCCTGTTGTACGGGATCTAGTCAACACAAGTGCTTTGCTACTCCTCGATCTGCTCTGCTCCTAGTGATCATCTTCACCCATAGAATGTGATGGCAGTGAGACTCCTATCTGAGTTCTGAGACTTTGGGGTTGACCATAGAAGCCAGCAGCTTCAACCCGGCAACTGGAAAAACTCACTTGGGAAGCTCAAGTTGCCATGCTGGGAGGGACGAGCTGAAAAGACCTCATGGAGAAGTCCTGGGCTCCACAGAGAGGAGAGGTGCCGGGCCAGCCCCAGTGCTATTGCCCCAACCACTCCAGCCACCCCCTGTGGGCCCTGTGAATGGCATTCATGATGGGTAGTATGTGTCACAGCAGTAGATAAGTGGTCACCCAGCATGGCCCGCTCCTGAGAGAAACTCCCAAGTAAGTAACAACCAGGAGAAACATAGATGCACATGGTGACTCTGGGCAGTGCTGTTTATAAGAGCAAAAACCTTGTTGTTGTTGTTCAGTTGCTAAGTTACGTCCAACTCTTTGTGACCCTATGGACTGCAGCACTGAAGCCAGGCTTCCCTATCCTTTACCATCTCCCAGAGTTTGTTCAAATTCATGTCCATTGGGTCATGCCATCCAATCATATCATCCTCTGTTGTCCCCTTCTTCTCCTGCCTTCAATCCTTCCCAGCCTCAAGGTCTTTTCCAATGAGTCAGCTCTTCATATCAGGTGGCCAAAGCATTGGAGCTTCAGCACCAGCATAAGTCCTTCCAATGAACAAAACATGGTTCACTGGAGAAGGGAATGGCAAACCACTCTAGTGATTCTTGCCTCAAGAACCCCATGAACAGTATGAAAACCAGAAACCTAGAAACAACTAAATGACCACAGGCAAGAGGAGGGTTAAGTGAATTGTAGCAGAGACTACAACTGTGGAATATTACACAGCTGTGAAAAAGAGCTGAATCTGGCTACATACCAACATAAATGGGTCTTAGTGACATGATGTTCAAAAACAGGTGAACCCAAATGATGTATTATTTAGGGACACACGTAGAAGTGATGACAGGAACAACAGGGAAGGAAATTTAAGCATGAATTCAGGACTGTGATGATCTCTGGGAGATGGAGAGGCAGGGGAGGATGGGGGCATTCACGTGGAGCACAAAGGGAGCTGCATTCATTGTCATAAAAGTGAAACCAACACTGGAATCCAAACAATAATGGTCTGTTGTGAACTAAGATTATGCAATCCAATTACTCGAATTCCCGTTTTAAAAGCAAACACCTCACTGGACAGATAATCAAGGCCCTAGTTCTACAAGACCACAGGAGGATGGCCAAGATGACCCAGGCAGAGGCTCCAGCTTTAGCTGATAGAGCATGATGTGTCACCAACCAACTCTAGCTGCCATGTACCCCACAGTGGAGGAAGGCTGAGCCTAGGAAAAGTGTTGCCATAAAAGGCAGATTCCCGCAAACACCTCGAGTCACTCGGCATCCCAAGCTTTCAGTTTTATTTCACAACTGTGTGCCTACCGCTTAACACAGAAAGATATGACTTAGAAAAGATGATTCCTGAAAGGAAAGTTTGGGGATTTATTATACCTCTGGGCTAGATTGGGCGATCTTTGAAGAAATGAGGTTGTACCCTTTTCATTTCCTATCCACAGGACAATATTTTAGCAGCGTTCAGGGGCAGGGAGAAGGGGCCCAGGGCCCGGCCATGAGCTGCGAGGAGGAGAACCAGTGCCCGCAGAGCAAAGGGGGCTTCAGGCCTTCATGGGAGCAAGGAGACAGCATCTGACTGATGGGCCCAGTGGGAAATACCTCTCAGAAGACAGGCGTGGCTGATGGGAAACCACTGGGGAGGTGACAGTCAGGGCGGGGGACACTCAGGCTTGAGCCAGCCTTTGTATTCAGCCCCTGAGTTCCAGGTGAGGCCCGCCAGGGACCTATGGTGGCATTTGGACACCATCCTCCCCCCAAACCACTTCCTATTTCCAATACAGAAGCCGAATTATGTTTCCTAAAGATGGTATCACCAACTCAATGGACATGAATCTGAGCAAACTCCAGGAGATGGTGAGGGACAGGGAAGCCTGGCATATTGCAGTCCATGGGGTCACAAAGAGTTGGACACGACTGAACGACTGCAGAATAACAAAGAGGGTCCAGCCCTGCAGTCTAGGATCCTAAGTGCTGTAGGACTGTAGGAGTTCAGGGGGCAAGAACAGTCTTCTCTGTTATGATGGGCACCTTCCTCGAATACCATGAGTCAATCTCTCCCCATCCCAGACCTCTCAGCACTCTGGCCCCACCTCCTTTCTGCAGCCTGAGCAGGTTCTGAGTCAGTTCCCACGCAGGTCATGGGTTAGCAAGGAAAGAACTTGAATCCTGCCACCTTGACCTCCAAATGGTTCACCAGGAACCCTGGAACTGCAAGAGGAGCAGTCAGGTGAATTCGTGCTGGGAGGGTAGAGGGGTTCTGCTTTCCACCCCAGGCTCCCCTGGGCTCTGCATCCACCTCACTGTCTCTGGACAGGCTACGGGGCCTGGAGGACTCGGAGGTCACCTGGCAGCAGCGGCCGCCCTCCCTCTGGCCATCTAAGACCTGCAGCCACTCCAGAGAAGGCCCCGAGGTGGCTTGGACAGCCCCCGGAGAGCAGGACTCTGCACACCTGGCTTCCTGAGAGGGAATCGCTATGCACCCCAGTTTCCGCTTTCGTAAAACAGTTGACAACAACCTGCCTCATAGACTTAGTGTGAAGATGAAATGAGGCAGGTGACAGTTCGGAGGACAGAGTTGAACACATGTTCAACCCAGTGCTTCCCAGGACCATTCAGCATCATCACTCCTGTGATCTGCCCTCCCACCCAGCACAAGGGTACCAGACAACACCCAGGCTGGCCGCCCCCCTCTCCCCTTACAGTGGGCGGTCAGCTCCGCAGTGTCTTCTAAAATTTAATTCTGCTTCCCACCCAGGGTGTGAACGCCTCATCTCATTTCTGCCATGGAGACGAGACAGCCACGATTCTGGGTTTCTGGGGAAGAGAGAAGCCCTGGACCCTGGCCAAGCGGCCGGGCCCAGCCTGTCTGAAGATAACACACACACAGATGATGTTTATGGCAGAACAATCACGCCGACATTAGGCGGGTGGCAGCCGGGAAACCCAGGCTGGCAAACGCTTTCATTGTTGTTGGCAGGGGAGCCAGCTCCAAACTGGGCGACAGCTCAATTCAGGGGAGCCATGGGCACCCCTCACAAGGACTCATCCTAGTTGTCACTACCCAAAACAACCCCGACCTGCTTTGCTTGCTCCTAGATGACAAAGAGAAAGGAGATATTTTCATTTCACTGGACATGGTGACAACTGCTCCCCATCTTCTAGAGGGGGTCCCAATCTGCTCAGCACACATGGGCTGGTCCCCCATTTCTGTGGGGGGAGGAGAGAGGTGACATTGCTTCTCTTCTTCATGGTCCCACCTCCCTCCCAACAGCCAGACACTCCTCAGCACCACCTGTGTGTCCTTGGGGACCGATTCTCTTCCCACTCCAGATCACAGGGCTCCTGAGGGCCCTGCATGACTGAATGGCAGGCCTCTACCTGCCTGGGACAGAGATCCAGAGCTCAGTGGGCAGGCTGGCCTACAGTCCTATGGGAAAACTTCTACCTCAGAGACCATTTAGGGTTGAGGAGCTGGAGTCCTGAAAGAATGCGAGGGACTGCTGACAAGAGTCGGCCTCAGTTTGGTCTGAGAAGGAAGGGATCCCAGGGTGAACCGTTCTGGCTACTCCATGCCTTATCTTTATCATCCATTCCCTGGGTTTATAGACTATGCATGGGATTGTTTGTAGTAGGAGCTCCTTGAGACCAGGGACTCTGTCCTGTTCTCCACTGAAGCCTGAGGGTCTAATTCACGGCCAGGTGCAGAATAGGAGCTGAGAATGTTTGAGAATGAGGTAGTGCAGACTGATGGAGACGTGTGGATGGATGGATGGATGGATGACATCTCATTGGCTGTCTATGGAAGAAAGCAACCATCCACAAAGGGCTACTTCTTAGGCCTTCCCTTAACCTTCTCCTCTATGCAGATATTTCTGTGTGTATATTCCTCCTTCATCCTGTTGCCCTGGGGAAATCCAGCTGGTTGGAGCACTTCACATGCCTTCTCCTGGACACACGTTTAAGGGGGAGAGACTCCCTCCAATTGCATCTTCCTTAACAGGGAGTCCTTCCAGAGAAGAGAAGATTACAAGCTAGAGCAAGAGTTGGCAAACTATGGTCCTTGGGTCAAATCCAGCCTTCTGCCTGTTTTTGTAAATAAAGTTTTATTGGAACACAGCCACCTCTGTGTGTTTACAATTCTATGGTTGCTTTTGTGCCATAACAGCAAAGTTGAGGAGTTGCCACAGAGCTCATACAAAGTCTAAAATACTGCCTCACTGGCCCTTTGCAGAACAAGTCTGCTGACCTCCAGGACAGTATTGCGTGGGTTCCTGGCACTGACAGTGGGACTTGGGTCAAGCCCTGAACATCTGCTTCTCACTCTGTCTGCTGGAAAAAAGACAGAAAGTGAGGATGCCTGGAACAGAGCAGAGTGAGATGATCAGTATGAAAGGGTTTGGAAAAGAGGAAAAACAAACAGAACTCAGAATGGGCAAACAGAGCAGTCCTAGCTCTAGAGGTGGCAGGCCTGGGTTTGCATCTTAGACTTGCCACTGTGGGCAGGGCGTCAACCTCTGCAAGACGGTAATTTCCACCAAAGGTCGCCTTCTTAGATTATTCTTCCCTGCCCACTGTTCTGAAATAATCCACCCTCATCTGACTATCACTCTTTTTTCAAAAACAACTTTATTGAGGTATAGCTCAAAGACCATTCAATTCATCCAATTTAAACCCACAATTCAGTGGTTTTGATTTATTTATAATCTTGTGCAGCCATCAACACAATACATTTTCAGTTCAGTTCAGTTGCTCAGTTGTGTCGATGTTTCGAGACCCCATGGACTGCAGCATGGCAGGCTTCCCTGTCCATCACCAACTCCTGGAGCTTGCTCAAACTCATGTCCATCAAGTCGGTGATGTCATCCAACCATCTCAGCCTCTGTTGTCCTCTTCTCTTGCCTTCAATCTTTCCCAGCATCAGGGTCTTTTCAAATGAATCAGTTCTTCACATCAGGTGGCCAGAATATTGGAGTTTCAGCTTCAGCAAACAGTCCTTCCAATGAATATTCAGGACTGATTTCCTTTAGGATGGACTGGTTTGATCTTGCAGTCCAAGGGATTCTCAAGAGTCTTCTCCAAAACCACAGTTCAAAAGCATCAATTCTTTGATGCTCAGCCATCTTGATGCTCCAACTCTCATATCCATACATGACTACTGGAAAAACCATAGCTTTGACTAGATGAACCTTTGTTGGCAAAGTAATGTCTCTGCTTTTTAATATGCTGTCTAGGTTGGTCATAGCTTTTCTTCCAAGGAGCAAGCATCTTTTAATTTCAAGGCTGCAGTCACCATCTGCAGTGATTTTGGAGCCCAAGAAAATAAAATCTGTCACTGTTTCCATTGTTTCCCCATCTAAACAATAAATTTTAGAACACTTTAAAATTTTGTTTTAAATTGTGCCAGAATAGGCCTAGTGTGAAATGTGCCCTCTTACCCATCTAAGTTTGCCATCCAGTGGCATTAAGTACCGTCACATTGTTTGCAACCATCACCACTACGGGGCCATCTTTTTGTTCTATGTTTTTTTCTCCTGGCACTTACATCTACCCCCAAAATAAACAATACATGTATCGTTTATTGGGTGTCTTTGTTGTGTAAATCCCATGAGGTCAGGATTTGGTCTGGTCCACTACCCCAATGCTTGGAAGAGTGTCAGGACCTAACGAGTGCTTGATAAAGCTTCAGATAAATGGAGGAACAATGGGTCAGCATACTGAGCCCATCACTGTGCACACAGGGTACTTTACATAAAAGGCTTAGGCATGTGCCTGGTGCCTTTGTGAGGCATTCCCGGTCCCTGTGAGTAGCCTTCATCCCTCATCACCTGGTGTGAATGTGTAAGTTATGTGGACTGGCATGCAGTTGTTTCCACAGGAGGGAGTGTGCTCTTGTACTTCTTCCAAGTCCTTTCTTCTGGGTCTTAACTGCAGGCTGGGGGCTGGGAGGGTCAAAACACAGGGGAGTCAGGAGCGGAACCCCCAAAACTCTGGAGGAGGGGACACTATCATCCATATACTAGTTCAGGTTCCCCAGAGGAGCAGAACCAGAAGGATGCACACACACACATATATATTTCCTCAGTCACTCAGTCGTGTTCAACTCTGTGACCCCGTGGACCATAGCCCACCAGGCTCCTCTGTCCATGGGATTCTCCAGGCAAGAATACTGGAGTGGGTTGCCATTTCCTACTCCAATGGATCTTCCCAACTCAAGGATCAAACCTGCATCTCTTACTTCTCCTGCATTGGCCTTTACCACTAGCACCTCCTGGGAAGCCCTGAAAGTCCTTTTACCCCCTTGCAAAAGAAGGGGGCCATGTAGTGGTCAGAATGCACACCTGGTTTAAAGGCTGCAGAGAGGACACAGGCCCTTGGCGTCCATCCCTCACAGGCATCGGGCAGCCGGCTCCAGGCCAGGCCTCCAGGAACAGCCGCATGCCTGTGGACTTGCCAACAGTCTGCTCAATGATCTGTCATAGCCTGTGTAAGCAACCACTCGGAGAGTCAAATCCTCAGAAACTGTGTTCATTATGAATTGGCTGTTGCTTCGTGGCTTCAAGCACATAAACCAAACAGAAATATGGCCTCTGGGGCCTGCCCCCGCCATGCGCTCTCTTCCTGAATGGGCCCTGGGAGCTATCACTTGGAGCAAGATGTGAAAGGTGGCTTCCATTTCCTTAGGACACAGAAGGATGGATGAGAGAAGGACCTGCTCAAGGGGCTCTGTGGACCAAGCCCAGCACTGAGCCTGGATGGTTCACTCTCAGCCACCCTTCCGTTCTCAGGACACGAAATGTGGAACCATGATCATTCAAGGCTTCCCATGGGGGGCCTTGCCCTGGCCATGTCCACCTCAATTGCGCTGCTGGTCACTTTTAAATAGAACTTTCTGCACCTCTTCAGCCTTCCCAAGTAGCTTACATAACAAGCCCTGTGCCTGGCAATTAACCATTTCTGGGCTTACATGCTCATTCTAACCAGGTTGGTTCCCCCATGCCAGGTGTCCATGTCGGAGTCCCACCAGGCAGCCCTGGGCTTTGTGGACGGCCCAGGCCTCTGGTGCACACATACACATGTACACACACTCTCTCCTGTACACACACACACACACACACACTCTCCTGTTCCAGCCCCAGGCTGCCAGCTAGCAGAGCTGCTCAGTCCCACTTGGGGCTTCATGGCAGGTCAGCTGCGCTCACCCTCTCCAGTGACCTGAACCACCCCAAGTAACCCCTCCTGACATACATCCAGGTTGGCAACAGCCAGGCAGATGCTGGGAGTGTCTACTCCAGATGACCAAGCCAGGCCTTTGTTGTTGTGTGTCCTTGTGGGACAATGAATGAAGAAACATCCCAGGTGCCCAGAACAGGGCTGCTTTTTGGGCGGGAAAGCCTAGTTATTGGAGTCAGTGAGTCAGTGGTTACATTTTAATTAATTTGATAAATAATTATGCCTTTGAGATGCCCAATCTGCCTTACAGGTGCTCTTTTCCATCACGGATAAATTAATCTTATTTAACCACATTTCACTCACTACACAAACCTATGTCTGCCTCTAAAACAGGAAGGTGGCAGAGGTCTCGTTTTCTGCATTATCTGTGAATACATCTACCTCCCCTGACTGGCAGAATTCCTATGCCCCAAATCCACCTGCCAGGTTTCCCCCCTCCCCTGTCCTGGAGGACACACATGTAGTGTAAGTTGCCATCTCTCTGAATCCAAACACCGGCTTCTCTCTGCCTCCGTGTGAAAGCCCAGCCTTGGTTCCCCACCCCACCTCCACGCCCCCAGAGCGAGATGTTTATGACTCTCAGGTGCAGGGTCATCTTTTTATCCAGAGCATTAGGAAACTGCAGGCTGGAGCCCAGCTCAGGGGCATCAGGCTGGTGATGAGCAGAGCTGAAAGCACTCAGCTGTTCTGATGGGCATCTCGGGGACTGTGGGCGTCCCAAGGAACTGACAGGTGGCTGCTGGGTAAACTGTGATTTAACCTAGATGTTTACTTTGATAAATACGCCGATAGGAACACGCTGCCTATAAATTTCAATTCTCTGCAAAAGAAAAGAAGGCTTCTGTTTCCAAAGACATGAGTTCCCAGCCCTCAGCTCTGCAGGGCAAACCAGGACTGCACTAAGAGTCTGAGATCTAAATCACTTCCAACTTAGAACTTTCACAGCAAAAAAATCAAAACGGAACCCCAGAAGGGTGGTCTTTGGTCTGACTTGCCCCCACCTCCCTGTTGGTGGTCTCTTGTGTTTCAGACACTTGATGTGCCTTTTTGTTCACAGGGCTCAGGTCCAGTCGAATCATGGCAGGTGCATCTCAGGCCTGGATTTGGCTTGAAAAATGGTTTGTCCTAAAGGGAGCTGTATGAGCTTCAGCAAGCAAACTCATCAGTCTAAACTGTCTGCAGAGTACAAAATCCGAGCTTCCTCCTAAGTCATGCTATGACATGTTCTAGTTAGAAGCGAGAGTCCTGAACTCCAGATGCCAGGTGATGAGAATTACTGATGCATTGCTTTCAAAGCAGTTGGTTTTATGGCTTGGCGGGGCTGGCTTGGAGGTTCTGCTGGGCTTCATTTGCATACCGAATGACAGCAGAGGAAAAAGCCACGGGAGGCCTCAGACACGCTTAGCCTCTTCTATCTCTGCTGCCAGTTATAGGTCATTTTAAACTAACATCTGGTGAGTGTACTTTTAAACCGCCTCTGTAGCTTTAATTGGGGATCTCCTGGGAATGTCAGGGGAGGAAAAAAAGAGAGACATCCCCACGGGAAGATTAAGACATTCGCAGTTCCACTGATGCAAAGCCTGGGAAGCTGCCTTGGCCCGATTTTATTAAACTGTATGATCCACTGTGATAAGGGGGCCCTTTGTACAAGAGGATCTTAATATTAGTGAGATGCTGGGATAAGCAGAAATTCTGTCTCCACATCTGAAAGAATCTATTGTGTCCAGAAAGTACCTTCTGTGCCCCAAGATCCAAGAAGGGTTTCCCTTATATGTTGTGGTCATTCAGTAGCTCAATTGTGTCTAACTCTTGTAACCCCAGGGTTGGTAGCCCACCAGGCTCCCTGTCCGTGGGATTTCCCAAGCAAGAATACTTGAGTGGGTTGCCACTTGCTTCAAGCAGCTACAGAAACTAAATCTGTCCCTAAAATGCCCCCATGTTGTTGAGGTCACTTCCAAGTCTCTTGCCAAGAGCATGGGCCACAAGGAAGCAGTCAAGAGGCTTCTCGGCCCTGCAGAGGAGGTTATTTTTTGTTTTTTCCTTCTTTTTTGGTAAGGATGGTTCTTCTTTTTAAAAATATTTATTTATTCAGCTGCACTGGGTCTTAGTTGGGCACACAGGTTCTTTAGTTGCAGCATTCGAACTCTTAGTTTTGGCATATGGGAGTAGTTCCCTGACCAGGGATCAAACCTGAGCCCCCTGCATTGGGAGCGTGGAGTCTTAGCCACTGGACCACCAGGGAAATCCCCTCAGTAAGGACAGTTCTTACAGGGTACCTCATTAAATAAAACAGGTGATGCCTTCCACACTGGCCAGTGAGATTTCATATTCTCCTTACACACGCTCATTTCTTTCAGTGATGTTTGAGACCCTAAATTACTATTTTAAAATCCTGCAACCTCACAGGGATGTCTATTTTAAACCGAAATTTTAAAAATGGCCTTTCTCTTCCTTCTGCTTAATGGCATGCTTCACTTACATGAGGCTGTAACCCACTGATGAAGAGAGAAGCAGGTGGGCTACAGAGAATGCAGCCCTGCCATTTGGCTGTTTCCATCCCCACCTTCTCTCCTGATAAATGTAAGTTATAAAAAAAAAAAAATCCTCCATTTCACTGGAATGCCCATTAAAATGTAAACACAGAGAGAGGATTTTGAGTAGGCTACAAAAATGCTTTATTCAAGAGCTTGCAAAAGGCAAAGCAAATCTAAAGTTGATTTTTAAACCTAGTACACAGTATGTAAATATGCTGCGCTCTCCGTTCCATAGAGGTACATGGAGACTCGACGTATTTATTGGAAAATCTGCAGTATGGTATCGGGGGGCTGTCAAGAATCCCTGCAAAGATGCCAGCCTAGACTTTTCCTTTCACAGGCTGTCTGTCTGTATCAGACACAAAGAACCCGATGCCCAGGGCTGCACTGGCAGGAGCCCCATGCCATTTCTCACTGGTAAAATACAGGACCTCTGCCTGGTAATCCCCCATGAAAAGGGAATTTCAGAGCAGAAAGAAAAGTGTGTTCTATTTGCACCCACTCAGGATGCTTTTTGTTCCAGGTGTGACCTTGAATGAAGGTGCACCTCTGTAATCACCCATGGTCTTTTCCTCATTGACAGGAAGGACAAGTGGATTCGACTGACGCCAATTTCCACGGCTCGGTGGTAACTGCCAAGAGCCCAGGCTCATCCGGGAAGCTCATCATCCCATTCAGAGTCAAGTTCTGACACATGGTTGCCATTCCTGTCTGAAAACTGTGAAGGGTGCCATCCCCAAGTCTCCTATTGGTTCAGCTCTGGAAAGCTAATTAGCTGTAGGGTGCCCACTGCTGTGATTAAGGGGCATCCTGTTGCCAGTGGCATTTCAAATGGGCATAGGAAGAAATGGCTGAGAAAGGAGAGGGGGCAAGGTGTTAAGGTCACTGTGCTTACTGCCTTTGATGGAATCTCTTGGCTGCCCCCAATTCTCCATAAGCTCACGGTCCTCCAAAGGGCCATCCACAGAGTCCACTGTAAACTTACAAAACCCTATATCAGCTTCCCCCATTCCCCGTGAAGGGTAAGTTCATGTCCCTTGATGTCAAGGGGGCAACAGGCTGCTAATAGATATTGTGTGTGCATGTATCCACGGATCTGTGCATATTTATATAATCTGTGAGTATATTCTTTATTTTTACTGCCTGCTTTGCTCAGACTGCAGACAGCTCTAAGACCATCAGCAGCCTCCTAAATTATAGATCAGCTCACCAAGTGCACTGTGTCACTCATTAACCACGTCGTCTCGCAGCTCCGCACAACAATAAATTAAGGAACACAATAGCTGCGGGAAAATTAGGTGAATAATTCTCACATTAAACTACAAAGTTTGGGTTGCCTTTAGTTTTTCTTCCAGGCTGCTCCTAAAACAACCCAGGACCATGAAGAGATAACAGACAGGACTCCAAATTCCAAGGGTACCATCCTTCAGAGCAAGTTAGGTGTGGTTTACATTAAAAATAGAACAGGCTCCCGCAAACAGACTTGTATTTATATAGAATGTTGCGACAACTGTCATTTTACATTAGTCAGAGAAATCCCACAGGACTGGTGTAAGTATTAAATGTGGCAATTTTTTTTGTTTACCGACAAAACATAATAAAAAGAACACAGCCTCCTGGATGACATTCTGGATGATTTTTTTTTCCTCTCTCCCTGAAGTCATTCATAAAATAAACATGTGTTCCCAGTCCTGGCGGGCTTCTTTATGAGAGCCTCCTGACAGTGAACTAGGAATGATGGGCAAGAGTGGGCCCTCCTGCAGCCTTCGAGGCCCCAGAGCAGTTCCCACTCCAGGCCCTCTCATTGCATTTCTATTTGTAGCTCAAACAGCAACCACAAAGCACTATCCCAGGATCTTCCTGGAACCGTGTAGCAAGGATGGAGTTACAGGGGTTGAGTTATGGGGATTCAGTTATATAGGGATATTGACAATGTGGGGTAAGCCAGATGTCCTGCACAAGTGAGTCAGGGAGAGGAATCTAGATTATGAATCCCAAATAACTCATAATGTGCTTCCTGTCGGAGAGCTCCATAAAGCTCCAAGGAAACAGGCAAATAAGCAAAGAAGGTAGACTGAGGATGGGAAGACTGTTCATATAGAGTCAACAGCCTTTGATGGCCACCTGTCCGGGCTTTTGCCAGTGGGTGAGAGAGCCAAAGAGGCAGCAGGCCAAAGGAGACATTGACCATGGCATAAAGTTGCCTCTGGGCTTGCCAGGGATGTGGTCAGCTCCCTCTGGCTGGTTCTCAGGGGTGTGCCTAATACAGAGGTTCTCAAAGTTGTCCCTAAGATCAGCAGCTCCCACTTCAGGCCCTCTCTAGTGGGCAGCAGTGTTTTTCAAAAGCTGTATGACATGATGATGAGGTCACTCTGACAGCTCATGGAACACGTGATGCTGTGTGTTCTTACACTTTACAATTCCTCCAGTTTTAACCCAAAGACAGTGACTATTGATAGATGCAATATACACATAATCAAAAGCTCTCTGAGATCCTCATTGAATCCTGAGAGTGTGAAGGGCTCCTGAGAGCTGTCTGAGGACAGGATGACTGCTGCTGTCAGGGGTGGAGGGGAGCTGGCTGAATGGGCACAGCCAGCATGGGGGACCTCGCTGAATTCTAACTCTGACCTCGTGAGCCAAATATGCTCTGCCTCCCAAACCCACTCCTGCCTCTGGTGGGTGCCTGTTGCCTTGACACCTCTTCCCCCAACCTCTGGCTGAGGGGATGAACATAACCCCTGCTTGGCCATGCTGGTCTGCACAGACAATCCCTACATTAAAGAGAGAGAATTGCCATAAGGAAGCCTCTCAGCATGTAATATTTTTCTCTTATAGCTTAACAGCCAATTAGTACAAGTAAATGTGATTGAATAATTGTTTTACACTTTCTACTGCATATTCACTCATCCTGAGTAATGTCCTCATTTAGAATTCAGGTGTGTGAGACTGAGGTCATCTTGAATTTGCAAGGAAAGATCTGATTCAACGAAGAAACATGCTCGAATCCTGTTGGGGTCACTTTGGCTCATGCAGGCACTACTGGTTTCACCTCCAGTCTCCACTCACATCTGGGACCAGAGGAGCCTCAGAAAACAGCTCATACTTCACCTTGCAGCCAAGGCAGAGAATGCCAAGGGGCAGAGAGAGCTTCAGGTAGGGAAGGAACTGCCTCTTTTGCAGAGTCAGCTGTACACGAGGCCTCCTCCCACCAGCACAGTAGGGACAAGAGTGCACTGGGTTTGTTCCTATTACCACTGCCCCTGTGGCTGTGGGCTGGCCATTTGGTGGCTTAGATACTTGGTCACTTCACTGTAAAATGGGGAAAATACATCTACCTCTGGGAGCTGCTCTCAAAACCGAGTCCCCTTAAAACTGAGTTCCTCTGCTGAGTTTATGGTTGAATCTCTCTACCCTAAATTTTACACCCTTTCTTTTCCTGAACCTCAAGCACATCCCCTCAAGATTGAGGAGTAGCAAAGGGGGTAATGAACCCATAAACAAGTGCCTGAGTCCCTGTTATCTGAACTAAAAAGGCTTCTGCTTTAGTCACTAAGACCTCCCTTGAGTCTCAAAAGACTGGCTCAAGAGTTAATGATTAAATGTTGATAACCTGTTGCTTAACAGGTGAAAAAAAATGGTCACCAAAATTAAACCATGAAATATCATTCATGGTTTTCTGTTTAAAATATAATTTTAGTCATATGTATTTTTGTATATTCCCAAGTATGGGAATTAATTATACTGAATTACAAGTTTTTAAAATAGGACTTTTGTTAGTTGTAAAAAAAAAACCAAAAGAGTCATGATTAGTAAATGTGAAGATGTAGAAACAAAAAACAGCTTTTCAGCTGGGGAACTGGTAACAATTTAGACTATAATTCTGCCACATAGCAGAATCACCAAACTTCCAGTTCCATTAAAGATATGGATAAAGGCTTGACACATCTTCCTATGTTGTTTTTTTTAGGAAGCAGACCCCCATCAGATGAAAACTCCTGACCCCAAGAACATAGAGCCTTGACTGATTGAAACTAGACAACTGATGACACTTTAAACTTCACCTTGATGCCAGCCAATCTGAGAATTATGCATGAGCTGATCACATGCTCTGCAGCCCCCTCCCTCAAACTGCCTTTAAAACTCCTTCCCTGAAAGCTGTGAGCGGGGTTGGGTCTTTTGAGTATGAACTGCCGATTCTTCTTGCATGGTGCCATGCAATAAATGCTGTACCTTCCTTCACCACAGCCTGGTGTCAGTGGATTGACTTTACTGCAAACAGACAAGCAGACCCAAGTCTGGTTGGGTAACATTCTGAGGAGTAGAGAAGATCTCATGAGCAGAGCTTCAGCCCTGCACCCAAATAGTGTACAGCCTACCCAAAGTTCTCTCCTTTCCTTCCTGCAGGAATGCCCCAAAGCTGAACTGCTTGACCGCCAGTCCAATCTCCAAGCCTGCTCCTTGCCTAGAAGCCAGAAGAAAAGGGGTGGGGTAGAGAGGAGGGGAGGGCTGGGACATTCCCATCAGTAACCTAAAAACCAATTATGATGCCTGTTACCTCTGAGCATGGGTCTGGGGGAAGTGGTGAGACAGACAATTTTTATTACCTATCCTTTTGTACTTTATTTTTACCAGGTGTGTGTGCTTTCATAATAAGGTGTGTCTTCATGTTGAAATAATCATTAAATGAGATTTCATTTCATTGTCTATTAAAGTGACATTTTTGCAAGCCTTGGCATTATAAAACTTCAGTAGCAATGAATTTAAGGGTACACATAGAAAAGATAGTGGATCACTTCTGTCACCAAAGGGATTGCCTGCAGCTTCCCAATACCACTCCATGAATATGAAGTGTTAAGTGAGACTTTCTGGATGTTTGGTTTTCAGGGAGGGATGGACCTCTAAGCCCCTTCATCTCTCTGGTTTGTGATTCTAAAGTGATTAGCCCTGGGAGAAACACTGAAGGAGTTTTCCAACTGAGAAAATTAAAGTCTGAAAGCAAAACTTTATTGCTCAAAGGTGTGACAATTTGGCAACTTAAAGTGGCAACATTTTAAAAAGCAATCTGAAAATCTCTTAGTTCTAAGTTTTACTTAAAATTAAACAGGTTTTACAGGAAAGGGGTAATGATTAATTATGAATATAACTACAATGTCATTATTATTAAAAATATTAATTTAATTATTTAGGCAATATTTAGTCACAATTTATGTTCATCTGGGGAATGAGATTTAAAAACCCCAACATAATTAGAAATTACATTGTTATTAATTTAGAGTTTAGGAATTTTTTCAAGATGTTACTTTGACTTGTTTGATTTAACACATCTGCAGCTTAAATTATAAGGAAGATAATCACACTCCTTGGATTTTTAAGGGCAAATTCAGGAAGGATGGAGATGCATTAACTGAAGTTAAAGCATTTTTATTTTATCTGTGGTGCAGCTTTTAGAGCACGCAGTCATAAGAAAAAATCACCAAGCATAGGAGGAAAGAATTCTCCATAAGTAAGAACTGCTGCTGCTGCTGCTAAGTCACTTCAGTCGTGTCCGACTCTGTGCGACCCCATAGACAGCAGGCCACTAGACTCCTTTGTCCCTGGGATTCTCCAGGCAAGAATACTGGAGTGGGTTGCCATTTCCTTCTCCAATGCATGAAAGTGAAAAGTAAGGGAAGTCGCCCAGTCATGCCCGACTCTTAGCGACCCCATGGACTGCAGCCCACAAAGCTCCTCCATCCATGGGACTTTCCAGGCAAGAGTGCTGGAGTGGGGTGCCATCACCTTCTCCGAAGTAAGAACTAGCACAGAAAAAAAAAAGTTAAGAATCAAAACTGAAAGATTCAGGTATTGGAATGATCAAAAACAGGTATATAAAATTACTTTAATCTATTTAAGGAAAGACAGGCAGAGGAATAAAAGCACGAGGGGAGAACAAGTGAATCTCAAAACTGATTAGGCAGATTTGAAGAAAAATGTGGACAGAACTCCTTGAAACAAAAATACAAGCATTAAAATTTTCAAATTCATTGTAAAGGAAATATTAGACAAAGAGAGAATATCATTTGATATTACTAAGAAGACCAATAAATGTGGAAAATGTTTGAAAAAAATGAACTGTAGGTTAAAATGTGGGAAAATAAACATGGTTTGCATTTGAGAGGGAGTGAGGGCAATCCAGCGGGAAAACTGAGCTCATCTGAGAATTTTTTAGAACTCAGAGGTTCTGAAAGTCATCCAGTCATCCACAGGTTCAAGAAGCCTGTTGAACCTGTGAATCCCAATCAGAAAATGCAAAAACAAAGCCTTGCCTGATACATCGTAGTGAAAGCACAGAAGCCAAAGATAAAGAGACTATCTCAAGTGCAGTCAGGAAAAGAGAAATGACAATCAGACAGACGGCTGATTTCTCAGCTCTAACAATAAGTCTCAGGAGACATTGACTAAGATTTTCATGTGCTGAAAGAAAATAACTGCCAACTGAAGACTGTACATCCAACAACACAGTCTTTCAAGAAGGGGGATGAAATGAAGATATTTACAGCAACAGAACAAAAAAACAAACCTGAGGGAGTTCACTACCAACAAGACTCCACTAAGGAGGCTTCTCAAGGATGTACTTCAGAAAGAGGGAAGTGATCCCAGAAGGAAGGTCTGAGACATGCGAATAAGTGGTGAGAAAGGAAGTGGTAAAACTAAGGTTCCTTATCCCATATACAAGCTCTGCTCCTCCTCACTGGATCAAGGACATGCCTTTGAAGTTCTCCCCTTCATCTCCTATATTATCAATATTTTAGTCTCTACCAGATCATTTCCACATGTATCCAAACATGCCATTCTTTCTTCCATTAAAAAAAAAATTGTCCCTATGTCTCTTACAGCTACCATCTCATGCTTTTGCTTTCCTCTGTAGTTATCCCTAAAAACACCACCTTCACTTTCTGCCTCCAAGTTCTCTTCTCCTGGCCTCTCTTTAAAAAAGTGAAAGTGTTAGTCACTCAGTTCAGTTCAGTTCAGTTGCTCAGTCGTGTCCGACTCTTTGCGACCCCATGAATTGAAGCACGCCAGGCCTCCCTGTCCATCACCAACTCCCGGAGTTCACTCAAGCTCACATCCATCGAGTCGGTGATGCTATCCAGCCATCTCATCCTCTGTTGTCCCCTTCTCCTCCTGCCCCCAATCCCTCCCAGAATCAGAGTCTTTTCCAATGAGTCAATTCTTCGCATGAGGTGGCCAAAGTACTGGAGTTTCAGCTTTAGCATCATTCCTTCCAAAGAACACCCAGGACTGATCTTCGTTAGAATGCACTGGTTGGATCTCCTTGCAGTCCAAGGGACTCTCAAGAGTCTTCTCCAACATCACAGTTCAAAAGCATCAATTCTTTGGCGCTCAGCTTTCTTCACAGTCCAACTCTCACATCCATACATGACCACTAGAAAAACCATAGCCTTGACTAGACGGACCTTTGTTGGCAAAGTAATGTCTCTGCTTTTGAATATGTTATCTAGGTTGGTCATAACTTTCCTTCCAAGGGGTAAGCATCTTTTAATTTCATGGCTGCAATCACCATCTGCAGTGATTTTGGAGCCCCAAAAAATAAAGTCTGACACTGTTTCCACTGTTTCCCCATCTATTTGCCATGAAGTGATGGGACCGGATGCCATGATCTTCGCTTTCTGAATGTTGAGCTTTATGCCAACTTTTTCACTCTCCTCTTTCACTTTCATCAAGAGGTTTTTTAGTTCCTCTTCACTTTCTGCCATAAGGGTGGTGTCATCTGCATATCTGAGGTTATTGATATTTCTCCCAGCAATCTTGATTCCAGCTTGTGCTTCTTCCAGCCCAGCATTTCTCATGATGTACTCTGCATATAAGTTCAATAAGCAGGGTGACAATATACAGCCTTGATGTACTCTTTTTCCTATTTGGAACCAGTCTGTTGTTCCATGTCCAGTTCTAACTGTTGTTTCCTGACCTGCATACAGGTTTCTCAAGAGGCAGGTCAGGTGGTCTGGTATTCCTAGTCACTCAGCCGTGTCCAACTCTGCGATCCCATGGACTGTAGCCTACCAGCCTCCTCTGTCCATGGGATTCTCCAGGCCAGAATACTAGAGTGGGTAGCCATTTCCTTCTCCAGGGGATCTTCCAAACCCAGGGATCAAACCCAGGTCTCCTGCATTGTAGGCAGATCCTTTACTGTCTAAGCCATCAGGTAAACCAAAGCCAAAAAGACCTTCACCATCAATATTCCACCAAGGTCATTCTTGACTGTGACCTCCTCTGGGCTGAGTCCAATGGTCAGGGCTTGGCCCTTCTGGAGTGTGACCTGGAGCTGTCATTTCACCCCTTCCTCCTTGATATTTTTAGTTCACTTGCCATTGTAACACTACCCTTCTCATGATCCTTTCCCACCCCATGGTCACATCTTCTCCACCTGCTCTCCTACATCTCATCTTTCCCTGATGAACCTCAGGCCTGATGCTGGTGTTTTTCTTCCTCACTCTCTCCCTCATTGTGTTAATTTTCCAGATTGGTTTCATGGTTCTGGAAACTACAAGTCTGAAGTGAACGTGTTGGCAGGGCCATTCTCTCTCTAAAGACTTAAGGGAGAACGCTTCCTTGTTGCTTCCCAGATTCTGGTGTTTGTTGGCAATTCTTGATTTTCTTTGGCTTGAAACTGCATCATTCCAATCTCCATCTCCATCATTTCATGCCTTCTTCCACTATGTGTCAGTATCTAATTTTCCCTTTCTTGACAGGTACAACAATATTGGCTTTACACCCCTCCACAATTCAATATGACCTCATTTTAACTTGATTACATCTGCAAAGGTCCTATTTCCAAATAAGGTCACATTCACTGGTGTCAAGGTTAGGACTTGAATATATCCAATCTCATGACAAGAAATACCACCCCTGTGCTAATACATACACATTCTTATTTCTAGCATGTACTTTCCCTGAAACCTTCCCAAAGGTAGCTCTCTATGGCTAATGGAGCTAAAGCTTTTGAACTTCTCTTGTATATGATTTTTAGGTAATTTTCATCTTCTTCCTTAAAGAAGGCTCTTTTAAATGTATAAGCGTCAAACCCATGAAACCTGGCTCTATCTCTGAAATTCCAAACTTGTGTATCCTACTGCCTATCTGAGTACTGAGACACTTAAAATTCAGCATGCCTGAGGCAGAATTCCTACTCTTCCTCCATCCCCAAACCTGCTCTTCCTACAGCTTCCCCACCTTGGTTGATGGCCGTTCCGTTCTTCTAGCTGCTCAGCACAAGAACACTCAGAAACATGCTCAATTCTACCCTACACCTGATACTTGAGGAAATCTATTTGTGCCACCTTCAGATCACACTCAGTATTGAACCCTTTATCATCATTTCCCTGGCTACACCCTAACCCAAGTCACTATTATATCTTGCCTCAATTACTACATTAGTCTCCTAACTAGTCCCCTCTTGCAATGGGATGAAGGTTTATTCCCTCACCCCCTTCACATGTTGAAATCTTAAGTCCCTAGGTGATGGTGTTAGGAGTTAGTGCCTTTGGGCGATGAGTAGGTCATGAGGGTGGAGCCCTTGTGAATGGGATTAGTGTCCTTATAAAAGGAATCTCAGAGAGCTCTCTCACTCTATTTCTACTTTATTATGATACAACAAAAAGTCATCAGTCTGCACCTGCAAGAGGATTCTCACCAGAATCCAACCAGGATGATATCCTGCTCTTGAACTTCTAGCCTCCAGAACTACAAGATATAAATGTCTGTTGTTTAAAATCCACCCAGGCTATGGCGTTTTATTATAGCAGCTGAAATCAAGACACCTTGTTGATCCTTCTTTCTCCTCCTGCAGTCTTTCTCAACATAGTGGTGGAAATCAAGTATAAGGCAGATCCTACTGCTATTATACTCGAAGCCCTCAAGCAGCTCTCCATCGTGCTCAGATGTGAAGGAGACAAAGCCCTTACAGTACACAGCCATGGGCTTTCTGGGGCCTGGCCCTCTGCCTCTTCTCTGCTCGCATAACCTCACTCACTCTGCCCCAGTCATGCTGGCTTCCTTGCCACTTTGAACATGCCAAGCATGTGTGTGCATACATGCTAACTCCCTTCAGTCATGTCTGACTCTTTGTAACCCTATGGACTGTAGCCCGCCAGGCTCCTCCTGTCCATGGGATTCTCTAGGCAAGAATACTAGAGTGAGTTGCCATACCCTCTTCCCAGGGATCTTCCTGACTCAGGAATTGAACCCATGTCTCCCATGTCTCCTGCATTGCAGGCAGATTCTTTACTGCTGAGCCACCAGGGAAGCCCCATGCCAAGCACGTTCCCACCTTAAGACACTGCACAGCTGTCCCTCCCCATCCATGTCCCTCCGCCAGGTGGACGCGGCTCCCTCCACACTCCCTCCAGCCCCAGACCTCAACCCCTCACTGAGGCCAGCCTTGATCACCCACAGAAAGCTGCATTCCTAGCCTCCCTTACCCTGTTCTATCATTTTCTCATACTAGTTACCTCTTTCTAACATCTTATAACATTTACTTATGAAGTATGTTTATTGCTTAGACTCTGTCACCCCTCCAGCTAGAATATAATGTCCATGAAGGTGGAGACCTTTGTCTATTCCACTCATTATGTGTCCCAAGTTCCTAGTACAGTGTCTGACACATCGTGTTCAATAAATATCTATAGAAATACTAACTGTGAAAACGATGATGACAATAATTTCTATTTTGTGGGATATTAAAAATCAAGACACAATCAGCATTTTGATAGATGCTGAACAAAATGTGTTGGATGAGGAGGGCCTTGTGGGAGTTGGTCATGGTCAAGTTCCCTGTGTTGTTTCTTGTATTGTTTGAGGGATGGTCAAACTAGTGATTAACTTTAGATTCTGCTAAGTTAGATATCTATGTCTAAATTTCTAAGGTAACCATTTAATAAAAAGAAATAAAGGAGACAACTTCCAAACCATAGACATTTTTTAAATGAAAAAGTGAAAAACACATAGTTCAATCAATGGAAAATATGGCAAGAAAAGAGGGGGGGGGGGGAAAGAATCACACACAAAAACCCAGAACAAATGGAAAGTACCAGATGGGAAACAGAGGATGAGATGGCTAGATAGCACCACTGACTCAATGGACACGAGTTTGAGCAAAATCTGGGAGATAGTGAAGGACAGGGAAGCCTGGCATGCTGCAATTCATGGGGTTGCAAAGAGTCGGACACGACTTAGTAACTGAATAACAACAACAGATGGCAGAAAGGAATTCAAACTGATCAATAATCACAGCCAATACAAACAGACTCAGCTCATAAGTTAAAAGGAGAGATTGTCAGCCTGGATCAAAGATAAAGTTTTGTTATATGCTATTTAATCCTTGCATACTAAAATGTAAGGAATAAAATGTTTAAGGTAAAGAGATGGAAAGAGATATACCAAGCAGAAAATAGATAAAATAGACTTTAAAGCCCAAAACACTCCTAGACGTAAAGAGGCTCACTACATAGCAATGAAATATTCAATTCAAGAGGAAGATTCTAGTCTTGAGAAGGTGAACTTGGGGCAAAGATCTAAAGGAGGTACGGGAACAAACCTTGTGGATATCTGGAGAAAGAGTCTTTCAGGATTTCTATTATGGAAGTCTTTACCCCCCTCTTCCTCATGTCTTGCCTGGATTATATATTTGGAAACCTTAAAATAATTCAGACAAGTCATGAGTCTTACAGAAGAAATAAAAGTGAAAATCAGAGAATATATAGAACTAAGTGACAGTTTAGGAAATGCTCTGATGAAACTTGTGGGTGTGCCCAGAATATCACTTGAGGGGAAAAAAGTATACGTTTTTTAAAATTGAAGAAGGGGTGGAAAATAATGAGTTAAGTAATAGAAAAAAAAATAGTTTAAAGTAAAAAGAAAGAGAAAAATGGAATCAACACAAAGAGTAGAAGGAAGGAAAAGGGAAGGAAGGGAGGAAGAAAGAAAGAGGGTGGGAGGAATGAAGTAAGCAAAAGGAAACAGACTGGAGCTGAAATTTATAAGTAGAAAACAAACTTACAACAGAGAGGATCAATGAAGTTAGAAGTTGATTCTTTGAAAAATCTAATATTGACAAACCTCTGGCAATTTTTTATCAAGAGAAAGAGAGGGAAGCCACATTTAAATGATCTTAGGAACAAAACAGGCACAAAGTACAGATGAAACAAGGATTAAAGAGATAGGAGACTGTTATAAGGGCTTTTATGCCATCTAGTTTGAAAATGCAGTAGAAACAGAAGAATCACTAGAAAAATGCAAAAAACAGAGTGTGACTCAAAAAGAAACAGAAAGGGGCTCCACCATTTGCATCGCTGAGCAGTGTCAGAGTGGTATAGTTGCGGTGATGGGACCACAAGCCTGTTCCCTCTGATGCTCTGCAGCTGGGACAGGCAAACAAATGCCTGCAGGTGGTCACCTGTGTTTGTAAGTAAAATTTTATTGACACATAGTCGCCAAAGCATGCCTGCAATACCAGGGCCAGGCACCAAGCTGGGGAAATTGGAAACCCCTGACATGTAGAATGGAGGCATCTGGGTAGATGCCTCCAAAGATTCTCCAAAACAACCTGAAATCTCCCAAACCTGCAGAATGGTCCCCTCCTCCCTAGGAAAAGCTGGCACCCACCTCCACCTCCCATCCTAGGAAATAATGCAGAGGCCTCAATGCAAGAAATGTTCCCACATTCTCTACTAAATATTGGGCGGAAAACTTGGGTTACATAACAGTATAACTCAGAAGGCATGTGCTGGCCTGATAGGAAAGGAGAGATGGCACCCCAAAGGAGCTGCAAGTCCCAGCCAACAAGCTCTGGCAGAAAGGAGGAAAGGCTTGGGGGATGGATTCTGAGGGTGCTTGGTGAAGAGGGCCTGGCCATAAGCGGAACAGTGAAGAACACATCACAGAGATGAGGGGCTCTCTAACAAAGATCTGAGGAGATGTTTTAAACTCTCTACTGGGATGGCTCCTAAAAATATGCAAAGAGAGAAGTTTAAATGCCAGGATTGCCCTGACCAATGGCAGAGGAAGAGATGAAAGGGCCAAGATAAGCAGGTATGTTAGAATGGACACGAGGTTCAAAGTGATTTGAGTGTTACTTTCATCCCCCTGTTAGAGTAGAATCTGGGTAATAAATGGAATCCTGCCCAAAATCCACTTACAGTGGGTCTGCTGGGTCTGTGGATCCACTGGATGATCGTTTTCTCCATCCTCAAATGTATAATTAGGATTAATCTACTTGGCAGTTGGCACAGCCCCACATTGGGTCCTTGGTCTCTGAGGTACAAAAAGGGGTAACCAAATGGAAATCTCTGAAATTACTCCCCTCCTCACGCTGGATAAGGTGGAGAGCCAAGAACAATATTGCATCCCAGGGGAATGGCAGAGGTGACTGTGATCTGAAGGAAGATCTAAAGGGAGCAAGGGTGGTAGTCCCCATTATGTCATCACTTAATTCACCAGTGTAGGTCCTACAGAAAACAGATGGATCCTCAAGGATGAATGTTGACTACCGCAAACTCAGTTGAGTGGCAAACCCACCAATCCACAGCCACCGTGCCAGATGTTTTTCCTAGATGTCCTTTCCAGATTTTAATACAGCCTCAGATATATGTCATAGGCTGATTGATCTGATGGCTGTGCTCTATTCTATCTCAATTCAAAAAGATCAGAAAAAGTTTTCATCCACATAGAACTGACAGCAATATTCATTTACAAAAATAAAAACCTGAGCAAACTGGGAATAGAAGATAATTCCCTTAATCTGATTTTTAAAAAGTGCATATCAAAACCTTAAAGCCAATACTACAACTAAAGATGAATTACTGGAAGTTTTCCTTCTGATGTTATGAAAAAGACATAGATGTCTACAACCACCATTTCTATTTGATATTGTACTGGAGGTCTTAGCCAGTGTAATAAGAGAAGAAAAAGAAATCAAAGGCATAAAGATCATAAAGGAGGAAATAAAACATTCATTATTTGCAGATGATATTATTATATAGATTAGAATATAAGAATTTACCAAGGATACTGGATACAAAGTCAAAATACAAAAATGAATTGACTGTCTCTATATTGAAAGTGAAAGTGTTAGCCACTCAGTCATGTCCAACTCTCTGTGACCCGAGGGACTATAGCCTGCCAGGCTCCTCTGTCCATGGGATTCTCCAGACAAGAATACTGGACCAGTTGCCATTCCCTTCTCCAGGGGATCTTCCCAACCCAGGGATCAAACCCAGGTCTCCTGCATTGCAGCAAGATTCTTTACCATCTGAGCCACCACAGAAGCCCCTTCTCTATATTAGCAACCATAAAATACAAAAGATAAATTGTGGAAGATAAGATTTAGTGTAGAATCAGAAACAATGACTCTCTGAGAAGTAAACTAATAAAAGATGTACAAAACTTTACACTGTGTTTTAAGATCATTTAGAGCAAGACCTTATTTTACTTACTGATGAATTTCCCCAGCACTTGGAACATGCACCTGGAACATAATGGGTACTTAATAATTATTTGCTGAATGAATAAATGAATGAATGAATGTATGTGTATTCCCATCATATTTTCCCTCTTTACTACCCAACACTCACTCTTCTTTCAGGTCTCCATGTAAATGTCACTTCCTCAGGTAAATTTTCTATCATCACTGTACAACATTAGATCCTCATGTTTTCATAACCTCTTTTTTGAAGTGCACACCACAATTGCACTTAAGTAATTAATTGTGTAACTGTCCAATGTCTACCTTCCCCACTAAAAGGCAAATTCCATGAGGACAGAAAATTTACTTGGTATAAGAAGCCAACCCCAGATTTCTTTAACTAATTTAATGAATCAACATTCCCTGCAATGCAATAAGGTCTTTGAGGCTCTTCAACTCTTCATTTCTACCCATCCAGCACACATGGCTCCATGCTGCCTTCATCTTTTTCTAGTTTTCCCTACCACCCACTTCTTCACCAATCCCTATTCATCCATCCACCCATGCATTCATTCAAAGAATACATTCTGAGACACCTGCGCCTGCTGGGGACTGTGCTGGGACCCAGGGATACAGCAGGAAATAAGACACTGCACCCAAGGGCTGGCTTCCACCAGTGGTCAGCGGGCCCACTGAACGACAGTAAAAAAGATCTGGGCTGCAGAAGAGAAGGGTTCTCCTTTTTTACAACATTTTATGTAATTCCCCCAAAATAGCTCAAGAAAAACATTCCTCTGCTCCTATTTGTCACATCCAATAATCCTCTCCCATGGAATTCCAATTTGGTGGCTCCCTCGGCTGAGTAGTCATCGAAGAAACCCCATTAATACAGTCAGAGCTCGTAGGAGCTGTGATTCATTTAATACCAAAATGGAGGAGAAAAATCAATAATACTTATCTCTGGTCACACTACATTTTTCTTTAACCAAGGTAAGTGTCTCTCATAAATATTCTCCCAAAATGGAAGTGAAACTCACTGCCCTTCCCCCTCCATTAACTTTGCCCAATGTTGTGTTTCATTCAGTATATATATACAAACGACCCTGAGGAGAGACTCCAAGCCCAGTTGCACTGACCAAGTTCACATCCTCCGGTGAAGCCTGGACTGACCCACTCAACAGGGAGAAGCCAGGAAGCCACGTGTGCTACTGGTACAGAATTGTGTTCCCTGTGTCAATGCAGTGCAATTTCTGCCTCACTGGGAGGAACACAGCCTGCTCTTAGAGCAGAAGTAAATTCTGAGCAGGAATGGCAGCACCTAGCACTGCCTGGGAACATGGGGGCTCTGACATCAACTTTGCAGTAGATCCTTTTTAAAAAAATATTCATTTATTTATTCTTGGCTGTGCTCAATCTTCATTGCTGCATGTGGTCTTTCTCTAGTTGCACCAAGCAGGGGCAACTCTCTAGTTTGGTGCATGGGCTTCTCACTGCAGTGGTTTCTCTTGTTGAGAAGCACGGGCTCTAAAGCACAGGCTCAGTGATAGCAGTGCCTGGGCTAGTTGCCCCATGGCATATTGAATCTTCCTGGACCAGGGACTGAACCAGTGTCCCTTGCATTGCAAGGCAAATTCTTAACCACTGGACCACAGGGAAGCCCTGTAGTAGACCTTTTTCTTCTTCCTTTCAGACATGCCAGCTCCTCACACTTCTCCACCCTATGGGCTTCTTCCCACCCACAATAGGCTCACTAGCCAGCAGGGCCTTTGTTAGGAATGGCCTCTATGAGCAAAGTACTGGCCTCTCCCTGGGGCTTTAAAAGGGTCAAGAAATGTGCCCAAAACAAGCAGGGATAGAGACAACCCCGTGATACTTAAGTTCTGGTCACACTGTGTTCTTTTATAAGCGAAATCAGTAGCTCTCATACGTACCCACAAAAGGGTCATGAAACCCTCTGCTTCTGTCTCCCTGTTCAGTTGCTCAATGTTGTGCTCTATTCAGGGCACACTGGTGGACCACCCAGGTGAGGGACCCAGCCAATTTGCCACTAGCCAAGAGCATGGGCTCAGATAAGACCTCTGTCCTATGAATGTCATTCACCTCAGTGCCTTCCAGACCTTTGCCATCTCCTCCACCTCCTGCGTTCGAAAGCCTCCAAGCATGATGAAGACACATCGGCAAAAAGTTGTTTCCAGCTCATTTTAAAATCCCTCTGATTGGGCAGTCTGTTAGCTAGCAATGTGAGTGAACCTGTAACTGTTTTTACTCTAACTGCTTAGGTGTATTCACTCATTTCGGCTTCCCTGATGGCTCAGCAGGTAAAGAATCTGCCTACAATGCAGAGGACACAGGAGACTTGGGTTCAGTGCCTGGGTTGGGAAGATTTCCTAGAGAAGGAAATAGCAACCACTCTGACAAAGATCCGTATAGACGCAGCTACGGTTTTTCCAGTAGTCATGTACAGATGTGAGAGCTGGACCATAAACAAGTCTGAGCATCGAAGAACTGATGCTTTTGAACTGTGGTGTTGAAGAAGACTCTTGAAAGTCCCTTGGACAGCAAGGAGATCAAACCAGTCAATCCTAAAGGAAATCAACCCTGAATATGCCTTGGAAGGAGTGATGCTGAAGCTGAGGCTCCAATACTTTGGCCACCTGATGCAAAGAGCTGACTCATTGGAAAAGACCCTGATGCTGGGAAAGATTGAGAGCTAGAGGAGAAGGGGGTGACAGAGGATGAGATGATTGGATGGCATCACTGACTCAATGGACATTGAGTTTGAGTAAACTCCAGGAGATAGTGAAGGACAGGGGAGCCTGACATGCTGCAGTTCGTGGGGTTGCAGAGTTGGACACGACTTAGCAACTGAACAACAAATTCATTCATCTAACCCCCAATGATACTGTCATTCCATTTTGCAGATGAGTATAGGCTGCTATGGGAGAAGGAAATGGCAACCCACTCCAGTGTTCTTGCCTGGAGAATCCCAGGGACAGAGGAGCCTGGTGGGCTGCCGTCTATGGGGTCACACAGAATCGGACACGACTGAAGCGACTTAGCAGCAGCAGCAGCATAGGCTGCTACAGAGAGGTTAAGTAAGTTCCTCAAAGTCACACAGACAAGTCTGAGGTTATTCATTCTTTCAACACATACAGTCAACAGCTGCCCTCAGCATCTCTGAGGTTCTAGGCCCGAGGCTACGAGCTGGGGAGAGCACGGTGAGCAGCCATCTTGAGGTCACTGTTATGGGCCAAACACATCCTCAGAACCCACCCACCTTGCCCCCCTTTTTCCTCTCACAGGCTTGTTGTTATCCTTTCTCAGTCACAAACCTTTCTTACCTGGGCTCCCAGGCAAAAGGGCCCTTCTCTTTCCATGGGATCAGTCCCCAGAAAGGAGAAGGGGAAGTATGCATGACCAGTTCCAGGAACAGAGTCACGTCCTGGTCACCACATTTCTGAACCCCAGTGACAGCACAGAACCTGTCAGGGTCAGGGCCCTGCACAGCAGGCAATGAGCAAATGATACTCTTTCACACATGGCTGCTCCCTCAGTTATTTGGAGGTAACCCTTACTGTACCCTGAGTCTCATGTGAGAAGCCACCTTCTCTGAGAATTTCCCTGATTCCCCCAGGAGGCCTAAGAACAACTTTCCCCCAGCTCTCCTGGAACACAGGCCCTTCCTCACACAGTTATCTTGTTACAAGTTTGTCAGTTATGTGCCCAGTTGTGAGCTCCTTAAGAACAAGGGGCCATGCCTTTTAGTTCTACACCCACCAGCCTAGCAGAATGCCTGAAATATAAAGGTCTGTGACTGAATGAATGGACAAAACTGTTGCCAGTATTTAGAAGTAATAGTAAAGCCATTTCATAAGGGTTCTATAAAAGGTGTAAGTAATAATAACCAAAGTAACAATAATAGGTACCAGTTATTGAGTACATTCTGTGTATTAGACCTTACACTAAATACTTCACAGGTATTATCTCATTTAATCGTTCACAGCCACACAAGAGTCCTGAGCTGACAGCAGAGATAAGGTGTCTGCAGCTCCAAGTCCTGAATGTCACCACCTTGGGTGGCTCAGAATCCTGGTGTATGTAGGTAAATCCAACATGAACCTTGGCCTCCATGCTGCTCTGTAAGTCAACCACTGTTGATTGCTTTCAAAGAGAGGGAGCGATGACATTGAAACTTTGAGCATCTTCTTATTCACTCCTTGTACCTGATGACACCCATCACTGACCTGCAGGTCCAAAATCCCTCCAACACCCTCACCCTTGGCCTCTCTTTCTCAGAATCTAATCATTCCTCTTACAGATGTCTCAAGGTCACGTCTGACCTTCAGCAAGGGAGAATCTCAGGATGATTAAAACCTGGGAATGCTCTCTGGGACTTGGAAAGTTGCCTGGGGGTCAGATCTCAGAGGTACAACAAAATACTTTAGGCCTTAGGGGGTCTGACTGAAACTCAGCCTCATAGGCATAGAATTGGGGATGGGGTAGAATTAGTTATGTTCCAGAGGGAGAAATAAGTAACTGTCAGAAATGTGAAAGATTTGTCAATAGCACACTGTTGTTGTTTGTTCAGTCACTAAGTCAGGTCTGACTCTCTGCGACCCCAGGCTCCTCCGGGGTCTGCAGCAAGCCAGGCCTCTCTGTCCTCACTATCTCCCTGAATCTGCTCAAATTCATGTTCATTAAGTCAGTGATATTAGCTAACCATCCCATCCTCTGCCACCCTCTTCTCTTTTTGCCTTCAGTCTTTCCCAGCATCAAGGTCTTTTCCAATGAGTTGGCTCTTCACAAGTATATCAGTTACCTGAATTGTGAGGCCTAAGTCAGGATTCTATTTGTTCTACGATCATTTAAAAGCACAACTCTCTCACTCTTCTCTTTGCACTTCACTTACAGCCTAATGATTCATTTTGTTAAGCATTATTGGAAGCAAACACCTTAAAGACACCTGGGTTCTATGATTAAAAGAAACTGCGCCTTACCTGGAAATTGTCATTGAGAAGCATGGACAGCACCACAAACCGTGGTTCAGAACCATGCAAGGACAGTGCCATGAACACATGCTACTCCTGTAGGCAGACCAACCTCCCAGGTCCCTGTCTGGTACTGGGAGCTGTAGTCTTTGACCCAGACAGGGTTCTGTCCAAGCAGTACCAGGGTCTCCCATTCTCTCCAGAGACAGCTGCTGTTGCGAAAACCTTCCATGGAGCATTCTGCCTTCTGGTACAGGAACAGCTACCATACATGTGGAGAGGAACAGATTCGTGGGGCTCCCAACTAGAATAGCACCAAGTAACTGAAAGGCATATGCCAGGATCTGCATTATCCAGATCAGGAATGGATCCCTTCCAAGGGAACAAGTTCCCTGTCCTTGCAAATAATCCCCTCTCAAGATTATTGGGGTTAGTTGCCCAGCCTGCCCTGAGTTGGAGTTTTGATTCCTGACACAAAAATATCTTCAACACATGGAATACTTTAACTTATTATTTATTGTCTCTAACAGCTCTCTTTGCCCTCATATGACCCTCTGCCCTGCTTCCTAGGGGCTTCCCAAGTGGCACTGGTGGTAAAGAACCTGCTTCAGTAAGAGATGGGAGTTCAATCCCTAGGTCAGGAATATCCCTGGAGGAGGCCATGGCAACCCACGCCAGTATTTTTGCCTGGAGAATCCCCATGGACAGAGGAGCCTGGTGGGCTACAGTCCATAGGGTTGCAAAGAGTCAGACACAACTGAAGCAACTTAGCACACATGCACATCTGCTTCTTAACTGCCTACCCAAGGATGACAGATGCTTACAGCTATGTAGCTCACCTTTCCAGCCTGTCTTCCTGCTTTTTCATGTTTACTGTTTCCCCACATACCTCTTCATACTTCCCTAGCACATCAGGTAAAATTTATTTAAAAACTCTACAGACTCTAAGACTCCTGAGGGTAATTTGATAATGTGTATCAGAATTGTATACATACTTTGATAATGTGTACGAAAATGAGCCTACTCAAACTCTAGTTATAATAATGTAGAGTAAATATGATTCTATCTCCTTCTTTTCTAGGAAATCACTCTCAAATCTTATGGAGAACAAGAGAAATCCAAACCCTAAACTTGGTATCTAGAAAAGATCTCCATTCTCCTATAATAGTGTCTGAGGAAGGGCTGCCCAATGCAAGAAGGGCCAACAGGGTTAGGGGAAGATGCTTAAAGAGGATGTCCTCAATGGCAGACCAGGAAAAGCCTGCAGAGTTTAATTCATCACAGCAGAAAGCATATGCCCTGAGGTGCAAAACCAATGTGCTTATGTCTGAGACAAAGAAAACAGGATACATAGACTGGCATCAGAGAACTGCCAGGATTCAAGGCTGGTCCAGAGAGCTGCATGTGGGAGGAGGTCAGAGAAGAGGATACAGAGATTGAATTGGCAGCATCCCTAAAGCTTCTTATTTCTATTGGCTGGGGAGAAGTAAAAGTTCATGGAAACATTCAATTCCCTGTAATAAGGACCTTGACTGTGATTCAGGGAAAATTCCTGCTAGCCAGAAACAGTGTCACAGATCATCCCCTTAAGGAAATTCCTTCCGAGAAAGACTAAAATAACAAGAAAAGAAAAAGTCAAATGAGTATAACAATACAGAAAAAAGTAGAAGCAAAATAGAAATACATGGATTTATAACAATCACCAGAAAAATGCCATGGAGCCACTAAAAAGTGTTGAAAAGCATTATCATGAGCTCAAAAGATTAATAAAACAAATGTCTCTTCAAAATGAAAACTCAAAGCAGAAATACAAAAATCTCAGGAAAGACATAACATGGCATCAAAGGGAGGTAAAACGAAAGCTCAGGAAAGAAGTAGGAAAACAATATAAAGCTTTTAGAGACATGAAATCATATTAGAAGCAGATCAAAGGAGAGCAAACCTGTTGGAAAACGAGCAAAGGTGAATGGAAGTAGTTCTGGTTCTGGGCAAGATAGAGTGACCACACAAAGAAGGTATAAAACCCAGAGAGATGCTAGACAGCAATTTGAGGACTCTGAAAAGGAAAGAGCAGCAGACAGACTGGGGAAAATGAATAAGAATTAGAAGTACAACAGAGGCATCCATGAATCACCATCTTTCCTTGAGCCTGGACTCAACACAACCTGAAACTGAGAAGGTGGCACCAGCACATGTAGAGAGCTCAGGAGAGACTATCTAGCTGTAGCTCAAGGAGGCAAAAGGGGCTCCTGATACTCAGAGAAAACAAAGGAAACGCCCCTACTTTTTTCTGTTCCCTTCTATCCCAATCCCCTGGCAATTCTAAGGGGGTGATGGCAGCAACAGCAGGGCCCTCAAGTGCCTGAAACCATGAGGGAAGAGAAGCTTCATCACCAATAGGAAGATCTGTGGCACCAAGAGTGTGAGCCAAACCCCTGGTGCTTTCTCTCTCTGACCTATGGCTGTCCCTTGATGTGGACAGTCACTGGATCTACACTATAGAACAAGGTTAGTAAAGCCCCAGATTGCTGGCCAGAGGACTGAAAAGGAGAAGCCCAGGGAGATGGTTGAGAGGGAGAATCCCATTAAGCTGTTCATGAATTCCTAGACTCATCCCTAAGCTGTGTATGTATGGATCTGATCCTAAATAGGATGCCAAAGACTTTGAGTTAGACTGGCCACTGTCCACACACAGGACAACTCCTGGTAGGAAACAAAGTCTTTGAAACAGAATTAATAATGAAATAACAACTCATAAAATATGGTTGGAAATTATAGATTGAATCCAACTACGCTGATTGTCTTCTAAAGCAAAAATATCCAATATTCCCCTTGGGATTTGAACAAAGCCCAAAGTCTCATACTATAATAGTTGAAATATACAGAATATAATCTAAAATTGACTGGTACAGAAAGAACTAGAAAAATTTCAACTTTTATAGGGAAAGATACATAGATGATGAAATAACCTGACAAAGACCTGACTGCTGTTATAAAGTTATTCCAAGAAGTAAGGGTAAACACTCTTAAAATAAATGGAAGCATAGAAAATACCAGAAAATCAGTTGAGATTATAAAGAATAAATAAGTGGAAATTTTAGAACTGAAAAGTAACAACCCAAATAGAAAACTCATTTGGTGGGTTAAGTAGCAAAATGGGGCCTACAGAAAAAAAGAGCTAAGTGTCCTTAAAAATAGAACAGTTGGAATTATCTAATCTAGAAGACAGAGATGAAAAAGGCTGAAAAACAAAACAAAAACCAGAACACTCGGGGAGCTGTTGGACAATACAAAAGTCTGTCTTTTGTGTCACTGGAGTTTTGCAAGGCTCTGGGAAAGATTGTGGTGTCAGGGCTGTTGTGGGGTGGGGGGATATATACACACACATATGTGAGTGTGGGTATGGGTGTGTGTGTGTGCTAAATTGTTTCAGTTGTGTCCAACTCTTTGCGATCCTATGAACCATAGCCCACCAGGCTCCTCTGTCCATGGGATTCTCCAGACAAGAATACTGGAGTGGGTTGCCATTTCCTCCTCCAGAGATTCTTCCCAACCCAGGGATTGAACCTGTGTCTCTTATGTCTCCTGCATTGGCAGGTGGGTTCTTTACCATTAGTGCAACCTGGTAGGTTCATATGTATATAAATAATGGGTGAAAACTTCCCATGGATTTGAGAAGTTGAATGAACTACAAACAGGATAAATCCAAGAATTCACAGTCAGACACATCAGAATCAAACTGCTGAAAACTGAATACAAAGAAAAAAAATCTTAAAAGTGGCAAAAGGAAAATGACATTACTTACAGGGCAGAGGTCAACAAACTATGGTCCAAGGGCCAAATCTGCCTTACTATATGCTTTGGTAAATAAAGTTTCATTGACATATAACCATAACTATCCCTTTATGTATTATCTATCATTGCTTTAGTGTCACAGTGGCAGAGTTTGAGTAGTTGTGACAAAGCCATATGGCCGGCAAAGCCAAAATATATGTAATATCTGGCCCTACACAGAAAAATGCTGCTGACCCTTATTACCGGAAATAGAAATTTAAATGAATCCAGAGGGGGAGGAGCCAAGATGGCGGAGGAGTAGGACGGGGAGAACACTTTCTCCCCCACAAATTCATCAAAAGAGCATTTAAACGTCAAGTAAATTCCACAAAACAACTTCTGAATGCCGGCAGAGGACATCAGGCACCCAGAAAAGCAACCTAACTCTTCGAAAGGAGGTAGGAAAAAATATAAAAGACAAAAAAAAAAAGAGACAAAAGAGGGAGGGACGGAGTTCCGGGAAGGGAGTCTTAAAAAGAGAGAAGTTTCCAAACACCAGGAAACCTCACTGCCGAATCTGTGCCGAGCTTTGGAAGCACAGAGGGCAACATAACAGGGAGAAAAAATAAATAATTAATTAAAACTCGCAGATTGCGAGCCCTACGGTAACTCCCCCAGTGGAGAAGCAGCGCAGACGCCTGCACACGCCATTAGCAAGCGGGGGCTGGGCAGGGAGGCGCGGCGCGGGCTGCATTGCTTAGAGTAAGAATCTAGCCTGAATACCCTGAGCACTATCTGAGTGAAATAATTTGGGCTAGCAAACCAGACTGTGGGATATCTACCACGTGAAAAGCCAGCCCTAACCTAAGACACCACCAGGCCCGCACACGGAACAAAGGACTGAACAGAGATAGCCGGCTACAGACCATCCTCCTCGGTGACAGGCAGCCAGAGCCAGAAGGGGGCAATCGCAGCCCCAGAGAGACATTATCTATAAAACTGTAAGCAGGCTTCTTTGCTAACTAAAACTTCTTAGGGGTCTCGACGGTCAACATCTGCCTGAGAAGGTGTGCCGGTTTTACACCCAGATAACTGAGTGGCGGGGAGGTGATAAGTTGCAGCATTGGCACTCGCCAAACACCTCATCACCTGAGCTGCTCGGACCTGGAAAGAGCACAAAATGCAGGCCCAACTGAGTCTGCGCCTCTGAGGACTACCCGAGTGCCTGAACCTGAGCGGCTTGGACCTGGGAGGTACATGCAGCCCAGGGCCGGCCTCGGATTGTTCCCGGCGGAACAACCTAGAGCCCGAGCAGTGTGGGCAGGGAGGCTACACGCGCCCGTGGCGGGGCAGACCCAGTGTGGCTGAGGCACTGCGAGCGCACGCCAGTGTTATTTGTTTGCAGCATCCCTCCCTCCCTCCCCACAGCGCGACTGAACAAGTGAGCCTTAAAAAAAAAAAAAAAGTTTCCCCCACCGTCCCCTTTGTGTCACGGCGGAAACCAGACACTGAAGAGACCAGCAAACAGAAGAAGTTATAACAGAGGGAAACGCCTTGGAAGCTACAGGCAGTAGATTAAACCCTGTGGTTACTACGGACTACATAGGAAGGGGCCTATAGATCTTGAGAAATATAAGTCGGACCAAGGAACTAGCCAAAAATGAACTGAACCCACAATACTCACAACAAAACCAGAGAAAGTCCTAGATATATTTTTACTATTTTTACGATCATTCTTTCTTTCTTTTCTTTTTTTAATTAAAAAAAAATTTAAGTCCTCTATTGTTCCTTTAATTTTCACTTTTATAACCTATTACTTTGCAAAAAAAAAAAAAAAGACCCTAGTTTTTTCTTCAGCAAACTTCATATATATATATATTTTATAATTTTTTGACCTTTTTTTTTTTCTTCTTCTTTTCTTTAACATTGTATTTTTGAAATTCCAAACTCTACTCTAGTTTTTTAATTTTAGCTTTTTGGTATATGTTATCAATTTTGTACCTATAGTTTTTTTATAATTTCTGTGACTTTTTTTTTTCTGTTTCTTTCTCTTCTTCTTTATATAACATTATATATCTGAAATTCCAAACTCTACTCTAGATTTTTAATTTCTGCTTTTTGGTATTTGATATCAATTTTGTACCTGTATTTTCTTTATAATTTTTGCAACATTGTTTTTGTTTGTTTGTTTGTTTTCTCTCTTTATGTTTCTTCTTCCTTTTTTTTAACATTGTATTTTTGAAATTCCAAACTCTACTCTAGATTTTTAATTTTTGCATTTTGGTATTAGTTATCAATTTTGTACCTGTATTTTCTTTATAATTTTCGCGACCTTGTTTGTTTTTCTTTGTTTGTTTTTTCTCTCTTTCTTTTCCTTCTTCTTTTCTTTAACATCGTATTTTTGAAATTTCAAACTCTACTCTAGATTTTTAATTTTTGCTTTTTGGTATTAGTTATAAATTTTGTACCTGTATTTTCTTTATAATTTTCGCGACCTTGTTTGTTTTTCTTTGTTTGTTTTTTCTCTCTTTCTTTTCCTTCTTCTTTTCTTTAACATCGTATTTTTGAAATTTCAAACTCTACTCTAGATTTTTAATTTTTCCTTTTATGTATTTGTTACCAATTTTGTACCTTTAAGAACCCAATCTTCAGGACCCATTTTTCACTAGGGAGTGAGATTACTGGCTTGACTGCTCTCTCTCCCTTTGGACTCTCCTTTTTCTCCACCAGGTCGACTGTGTCTCCTCCCTAACCCCTCTCTACTCTACCCAACTCTGTGAATTTCTGTGTGTTCCAGATGGTGGAGAACACTTAGGGAACTGATTACTGGCTGGATCTGTCTCCCTCCTTTTCATTCCCCCCTTTTATCCTTCTGGCCACCTCTGTCTCCTTCCTCCTTCTTCTCTTCTCTGTATAACTCCGTGAACATCTCTGAGTGGTCCAGTTGTGGAGTGCACATAAGGAAGTGACTACTGGCTACCCCACTCTCTCCACTATTGATTCCATCTCATCTCATTTGGATCACCTCTAACTCCCTCCTCCCTTTTCTCCTCTCCGTGTAACACTGTGAACCTCTCTGAGTGACCCTCACAGTAGAGAAACTTTTCATCTTTAACGTAGATGTTTTATCAATGGTGCTGTATAGAAGGAGAAGTTTTGAAACTACTGTAAAAATAAGACTCATAACTGGAAGCAGGAGGCTTAAGTCCAAAACCTGACTCCAGGGAACTCCTGACTCCAAGGAACATTAATTGACAGGAGCTCATCAAATGCCTCCATACCGACACTGAAACCAAGCACCACACAAGGGCCAACAAGTTCCAGGGCAAGACATACCAAGCAAATTCTCCAGCAACAAAGGAACATAGCCCTGAGTCTCAAGATACAAGCTGCCCAAAGTCACCCCAAAACCACAGACATCTCATAACTCATTACTGGACATTTCATTGCACTCCAGAGAGAAGAAATACAGCTCCACCCACCAGAACACCGACACAAGCTTCCCTAACCAGGAAACCTTGACAAGCCACCTGTACAAACCCACACACAGCCAGGAAAAGCCACAATAAAGAGAACTCCACAAACTGCCAGAATACAGAAAGGACACCAGAAACTCAGCAATTTAAACAGGATGAAGAGACAGAGGAATACCCAGCAGATAAAGGAACAGGATAAATGCCCACCAATCCAAACAAAAGAGGAAGAGATATGGAATCTACCTGATAAAGAATTCCGAATAATGATAGTGAAATTGATCCAAAATCTTGAAATTAAAATGGAATCACAGATAAATAGCCTGGAGACAAGGATTGAGAAGATGCAAGAAAGGTTTAACAAGGACCTAGAAGAAATAAAAAAGAGTCAATATATAATGAATAATGCAATAAATGAAATTAAAAACACTCTGGAGGCAACAAATAGTAGAATAACAGAGGCAGAAGATAGGATTAGTGAATTAGAAGATAGAATGGTAGAAATAAATGAATCAGAGAGGATAAAAGAAAAACGAATTAAAAGAAATGAGGACAATCTCAGAGACCTCCAGGACAATATTAAACGCTACAACATTCGAATCATAGGGGTTCCAGAAGAAGAAGACAAAAAGAAAGACCATGAGAAAATACTTGAGGAGATAATAGTTGAAAACTTCCCTAAAATGGGGAAGGAAATAATCACCCAAGTCCAAGAAACCCAGAGAGTCCCAAACAGGATAAACCCAAGGTGAAACACCCCAAGACACATATTAATCAAATTAACAAAGATCAAACACAAATAACAAATATTAAAAGCAGCAAGGGAAAAACAACAAATAACACACAAGGGAATTCTCATAAGGATAACAGCTGATCTTTCAATAGAAACTCTTCAAGCCAGGAGGGAATGGCAAGACATACTTAAAATGATGAAAGAAAATAACCTACAGCCCAGATTATTGTACCCAGCAAGGATTTCATTCAAGTATGAAGGAGAAATCAAAAACTTTTCAGACAAGCAAAAGCTGAGAGAATTCTGCACCACCAAACCAGCTCTCCAACAAATACTAAAGGATATTCTCTAGACAGGAAACACAAAAACGGTGTATAAATTCGAACCCAAAACAATAAAGTAAATGGCAATGGGATCATACTTATCAGTAATTACCTTAAACGTAAATGGGTTGAATGCCCCAACCAAAAGACAAAGGCTGGCTGAATGGATACAAAAACAAGACCCCTACATATGTTGTCTACAAGAGGCCCACCTCAAAACAGGGGACACATACAGACTGAAAGTGAAGGGCTGGAAAAAGATTTTCCATGCAAATAGGAACCAAAAGAAAGCAGGAGAAGCAATACTCATATCAGATAAAATAGACTTTAAAACAAAGGCTGTGAAAAGAGACAAAGAAGGTCACTACATAATGATCAAAGGATCAATCCAAGAAGAAGAAATAACAATTATAAATATATATGCACCCAACACGGGAGCACTGCAGTATGTAAGACAAATGCTAACAAGTATGAAAGGAGAAATTAACAATAACACAATAATAGTGGGAGACTTTAATACCCCACTCACACCTATGGATAGATCAACTAAACAGAAAATTAACAAGGAAACACAAACTTTAAATGATACAATAGACCAGTTAGACCTAATTGATATCTATAGGACATTTCATCCCAAAACAATGAATTTCACCTTTTTCTCAAGCGCACATGGAACCTTCTCCAGGGTAGATCACATCCTAGGCCATAAAGCTAGCCTTGGTAAATTAAAAAAAATAGAAATCATTCCAAGCATCTTTTCTGACCATAATGCAGTAAGATTAGATCTCAATTACAGGAGAAAAACTATTAAAAATTCCAACATATGGAGGCTGAAAAACACGCTGCTGAATAACCAACAAATCACAGAAGAAATAAAAAAAAGAAATCAAAATTTGCATAGAAACGAATGAAAATGAAAACACAACAACCCAAAACCTGTGGGACACGGTAAAAGCAGTCCTAAGGGGAAAGTTCATAGCAATACAGGCACACCTCAAGAAACAAGAAAAAAGTCAAATAAATAACCTAACTCTACACCTAAAGCAACTAGAAAAGGAAGAAATGAAAAACCCCAGGGTTAGTAGAAGGAAAGAAATCTTAAAAATTAAAGCAGAAATAAATGCAAAAGAAACAAAAGAGACCATAGCAAAAATCAACAAAACCAAAAGCTGGTTCTTTGAAAGGATAAATAAAATTGACAAACCATTAGCCAGACTCATCAAGAAACAAAGGGAGAAAAATCAAATCAATAAAATTAGAAACAAAAATGGAGACATCACAACAGACAACATAGAAATACAAAGGATCATAAGAGACTACTATCAACAATTATATGCCAATAAAATGGACAACGTGGAAGAAATGGACAAATTCTTAGAAAAGTACAACTTTCCAAAACTTGACCAGGAAGAAATAGAAAATCTTAACAGACCATCACAAGCATGGAAATTGAAACTATAATCAAAACTCTTCCAGCAAACAAAAGCCCAGGTCCAGACGGCTTCACAGCTGAATTCTACCAAAAATTTAGAGAAGAGCTAACACCTATCCTGCTCAAACTCTTCCAGAAAATTGCAGAGGAAGGTAAACTTCCAAACTCATTCTACGAGGCCACCATCACCCTAATACCAAAACCTGACAAAGATCCCACAAAAAAAGAAAGCTACAGGCCAATATCACTGATGAACATAGATGCAAAAATCCTTAACAAAATTCTAGCAATCAGAATCCAACAACACATTAAAAAGATCATACACCATGACCAAGTGGGCTTTATCCCAGGGATGCAAGGATTCTTCAATATCTGCAAATCAATCAATGTAATACACCACATTAACAAATTGAAAAATAAAAACCATATGATTATCTCAATAGATGCAGAGAAAGCCTTTGAGAAAATTCAACACCCATTTATGATAAAAACTCTCCAGAAAGCAGGAATAGAAGGAACATACCTCAATATAATAAAAGCTATATATGACAAACCCACAGCAAACATTATCCTCAATGGTGAAAAATTGAAAGCATTTCCTCTAAAGTCAGGAACAAGACAAGGGTGCCCACTTTCACCATTACTATTCAACATAGTTTTGGAAGTTTTGGCCACAGCAATCAGAGCAGAAAAAGAAATAAAAGGAATCCAAATTGGAAAAGAAGAAGTAAAACTCTCACTGTTTGCAGATGACATGATCCTCTACAGAGAAAACCCTAAAGACTCCACCAGAAAATTACTAGAACTAATCAATGAATATAGTAAAGTTGCAGGATATAAAATCAACACACAGAAATCCCTTGCATTCCTATACACTTACAATGAGAAAACAGAAAGAGAAATTAAGGAAACAATTCTATTCACCATTGCAACGGAAAGAATAAAATACTTAGGAATATATCTACCTAAAGAAACTAAAGACCTATATATAGAAAACTATAAAACACTGGTGAAAGAAATCAAAGAGGACACAAATAGATGGAGAAATATACCATGTTCATGGATTGGAAGAATCAATATAGTGAAAATGAGTATACTACCCAAAGCAATTTATAGATTCAATGCAATCCCTATCAAGCTACCAACAGTATTCTTCACAGAGCTAGAACAAATAATTTCACACTTTGTATGGAAATACAAAAAACCTCGAATAGCCAAAGCGATCTTGAGAAAGAAGAATGGAACTGGAGGAATCAACCTACCTGACTTCAGGCTCTACTACAAAGCCACAGTTATCAAGACAGTATGGTACTGGCACAAAGACAAAAATATAGATCAATGGAACAAAATAGAAAGCCCAGAGATAAATCCACGCACATATGGACACCTTATCTTTGACAAAGGAGGCAAGAATATACGATGGATTACAGACAATCTCTTTAACAAGTGGTGCTGGGAAATCTGGTCAACCACTTGTAAAAGAATGAAACTAGAACACTTTCTAACACCATACACAAAAATAAACTCAAAATGGATTAAAGATCTAAACGTAAGACCAGAAACTATAAAACTCCTAGAGGAGAACATAGGCAAAACACTCTCTGACATACATCACAGCAGGATCCTCTATGACCCACCTCCCAGAATATTGGAAATAAAAGCAAAAATAAACAAATGGGACCTAATTAAACTTAAAAGCTTCTGCACATCAAAGGAAACTATTAGCAAGGTGAAAAGACAGTCTTCAGAATGGGAGAAAATAATAGCAAATGAAGCAACTGACAAACAACTAATCTCAGAAATATACAAACAATTCCTACAGCTCAACTCCAGAAAAATAAATGACCCAATCAAAAAATGGACCAAAGAACTAAATAGACATTTCTCCAAAGAAGACATACAGATGGCTAACAAACACATGAAAAGATGCTCAACATCACTCATTATCAGAGAAATGCAAATCAAAACCACTATGAGGTACCATTTCACACCAGTCAGAATGGCTGCGATCCAAAAGTCTACAAGTAATAAATGCTGGAGAGGGTGTGGAGAAAAGGGAACCCTCTTACACTGTTGGTGGGAATGCAAACTAGTACAGCCACTATGGAGAACAGTGTGGAGATTCCTTAAAAAACTGGAAATAGAACTGCCTTATGATCCAGCAATCCCACTGCTGGGCATACACACTGAGGAAACCAGAAGGGAAAGAGACACGTGTACCCCAATGTTCATCGCAGCACTGTTTATAATAGCCAGGACATGGAAGCAACCTAGATGTCCATCAGCAGACGAATGGATAAGAAAGCTGTGGTACATATACACAATGGAGTATCACTCAGCCATTAAAAACAATACATTTGAATCAGTTCTAATGAGGTGGATGAAACTGGAGCCTATTATACAGAGTGAAGTAAGCCAGAAGGAAAAACACCAACACAGTATACTAACACATATATATGGAATTTAGAAAGATGGTGACAATAACCCTGTGTACGAGACAGCAAAAGAGACACTGATGTATAGAACAGTCTTATGGACTCTGTGGGAGAGGGAGAGGGTGGGAAGATTTGGGAGAATGGCATTGAAACATGTAAAATATCATGTATGAAACGAGATGCCAGTCCAGGTTCGATGCACGATACTGGATGCTTGGGGCTAGTGCCCTGGGACGACCCAGAGGGATGGTATGGGGAGGGAGGAGGGAGGAGGGTTCAGGATGGGGAACACATGTATACCTGTGGCGGATTCATTTTGGTATTTGGCAAAACTAATACAATTATGTAAAGTTTAAAAATAAAATTAAATAAAAAAAAAATAAATGAATCCAGATTTCTCATCAGAAGTCATGGAGGCCAAAAAGAAGTGAACTAACATTTTTTAGGTGATTAAAGAAAGAACTATCAACCCAAGATTCTATAAACAGCAAAAAAGACTCATCAGGAATTAAGGAGAAATAAACTCAATATCAAATGAAGGAAAATAAGACAATTAGTTGCCAGAAGACCTGCTTTTAAAAATTGCTAAAAGAAGTTCTTCAGATAGAAGGGAAATTACATACCAGAAGGAAAATTGGAACATCAGTACTGAAGGAAGAGCATCAGAAATGGTAAACATCTGGGTAAATATAAAAGCCTATTTTCCTCTTGAGTTCTTTAAAAATCTTTTGATGGCTGAAAGCAAAAATTGTAACACTCTCTAGAGGGATTTTCAATGTATATACTTGCAATGTATTAAAAATCTAAAATATAAACTGAGGAGAAAAGGGACCTAATAGTGGCAGGAATTCTATAGTCTACTTGAAATGGTAAAATATTGATTATAATAGATTGACTCTAAGAAAGGTTTAAAAGGTATATTGTAATCCATAGAGCAACTGCTAAAAACTGTAAAAAGAGATGTATTAAATAATACAACAGATAAAATAGAACACAAAAAGTTTTAAATAACACAAAAGAAGAGAGGCAAGGGAAAACAAAAACATAAAAACAAATAATAAAACACATCAGAAAGTATATTAAATATAAGTTGCTTAAATGTACAAGTTAAAAGACAAGAGGTTTTTCAAAACAGATACTAAAAAATATGACCCAGCTATATACTGTTTACCTCAGTTATAATGGCATGGGCAGATTAAAATTTAAAGAATGAAAGAAGATACACTATGTAAACACTAGACAAAAGAAAGCTTGATTGGCTTTATTACTGTTAGAAAAAGTAACTTCAGAGTCAAGAAAATTATTAGGGATAAAGAGGAACATGACATAATGATAAAGGATCAGTTCACCAAGAAGACATAACAATCTCCAACAACAGAGCTTCAAAATATATGAAGCAAAATCTGAAAGAACTGAAGGGGAAAGTAGACAAACTGACAATTGCAATTGGAGAATTCGATAGTTTTGTTTCACTAATAAAAGGAATGAGTTAGATAGAAGATCGACAAGGACACTAATACAGACTGAATAACATATCAACCAACTGAATCTAATTGAAATTTAGAGAGTATTTCACCCAAAAAGAGCAGAATGTACATTCTTTTTAAATATACAAGGAATATTCACCAATAAGGACCATATACTGGATCATAAAACAAACCTTAAAAAGTAAAAGAATTGAAATAAAGTATGTTCCCTGATGGTAATGGATTTAAACCAGAAATCATAACAGGACCATAAAGGAAATACCTCTAATGCTTGAAAGCTGAAAAAAAAAAAAAAGATTCCAAATAATCCATAGGAGAATCCATAAGTGCATCCAGAGAAAGTCTAAAGAGGAATTAGAAAATATTTTCAATTAAATAAAGTTAAATTACAGCATATCAAAATCTGTAGGATGAAGCTAAAGCAGTACTTAAAGAGAACATTAAATAAATGCTTATAGTAGAAAAAATTCTCAAATCAATAATACAGGCCTCTACCTCAAGAAACTAGAAAAGTCAGGGTAAATTAACCAAAGTAGGCTTAGTGACTAAACAACAACAGGGCTAAATGAGGGAGATAATAAATATAAGCATGAATTGCAAATGAAACTGAAAACAGAAAAATAACAGAGAAAATCAATGAAATAAAAAAACTGGTTTATTGAAAGATAAATAAAAATAGCAAACCTCTTACAAACTTGACAAGAAAGAAAAAAAAACCTATATCAGGAACGAAAGAAGAGACAGATAACCTGAATTGTTCTATAATTGCTGCTGCTGCTAAGTCACTTCAGTCGTGTCCGACTCTGTGAGACCCCGTAGACGGCAGCCCACCAGGCTCCCCCGTCCCTGGGATTCTCCAGGCAAGAACACTGGAGTGGGTAGCCATTTCCTTCTCCAATGCATGAAAGTGAAACGTGAAAGTGAAGTCGCTCAGTCGTGTCTGACCCTCAGCAACCCCATGGACTGCAGCCTTCCATGCTCCTCCATCCATGGGATTTTCCAGGCAAGAGTACTGGAGTGAGGTGCCATTGCCTTCTCCACTGTTCTATAATTAACTGCTAAATAAATTGAATTAGTAGTTTAAAACCTTCTGAAAATAATTCCACAGACCTAGATGGCTTTGCTGGCAAATTCTACCAAATAAAAGATGAGATAATATTGATTCTACCCAATCTTTCTCTGTAAAGAGAAAAGGAGAGACCACTCCTCAATTTACTTTATGAGACTAGCATCACCTTGATTACAAAACAAGGCAGAGATAATACAGCAAAGAAAACTACAAATCAATATAGTTTTTCATAAATGCAAAAATCCTTAATAGAATATTAACAAGTCAAATTCAGCAATATGTATAAAGGATAATATACCATAACCAAATGAATTTTATCCTGGGAATGTAAAGTTGGTTCTATATTGATAAATCAATGTAATCTACCATATAAACAGTTTAATAAAGAAAAACCATATGATGATACCAATTGATGCAGAAATGGCACTTGAGAAAATTCAACATTCATTCATGAAAAGAAGTCTTAGCAAAATAAGAATATAAGGAAACTTCCTCTTCCTGATGAAGGGCATTTATAAAAACCTACAACTAACATCATACTTAATGATGAAAAACTGAAAGCTTTCTCTCTAAGACCAGGAAAAACACAAAACTCTCACAACACCTATTCAGCATTATATGGAAGTCTTAGCCATTGCAAGAAGGCAAGAAAAAGAAATGAAAACGTCATATAAATTAGAAAGGAAGAAGTAAAACTGTCACTATTTTCATACAACATGATTGTCTACATAGAAAATCCCAAGAAATAGATCCCCAAAATTAGCACTCTTAGATCTCACATGAGCTTAGCAAGGTCACAGGGACAAGGTCGACACATAAACATCAATCATATTCCTAAACACTAGCAATGAAGAATTGGAAATCCTCCCCCCACCAAATTCTTAAATACCATTTGGAATTCCAATATTCCAAAAAATTGAAATACTTAACAAATTTTTACAGGACCTGTATACTGAAAACTGCAAAACACTGGGGAAAGAAATCAAAGCAGACCTAGATAAATGGAGATATACATCACAGTCATGGATCAGAAGACTCAACATTATAAAGATTTAAATTCTCCCCAAAGGGATGTTTAGATTTACTGCAATATAAATCAAAAATCCAGCAGGAATTTTTGTAGCTATAGACAAGCTGATTCATAAATTTATATCAAATGGCAAAGAACTAGAATACCAAAACAATTTTGGAAAAGAAAAATCACACTGGAGAAATCTAATTACACAATTTAAAGACTTATTACAGGAATAGAGACAGTGCAGTACTGGAGGAAAGATAGGCATATCAATTAAAGGACAGAATATAAAGGCCAGAAATAGACCTTAATTAATTTTGATAAAGGTGCAAAGGCAATTCATTGGAGAAGGGACAGTTTTTTCAACAAATGGTGTTGTAACAATTGGTTAACTGTATGAAAAAAAGTGAGGGGGGGGGGACCTTGGCCTAAACCTTTATATAAAAATTAACTCAAAATGGACCATAATCTAAATGAAATATATAAAATCATACAATTTTTAGAAAGGAATACAGTGTGTAAATAATTGTGACCTGAGAGTAGGCAAATATTTCCTAGACAAAACACCAAAAGTAAGATGCACTTACAAAATGAAAAATTGGATTTCAGTGAAATTTCAAAACTTTTGTTCTGTGAAAGGCACTCTTAGGATAATGAAAATTCAAGCTACAAACTGGTAAAAAAAAAAAAAGTTGGCAAGTCACATTTATTACTCAAAAACATAATTTAAAATGGGCAACAAACTTGAACATAAGCGTCATTAGAGAGGATACACAAATGGCAAATAAGCACATGAAAAGTCTTTAACATCATTAGCCAGTAGAGAAACACAAATTAAAACTACAATGAAATACCAACACACATCTAGTAGAATAACTAAAAAATGAAAAAATTATAAAACCCCAAACAGTAAGAGTGGTTTCTTATAAAATAAATCAAACATCTACCATATGACACAACAATCTCATTCCTAAGTAATTATCCTAGAGAAATAAAAACTCATGTTCACACAAAAACCTATACACGGAAGTTTGTAGCAGCTCTGTTCATAGTCACCAAACATGAGTTTACTCAGTGAATGGGTAAACAACGGTGGTTCACCCACACAGTGGAATTCTACTGAGCGTAACAACTTGGATGAGTCATAAGGCATTATGCAGAATGAAGGAAGCCAGTCTCAAAGGTTCCACACTGTACGATTCCACTTATAAGACATTGTGTCAAAGACAAAACTTTGGCATGGAGCACAGATCACTGGCTGCCAGGGATTCAGGGTGGGGTAAAAGTGTGACTACAGTCAAAATACCAACCAGGGCTTGCTTTTAGGTCTGGGAGCTCATTCGAAAGCTCAGTAGAAAAATAAACAACCAAGAGTTGTCAAGAACATTCTGAAAATGATGAGTAATAAAGGTGGACTTGCCCTATGAACACGAAAATGCATCATATAACTACAATAATTTGGAGTATATCAGTGAAACACAAGTAAACTCACAAATCATTGAAAAAGTATAGACCATCCTCAAATAGATCCAAATACAATTGGAAATTTAACATATGGCAGCGAGAGGACATGAGCTTCCCTGGTGGTTCAGTGGTAAAGAATCCACCTGCAATGGGGGAGACGTGGATTCAATCACTGGGTTAGGAAGATTCCCTGGAGGAGGAAATGTCAACCCACTCCAATATTCTTGCCTGGGAAATCCCATGGGCACAGGAACCTGGCAGTCTACAGTCCACAGGGTCATAAAAGAGTCGGACACAGCTCAGTGATGAAACAACAAGAGGACATGCTCATAAACAGGTTAAAAAGCAGATTCATTCAATAAATAGTTTGGGAACACTTGAGTATCTCTCTGGGGAAGAAAAAACTGTATCCACTTCCTCTACATCAATAAATTTCAAATCAATGAATGATTTAAATTAAGAATAAAATGAAACCATTAAAGTTCTAGAATAAGTTTTTTATAATTTTAGAGTGAAAAAGGCATTTTTCACTATGCCATACACATTAGAAGTCATAAAATAAAAGACTAATACATTGGGCTACTTAAATGTTTTTTGAACTGGTAAAATAAAAAGTTTTTTAATCAAATAAAAACTCAGGAATTACTTAAGATACATATTACAGAAAAGGGGCTAATTTCTGTAATATATAAAGAGCTCCTAACTGATAAGAAAAAGACCAACTATCTAACACAGAATTTTATTAATATGTGAATACATAGCTAATAGAAAAAGAAAATATGTTCAACTTTCTTAATAATAAGATAAATGCAAAATAGAACTGTAAGATAACTACTTGTATATGCCAGACCACATGAATAAAATAATACAATAGTATAATGTTTGGGTAAGAATGTGAGGAAACAGACACTTTCATATGATGTTGCTTGGAATGTAATTTAATTCAGCATTTATCCATCAGCAGAGTGTTGATTAAATCAAGTGTGGTTACATTCATTCTGTTGACTACCAGCTCCCAACTCAAGCCTTTTCTTTGCTGTCTTAAAGGAAAACTTCTCTCCTGGAATTCCATAGGGACTTTTGTGCTCCACCAGCTCTTTGCTTATCTATCACTTTCTCAGTGGGTCTTTCCTGGTCTACCAGCTTAACATTGCACCCACTTCCTTGGATACCAAGGAGATCAAATCAGTCAATCCTAAAGGAAATCAACTCTGAATATTCACTGGAAGAGCTGATGCTTAAGCTGAAGCTCCAATACTTTGGCCACCTGATGCAAAGAGCTGTCCCATTGGAAAAGACCCTGATGCTGGGAAAGATTGAGGGCAGGAGGAGAAGGGGATGACAGAGGATGAAATGATTAGATGGCATCATCAACTCAATGGACATGAGTTTGAGCAAACTCTGGGAGATAGTGAAGGACAGGAAGATTGGCATGCAGCAGGCCATCATGTTGCAAAGAGTTGGACACGACTGAGCAACTGAATAACAACCTTTGTTGTTTCTGCTTTGTTTTTCTTAATGGTGCACACCACCATCTGACTTACTATAGATATATTTTTCATAAGTTATTGTCCATGTCTCCTCTTCAGAATTCATCAAAAAGATCTACTCTGTCTTTAGCACCTGGAATGATGCTTAGGCATATAGTAGCTGCTCAGTAAAGCTACTTATTAAGAATGAGGCAGCTCTGTATGTACTAATAGAAAACAATCCACAAGTTATAGTGTTACATTGAAAAAGTAAGATACAAATGTATGAAGTATGCTACATTGCACAAGAGAAAAGAAAGGAAAAAGTGTCCTTCACTGGAAGGGTCCATGAGAAATGGTAACATGTTGACCTCTGGGAGGCTGATTGGATAAAGGGGGGTGGGAAGTGGGGGAGGGAGATTTCCTTTTTACTGTATAGTTTTTCTACCTTTTCAGTTCTTTATCTTGTATTACCCCTTCAAAGTTTGTATGATTTATAGTTTAAAAATACATAACAATTTTAAAATATGAAAGTCCTCTAACCCACAATACCAGTTCTAGAAACTTATCCTAAGTACGTAAAAACTGCTCAAGAATAATCATAGAAATGTGGATAGAAAAAAACCTGGAAACGACACAATTACCTAATAGTAGCTTGTTGTTGTTCAGTGGCTAAGTCGTGTTTGATTCTTTGCAACCCCATGGACTACAGCATGCCAGGCTCCCCTGTCCTTCACTATCTTCCAGTGAAAGTGAAAGTCACTTAGTCGTGTCCAGCTCTTTGCAACCCTGTGGACTATATAGTCCATGGGATTCTCCAGGCCAGAATACTGGATTGGGTAGCCTTTCCCTTCTCCAGGGGAATCTTCCCAACCCAAGGACTGAACCCAGGTCTCCCGCATTGCAGGTAGATTCTTTACCAGCTGAGCTACCAGGGAAGTCTTACTACCTCCTAGACTTTGTTCAAATTCATGTCCATTGAGTCAGTGACAATATCTAACCATCTCTTCCTCTGCCAGCCCCTTCTTCTTTTGCCTTTAATCTTTCCCAGCATCAGGGTCTTTTCCAATAGTAGGTTAAGTCCTTGCGAAGAACTACTGTACAGCTGTTAAAATACATGTATTTGTGCTGATTTAAGGTTCACAGTATTTTGCTGGTTCAAAATGATACTTTTTGAGTGTGTATGAAAATGTGTGAGTGTTCCCTGGATTTAGGGGGGATATTTACTATCTGCACATTTTTGTACTGATAGCATTTTTATAATAAATGACTTTTGAGATCAAAACAAAGACAATGGGAAAAAGTCACTTCTTCAACAGAAAATTTTATAAGATAAAACATGCAAAATAAATTATTTCTCTTTATAATTATTTTAAATGTTTCTTTAAATTTCAAGCTACCAAAAAAAAAAAAAAGAAAGAAAGAAAGAAAATACTTTCATGTTACAGAGAAAATACAATGTCTCTAAATACAATGTCTCTTTCATTCAAACCTTGCAGTGCTGAAGGCCATGCTCTTCAACCAAGAAAGAAAGCACTCTTGCCATGATCTCAGCTATTAATTTTGGGCATAAGACAGCAAGAAATCAAGTAATAATGAGTGTGGTTATAATAGTTAACATTTACTGCATGCTTAATTTGTGCCAGGCACTGCTCTAAATTAATGCTTTTATGCACAGGAACTCAGAGAATGTCCCCACCAGCACCAAGAGGGAGGCGGAGATACACCCCACTGCCCTTCACAGATGAGGAAAATGAGACAGATTTTTCAAAAATCATCCTAAGACCCTGCACAGCTCCTGGGTACCCTTCTCGTTGGGTCTCACCCCCTGCACTGCCATTACCTGGTAATCTGTCCATCTCTTCAAACAGGCCATGCAAGTTTTCAAAATCCCAGTCAGCTGTGGATTTCCAGCCTAGCACAGTTTGGAAACACAGCATATGCTATTGAACCTTTGTTTACAGAATCCATGTGAATGACAAAGGAAGAAAGAGCTCCCAACCAGGGCAGCCCAGCACCTGAGAGATGCTCCCTGCAGGACCCCCCTTGGAGGAAAGGTCCTCACAAGGGACTCCCAGGAGAGAAGGCCAACCTGCACTCTAACTAGGAAACGCTATGGACTGTGAGGTTCCCCAGCTCCTCCCAATTTATAGCATGTGCATGCAGAATTACAAATCTTAAAACTGCAGATACTAGAGGCGCATATTTCATCACTCTCAGCGCTGCATATTTATAATTTAGCGGTGTGTAAAAATTCATAAAGGCACAACTAGTGGTTGGTTAATGACAGTTACTGTGGCAGCCCATATTTAGTGTATTTTTCACGTCACGGAAACCTGGACTGGGAACAGAATGCCACATTCATAAAACAGGTGATGACAAGGGGCTTTGTGACAAAACGCTGCTAGACGCACAAAGGCTGTCCCCTCTACTGTCAGTGGGAGGCGTGCTGCTCCAAAAAGGAGACCTGAGGGGAGATTCAAGGGCGAGTCAGAGGCATCTCTCGGAGCCAGATGCATGGGAGCCCACTGCCAGCCCGGCTTCAAAAAGAAAAGCTTTCTGATGGAGAATAATTAAAGTGAGAGACCCCCAAGAGAAAGCGGTCGATGCTATTGCTGTATTGACAAATGCATAATTTTATCTTGGAAAAAGAAATCCCCTGCCTTTCCAAAAGTGAGTCCTGAAATAGCTGCCTTTCAAGGACCAGCGTCCTAATTGAGTTTTTATTCATCAGTGGCTGCAGATGAGCCAGAGCTGGTCCTGGAAGTTTATCCCCGAAGCCGCAGCTCTGGTCTCACAGCTCATCAGTTCTAGGCATTGGGTGACATGGAGCCAGGCCCAGGGGCCAGGAAAGCCTGCGGCCCAGCCCCCTCATGAAGCTCAGAACAGCTCAGCCCTGGGTGGGGCTGGGAAGGTCGGGGGTCTGATGCTGCAGGAGGTAAGAAATGGCTGGGAGGCAGTGAAAAAGGGTATGGAAGCTTTGCAGCAGACACCCCAGGAGCATCCCTCCTGCCCCCAGCACCCGTCATCTCTGCCCTGCCCTGTCCTCCAAAGATGATGAAGAGCTTTGGCTTTTCCTGTCCTATCCATACTAGCTTCCTAGGTAGCTCAGTGGTAAAGAATCCACCTGCCAAGGCAGAAGATGCAGGTCTGATCCCTGGGTCAAGAAGATCCCCTGGAGAAGGAAATGGCAACCCACTCCAGTATTCTTGCCTGGGAAATCCCATGGACAGAGGAGCCTGGTGGGCTATAGTCCATGGGGTCACAAGACTCAGACATGACTTAGCAACTCAACAACAACAGAAACAACATCCATACTCTGGGGAAGAGGTGATGGGACTTCAGGCTGATGTCATTACATCCATCTGTATCCTAAGCACTAGGTCACACTTTGGGTGCTGCCCGTCCAGGCTGAGAGGGTTCACCCCAGGTCCCACCTGGCAAAAACACCATGATTACTGACAAGGGCTGAGAAACCATAAGACTCCCTTGTACTCCCCAGTCACAAAGTCAAGGGATTTGATAAACAGATTCATCTACTTTCACTTAGTACAACAATTAAAGCAGATCGTATTTTCAAACCATCACCCTTGAACAAGTCAAACCACACTACAAATCAAAAAAGAATAATTAAAACCTACACTTCTCACGATACCACAGAGTAAGGCAATTACAAGGCACTTCTAATGAGCAATTTATGTAATTTAAAAAGTCAGACCCATAATAGGCAAAGAATGCTTGAGTGAATTACTGCTGGTGACTCCGTGCCCTTTGATCCTCCTGCCTGGGCCCTGCCCGCTGTGACTTCTCTGTCGTCTTCTGCTCGTATTTCCAGGCGCCTGGATAATGGCCACAGAAGATTTTCTGCATCAGCTGAGACTGTGCCTCATACTTAGAAAGCACATTTAATACCAAGTTGTATAAAGGATGGTGGGTAATTGCTGCTCGCATCCAATGTGAGCGCTGTATCTCATCTATGATATGCAATTTAGAAGCTATATTCTAGTAAGAGAACTTTATGACTCGCTGTCATGATAAATAAAAGTTTATGGCATAATGGAATTAATATTTACTTTGAGTGCAACACAGACTATTCAAATAAAGTTGTTCTGGAATCACTTTATACCACGAGAGTTGGAAAATGTCGCCAGCCGACAACAGGACTTGAATTCGCTCCCCCTTATCGCCCAGCTGATGACTGACAATCTTTCCGTTTTCTGGTTCAATCTGTTTTTGGACAATTTTGTAAACAATGACTGTAGTTAAAACGTTGGTGTTGGGTATGATGCGTGAGACGTGGAAGGGGGTCTGCTAAGCTGGCAGCATGTGAAGGGGTGGGGGAGGAGGAGAAGAGAAGAAAGAAGCGGGGAGTGGATGGAGCTATGGGAGGGCTGGAGCAGCCTCGGAAGAAAGGAAAGGATGTGTTCTGAGTGAGTCTCTCTAATGCCACTGTTTTCATAAGGGCATCTGTGACTCACTGGACATTCAGTCTGTTGCTTTTATGTGAAGGAAATTTGTTTAAAAAAGAATACTATCTCACATCTAAATTCTGCAGCAGGTGCTAAATTCTCACATAACAATACAGCAAGCAGTTCTCTTACTTATTCCTAAGTAAATAAGTAAGAAATTACTTATTCCTAAATTATAATCTACCAAAGGTGCAGGAAGAATTTATAGCTGTTCTGAAGTGAGTCAGAATCATGGCATGTTTACCATGAAGCTCCTAGCACTGAAGTTCCAGGACGTCCCCACCACCCCCCAGCCCAGTGTTGAATGGACAGACCCCTTTCAAGATGCCAGACCTAATTTTATCTTCATTATCTTGAATTTATATAAGACCCCCAATTGTACTAGCTTCACACCCCATTAAATTGGCATCTGCCCCTGATCAGAAATAAACTCACATTTCAAAGCAAAACACAACAAACCCCTAAGAGGAGTGGGTGGGGCTGGAACCTCTCGGGGTCCTTGGCATGGATGTTCTTGATGACACGAGTGGGGTTGGGGCAGTGCCGCCTGAAGGTGATGGGAAGGGGAAGGAGATGCAGGGCTTCATCTGAAGGGTCCAGGAGACTAGGGCACAAAGGCCAGCTTCCGACCCAGGGGAGCCGCTGGCTGCCAGGCAGGCTGGATGCTCTCCGAGTCTGAGTCATCAGCAGCAGGAGGCAAGTTGCCCAGACTATAAACAAGTGGAGAATTCCAGAGAAAGCAGGAATTAGTGGGGCGGGCCAGAGTCCCCACCCTCTCCCCCTGCCTAGTCCCTATGAGTCACATGTAGGATTGTCGTGATCAGGGAGACTGCTGATGATGCTGTCACAGGGCCAAGTCTGAAGCTCTTGCTCAGACATTGAGATGATTTTAATAATATGTGGATGCAAAAAGCACCTTTAATATAAAGAAATCACGTCATGGTTTCATACACTTTTTGCTATGAAGGATAGTTTACTATTGGTCTTCTCAATGACCAAGTTATAAACACACAGTGAACTGGGTAAAGACCCGAGTCTTTATGCCTCTAGCTCAATTTTTTTTTATTTTTTAAAAATAATTTTATTTATTTGTTTATGGCTGCACTGGGTCTTTGTTGCTGCAAGGACTTTTCTTCAGTTGCAGTGATCAGGGGCACAATCAGGATAGTATTTAGTTGTGGTGAGTGGGCATCTCATTGCAGTGGCTTCTCCTGTCTCAGATCACAGGCTTTAGGGCACCTGGGCTTCAGTAGCTGTGGTTCCCAGGCTCTAGAGCACAGGCTCAGTAGCTGTGGTGCACAGGTTTAGTTGCTCCAAGGCATGTAGGATCTTCCCAGACCAGGGATTGAACCCATGACTCCTACATTGGCAGACAGATTCTTTACCACGGAGCCAGCAGGGAAACCCCAGTTCATATTGTGAAATAGAATTTTCAGATATTTTGAAGATGGGGAACCCAGCCCAGAGAGGGGACAGTACTTCTTAAGATCACACAGCAAGTCGGTAGAGAGAGGCAAGATGCGAACCTGAGACATCTGACTCTGCTACAGTGTTGTTGTTGTTCAGCTGCCCAGTCGTGTCCGACTCTTTTTGACCCCATGGACTGCAACACGCGAGGCCTCCCTGTCCCTCACCATCTCCCGGAGTTTGCCCAAGTTCATATTCATTGCATCGGTGATGCCATCCAGCCATCTCATCCTCTCACATCCCCTTCTCCTTCTGCCCTCAATCTTTCCCAGCATCAGAGACTTTTCCAATGAGTCGTTTGCTTGCATCAGATGACTAAAATACTGGAGCTTCAGCTTCAACATCAGTCCTTCCAGTGAATATCAGAGTTGATCTCTCTTAAGACTGACTAGCTTGATCTATTAAAGTAGCCCCTTCCTTAAAGCAAGTGACCTCCTTAGGACACTGCTGGAGAAATAAGGAGCCAGCTGTGCATCCAGACATCCTGAACCTGGTTGGCCATGGAGGAAACTGGAATGCTAACTGCTCAGGAGTTCTCGTTTTGAATGCTTTGGTGTTTCCATCTCAGCGCATGAGTCCAGACTCACCCATCTCTCTGAGATGGTCCCTGAGTACATTTCTGAGGCCCTCAGTCAAGGATTTGTAGGCTCCAGAACTTAGCACAATGCCTGGCATATCACAGGTGCTTAATAAAAGTTTGACAGATAAACAACTTAGTAGGTGGTACTAGTGGTAAAGAACATACCAACAGGTGCAGGAGATGCAAGTTCAACTCCTGGGTCAGGAAGATCCCCTAGAGGAGAACACGGCAACCCACTCCAGTATTCTTGACTGGAGAATCCCATGGACAGAGTAGGCTGGTGGGAGTCCATGGGGTCACAAAGAGTTGAACACGACTGAAGCAACTTAGCACAAACACATAGAATGTATTGATACATCTATAAAAGATTCCTCAGAAGTGATAAAATATACAACACTTTTGGTACTCCAGGGCCATTTGGGAACAATGCTCTAGAATTTCCTCTGTAGCAAGTGAGAGGAATTCTGAGCCTATAGATGAAAAAAAGGTACCTGTGTAAACAGACTCCTGGGAGAGAGGGTGGCATGCACTTTCTCAGAGAGAGTTACCAGTCCCATTTCAATTAACAGGCAGAGAAAACTGTCCTCTCAGGCTGAAAAAATCTATTCCCGGCAACTCCAGGAGTCCTGGGCAGAACCTGTCTGTGGCCCTTTCTAGAGCAGAAAGCATCTTTGCTACAAGAAGGAGGGGAGCTGTATTGCACATGAGCATCCTGGGGTGAGGGGACCATGCATCTCTGGGGAAGGCCAGGAAGGAATTTAGCCCCCACAGCTGTGCTCAAGACCCCTGCCATGTTTCCCTGACTCTTGCTGTGGACCTCCCCCAAAGGAAGCCCACCCATTCCTCAGCCCTGGAGCTCTCTGTCCAACCACATCCCAGTGAGTCTTCCTTGAGAACCCTCCCCTGTAAGTTCCCTACAGACACCAGCCTAAAAGCACAACCACGACATCTTTACAATGGTCTTTGTTTATTTCAGATTCCAAAATGTCTGAGTTGATTTTATTTCAATGAAAAGGACTGCTCTGCATCACACTACAGACACATACAGAACTGTCCCTGATAAGGGTGATGATCTGGTGCAGGGGATGGGAGGAAACGGTAAACATTAAATCAAAGTGACTTGGCTTCCAGCCACGATGAAGTGACTGATGCTGGACCTGCCCTCCCGCTGGAAACAAACATAAAACTCGATGAAAATATCTGAGGCTACTCTTTACAGGCACTGGATGACAGGCAGTTCAGGACTGTGATCCTATAAGAAACAAAACACACAAGGTGAGCCCTACATCAGCCGGATTTCTGGACCATTACGCAGGGAGGTAGGGTCCTAGCTCAGCATGGCAGCCAACCTAATCAGAAAAGGTGAAAATCAGAATTTGGGACTGCTGAAGCAGACAGAATTTGTAGGTCTGAGCCCTAGAGAGAAGGGAGATGTATGGAAGGAAGTCTGCTTGGAGGTTCCTGGGTGGGAGGGGTACTGAGTTGAGGGCAGAGCTGCCCATAAGCAGGGCAAGATTCTATTAATAGATACTATAGCACTGAAAGCTAAACAGTGGTACTGGAGGTCATGCAGGGCTGCGGAGACCTTGAATTATGAAACAGCCAGATGTGAGAACTGTCACTGGGGACCTGCAACATTCACTGAAGACTCCAGAAAGCCCAGGCTTAAGAGAAAGGACCACCCACTTGCACAAGTGGCAGAACCTTCAACTAGGTGCAAAGCCAAAACAGACCCACCCTAACAAAAGAGTAGAACCAAGTCATCTGTCAGAACAAAAATCAATATGCTTTACAGAAAACAACACAATCCAGACTCCCTACAACATAAGTTCCATAATATCGAGAGTATACCATGTTCATAGATTGAAACTGGGAGGGGGGAATTGCTTTAACAAAATTAGGATCTTTCTGAATATAGTTTTGCAGTTTCTTTCCCCATTGGTCCTCCATCCTGGTCGAAACCATAGTCCCATCAGGCATCTGGCACAGATAACCACTTCCTCTTCAAAGTTCCTCTCACTTTGCATCCAGGTCATCATACTTTTCTTGTTCTCCTCTCTCATGGGTCCCTTTGTCCCCTTTCCCTGTGCTGGCTCTCCCTATTTCTTCCAGACTACCAAATGTTTTAGATGTCATAGTGTTTCAATCTTTGGACATTTTCTTTCCTTTGTACTCCTTCTCTCAGTGGTCATCCATGCTTACAAAAATCTGTATCTCTGGTCTGACTGCTCCCCTGAAATCCAGATCATGCCGTCAATAGCTTACTCAACATCCACACTTGGATGTTGCATTTAATGTGGTTGAAACATATCTCCTAATTTTCTACCCCAAGCCTTCTCCTCTCTTATGATTCTCTATGTCCATTAATGGCACCATCCTTTATCCAGTTGCTTAGTCTGCAACCTGGGAATCATCTTATGGATTTTTTTCCCCCTTTATCACACATTCGAGTTATCCACAAGTTCTACCAACAATATCTTCAAAATGTATCCCCTGTCAGCTCACTTCTCATCACCTCCACTGCTGCTAAAGTAACTGAGCCACCATTTTCTCTTATCTGGAATACTGAAAAGTGGAGCAATAGTATAATGAGATAGAGGCATGAGCACTGAAGTCAAACAGCATGAGGCCAAACACTTGACTTGCCACTCGAAAGTTGCATGAAGTGAAAGTGTCAGTTGTTCAGTTGTGTTTGACTCTTTGTGACTCCATGGACTGTAGCCTGCCAGGCTCTTTCGTCCATGGAATTCTCTAGGCAAGAATACTGGAGTAGGTAGCCATTCCCTTCTCCAAGGGATCTTCCCAACCCAGGGACCAAACCCAGGTCTCCTGCATTGCAAGCAGATTCTTTACCATCTGAGCTACCAGGGAAGCCCCACTAGCTACATAACCTTGAGCAAAATACTTAATCTCTCTCTGGCTCATTTTCCATCACTAAAGTGGAGATCCTATAGTACCTACCTCACTCAGAAGACTGGTACAAAAGACTCTGAGTCAAGGGTCCTAAAAGACTCACTCCCTGTGACTCTTCTCACTTGCTCTGATGAAGCAGGTTGCTGTGTTTTGAGTGTGAACTACAGAGGTCCACATGGCAGAAAACTGAGGTGACATTCAGAAAACAACTAGTGAAGAACTGAAGCCCTCAGTCCAACAGCTCATGAGAAACTGAATCCTCCCAATAACCACATGAATGAGCTCGGAAAATCTGAACCCAGTTGAGATGACCACAGCCTTGGATGTCATCCGGACTGCAGCTTTGGGAGGGACCCTGAGCTGAAGGACCCAGCTAAACCATGCCTGGATTCCCAGCCCACATAAATGGTTAGGCAATAAATGTGGCTGTTGTAAGTCACTGAGTTTTGGAGTAATTTCTTACACAGAGGTAGGTAACTAATGGGGCTTCCCAGGTGGCACAGTGGTAAAGAATCTACCTGCCAATGCAGGAGATGTAAGGGACACAGGTTCAATCCCTGGGTTGGGAAGATCCCCTGGAGTAGAAAACAGAAACCCACTCCAATATTCTTGCCTGAATAATTCCATAGGTAGAGGAGTCTGGTGGGCTACAGTCCATAGGGTTGCAAAGAATTGGGACACGACTGAGCACACACACACATAGGTAACTAATATACCCTGCCTTCTTTGAGGCCCTGGTCACCTCCTGGATTGTTTCTGTCCCTTATCAGTCTTCCCTGCTGCCAGTAAGCTATACAAGGGCATGGATACTATCTATTTCACTTCTGAATCCCCAGGAACTAGAACTGTGTCATGGCAAGCGCTCAATAAATATTTGTTGAATAGATGAATAAATATCACACAGTGATCACACAGTGGGCCTTTTCCTGTGTGACTGTGTGATGTTGAAATGACAAACACCTGGAAGTAATTTGGAAAAGAATTCTTAATCTACACCCCTGATTCACAGTACCACTAGCCATTCAATCAGCCAGCGTGGATCAGAACTCTGCCAGGCACCACGGTGCAGACTGGAAAGAAACATGGAGCAAACCTTTCCCTGAAGGAGTTACACTTTGGTTTAAAGGAAAAAGTCAGCTCATGAAAATGTGTAGAGGGGTTTAGTTTTCAGTCCTGGGCCACTGACAGAAATATTTTACATGGAGATGCGTGGGTCCTCTGTGACACTGAGCCACTGGCATCAGCCATGTGCAAGTGCTGCCCCGCATGTGTAAACCTCCAATCCCCGGAGAGGTAGGTGCCACTATGATCCCCGTTTTACAGACAGAAAAACAATGCAGAAAGGAGTTAAACAGCTGCTTGTGGTCACAGGATGGGTAAATACTGAAGCTGGTGCTTTGACACCTGAAGGCTGTGAGTGCAGGCCATGCCCCGCCCACACACGATGATTGGCCCATGCCCCACATACACACACGATGATTGGCCAGGCAGCCAGGAGGAGGCGGGGTGTGAGCGGAGGAAAGTTGACACCAGAATGACCTTGGAGACCAGGTCAAGTCTGGAGAGAAGTTATGGGGCAACCTGTGACCAAGGGCCTTGGCCTCAGAGGCCATTAGGGGAAGGACTCTTAGAGTCGCTGCCCAGGGAGAGAGGCCGTCGTCCCTTTATCCAGGTTCATAAGGCACAGGGATAAAATGAAATACCTGCTTATTAACGTCTGACAAGAAATCACTACTCCAGGGACCAGAAAGTTGTATGATTTAGAGCATTCTCTTAGGGAGAGCAAAGGAGAACAGGTGGGCTCTGGGCAGACAAGGTCAAGACAGCCCTTCCTCTATGGGGCTGGTCTCACCACAGACTATGTATGAGCTGGCTGCTGGCCAAGACTGCCTGTTCCTCTGACAAGCTCTCCTGCCCCATGGACACCTACCATCAGGTGCAGTCCAGTTCTGAGGGACTGAGACCACTGTCCTTTAAGGTGACTGCACATCTCTGCAGTTTCACAATGATTTATGAGATCTATTGAGTTTCCCTTCTTGCTGCTCCCAGGAGAAACTCATTGTAGCCCCAAATGCCTACACTCAGCAGGTGGTCAATGGTATAAACCCCCCAGGGGTGAAACCAGGTTGAAGAACACAGCCCCATCCACACACATACAAGGAAGACCCCACCACCTGAGCTCGCCTCCACATGCCTCCCCTGCCCGCTCCTGAGCACCCCAGTCATTTGCACTTCTAGGGAGAGTTTGTTCAGCAGTGATATGCTCAGGCACCTCCTCTGACAAGCACCCAGGATTAAAACTGGTACCCTCTGTACAGAAATGATAGAAGCGTGGAATATTCTGGGCTTGGGGCTCAACCATTTCCCCTGGGCAATGCCTGCTGATGGTATCTTTGCAGGCTTTAACACGTGGGAAGCATGAGCCTGCTGGCATGGAGCGGAAAAAAAGGATTACAACTGCCAAACACTCAATACTATCAAAATCTCCTGCAACTACCTCTAAAGAGGCCCCAAGGGTGTTTCTGAGTTTTTGGAGAAAGATGAACCTATTTGCAGGGAAGGAATGGAGACACAGATACAGAGAATGGACCAGTGGACACAGTGGGGCAAGGAGAAAGTGGGACGAATGGAGAAAGTAGCATGGACATATATACAATATAGTGTGTAAAACAGATAGCTGGTGAGAAGTTGCTGTATAATACAGAGAGCCCGGCCTACACTCTGTGATGACCTAGGGGGGCAGGGAGGCTCAAGAGGAAGGGGATATGTATGGCAGAAACCAATAAAACTTTGTAAAGCAATTTTCCTCCAATTAAAGAATAAAGTTTTAAAAAGAAAGAAGGGCGGGAGGCACGACAGAGCTCAGGACCTTGGACAGCAATATTAGAGCTGATGTTGGACAGAAGACCTGATGTGATCATATTCCTGTCCTCATCCCCAGGGGAAGTCCCAATACTTCGAGGCAATAAGCTGGGGTAATCCGTGTCTGAAGTGCTCCATCCAGAGTCCTAGGTGAGATGTGATCCATTTCCAACCCCCACCTCCACCCCTGCTTCAACAGCATTGAGCATTTTGTTATAACAGATGAAAGCAGACCACCACATTATGAAAGCTGTAGTGATAGATAAATTTCCTGGTGGATGGTGAGAAACCAAATGACAAACAAACCCAAACAGGAAGACGCGCATGGATCACAGAACAACCTGGGCCTTCAGCCACAGCATTCTGTCTGCTCTATAAATCGGCTCATCATGACTCTTCCGTCTCGCCTGACGAACAACCAAATGGGCTCTGCACACACTGAGAGCCAGAGAAACGCTGGCCCAGGAATGGCCTCCAGGTGCAGGCAGGGATGGTTCTCTCAGGCTGGCTGCCAGCCAGCACACGTCATCCGGGTTGCAGCGGGTCTCAGAGGCAGCTCCTGGAACTGGAGGCCTCTGGCCACTGGGACAAGCTGCACCTGTGTTCTCCTTCCTTTACCAGACCCCCCAGCCCCAGCTTCTCCAGTCCAGGCCTTCCCATATCTACTGGAAAGCAGCCAATATGTGAGGTCCAGCAGAAATATTACCATGGAAATCAGTTGGGCTTTAGAACGCCCAGCAACCCAGTTGGACTCCATGGCCAAGTGTCTGCTGCTTCTTAGGGTGGTTCTTCCCCAGGATTCCCAGGAGAACAGGTCAAAGACTGACTTTCCAATGGGGATGGATGTCTGTGTGGGGATGGAGGATGGGCCTGGGGTAGGCCGGTGCTCTGCAGGAACTCCTGTGCAGCTCCCAGAGGGAAGCAGAGCTGCAGAAATCACTTGGCTTTGAACTGGAAGTCCTCTGGAAGGGAGCTGTGGGCAGGATGGCAATCATGCCAACTCATTTGGGCAGAGTGACTGAGTTTCCTGAGCCAGCAAATGCACACCAGGCTGTAGGGGCCCCTAACAGGATGGGGAAGGAACAGTAGCCCTCCGTGATTTGTAAGGGCTGGAAGGGGCTTAACTCAGAAGGATTTCAATCAAGGATCAGTTGCGATCCATCAGGGAATATGAGCTTCTTGCTCCTGAGTACAGAGAGTAGGGGACCTGGCATCTAGACTGACCCAAGAAAGAAGCAGTACCATGAGGTATCATCTTTCAGAAGACAATGAAGTCCTCAGAGTGGATGGCCAGGCTGGGATAGCAGAGGTTGTGTGTTTTAACAGCACCCTAGCCTCTCCAGTGTATTCAAGCTTCCCAGAAAGATCAAAAGAGACACACATTCACCAGAGTTCAAACCCAAGGTAGCTTCCAGAAAACACAGAATATTGGCTCTGCCTGCTAAATAAGTTCTTTCAAATAACTCCCCGCCCCCCGCCTCCTTTTCAAACCACTAGCATGTGAGTCATTCAGAATTGGTCCCCAGAGAAGGCTCTGTCCAATAAACTTTGCCTCTAGCTCACATCCCAGGAAGCCTCCGAACAAGCCACAGCTTCAGCAATTTAATCTCCATATATTTTATTTTTAAAATATTTCATTTCTGGCCACCAGTCCTTAGATCTCCAATTTGATTTGGTTTCTATAAATGGATTTTTCATAGTGTTGGTATAAAGTAGATTTAATTTCAAATTTCTGCAAACTAAAATATTCAATATAAACGTCAGAGTGTGTGCAGGCTATCCATCCTCCCTGCGATGCACCCACCAGCTTTGAGATGGGCGTGCGTGCCCTTGGATGGTGTTCTCAGATGTTTCCATTTACAGAGCCCAGTCCAAACAGCGGGGGAAGCTGGCATCTGGTTTTCTTCCCTGCACCACTTTCTGTTTCCAGACAGTTGTTGGAAATGCGCCTCTAGAATTTCAACTAAGAAGCCAAATTTGGGTGACGACCAAAAACGTCTGATGCATTAGCATTACCCGCCAATGGAGCAGATCCAGGCTGGCTCCCCTGTCCACCCTGGTCACTGTTCCTGGGGTAAGTTCTCTGTTCTTCCACTTCTGCCAGCACAGAAGAGTGAAGCATAAAGCCTAAGGCAGGCTGGAGCTGTTCAGGCAGCTGAAATAACCCCAGGAAGCATCCTGCCAACAACCACTAATTCATCACCAGGAAATAACTTGGGCTACAAGACAAGTAGACCATTCACTAGGCATGGTAGGAGGGTGAACTTAAAGGAACCACCAGCCTACTAGGAGGAGGCATCTAACAGACACCTTCCTTCAACAACTCCTAGGGGTTACACAGAATATTAATTCTATTTTAGATGAGGACACTGAGGTTCAGAGAGGCCCACTGTGGCTGCATAACTCTTCTGTGGCAGAACTGGCTCAGGCTGGCTCCACAGCCCACGTCCTCCTTACCACTGCGGCATTCCATCAGACACAGGTTTCCCGAGAGTCCCCACTGCAGCACGAGGGTAGTCCTGCCAAAGGGCAGCTTACCCTGTGTCTCTCTACTGGTTTGAGTCTCTGTCTCTCCCAGTCATGGGGCACTGCGTCTGCTCCTGGAGCAAAGGCCCATCTGGAGCTTTCAGTGGGTGCTGAAGAAACTAGACCTGGCATTGCATACAGCTTCCAGCATTTTCCGTGGCCCAGCACAAGTCCATGGTTAATATCAGACTCAGGAGAACATGAGAGCCTGTATCATGCACTCAGCACCCGAGAGTCAGGAGTCAGTTCCCATCCTACCTTTGAGAGCTGGGCCACCTTGGGAGAGTCAGTTCACCTTGAGGCCCTTGACTCACCTCCACATCAGGAGAAATTCCAGAACAGTCAAGTCCAAAGGAGCCTCAGGGAACATGTAGGCAAAGGCACAAACTGAGAAAAGATTGCAGGTTTCCCAGTGATTGGGACTTTGATTCCTCTGCTCTCTTCAATTGGGAAGGACAAGTGAGAGCCACTGTACCCCCGGACTGATGCAACAGCAGAAAGAAAGATGGTGATGATGATGATGAGGATGACAGAAAATGGACGAAAAGGGATTTTCATTGACTCAAGAAAATATAAGCTGAAGAGAGCAGCAGTTTGAATGTGGAGAAAACAGTTAAAATCTTTCTTAATACAAGCTAGAAGATTTAGGCAGTCAGTACCTTGACGAAGCAAGCTTCAACACTTCCATTTGGAAATACAAAATGGACTGACAGAGGCCAGGGTTGTTTCTTATGAAAGCCACACACCCCAGTTACCCTCCCAGAAGAAAGGCAGGGGAAGTGCAGTAACAGGAGCCCTACCCCATAGCACCTTCAAAATCTAAAAGTGAAGCAGATGAACTGTGTCTACTGAAGCTGCAAGCAACCAAGAAGGGGGGGAAATGTTTTATTAAATCACCTAAATCCAGAGAGTCTGCACTTAATGTAGAAGGAAACTGCCAAGTTGAGGGAAAGCATTTTCGAAGGTGGGAACTCTGATTTCCCTCCCATCCACAACTTGCCTCGGTGCAGCGCTGCCTGACTTTCCCTTTTGTGATGACTTTGACGAAAACACCACACATTTCATGGGAAGTGTACATTTCCCACTACTTTCAAAGGCATCTCATGTGTTTGCCACTATATTAACTCCCTGGGGGCTCTGTATAAATGACTGCAAACTGAGGAAAGGTGGGGACTTAGAGCAAAAGAAATGTATCCACCCACAGCTCAGGAGACCAGACGTCCAAGAGCAAGGTGATGTTGGGCCCGTCTCTGTGTCTGTCTTCATGTGATTTCCCTCCCAGTGTCGGTATCCAAACCTCCCTCTTCTTATAAGGACACCAGTCACTGGATGAGAGCCTCCCTAAGCTAGTACAAATTCATCTTGACTTGATTAGTTACATCTGCAAAGGCCCTGTTCCCAAATAAGGTCACATTCTGAGCTTCCCTACCAGGGGCAGGGGAGACACTATTTAACCCCAGACACCCTAGTGGCTCAAACCGTAAAGAATCCATCTGCAATGCAGGAGATCTGGGCTCAATCCCTGGGTTGGGAAGATCCCTTGGAGAACAGAATGGCAAGCCACTCCAGTACTCTTGCCTGGAGAATCCCATGGACAGAGGAGCCTGGTGGGCTACAGTCCACAGAGTCTCAAAGAGTTGGATGGGACTGAGACTAACACTTCCCTTTTCACCCGTGGTAACCTTGAGGGGTACAGGGAGAAGTACCCTCCTTTCATGGATGAGGGATCTGGGTCCATATTCCTCTCTTTCACCTGTCTCAGAGAAAAGGTTGTCCTTTCCTCTCCAAGGTCAACCCTTCACCTCTGACCGTTTTGAAAAATATTTGTTTATTTATTTGGCGGCATTGGGATCCTCAATACCCATTGTGGGATCTTTTGTTGTGGCATGTGGAGTCTCTAATTACAGCACACAGGCTTAGTTGCTCTGAGCCATATCCAACTCTTTGCAATCCCATGGACTACAGCACACCAGGTTTCCCTGTTCTTCACCATCTCCTTGGGCTTCCTCAAACCCATTTTCATTGAGTTGGTGATGCCATCCAACCGTCTCATCCTCTGTTGTCCCCTTCTCCTGCCTTCAATCTTTCCCAGCATCAGGGTCTTTTCCAATGAGTCACTTCTTCGCATCAGGTGGCCAAAGTATTGGAGCTTCAGTTTCAGCAACAGTTCTTCTAATGAATATTCAGGATTGATTTCCTTTAGGATTGACTGGTTTGATCTCCTTACAGTCCAAGGGACTCTCAAGAGTCTTCTCCAACACCATAGTTCAAAAGCAACAATTCTTCGGGGCTCAGTCTTCTTGATGGTACAATCCTCACATCCATACATGACTACTGGAAAAACCACAGCTTTGACTAGATGGACCTTCATTGGCAAAGTAATGTCTCTGATTTTTAATAATCTGTCTGGGTTTGTCATAGCTTTTCTTCCAAGGAGCAAATGTCTTTTAATTTCGTGGCTGCACTCACCACCTGCAGTGATTTTGGAGCCCAAGAAAATAAAGTCTCTCACTGTTTCCATTGCTTCCCTATATATCTATCATAAAGTGATGGGACCAGATGCCATGATCTTAGTTTTTTGAATGTTGAATTTTAAGCCAGTTTTTTCACTCTCCTCTTTCACCTTCATCAAGGGTTTATTTAGTTCCTCTTTGCTTTCTGCCATAGGGTGGTGTCATCTGCATATCTGAGGTTATTGATGTTTCTCTCGGCAGTCTTGATTCCAGCTTGCGCTTCATCCAGCCTGGCATTTCGCATGATGTACTCTGCATATAAGTTAAATAAGCAGGGTGCCAGTATTCAGCCTTGATGTACTTTTTTCCCAATTTGGAACCAGTTCATTGCTCTAACTGTTGCTTCTTGACCTGCATACAGGTTTTGCAGGAGGCAGGTCATCATAATGTAAAATAAACTAGAGGTAAAGTGTTCTGAGTGTTCTGGACAAAAGGCAACCCTTTCATGTTGGAAAGCACACTCTGGGTGTGAAGGTCTTCATGTGGCCTTCTCTGAGTGTGGACCTGAGAGCTATGATTCCTGTTCCTGAAGCCTGGCTCTACCACTTACTCATGAAGGTCAGGTAACCTGTATGTACTGCATATTTCTCTCTTACAAATAGGAATAATAGTGGCACCAAATCCATGGGCTTCTTTGGAAAAGGAAGCAAGATAATACAAATGTGGTGGAGACTCGCCAGATGTCCATCAAGGTCATTTCCTTCCCCTGAGCCAAGAAAGACTACATTTCCCACCCTCCCTTGCACTTAGACTGGCCACATGACTAAGCTTTGCCCAATAAAATAAGGCTAAAAGTGATGTGTACCACTTCTGGTCCTAGCTCCTTCTCTCTTCCCTGTCCTCAGGGCTGTGAAAGGAAGCCTATGAGATGGTGGAGCCATGCAGTGGAAGGATTGGGATCCCTGAGTCACCACTGGAGGAGAACCACTCTGAAGAGTTATCTGCTCTACCAGGGTTGAGTGTGAATGAGAAATAAACTCATATTCATCCACTGGTATTGCCGGGTTTATTTGTTACACAGCAAAGTCTCAAATATCCTGCCCAATACAACATGAAAAAATATTAACTATGGTGATGATGAAGGAGGAGGGATAAAGGAAGGTGGAGGACCTTGGTCAGAATTGCCCAAGCCAGTCCCAAGAACAGTTTGGTACACACACCTTAGAAATCTCATGAGCCCAGGCCTGTTCAGAGATCTTTGCCCCCAGATGACTACCATGCCCCATGTCTGCACCATCACAACGAGGTAAGACCAAGCTGGAGTCCTAAAAGAAATGAAGACTAATGTCATGTCCAGCCCTTCTCACATCAACATGCATTCTGCAGACACATGGGTGCCCTCACCCTCTCAGGAACTGCTCACTTTGCTCCAGCTGCTTCCAATCCTCATCTGGAGCATCCCCCTCCCCCAAGCCTGTTCTCCTTCCCAAGTTTTTCATGATTAAAATAACCTACTTTCCCCTCATTTTCTAATTTTCCCTGCCCCACAGCTGCTGTTTCTCAGGGCAGGCTGATCTCAGCTAGGTAGAATCAGATGGACTGAACTTATACTCATGGAGTAGGTTTCACAGTGACAATCACAATTGTTCTGGACACTTATAGAAATGAGAATAGGAGTAGCAGCTCCAGCTTCTATTCGCTGAAGGCCAATTCATTGAAAAACCCTCGGCTGAACTCTATACCCACAACCTGAAGTCCTGAGCACGCTTCTGCCCTTAGAACGTAAGGAGTGAGCTGAGGCTCAGGAAGTCCAGTTAACTCACCTGAGGTCTCACTGCTCTTGAGTATGAGTCTTTCACTCTGACTATCTTGTTTCCACTTATCCCCAAGAGCCCCTCAAATCTCTAACTTGTAGACTGTTAGCAGAAATATTTGGGGCCACTTAACACTCTTCCCTTTGGACAGTGAGATAAAATCAGTCAATCCTACAGGCAATCAACCCTGAATACTCATTGGAAGGACTGATACTGAAGCTCCAATACTTTGGACACCTGATGCAAAGACCTGACTCTTTGGAAAAGACCCTGATGTTGGGAAAGACAGAGGGAAAGAGGAGAAGGGGACGACGGAGGATGAGATGGTTGGGTGGCATCACCGACTCAATGGACATGAACTTGGGCAAACTCCAAGATATGGTGAGAGAAAGGGAGGCCTAGTGTGCTGCAGTCCACGGGGTAGCAAAGAGTTAGAATAGACTGGGCGACTGAACAACAACAAAAAAGACCCTTCCCACTCTGAGCCTAACATACTTTGAGACTTGAGAGCCTGTCTCTAGCCTGCTGGTCTCTCTAGGAGTCTCCCCTCCCCTCCCAAGAATCACCGCCCCCTAATCACTCAAGCTGCAGGTACCATGAGGGCAGAGACCAGGTGGCATTGGTCCTCAGCCTGATATAAGGCTTGGGATGCAGGAGGCTCCATCAGAATGGTGGTGGCTCCATCAGCACAGCAGTGGGAGCATCAGAAAGAGCCACTTGCGAGAACACATGAGAAAGGAGCAGCTTTTTCCTGGCCTTTCTGCTGTGAATAGAGGGCACGTGTGGCCTGTGAATTTTTAAGAGATTTAGAAATGTACATGGTCACCTGCACATGAGTCTCCTGCTGGTCCCAGGCCTGCATGGTAGGGACCTCAGCCAGCAGTGGGGCTGTGAACTGAGGATGCACAACTGCCGTAGCTGCCAGGTGCTGTGGTCGCCAAGTGTCATTGTGGACTGCCTGATCCTTTCGGGACCCTGCTTTCACTGCAGAAGGAGGCCTGTGAATCTCTGGTTTAGTAAAAAGAGATGAGGCAGATCTGGCTGTTGGTTCACCTGAGTGCTGGTTTCTCTTTCTGTGATGTTTAGATTAGAGAGTTCCCTTGCACCAAATAAAAGAGCTCATCTCTTCATAAACTGTAGAATTTGTAGTCTGTATTTCAGAAAGAAAAAGAAGCCTTTGAGTGTCTATGTAGAAGGGCTGCCATGAGATGGGCAGGAAGTAGCACTAAGACAGGACCTGCTTGGAGAGAAACATGGACGATCCTGGAGTCACAAGTCAGTAACACCGCCAGCTAGAAGGTTCCTGCAGAGGCGACACCAGGGCGGGGTTCAGCCCACACATCACAGAGCTTCCCAAGTACGTGTCACCATTATGCACCATGAACTCGGTGTGAATCACAGACTCAGCCAGAAAGTTGCTCCACATTCTCCCCTCAGGGATGTGGAGAATTACCTGACAAGGTTCCATCTGTCTTCTTCCAAATTAAAAGAAAACCAAGAACAGGAAATTGGCCCTTGAGGATTCTCACAATCCATTTTCTCATCAGCAGCTGGGCTGATGGGGGCAGGGGCAACCTGGAAGTGAGTTGCCAGGTGCTCATGTGACTCTCTATGTCCAACTCAGGCTAGACACCTCCTCTCTGGGACTCATGGCCACTGGGACCACCTGGCCATAAGGAGCCTTAGGATAGTGAATCATCAGGACACTGTGGGGGAGCCTTGAGGAGTAATCTGTTTGCAAGAAACCTGCTAGAGTTATGTCTTTCCCCTACACGTGGGACTGGAAAACTGAGCTCCACTCACCAAGTCATCCCTCTCTGGACAAGTTCTACAGGTTCTCTAGGAATAAGGATCCAACATCAGGGAGATGTGGCCTGATCAGTGAGACCTGGAGGTAGTATTAAGCCAGGACCTGAGAATACATAATTAGGAGAAGAGGAGAGGGATTATTCCAGGCAAGAATAAGAATGTGTGCAAAGGTCCTTTGACGGGCAGGCATTGGTGAGCACAAGGAACTCAAGAAGCATGTAGATCATGGAGATAGCAGCAGTATATGGCACAGGATGAAGCTGGAAGAACCATAACAACTGCCAACAGCAACCAAAGGCTTACTCTACAGCCCTTATAGCATGCCTGTAAGCATTTTGCCCATGTTGATGTGTGAGCTTTTTGCTACAATCCCTATTTCACAGATAACAACAGCAAATGCTGAAGTAGCCTTTTTATCAGCCTTCCCAGGGCTGTCCTAGGACCACAGACTTTGATCAGTTCACCCAACCCTCAGAGAAGACAAGAAAACTGCAACACAGAAAGGGAACAAGGACTCAACCCCAAGCAAGCTCGCTCCAGAGTCCCCATTTCCAACCAGATAGTTCTACGTCCCCTTCTGAGAACTGAGGAGGGATCCAAGGGGCTTGAACTGTAGAAAGAATTTTAGTATGGAGGATGGGTTGAGGGTGAGAACAGACCCGGGTGGACCACTTGGAAGGATGGTGGTAAGTCCAGTGGTGGCAGCTTGGGCAGTGTGATGGCCAAGGGGATTGTGGGGAAGGGATGGATTTGTGAGCTTCAGGAGGTAGATGGATTGGAGTTTATCTGGATCAGGGACTGACGGAGATGAATGTGTCAAGAACTTCTCTGGTTCTTGGTTTGCATAACTGGATGGATGGTGCTGCCTTTCCCTGAAATATAGGCATGTGAAGATGAAGGTCATGAGTCTGGTCTCAACCTGCTGAGTCTAACAGGAGAAGTCAAGGGGGCAGTTGACTAACCACCTGGAGCCCAGAGAAGAGGTCTGGAGAGGGGGGCGGGATAGAGAAGTTCAGGTCACCTACCTATTGGCAGGTACTGATGGAGGGGTAGGCACGGATGACATGGCCTCAGAGCAAGTGGAGATCAGGAAGGGAAGGTCTCTGTCCAAACCTGGAGGAGCCCTGTACCCTAGAACAACTCAGAATTGCAAAATGTATTCAAGGACATGAGAAGCCACTTACGACACAGTAGCAAGTAGAAAAGCTGATCAAATAGAATGCCTGGAAGTGTCTGGATGGCAATGTACGCAGTGTACCTTGTGTGGAGGGTGGGGGAGAGATAAACACACAAACATTAAAAGTGATGTTGGGGGACAGAATTAGAGATGATTTACTTTCTTTTTTGCTCTTCTTATACTCTTCTACATAATCATCTATTCAACAAATATTTGAGCACCCTGATTTGTTTAAGTGGTTCCTTGTTGTCGGAAATTTAGGCTTTTCCAAACTCCCTCTGTTATCAATACTGCGATAATGAACAACATCACGTAAATCTCATGGACATGTCTTATTTCTGTCCTGTTCAAAATCTTCAGTTGTTCACTACAGCCCAAGGCAACAGAATCAAACCTCTCTGTACCCAGGATACCTACCTGCCAGCCCAATCTTCCTTTCCTGTGCCTCCTTCTTTACTTAGCCTTCGAGTAGAGTCACTCTCAAGGCTGAGGCCAAAACCTTAACAAAGAGAAGTGGTGAGACAGAGATCACAAAGCCCCAGATCTCTGGGCCGAGGACAAAAGGAAAAGGAGGTTCAAGGAGGGCGGGATGAACTGTTATCAAAGGCGGCTGAGGGCTAGCCATCAATTCTTAAAGAAGGAAACAGCCCCAAAGAATTCCCAATTTACAACATGTCTGATTCTGTATCTAAGATAAATATATTTGTAATGATTCATACTTTCTGGGAAAGACAGAAAATGACTATCATAAATGCTTATGAAGCAGATGTTTAAGATTACACACAAAAGAGTATTCCTTGGATCTAGACATATGGGGCTTCCCAGGTGGCACTAGCAGTAAAGAACCCACCTGCCAAAGCAGGAGACATAAGAGACATGGTTCTATCCCTGGGTCGGGAAGATCCCCTGGAGGACAGCATGGCAACCCACTTCAATATTCTTGCCAGGAGAATCCCATGGACAGAGGAGTCTGGTGAGCTACAGTCCATGGGGTCTCAGAGAATCGGACATGACTAAAGCGACTTAGCACACGCACACCTAGAAACATAGCTAATTGTTTCAAAACCTGAAGAAAATTAAATTTTACAATGTCTAAATTTTAAAAAATGGCTGAGGGTCCAGTGGTTGAGACTTCACACTTCCAATCTGATGTGGGTTCGATCCCTCGTCCAGGAACTAAGATTCTGAATGCCATGCGGCATGGGCAAAAAAACACACTAAAAGATAAAAGCCGTGGAGAATGTGTGTGGGCTAAGGAATGAACAGTCTTTCTCTGAGCAGAATGGAGATCACTGGTCACCACCGGCCTAGTAGTTCTGGTCTGAGGGCAAGTATCAGAGAGGCAGGAATCGGGGGGAACCAGGAGGAGGTTTTATGGGGGCAAAAGAAAGTTGGATTGGGCACAGGGCCAGAGCAATGGGATGTGCAGAGCAGAGCAGCCTCAGACGAATGGAGAGCCAGAAATCTGCTGTGTCAGGAGGTGAAGGGGCTCAGGACCACAGGATCCTTGTAAGGTGCTCCGGACAACAACCATATGAAGTTCCTCTCCAGATTGCTGGTGCTTTTAGTGCCCTGCTGCTGCTGCTAAGTCACTTCAGTCGTGTCCGACTCTGTACGACCCCATAGACGGCAGCCCACCAGGCTACTCCGGCCCTGGGATTCTCCAGGCAAGAACACTGGAGTGGGTTGCTATTTCCTTCTCCAATGCATGATAGTGAAAAGTGAAAGTGAAGTCTCTCAGTAGTGTCCAACTCTTATCGACCCCATGGACTGTAGCCTACCAGGCTCCTCCATCCATGGGATTTTCCAGGCAAGAACACTGGAGTGGGTTGCCATTTCCTTCTCCTTTATTGCCCTAGGTGAACCAGAAAATTCACAAGGAATAAGCCTCCTGAAAAGACCCTTTGTGTAATAGTGGGTCAACTGTCTGCCTTGATTGCATAGTGAAGGGTTAACCGGGATGTCCCTAAGGTCTCTCTGCACCTAGAATCTCCACTGGAACTGCCCTGTTTCTTGTTAAACTGATCATTTGTTAGGGGAAGCACACTGACTGAAACTGCCCACCCTGGCCAGTAACCATTTGCATGAGTTGTTTTACTACAGGCAGTCCTGGTAAGGAATATGGAACTAGTAAGCCACCACCAACCAGAAGAGTTCAAAAAGAGATACCACATGTTCGACCGCCTCCCAGAATCCATCTGGGACCCACTGGCATCCATCTTGGCTGAACAAGTTGCGCACCACCAGGAAGGGCTCTGAGTCAGAACAACTGGCTAAAGACAACCAGGAAACTAATCCCATCACCATAAAACCCGAGACCGTGAGCCATGTGGCAGATCAGTTCTCCTGGGTCCCCTTACCCTACTGTTCTCAGCCTAGGCGCCCTTTCCCAATAAAATCTCTTGCTTTGTCAGCACATGAGTCTCCTCGGACAATTCATTTCTGAGTGTTAGACAAGAGCCCAGTTTTGCGCCCTGAAAGGGGTCCTCCTTCCTGCAACAGTTTCTTGGGAAAACACAGAGAGCTCCTGACCTGGAGAAATGCTGATTCCAGGCACCAGTGGCAAGAAGGACTGCTTCTCATCTATCCTACAAAGTAGGAACTTGAATGTAGACTCATCAAACACACACACATGTATTTCTCTTACTCTTTCTGTAAACAACAATAACAAAAACTACACGCACTCAGAAGACTTGCAATGACAATTTAAAAGTCACTTAATACTCCATGAAATTCAAGCTGGTAAACTGAATGGACAGTGATATTAAAATATTTCATTAGATGCTTTTTATGCCAAATTAAGCTGCTGCAATTATATTGATATTCACAGCCTGCATTAATCTAAAACTATTTTAATACTTTTTCTAATTTAGCATGATTAATTCTTTCACTTAAGAACACACTCATTTTCAAGTTTTTGATTGTTTTCCTACTTTGCTGCTTTGACATCTCTTTGCTGGAATATTTAATTCACAGGGATTTGTACTCAAAGGAATGGAGTCCAATTTTTCAGGGCATTTACTTACCCAGGAAAAAGGTTTTACTCTTGTTTCTCCAACGGTTATTTTCTCAGTGTGGCAGACCAGGCCTTTGACACATTAACTGGAAAGCACTTCAATTTATTAAATATATATCTACAACCTTGAAGCCCAGAAGGCCATTTTTTTAAGAGATTCCTGAATTGGTTTGCAAGATTAATATTCTGCCTAGTTATAAATTTAGAAGTTACGAGTCTGTGTTTTAAAAACTGAACTAATGTCTTTAATATAATTTTGGCTGCCAGCAGGGGGCTAAAAACAGTGTTCAGGTGGAAAAACAACTGGTGGGGAGATGTGAGAAGAGAACATCTCCATGTTTGCCAGCACGGATAATTTCTCACTGGAAAGTTCATCAGTGGAATCATTAATTCTGTGTTTGTGGAGAATTCGGCTCTTTAAGTCAAAACAAACAGGTCATGTTTGGATTCTTGTTTACAAATAGTTGTTTTTGCATTTTAGCAGTCATCTCCTCATTTCACTTTAATAATAATAAAAAAGGGGTGCAAGTTACAGTGCCAATTTCTTTCTCCAAGATGTACCATGCCATTGTTGTATCCATTATTCAGACAATTCCAATCTATCCAGATGCTAATGTCATTAGCCCATGGAGAACCTTCCGAAATCATTTACACAGAAACTGCCTTTCCATGCTAAATGAAAAATATGCAGCTGTAGTCAGTGGAATTTGAATTACAATCCCACCACGTGCAGGTTGGTTTTATTTCTGCTATTTATTAAGCTGGAAGAAGGTGACGCAGTCAATTACAAAGCTATTACCTGAGCAGTTACTGCAAACTTGTGCCACCTGACAACTAAGATGCTGCCTCCCTGAGAAGAGCTTGCCCTTAATCCCTCTCCTCCATGCCTGCCTGGCACCCTGAGCCCACCTGCCCTCTGTGCGTTCCCACCAAGTGTCCAGAGACAGGCTGCTTCTGCAGAAGCAGAAGCCCCTTTTAAAATAATCTTATTTATTTATTTTTAGCTATGCTGGGTCTTTGTTGCTATGAGGGCCTTTCTCTAGTTGCGGTGAGAAGGAACTACTCTCTAGTCGCAGTGAGTGGGGACTGTTCTCCATTTGCAGTAAACAGGCTTCTCATTGTGGTGGCATCTCTTGTTGCACAGGCTCTAGAGCACAGGATCAACAGTTATGATGCATGGGCTTAGTTGCTTCTGAACATTTGGGATCTTCCCAGAATAGGGATTGAACCCCTGTCTCCTGCGTTGGCAGGTGGATTCTCTACCACTGAGCCACCAAGGAAGCCCTAGAAGTCCCCTCATAAAGTCAGTCTTTGCTGTCCCAGTACTTTTATCCTTAGGATAGGAGGGTCTTATAAAAGTAGGGAGACTTGGAATCATTCCAGTATCCCTCAGATGAACCAAGGGGAAGCTATTTAGATGAATCCTTCCATTTTCTTCCTGGTGGGGACCATTCAGAAAACCAGACGGCTTCCAGTGACCTGCCAGCCAGACGGGGCAGAAGAAATTAGCATGAGGCCAGGCACCCAGGTGGGCAAGAGGCTTGGCTATGCATGAGGCTAGGAAGATCATTCATGGTCACTGGGTTTTCTTTCTTTTTTTTTTTAAGGCCAGGCATTTCTGACATTTACAGGAATAAAAGCATCCAAGGAGGGCTGAGTGGCCTTGGCAGGTGCTGCGAGTGAGGTTTCTGCAGCAACCAAGGGCTCCTTCTCTGATGCAGGGCACATTCTCCCCTCTGTGCCTGCCTGACATGGCATGGAGGGTACTTCCTGCCCTCCCTTTCTACTTGGGGGGCTCTGGGATGATAAGGAGCCCATTGGGCAAGTCCTTTCTCTCTGAGCTGGGGCCCTGCATCAGTAACAGAGGCTGTGGTTCAGCCTCCCCTTGTTCCTGAGAACAGACACAGCGATTCCTGCTCCTACCGTGGCCGGGCATTTTAGCCTGCAGGCTCCACAGCATCCCAGAGCCCCACATCAAGGGTTTTGGAAGTACCAAAAACAGATGCTGGAAGAGGAAGCCTGGCCCGCGGCAGAGGAAGAGCGGGGGTGGAGGCCAGAAGGTTATCTCTGCAGAAACCTGATCGTTTTGTTTATGGTGTTCTGACAACGCTCAGAGCCTCTCCGAGCAGCTGCTCCGCATACCCAGCTGCTTGACATTCTGCCGGGAAGGTAGCTGCGGCTCTGGAAGGATGACTTGTGTGACATGTGACAGCTTTCGGGGCCTCCAGTCCCCTGGTTTCGCTGCTCTAAGACCCAAGCCATCTGTAGCCTCTCAGTTCTGAAGCTGGGGCCCAGAATGGTAAAACAGAAGGGAGAAGAAAGGAAGCAAAACAGAAAAAGAAGAAAGGAAAAAAGCAGGAAAAAGACCACCTGTTTTGAACAATGAAAAGAGAAATCCCTCTGATGTTAAGCCTCATTCTGCCCCAGTCAATCCTCTATATAGCAGCCAAAGCGATGTTTTTTAAAACAATAAAATGAGGACTTCCCTGGTAATCAATGCAGGAGACGTGAGAGATGTGGGTTTGATCCCTGGGTCACGAAGATACCTGGAGGAGGAAATGGCAACCCACTCCAGTATTCTTGCCTGAAGAATCTAATGGACAGAGGAGCCTGGCAGGCTACAGCTCATAGGGTCACAAAGAGTTGAATACGACTGAAGTGACTTAGCCAGTGATAAAGGCATTGAGCTTCCAATGCAGGGGGTGATGGTTTGATCCCTGGTGGGAGAATTAGGATCCCACATGTCATGCAGCATCATCAAAAAAATTTTTTTAAAAAAACAATAATGGCTGCCATCTATGCGGTTGCACAGAGTCGGACATGACTGAAATGACTTAGCAGCAGCAGCAATGCCACTCATGTAAAACATATCAGTGGCTCCCACTGCTCCAATGCTAAATTCTAAAGGCCTTAACACAGTCCTTTTGTACTCTGTGCTCCATGTGTACTAACTGGCCTTCAAGCCTGACCTCCAGCTCCCATCCTTCCTCATGCCTCAGGGCCTTTGCACAGGCACTCTTTCTGCAGGAATGCATTGCCCCTTCTCATTGTCCTCCCCACTGCCAATCTCAGTGAGACATCACTTCATGCCTGATTTTCAGATCAGATCAGATCCTCCTGATCTAAGATCTTAGCGTTCCTCTACTTTTCCTTTACAGCCCTAGTAATAGTTCTTTCCACACAATTGAGTAATGAAATCCGTCTCCTCTCCATCAGACTAGCTATGGTTTTTCCAGTGGTCATGTATGGATGTGAGAGCTGGACCATAAAGAAGGCTGAGTGCCAAAGAATTGATGCTTTCAAATTGTGGTGTTGGAGAAGACTCTTGAGAATCCCTTGGACTGCAAGGAGATCAAACCAATCAATACTTAAGGAAATCAACCCTGAATATTCATTGGAAGGACTGATGCTGATGCTGAAGCTTCAATACTTTGGTTATTATCATTTTTTATGTTCAGTTCAGTTCAGTTCAGTCTCTCAGTTGTGTCCGACTCTTTGCGACCCCATGAATTGCAGCACACCAGGCCTCCCTGTCCATCACCAACTCCTGGAGTTCACTCAAACTCATGTCCATCGAGTCCATGATGCCATCCAGCCGTCTCATCCTCTGTCATCCCCTTTTCCTCCTGCCCCCAATCCCTCCCAGCATCAGAGTCTTTTCCAATGAGTCAATTATTCGCATGAGATGGCCAAAGTACTGGAGTTTCAGCTTTAGCATCATTCCTTCCAAAGAACACCCAGGACTGATCTCCTTCAGAATGGACTGGTTGGATCTCCTTGCAGTCCATGGGACTCTCAAGAGTCTTCTCCAACACCACAGTTCAAAAGTGTTAATATGCTGAATTATACTGATTGATCTTCAAATGTTAAACCAAACCTGCATACCAGCAATTGACCCCATGGATCACAGTGTATTATCCTTTTTACATACAACTGCATCCAATTTGTTAACAGTCTATTAAGGATTTGTACATCTATGTTTATGAGATATTAGTCTGTGGTTTTCTTTTCTTGTAATATCTTTATCTAGTTTTTTGTGTCAGACAATGCTGGTCTCATAAAATTAACAGAAGTGTTCCACCATCCTATATTTTCTGAAAATGTTTGGTAAGATGAGCAGTGATCTGTGTTCTTAAATGCTTAATAGAATTCACTATGAAATAGTCTTCTTTTTGGAAAGATTTTTAAATAAATTCAATTTAATAAATATAAAGCTATTCAGATTTTCTATTGTTGTTGTATAAATTTTAATTATACTTGTCTTTCAAGAAATTTGTCCATTTCATCTGAATTGCCAAACTTATTACTATAAAGTTGTTCATAGTGCCTTCTTATTTTACCTTTAATGTGTGTAGCATCTGTAGTGATGCCTCCTTTTTTATTTACAATACTTTGTGTTTTCTCTCATTTGTTTCTCAGTCCAACTAACTATAGGTTTATTATTTTATTGATCTGTGCAGAGAGGCAGGTTTTATTTTGTTTGAATATTTACAAATTGTTTTTCTATTCATTGTTTCATTGATTTCACATTTATCTTTACTATCACTTTTTTCTACTTTGGTTTTCATTGGCTCTGCTTTTTCTGAGTTTCTTAATGTGAAAGTTTAGATCATTTTTAAACCTTTGTTGCTATGAATTACATTTATTGATTTTAAATGTAAATATCACATAAGCAATTAATGAAAGCATTTAAAACTGTAAATTTTCTTCTGTGGTTTGCTTCAGCAGCATCACACAAATTTTGTTATGTTTTCATTTCATTCATTTAAAAATATTTTTTAGTTTCCTTTGTGATTTTTAGAGTTTTACACTTAGAAGCATGTTAATTTCCAAACATTAACTGAAATTCTAAATTAATCCAAATTACTAAATCTAAATTACTGTCAGAGAAACAATAACCTTGTAAGTTTAATGAAACAGACTTGTTTTCTAGTCTCAAGGTCTAGATTAGTAACTGTTCTAGGTGCAGTTAAAAAGGTGTATTTTTCTATTGTTATTTTGTTTCAAAATGTCAATAAGATCAAGTTGGTTGATAGTGTTATTCAAGTTTTCCATGCCTTTACTGATTTTCTGTCTGTTTTATTCAGTACTGAGAAAGGAATATTAATGTGTTCCACTATAATTGTGAATTTATCCATTTCTCCTTTCAGTTCTGTCACTTTGGCATGTATTTTGAAGCTATATAATTAGGTATACATGCATTTAGAACTGTTATGTCTTCCTGACAGACTAACCATCTATTATGAAAAGTCTTGCCTTGATTTTTAGTGATTGTGTTTGTCCTGAAGTCTACTTTGCTTGAAATTATAATCATTTTCATTGTCTTATGGTTAGTGCTTGGACACTATATCTTTTTTCTATCTTTTTACTTAAAAGTTTTCTGTGCCTTTATTATTAAAGAGTGTTTCTTATAGAAAGCGTGTAGTTAGGTTTTGCTTTTTTGTCCAGTCAGATAACCTCTAACTTTTCACTGAACTGTTTTAGCCAATTATGGTTAATGTAATTATTTATATAATTGGGTTGTCTCTATTATCTAGCTACTTGTTTTCTATTTGTCCTGTTCCATTTTCCTCTTTTTCTTGACTTTTTTTTTTTATTACATATTCCACTTTATCTCCACTATTGATTTGTTGACCATTTCTCTTAGCTTTTAGTAGTTGTTCTTGGATAGTTTGGCCACCTGATGCAAAGAGCTGACTCATTGGAAAAGACCCTGATGCTGGGAAAGATAGAAGGCAAAAGGATAATAGAGTGGCAAAGGATGAGATGGTTACACTCAATGGACATGAATTTGAGCAAACTTCAGGAGGTAGTGGAGGATAGAGGAGCCTGGTGTGCTACAGTCCATGGGGTTGCAAAGAATTAGACAGGACTTAGTGACCGAACCACAACAACTAGGATTTACAGCGTGTCTTTTTAATCATAGTATTCTATCTTCAAATGATTATAGAACTTCATCAATAATGTAAAACTTTTCAACAATATGCTTCCATGTCCCCCGTGCTTTCCTTTGTAGTACTGTTGTACTGGAATTTGAGCACGCTCTGGGAGTTGGTGACGGACAGGGAAACCTGGCATGCTGCAGTCCATGGGGTCACAAAGAATTGGATACAACTGAGAGACTGAACTGAACTGTTGTCATACATTTTGCTATTATATATTATTATTTGGGGGCTTCCCAGGTGGTGCTAGTGGGTAAAGAACATGTCTGCCAATGCAGAAGACATAAAAGAGATGTAGATTTGATCCCTGGAGTAGGGCATGGCAGAACTGAAAAGAGAAATGGATAAATTCTCCAATATTCTTGCCGAGAGAATCCCGTGGACAGAGGAGCCTGGCAGGCTACAGTCCATAAGGTCACAAAGAGTTGGACACCAATGAAGCTACTTAGCATGTAAGAAATACTTTTGCTTTAGACAATCATCTTTAAAAATAATTGGGGTGTAGTTGCTTTATAATGTCATGCTAGTTTCTGCTGTACAACAAAGTGAATCCGCTAAATGTATATCCCCCCTCTCTTGGGCCTCCCTCCCCTCTCAATCATCTTACTGATATATAATTCACACATCATACAGTTCACCCATTTAAAGTGTGCACTCAACATTTTTAGTATATTTACAGCCTTGTGCAACAGTCACTATAATCTAATTCTGGAACATTTTTATCATCCCCAGAAGAACTGTATTCCCAGTAGCTGTCCTTCCCCATACAACACACACCCCTTCAGCCCTAGGCAGCTAGTAATCTGCTTTTTGCCTCTATGCTGCTGCTGCTGCTGCTAAGTCACTTCAGTCGTGTCTGACTCTGTGTGACCCCATAGACGGCAGCCCACCAGGCTCCCCCGTCCCTGGGATTCTCCAGGCAAGAACACTGGAGTGGGTTGCCATTTCCTTTTCCAATGCATGAAAGTGAAACGTGAAACGGCAGTCGCTCAGTCGTGTCCGACTCCTCACGGCTCCATGGACTGCAGCCTACCAGGCTCCTCCATCCATGGGATTTTCCAGGCAAGAGTACTGGAGTGGGGTGCCATTGCCTTCTCCAACTGCCCTATTCTGGGCATTTCATAAAAACTATATCATATAATATGTGGTCTTTTGTGACTGGTTTCTTTCACTTAGAATAATGTTTAGCAGTTTATCTTTACTGTAGTATGTATTGGTACCTCATTCCTTTTGGTTACCATTTCCTTCTATGAATATACCACATTTCATTTATCAGTTCTTCAGTCAATCAACATTTGAGCTGCTTCCACTTAATGGCTATTAAGAATGATTCTGCTATGAACATCTATGAACAAGTTTTTCCATAAACATGTGTTTTTATTTCTCTTGGGTACATACATATCTAGGAGTGAAATTTTTGGGTCATATAGTAATTCTATTTTAACATTTGAGGAACTGATAAACTGTTATCTATAGCAGTAGCACTATTTTACAACCCCATCAGCAATGTATGAGCATTTCAATTTCTCTGCATCTGTGCCAACACTTATTATTCTCTGTCTTTTAAAAAAATTATAGCTATCTTAGAGAGTGTGAAGTGGTATCTCACTATGGTTTTGACATCCCTGAGGATTAATGATATTGTTAAACATCTTTCCATGTGCTTACTGGACATTCATATATCTTCTTGAGGGAAATTTCTATTCAAATTCTTTGTCCATTTTAACTATTTTTCTTTTTATTATTAAGTTAAAAGAATTCTCTATACATTTTAGACACAAGTCTTTCATAAGTTCTATAATTTGAAAATGTTTTCTCCTAGGCTGTATGTCATGTTTTGACTTTCTTGACGGCATCTTTTGAAAGAACAAAAGCTTTTAATTTCCGTGAAGTCCAGCCTCTCAGTCTTCTTTTTAATCAGCTGTGTTTTTGGTGTCATAAAAGAAATCATTCCGCAGCCTAAAATTACTAAGATTTATTTCTATCTTCTTCTAAGATTTATATTTTTAGCTCTTATATTTAGCTCTGTGCTCTACTTTGAGTTAATTTTTGTGTGTGATATAAGGCAGGGCCTTAAATCCTCTTTTATGCATGTTGTTTATCCAGTTGTCTCAGAACACTTTGCTAAAAAGACTATTCTATTCTGATAATATTGTCTTGGCCCCTTTGGAGAAAATCAACTGACCATAAATACTGAGGTTCATTTCTGGACTCAATTTTACTTCATTGATCTATTGTTGTTGTTCAGTTGCTTAGTTTTGTCCGACTCTTTGAAACCCCATGGACTGCAGCACAACAGGCTACTCTGTCCTCTACTATCTTCCGGAGTTTGTTCAAATTCATGTCCAATGAGTCGGTGATGCTATCTAGCCATCTCATCCTCTGCCACCCCCTTCTCCTTTTGCCTTCAATCTTTCCAAGCAGCAGGGTCTTTTCCAACGAGTCAGCTCTTTGCATCAGGTGGCCAAAGTATTACAAATAAAATCTGTCACTGCTTCTACTTTTTCCTCTTCTATTTGCCAAGAAGTGATGAGACTGGTGAAGAAAGCTGAGCGCCGAAGAATTGATGCTTTTGAACCATGGTGTTGGAGAAGACTCTTGAAAGTCCCATGGACTGCAAGGAGATTCACCCAGTCCATCCTAAAGGAGATCAGTCCTGGGTGTTCATTGGAAAGACTGATGCTGAAGCTGAAACTCCAATACTTTGGCCACCTCACGTGAAAAGTTGACTCATTGGAAAAGACTCTGATGCCGGGAGGGATTGGGGGCAGGAGGAGAAGGGGACGACAGAGGATGAGATGGCTGGATGGCATTACCGCCTCAATGGACATGAGTCTGAGTGAACTTCGGGAGTCGGTGATGGACAGGGAGGCCTGGCGTGCTGTGAGTCACGGGTCACAAAGAGTCGGACACGACTGAGCAACTGAACTGAACTGAACTGATGAGACTGGATGCCACGATCTTAGTGGTTTTTTTTTTTTTTAATGTTGAGTTTTAAACCAGCTTTTTCACTCTCTTTTTTCACCGCGTTGATCCATATGTCTATCTTTATTGCCAGTACTGCACTATCGTGATAACTGTAGCTTTATATTAAGGTAAGCAAGAAATTGACATTTTTGAGTCTTTGAACTTTGTTCTTCCTTTTCAAAATTATTTTGACTCTTCTAGGTCCCTTGCATTCCCAAATTATCGTTATGTTCAGCTTATCTATTTCTGCAGAGAAGTCAGCTGAGATTTTGATATGAATCTGTCGGTCAGTTGGGGGACCATCTTAATATTAAGTCTTCTGACCCATCAGCAAGGGGTGTCTTTCCATTCATCTAGAACTTCTTCAATTTCTTTCAACAACATTTTGTAGTGCCCAGTTTATAAGCCTTGTACTTCTTGTCAAAATTTTATTACTAAGTATTTTATTCTTCTTGATGTTATTATAACTGAAATCGTTTTCTTATTTGATTTTCAAATTGTTTATTGCTAGTGCATTGAGATACAACTGAAGTGCTTTGAAGTGTTCCCTTCTCTTCTACCTTCTGGAATATGTTGTCAATGATTTATGTTAACTATTTTTTTAATGTTTTTTTAGTATTCACCAACAAATCTCTCTGACCCTTGGCATTTCTTTGTCAGAAGATTTTTAAACTGCTATCTTTCCTTCTCTATTCAGATTTTCTATTTCTTCTTGAATCAATTACAGTAATTGATTCTTTCTAGGAATTTGTCCATTTCATCTAAGTTATTTATTTGTTGGCATACACTTGTTCATTGTACTCCTTTATAATTCTTTTTATTTCTATTAAGTCAGTAGTGATGTTTCCTCTTTTATTCCTGATTTTAGTTACTTGGGTCTTCCTTCTATGTATCTATCTAACAACCACTGTCTATCAACTATCTATCTATCTATCTGTCTATCTATCATCTCTCTGTCAGGTCAGATAAAGGTACATCACTTTGTTGTTTGCAAGAAACAACTTTTAGGTTCATCAATTTTCCCTATTAGTCTTTTATTCTCTATTTCATTTAAGTTGATCTTTAATATTTCCTTCTTTCTACACACTTTGATGTTAGTTTGCCTTTCTTTTTCTAACTTTCTGAGTTGGAAATTTAGATTATTATTTAAGATCTTCCTTCTTTTCTTGCCATTAAGAGCCATTAAGGGCAATATCTGCCTAAGTTGTGGTCAATTGTTTTTAAAGAAAATTTTAAAAACAAGAAGGAGAGCATTTTATATCTACCGACATATTTATCACTCCCAGTAGTCTTGCCTGGAAAACCCCATGGGCGGAGGAGCCTGGTGGGCTGCAGTCCATGGGGTTGCGAAGAGTTGGACACGACTGAGTGACTTCACTTTCACTTTTCACTTTCATGCATTGGAGAAAGAAATGGCAACCCACTCCAGTGTTCTTGCCTGGAGAATCCCAGGGATGGCGGAGCCTGGTGGGCTGCCGTCTATGAGGTTGCACAGAGTCGGACACGACTGAAGCAATTTAGCAGCAACAGCAGCAGTGCTCTTTATTCCTTTGTATAAATATGAGTTTTCATCTACTGACATTTTCCTTCAGCCAGAAGAACTTTCTTTAATATATTTTGTATTTTTGTCTAAAAAGGTTTTCATTTCATCTTTATTTTGAAGAATATGCTTATTTGAATATAGAATTCTTGGTTGAGGGTTTATTTTTTTAGCAATTTTAAAATGTTTTGTCTTCTAGATTGACATGTTTATGATGAGAAATCAGTAAAAGCTCTTAATTTTGTGATGTGTCTTTTTTCTCTGCCTAATTAAAAGATTTCCTCTTTGTTGCTGGTTTTTAGCAATTTGATTATAATACTTCTCGTGTGCTTTTATTTGTATTTATCCTATTTCAAGTTCAAGTTCATTAAACTTATTGGACCTGTGGTTTTTATAGTTTTCATCAAATTTGGGAAAATCTTGGCCTCTGTTCCTTCAAATATTTCCTTCTGAGCCTGGCCCTCCCCCAACCATGGTCTGGGTCTCCACTTGGTATTGTTCACTGAGTTTCTGTTATTTTTCTCTTACCCTTTCTTTTCTGGTGCTTTAGTTTGAATAGTTTCTACTGGTATATTTTCAGGTTTACTAATCTTTTTTCTACTGTGTCTAATCAACTATTAAGCCCATTGTGATAGCTAGAGTCTAAAATGGTCCCAACAACCTCAACTTCTGTTATCCATCCCCTTGTATAATCCCCACCTCCTCTTTGCAGACATGTTAATTTGCTTCTAATCAAACAAATACATCAAAAGGGATGGGATGTCACTCCTATGGTTAGATTACCATAGGCGCTGACTCCTGTCTTTCTAGTAAACTCTCTCTATTGTCTTTTCAGCTCACATCCTTTTGCAGAAACAGGCTTCTGTTTTTGAGAGGCCCAAATGGCAAAGAACTGAAGGTAGCCTCTGGCTAAAAGCCAGAAATTGAAGCCTTCAGTCCAACATCCACTGAGGAATTGAATTCTTACATCAACTAAGATGGGTACATGTAGATCCTCCTTAAAAAGGGAACCCTCCCTTTTCAACCCTACACTGTTGACAGGAATATAAGTTGGTGCCACCTATGTGGAAAACAGTATGGAGATTCCTCAGAAAACTAAAAATAGAATTACTATATGATTCAGCAATCCTACACCTAGGCATATATCTGCACAAAACTGTAAATCAAGAAGATGCACGCACCTCTGTGTTCACAGCAGCACTATTTATAATAGCCAAGACATGGAAATAACCTAAGTGTTAAGTGTCCAAAAACAAATGAATGGATAAAGAAGATGTGGTGCCTATACACAATGAAATAATGCCATTGGCAACAACATGAATGCAACTAGAGATTATCCTACTAAGTGAAGTATGTCAGAAAGCGAAAGACAAATACCATATGATATCACTTTTGTGTAGAATCTAAATTAGGAAACAAATAACTCTATCTAGGAAACAGAGACAGAATCACAGACATAGAGAACAGACTGGTGGTTACCAAGGAGAGCAGACTAGGGAGGGATGGGGTGGGAGGCTGGGGTTAAAAGATGTAAGCTTTTATATATAGAGTGGATACACAAGGTCCTATTGTAGAGCGTACAGAACCATATTCATTATCCTAGGATAAACCAGAATGGAAAAGAATATTTTAAACCAGAATGTGTTTAAAATACACATACAAAAAGGAATCACTTTGCTGCACAGCAGTATTTTACACAACATTGTAAATCAACTTCAATTTTAAAAACAGAAGTAGGCCCTCCTCACTTGAGCCTCCAGATGAGACCTCAGCCTGACTGGTACATTGATTGCAGCCAATGAGAGACCCTGACACAGCAGACTCAGCTGAATCACTTCTAGAGTTTCAACCCTCAGAAACTGGGAATCAACCTGTCATTTTAAGTTGCTATGTTTGTGGTAATTTTTAATACATCAATATTTAGCTAATACACTCATCTGGTGAACTTTCACTTTAGATATTGTATTTTCCAATTCTAAAAATTCTACTCAGTTCTTTTTTTTTCTGTCTTATGGTTCTCTCCTCACACTGCTCATCTTGTCCTTTAAATCACTGAGGATATTTATAATAACTGTTTTAAAGTTTTTGTCATCTGGAGAATTCCCTGGTGCTCCAGTGGTTAAGAATCCACCTTTCAATGCAGGGGACATGGGTTCGCTCTTTGGTTGGAGAAGTAAGATCCCATATGACACAGAGCAACTAAGCCCATATGCCACAACTATTGAGCCTACATACCACAACTAGAGAGCCTGCATGCCACAACTAAGACCTGATGTAGCCAAATAAGTAAATATTAAAAAAATAAACTCCTTGTCTCCTAATTCCATATCTGTGCTACTTGAGGTTTCATTTCCATTGATTTTTATCCTGAACATGGGTCATATTTTCCGATTCCCTAACCTTTTAATAATTTTTGATCAAATGCAAGGCATTGGGGATGAGTGTATATTTTGTTGTCTAACTTTAAAGAACATTGACTTTTCTTATGTAAGGCATGCAGGTATTACATGCAGGTCAACCTATTCATTTTGAAGTTTGGTTTTATGCTTTGCTGGGGTGCATCTAGAGCAGTCTTTACTCCCAGGAGAGCTTAAGCCCTATTATTAAGTTGTGAGCCTCTGGGGTTTCTATTAAAGGCCCCAAGTGTTCAATAACATCTCTTCACACAGCCTCTTCCAAAAGTGAACATTTCCCAGTTCTGTATGAGCTTTGAGAATTTTTAGCTTACAGCTTTCAGTGGTTGTTTGTGGACCAACCTCACAGAGTTTCACACTCTTATACACACTCAGCTTAATATTTAGCCAAAAACAGTGTGGGCGGGGGGCTACTTTGCAGATTTCTGACCTCTTTCTCTGTTTATCTCTCCACTTTCCAGTACTCTGTTCTACAAATTACAGTTTCCTTGACCTCCCAAGCTCTGAGGTCCATCTCCTCAAGTCAGCTAGACCACCATGTTCTGCTTGGCCACCCACTCCCATCCCCATGCTACTGGAAACGGCTCTGTCCAGAAAGCCAGAGTTCTTATCTGTATAGTCCCCTCAGGTATCCCAGTCCTGCACTGTTTTCCAGTGTTTGACAACCATTGTTTCATATTTTTTGTCCAGGGTTGTAGTTGGTTTTGTTGAGGTGGGAAGTTTGCTATTAATCTTTATCATTTCCATTAGAGGTCTCTGGGTATTTTTAGAGATGAACAAGAGGAAATAGGATTGCCACTTGGCTCCATCCTTGGATTCTTAAACATTTTACAGACGCTCAGCTGGCTTACTCATGTTGGGGAGGGGAGGGGGGAGGCAGATGTATCAGAAATGCTCCTCACTGGCTGGGTCATAACCCCTAAATCCCAAATCCTCATTAGCAGCACTCCTGAAAACCCATTCCTATGCCCTCTCAGCAAATAACTTGCCAGTGTGAGACAAAAAAACCTCAGTCCACCACAGATTTATTTATTCTGTGGGTTGCATCAGATTCCCTTTGTATAAAGTGATGTGATTATAATTTCTGAACTAAGACCCTTGACCTGATGGTAGGTCTAGATATTTGAACACAGGAGGGGGTGGTCCCAGGAGACCTTGTGCATCTTAGGCATCTGGCCAAAGGGACCATCTTTGTCCCCTCTTAGAGGCCCAATCCTCACTGGATCTCCAAACAGGCTGATATGTGGAGTCAATCACGTGGGAAGGTTTTAAAAATTACAAATGCCCAGGTCCCATCCCAGACGACAGATGAGAACCTTGGCAGCCCACGGTGATTCTGATGCAAAGCCAAGGATCACTCTGTCTTCTTGTATCTTATGAAGCCAAAGGACTCTCAGACATGGAAGCTGGTGGAAATGTCGGCAAGTCATCCGGAATCAGCCCTGGGGGCACGAAGGTCACTAGACTTCAAGATGGGGAAAGACTGAGCTCTCTGAATCACAGTAATTTGAAGCAGAACAGAAACTTCCTATTTGGAGAAGGTTCAGGCCAACTTCCTCCCCCTCCCTCAGCCTTTCCATTTTGTTGATAAAGAGACCAACCCCCAAGGGATTAAGTGACATGCCCAGTATCCCTCAGCCCAGGGCCAAGACACCCAACAACTTCCCCCACTGCCTCCCAGACCCTCCTAAAATCCCATGAGTGGCCTCTTATGGCTCTTAGAACAGAATCCAGAATTCTTGCCACAGCTGAACCTCCATGCAACCTGGCTCCAGGCCCCACTAGCCACACCTCGCACCACCCTCTCCCTGTCCACCACTCCCCAAGCACACAGGTCCTCTTCTGTCAGAGAAAACTAAGGTCCTTTCCAGCCTTTGGGCATCATGCTGTTCCATCTGAGAATGCCCTGCCCAGCTCTTCACAGCAATGGCCCTCCATGCTGAAAGTCATGGGTTGACTGTTTCTAATTCATTTGGGCCCCTGGACCACCGAAGGCCAGGCATGCAGTCATGTCCAACTCTTTGCAACCCTATGGACCATAGCCCACCAGACTCCTCTTTTCAGGGGATTCTCCAGGCAAGAATACTGGAGTGGGTTGCCATGCCCTTCTTCAGGGGATCTTCCCAGCACAGGGATCAAACCTGTGTCCCCTGCATTGCAGGCAGACTCTTTACCACTGAGCTGACCCCAGAGGCCAGGGCCTGCCCTTTCTCTAGGGTTTGTCACCCTCACCCCTTGCCAGGGGGGTTCTGAGGTACTTACTTCTTACCCCCACCATGTCTGTCCCAACCCCACTAAGATGGGGGCTTCGAGAGGGCAGAAAATGTACGTGATTTCTACATCACTGTGTCTCCAATGCCCAGCCAAGTGCCTGGCATAGTGGGTTTATCATAATGTTTCTTGGATAGATAGATGGATGGATGGATAGAAGAATTATGCAATTAATCAACAACTAATAAGTGACCAAAATCACTTTGTGTCTAACCTTCCAAATGCTAGGGAGGCAAAGAGCTTCACTTGGACCTGGCAGGAGAGTGTCTGGGATTTAGGGTCTCAGGCTCTATCTTTGGTGAACCCCACAGGGGCGTCAGCCAGAAGACTGGCCAGCATGAGGTTATAGTCTGAACACACTGATGCCAAAAGGCCAGACACCCTGGTGCCTGGCAGGGCCCCGGTTTCCCCATGAGTGAAGCGGTATCCACCCTTCCCTCCGCTGGCAAGCGTGTGTCCATTCTGCAGACCTGCCTCGGGGCAGGCCTTTTCTCTCTTCCTTCTGATGGGTCTGCATGAGCAAGAGAGAAGTTTAGATTCACCAGTTTGCACTCTGAAACAGTGTGGGAGCTGGGCTCCTCCACCCATGGGCAAAGGCTTTAATATTTAAGCTAGAAGCATCAACCAAGCACCACTGAAAGAAAAGAGCTCAGTTTTCTTGTATTTTTCTCTCACATGCCCCTCCAATCCCCAGCCACACCATCAGACAAGACCTACCCTCCCTACTGCGTCACTTCCTAAGTTCCTGTTTATGAGGCAGAGCCTGCTGTGGGGCCAGCAGAAGAACAGAAGCAGTCTAAATAATGAGCATGCTTATTAACAGTCATCCAGGGCCCAGCCTCTTGGTTAGCACAGGATAGTCCTAACACTGCCCAGCAGAGATACAGTAGAAGCCACATTTTAAATTTCCTAGTAGCAATGGTAAAACAGTAAAAAGAAACTGGTGAAGCTAATTTTAATGATGTATTTTATTTGGCCAATATATTTAAAACATCATTTCAACATGTAATCAATAGAAACAGGAATGGGTTACTTAACATGACTTTTTTTTTTCATGCTACATCTCAGAAATGCAGTGTGTGTTTTATACATCTAGCATGTTGCAGTCGGGACAACTGGTGCTTAGGGACAGTCCAGGGGTGGCACGTGGGTCCTGGATGGGACCACACCAGGGAGAGTCCAGCTGCCCACAGGTGGCAACTTTGGCACCCAACCCAAGCTGCCTGAGAAGGTACCGACAGAGAAAACAAGAAGGAGCTTGGCAGCCCGGCTCCCTGGTCCGCGCAGCCCCCTTCCTGCCCTGAAGGTGCGGGTGCCATGTTCGTAATCGGGCAAACCCAGCAGAGGAAGCCACACTGCTGCTCGGGGCTCCCTCCGAATACTTGGATTAATTCACTTGTATTTATTTGCTTTTTATAAACAAAAGTCAGACTTAATGCATTCCATTCATCATGAGGAAAGGGCAGTAATCCTAAGGGGATCTGTCAAACAGACGCTCTTTCTGTAAACAAATAAAAAGGTGACTGTGCAGGAAAGGAAAATTACACTGAACTGAAATCTGGCAATTTTTTTTTTTGCCCCTTTTAGATCCATAAGCCAAAATATTGCTAAGGCTTTTTATAAACAAAGATAATGAGTTGTATAATTTATGTAAATTAAGTAATGCTGCCGCATTTTCTAGAAGTAACATAAACTGCATTATTTATTTGACGTGCCTTTTGGAGTAAAAATAATTATAATTGGATATTATACCTAACAGGTTTCTCCCATTGTTTTCTTATTAGTATTTGTGGTTTTGAATATAAAACACAGAATCACTGAGTTCACTGCAGGTGTGACTTTCCTTTTGTATGCATAAAGCCAAGAATGAGCTTTTGAAAGGATAGGAGTCAGATCAGGGCTCTTGACCACAGCTTTTGTGCCCCGAGGAAACTGCCCTGAGGCCTGGGCATGGCTCTGTCAGCAGGGGTTTTCAACTAGCAGGGGGTACCACTTTTTCGGCAGCCTGTGGGATACAGCTGATGTCATTTTCATTGCCTGACATCTTCCCATCTTCGCTATTCAAAGTATGATTTATGACCAGCAGCATCACCACCACCTGGGAGCTTACTCTGAACGCGGCATCTCGAGGCCCCACCAAGACCAATGGAATCAGTATTCCCCGGGGACTTGTATGCACATTAAAGTTTGAGAAAACCTTTCTACATCATTTGCAGAAAAGACCCAGTCCCTCCCCCGAACCCAGTTGCAGGAGACAGACCTGCCCTCAGGAAGGCACAGGGCCGGGTCCCCCAAGTCTGACTGTTCCCGGCATCCACCCACATCTCCCCTTGCATCTCGCAGATATTGTAATCGGCAGTACATAATCACACCCTGCAATTCTTAATATTATCATATTAGGAGCATTAAAAATGCAAGGAAGGATAATTAAGTAAAATAAATTAAACAAGGATCTTGAAATATGCAGCCTTGGAAATACTTTCACTGCCTAAATGCTTGCTAACATCTGTTAGCCTCTATCATGCTTGCTAGCCTTTTTCTGATAGTCAAAGCACAAAATACGATCAAATACCAAATGTAAATAGCTCTGATTCGTAACCTTGTTTATGCAGCAAAAGATGGCCCTAAGGAAGAGGCAAGAACTCTATTGAAAACCCATTGATCTTTGGAAGGGCTGTCTTGTTTGGGAACAGAGGTCGGGGGTCCCTGCTCCCCCCAATGCCCATCCTCCCACTCATTCAGTACCAGGGGCAGGGGAAAACAAAGCAAAGGCATCACAGCCCGAAAAGGAACGGAGGGTAATTTACTGAATTTATTTCATCTCATCTCCCTTAATCATGTAAAAACAAAACCCAAAAATGTTCTACATTCTGGTTTGTGTCCAACACAATGTACAAACTAATTGAGTGTAAAAAGCGTTCCTTTGCATTATATCAGTTAAAGTAAGTGTAACAATTGCTCTTCCTACCCCCGAGCTCTGTTTCATTCCTGTTTTTGTTATAATTCAGTCCATTCACAATATGTCATTGCAAACACTATTTGCAAAAGAAAGTATAAAAAACAGATTCTTTATTTCTTAGTGCATTTATTTTCATTTCCCTTCTCCAGCTCTCCACATTTATCCCAGGCTTCCATCTGGAGGGCTTAAAAAAGTTATAGACGAAGATACTATACATAATGAGGCGCATGCTCATCTGGTATTTAGCCCAGAAATTTTTATTGCCAGGTGTTGTGAAAGGAAAAAAATGTATATATACATGGCCAAAATGCCGTGCTGCTTTGCATTTCCAAAGATTTCATATCATGTCTGAAGGTGTTCATTTATTTGGGAGTGGGGCAACTTGCACGGGCTTCCCAGGTGGAGCTCATGGTAAAGAACCTGTCTGCCAGTGCCGGAGACATATGACACACAGGTTCAATCCCTGTGTTGGGAAGATCCCCTGGAGGAGAGCATGGCAACGCACTCCAGTATTCTTGCTTGGAGAATCCCATGGACAGAGGAGCCTGGTGGGCTACAGTCCATGGGGATGCAGAGTCAGATACAACTGAAGTGACTTAGCACACAAAGTGTGAAAGCATCCATCATCCCTTACTTGCATGGGATTTACTTAACCGCCTCTGGGGAAAAGGCAAATGTGACGGTTCTTCAAGCCAGCAGGAGGCTGCTGCACTTAACCCACACTCCGTGGGAATGTCAGGCTCGAATCAATCACCAGGCAGACCACCGCCCCTACTGGGAACCTGAAATTGATGGGTTATCTCTCCTCCACGTTCACCTCCGTCGTTTGGGAAATATAAACTGAGTCCCCATAGTGCTCGGTGCTGGGGAGGTAGAAGCTGATCTGCAGACAGAGAATCCAGAGCATCCTCTTCAGAGCAGCCCTGAGGATGTAGGCTCCAGGAGCAGAGAATCTGATGAGAGCAGGGTAATCCAACCCTGCCCTGCTGTAAAGAGCCGGAGGAAGCCTCATTATACCTACCCTTAGGTGGGGGCTAGTATTTAAGACTTTCAACTATTTCCCAGCAATTAAGAAATTAAAGGTCAGCAACAAGCTCCTTTCCTCCTGGACTGATTAGTCCGGTGGAAAGTCAAGCAGATCCTGTTTGTGAGAAATAACTGCTGAGCAGTTCAGGGTGGATTCTTTGGGGAAACTGAACCTAATACGGCATCATACTGACAATCAGGTCTAACTCCATGTATAAAAACACACAGCAAAATGGGGGAGGTTAAATAAAATTTCAGAGTTGGGGCGTCACACCAGAGAAAGTGCTAAGCGTGTGTTTCGGCTGCACTGCAGTGCTCGGAAGGAATTGGGGAAAGACAGGCATCTTAGGATTTCCCAATTTCATCTCCCACAGTCTCCTATGGAAAAGATTATGGTATTTAACCATCTGTCTATTATTTTGGAAAGAGAAAGAGGTCATGGAGTATTCTGAAACTCAAGCTATCAGACAATGCTAATACCTTTGAAATATCACTATAAGGCAGGCAGATTTGTCATCCTTGCTATGCGTCACTTGGGAGCTCCTCCTGCCTGGTCTGTCCTACACTGACTGCTGGACGGTCACACCTATGCTGCCTTCAGCAGCGCCTGCTAACCCTCCCTGGCTCCCCGTCACTTGAGAAGGGACAGAGTCCCAGGGCTTCCCACCTGCTGTCCTCTGCACAGATGCAGCCCACCAGATAAGCCTGGCTGCCCAATAGCTTCCGAAAGAATGGGGTCAGGGTAGCATCCTAAATTCCACTGGAGCTCTGAGGTCTCATAGGCATCCATAGTCCCCTCCAAGATTTATCAAACCATTGAGGAAATTTCAAGCAAAGGGGGCGGTACTGTGGTCTCCACCAGCATCTTGTGTGCTAGAATACTTAGACCTCAGCTGAGCTTTTCAGCATTAAGAATTAGAAATGGATGGACTTCCCTGGTGGTCCAGTGATTAAGTATTTGCCTTGCAATGCAGGGGACACAGGTTCGATCCTGGTCAGGGGACTAAGATCTCACATGGCACGGAGCTACTGAACCCAAGAGCCACAAGTGGAGAATCTGAGTGCCCCAACTAAAGAGCCCACGTGCCACAACTAAGACCGGATGCAGCCAAATAAATAAATATTATTTTAAAAAAAGAATTAGAAGTGGGAAGACAAAGATGTGGAGATTAAGGGATTGTAAACTCTAAACACTGAAGAATAAAAGCAGATCATCCGTAAGGAAAGGATGGAAGGAAGCAAAGGGAGGGAAAAAAAACACAGCCACTTGGTTAGAATTTATGTTTCCGTAAGTGAAACATTAGGATTCTTGTACGAAGAAGAAATTATTGATACGTGTGTTCCCTTAAGGAAGCCTTCTCAGGAGGCCCATTCCGGATTTAATAATAATCTATATTCTTCCCCTGAAATGGCAAACCAAGTCTCTGATTTCCTTATCACCTTCGCAGATACATGAATCATTAGGCTGCAAACCAGCAGTGGTTCCGTTTATCACATGCCACCTCGAATATTTAATAAAATAAATTCTAGATAATCAATTCGGGAAGAGTCAACATTTCTTACGCTTTTGTAATAAATGTCTACCTCTCGCATTCATCAGAAACCTGGATGTAAATCGTGGCAGTCAAGATGAAAGAGAAAGAGCCCGGTTTTCTCGTGCTGTCATGTAAACACTTAAACATGGACAAACAGCATCTGCACCCTCCCCACGGCCTCTGTTCCGGGGACATGCTGGCACATCAAACATGTGCAGGCTGCTTTCAAGGCACTTCAAGCCCAAGGACGCAGGCAGTAGCGCCTTTCCCTCTTCTGTGAGATCCTTCCTCTAACCCACCTGGTCTCAGCAAGGCCACACGCCTTTGGCTTAGCTGTCCCTGGACAAGGGATCTCTCAGCACATCACCGGGACTTGCCCACCCTCTCAGCAGTACCATGGAGCAGAGCCTTGGGCTCATGGGAGAGACAGGACTGGTTCCCAGTTTTCACCTCAAGCTCCCCTTTGCAGGAGGCTCTTCCTAGTTTCTTTAGACGGAAGACAATTATCCTATGTCACATGAAATAAGCGGAATTGTCAATAAAATTCAAGAGAAAGGAGAGACCCTAGTTTCACCAAGACAAATACAACTAACAATGCTGGCATGTTATGCAGAAAAGTGTTAATTACTTGCAGAATTATAAGCCAAGTAGCAGAGACATTAGTTTGCTGACGAAGATCCATCTAGTCAAAGCTATGGTTTTTCCAGTATTCATGTATGGATGTGAGAGTTGGACTATAAAGAAAGCTGAGTGCTGAAGAATTGATGCTTTTGAACTGTGATGTTGGAGAAGACTCTTGAGAGTCCCCTGGACTGAAAAGAGATCAAACCAGTTAATCCTAAAGGAAATCAGTCCTGAATATTCATTGGAAGGATTGATGGTGAAGCTGAAACTCCAATATTTTGGCCACCTGATGCAAAGAACTGACTCATTGGAAAAGACCCTGATGCTGGGAAAGACTGAAGGCGGGAGGAGAAGGGGACGACAGAGGATGAGATGGTTGGACAGCATCACCGACTCAATGGACATGAATTTGAGCAAGCTCTGGGAGTTGGTGATGGACAGGGAAACCTGGTGTGCCACAGTCCGTGGGATCGCAAAAAGTCAGAAAAGACTGAGCAACTGAACTGAACCATGAATACCATCAGGTCGCAAACGTGAATCCTAGGATACACCAGTGATCGAATTTAAGTCTGTGAGAGGATTTGTGGCAAGTCCTTCATCATTCCTCGCCCATCTCTCACAAGTGTCCAGAGCCCCTCCTATTTCTTTTAGAACCTGCTGCTGTAACCTTGAACAGAAGTCCGTGAAGTACACCCGCGGTCCAAATCCGGCCCTCAGCCTGCCTTTATAGATAAAGTCTTATTGGGACACAGTCATATCCATTCCTTAACTATGTAACCTATGGCTCCTTTCATGTTACAATACTTGCCATGGAGACCTCTGAACTGCAAAACCAAAACTGTTTACAGGTTTCCATGCTATCCAAAAGGAAAGTATTTCTATGAAAACTTTTGTAAGTTGAAATGGTGTAAAGCAAAGAAGCAATTACCTTAGGACACATCTAGCTAACGAAGACACAAAATAAATGGAGATAAAGCAGAGGTGCTCAGATCCAGGTCACAGCTCTGGCAGCTGAATCCTGAGCTGTATGTGGTTCTGGGGGAAGGAGTTTGGTGGTGCCACTCCCATCACTCAGGGTACCACTTTCTCTACAATGGCATCTGCGAAACCAACGCTGAATGCTATTTTTGCCTTTTTTTCCTAAAAGTGAAATTGTCTGGATTTCTTTTGGCTAGTGAAAACAGGTGCTAACGTAGGTCTTTCGTAAAAGTGATGCAGCATAAAAAGAACTTCTGAAAAGCAGGGGATTCCTGTACTGTCCAGCTCTTCACAAAATAAATGCATTCATGTTATCCATTCATTCCAAAAGTTTTTACTGAGCACCAACTGTGTACCAGGTACCACGCCAAGCCCTGGACCATAAAGGGGACATTGGATCAGTGCAAGAATGGGCTACTTCACCTGGAGGAGAGAGATCGGAGCTGATGCTCGGTCATCAGCAGCCTCTCTGTGTGCTCCATGTCCAGAGATCCACTGTCTACCCACTTAATGGCCAAGGGCAGAATAAGGACTAATAGGCTCAAACATCAGAGATTTCAGTGAGATATCTATAAAGGATGCTTAGAGTCAAGTAACGAATTACCAGATGAACTTGTAAAATCTTCCTTTGGACATTTTTCTTAAGATAAGATTTTAAAAACTACCTGCCTAGGACTGAGTCACCAAGGGAGGATCCCACCAACAGCAAGAGGATGGCACGTGTCAGTCTTTTTCCAAATCCACATGCCTCTGAATCATGGCGGGGGCGGGGGGCGGTTTGTGCATGCATGCTAAGTTACTTCAGTCACGTCTGACTCTGTGCAACCCTATGGACTGTAGCCAACCAGGCTCCTCTGTCCATGGGATTCCCCAGACAAGAATATGGGAGTGGGTTGCCACTCCCTTCTCCAGGGGATCTTCCCCACCCAAGGATGGAACCTGCATCTCTTATGCCTCCTGCATTGACAGGTGGATACTTTATCACACCAAAGGCAGGTTTGGATTCAACAGAACTTGGGGCAGGACCTGAAAGTCTACCCTTCTAAAGGGCTCCAGGTGGCCTGATACTGCTGACCAATGGACCACACGTGGGGGCAAACAGCCATGTGAAAACATAGGTGTCTCTGCTGGTCTTGGCCTTTGCAGGAGTTTTTTGCAACAAGAAGGAAGGGCAAACCCTGAAGGGCACACAGCACTATGAAGTGTTAGAATTAAGAAGAACAAAGAGGAAGTGCAAGGACATTTCATCTGTCTGGAAGAAAAACTCCAGATCAGAAAAGGGCTCTTTTGTGAAATTGCCTGCTTTATGGTTCTAACCTTTAGTCCAGGGAGGGTAAATGCAGAGCAGTTTAGCAGCCACAAACTCCAACAAACACACATGAGAAACCAGGCAGCCAGAGCCAGCCACCATCGAAGCGGCCTCCACCCTCCACTGCAAAAGCTGTGTGAATAGCTTCTCTGTTTCTCATTTATGCAGTAATGCTTCTCTCTACCCCACTCCTGGGAGCACAAAAGCCCTTCACCTCATCTTTATTTCCCCATGGTTTTTGCTGGCCTGTGGGAAGTGGGCAGACAGAGCAATGGGGGCCCTATTACTCTGCAAGCCACAGACCTTCTTCCCTTTGACAGTTTCAACTAAAGAGGGGCCAGGTGTGACTCTTCTAGGACAAGGCTGGTGATTCATGCTCTCCCAGCACAGAGAGCACTGTCCCACTGGATACAAGCTGCAGTCACCGATGACAGAAGTAAATTTGCCCAGCAATGTGAGGGAATTGAAAGATGTGCAGAAGATCAATAATTTACTATTCAGTCAAGCGAAGGCCAGAGATATCCTTTATCCAACACAAACAACCAAATCTGATCATTTACTGAGGGGGGTAGCAGTTAGGATATATATCATGTTCTTAAAAGGCACCCCCAGCCACCAGACGAGGCCATAAATTATGCTTACAAATCAAGGCTGTGTGGCCCGGCTAACGTCTAACTTTGTGCCTACCGAACGTGGAGGCCCAAACAGAGGCAGGCCCTGGGTGAATTTTGACAATGGTATTCAAGGGTTTCTGTTGTAATTGAATATGCTAAAATTTCAATTCATGTCCTTGTGGGCTAATCTGCAATGATATTAAGGGACTGTTATGATAATAATTAAATACAAGCTCGGCATACCAAGTTGGCATTCTGCAGCTCCACCTTCTCGGGGAGTTTCTAGTTCAATAAGGCTGTGATCAAGTTTAAAAAGGGAATTGCAAAATATCTTACATGTTGTCATCTACCAGAGATATGAGGAAGGCAAAAACTATAAACGTGTTCCTTCAAAATCTTCCTGGCACCTTTTTCACTAACAAGTTGCTTTCTAAACACCGCTGGCAGGAGGCCTGCCTTCCTCCAGGCAGTGGTCTGTAAGGGCATGGGACTCAGGCTTCCGCAGACCTCCTGGGAGAGGAGGCACCTGGGACTCACTTCTCAGCAGGGGCAGGAGGGGCCCCAGGCTGGCAGCATGTGGGTTCATCAGCTAACTAACTGCCAGGAAGTTCTTATTCCCTAAGCCAGGGCCAGTGTCTATTCTTGTTTTTCTGGTTCCTGTATTAATGATGTGTCTGGAGAGAAACCAACCCAATTCCTCAAGTCTTCAATGAGACTGATACCCAAGCAGCCAAATCTCTGTCTGCAAAGATGCCCAGGAAACTGCTCTGATGGCGAGAGGGTAGCCAGACAAAATACAGGACTACATGTGAGTTTCAGAGATGCACCAGATAACTTTTCAGTAAAAGAGACTTCCCTGGTGATATAGTGGATGGGAATCTACCTGCCAGTGCAGAGGCCACAAGTTTGATCCCTGGTCCTGGAAGATTCCACATGTCATGAAGTAACTTAGCCCGTGTGCCACAGCTATTGAGCCTGCACTCTAGAGCCTGGGAGGGAAGCCACAAACTACTGAAGCCCAAGCACCCTAGAGCCCGTGATCCACTAGAAAAGCCACCACAATCAGTAATCCACGCACTGCAATAGAGTAGCCCCTGCTCACTGCAGCTAGAGAAGGCCCAAGCACAGCAAAGAAGACTCAGCCCAACCAAAAATAAACAATTAGTAAAAAGCTTTAGTATAAGTATATCCTAAATATTGCAAGGAACATACTTGCATTAAAAAATCAATTTTTGTTTAACTCAAGTTCAAATGGGACTGAGCATCTATATCTCATCTATGTGTGTGTGTGTGTGCACTAAATCTGGCAACCCTACATGGGGAGAGTAAGCACACAGACCCTATCACCATGGTAAGAATATCCTGTAGCTTCAGGAGTAATGGAAATGGGCAGTTCATCCCAGGAGCAGATAAACATAACATGGATATATAAGAGGCTCCTAAAAGACTTGGCTGAAACCAGAGCTAAGACAGGTCATGCAGGGTATTCAGAGTGTTGAGGACGAACTCCCAACCTTGGAAGTGGATGATATCCAGGTCTTCTGCAGCCCGGGGTGGCCCGATGGAACCAGACTCCTGGGCTGGAGGCTCAGTGAGGTAAGAACTCTTTCCACTTGACTGGTTGGAGTCATGAGGAAGGGCTGACCAGTGACCAAAAAGGGGCACATCACTTCTCCTAAAGGTTTTCCTGATCCCCAGTCTTGACTTTGACCCAGGCTTGTGTGCTCAGTACTATATCTTAATATTTTCATTCCCAGGATTCTGTGGGTCAAGAACACATCTGGGGATCCAGGTACTTTGGAAGTCAATGAAGTATAATGATGAGGAAACTGGGAATTTGAAAGACAATTTCCCAGACAGACCTGGGATGGTATGGTATCTTGACTCTGATATTAACCAGCTAGTGTATTCTTGGATACATTTCTTTGTGTGCCCAGTTGCTCAGTCATGTCTGACTCTTGACTCCATGGACTGTAGCCTGCCAGGCTCCTCTGCACATGGAATTTTCCAGGCAAGAATACTGGAGTGGGTTGCAGTTTCCTACTCTAGGGGATCGTCCTGACCCAGGAATTGAGCCCATGTCTCCTGAATTGGCAAGGGGATTCTTTACTACTCTATCATCTGGGAAACCCTCATTTATTTACCTCCAGAAAATTAATTACTTTGTCAAAAATGAAGATCATGGGACTTCCCTAGTGCTCCAGTGGTTTTAAGAATCTGCTGCCAATGCAAGAGTCATAGGTTCAAACCCTGGTCCGGGAACATTCCACATGCCACAGAACAACTAAACCCATGTGCTGCAGCTACTGAGCCCACGCTTGCTAGAGCCTGTGCTCTGCAACAAGGCATGCCATCACAAGATGCCCGTGCACCGCAACAAAGAGCAGGCCCTACTTGCCACAACTAGAGAAAGCCCACACATGACTACAGAGACCCAGGAGAGCAAATGAGGATCATGGCAGTACCTGCCCATGCTGGGTAGGGATGCTGCCAAGTCACTGAATGAGATGGTACTTGCCAAGTGCTAGATACAGGAGCAGGTATTCACTAGATGGTCACTAAATGACACACAGCATCCTTGCTGTTGCGTCATCGGCTGGCTGTGGTCAGGAAGGAGGGAGCCCAAGAAGAGAAGTAGAACCAGCACCCTGGTCAGGCCTCCATAAGCTGGCAGACTGTGAACAGAAAGGGTGCTCTGGCCACTTCAAAATGTATCTGGTTTATGTTATTTATTAGTTAAAAATTTAATTATATGAATTGGGTAGGGACGTGCCACCAGGGATGCTAAGTAATTAGAAATTAAGGAAAGACTATGGATTTGTGTTCCTGAATTGATTCCACCAAAACACACCCAGGTAACAGGAAATTAAGTTTAATGTCTGCACGTGCCAGCAGAATGTGGCACAAAAATTCAGAGGATTAAAAGGCAGAAGAGAGCCCCGGGAGGCTCTCCCAGCTGCCATTTGACAGACTGGCTCCCGGGGCTTCCCTGGTGGCTCAGTGGTAAAGAACTCATCTGCCAAGGCAGGAGACACGGGTTCAATCCCTGGTCTGGGAAGACCCAACATACCGCGAGACAACTAAGCCCATGAGCTGCAACTGCTGAAACCGACATGCCCTACAGCTTGTGCTCTGCAACAGGAGAAGCCACCGCAGCAACTAGAGAAAGTCTGTGTGCAGCAGTGAAGACCCAGCACAGCCACATGGAAATAAATAAATCTTCAAAAAAAGGGACTGGATCCCTGAACCGGAGACAGTCATAAGACCAGATACCTTGATCACAGCTCTCAGAATCAGATGGGAAGCGTGGACAAGACTGGACATCCAAGACCTGGGTTCGATTCTCAGACATGTGACCAGCAGGGATAAAAAAAAACTGAATGGCAGGGCTGGGGCGAGGCTCAGAGGAGGGGGTACCTGTGAAGCCGGGTGGTCCTTCAGCAGATCCCCCTGCTAAGAACAAGTCTCCTTGGGTGACTGAGGAGAACCTCTCCTCAGACAGAGAAACAAGTTTGTCCCCAAACCATTTCTCCATGGCAACAATCACCACACCATACTGAAATGATGGTTTCAAGTTTCTGAAGGTTCCCCAGTAGGATCCTCTGTCTTACTTGCTTGTCTCTATCCTCTCCACATCACCTCATATCTAGACACCAGATAGAGGCATTAAGTATCTAGAAAATCGGATGTTTAGTCACTAAGCTGTGTCCCACTCTTTGTGACCCCATGGACCCCATCAGACTCCTCTGTCCATGGGATTTTTCACAGCAAGAATACTAAAGCAGGTTGCCATTTCCTTCTCCAGGGGATCTTCCTGACCCAGGGGTCAAACCTGTGTCTCCTGCAATGGCAGGTAAATTCTCTACCACTGAGTCACCAGGGAAGCCCAATCTAGAAAATATACTTAATATATGTTTATTGAACTGGACAGAACTCATATAGACTCACAGCAAACACTTCCTCAAGGGAGGTGCAGATGGAGCACTGTAGCAATTAAAAACAGGGGATAATTTCTTCTGGCTATAGAAGATCAGAGAAGATACCCTGGAAAGTTCAGAAGTTATTAATACAAGGCTGGCTAACACAGTTGATGCAGACATGGTAAAAAGAGGTTCTGAGCAAGGAACTCTTTATACAATGTAGACCAGTGGGCGCATGACAAGTCTGAAGAGGAATGGGATGAGATAATACATCCACAGACCAAAGCCACACGATCATTTACAGAAAGAAAAAAAAAAAAAAATCTGCATTCTTTTTAAAAACACAGAGTGCCAACACAGACTCATTTGCCCCTTCCTGAGCTTCTGCCACTCAGCTGTTTCATCAGTCAACTCACTTCCTCCTTATCTATTCATTGCCATTTCCCAAACCTGATTTGGGCACCATACATGTTTGTGGCTGGCTATTTTAAATATTTCCCATCAGCTGCAAGCAAGATACCTATTTATCTTATTGCTGCAAGCAGAGCTGAAATGATCTGGCATCGCCACGAGGCAGACAGTTATTTCATGCCCTGCTAATTCCTAACGTGGTAACTACAATATTGCTCCTACTTTTAAAAGAGGTGCCTTTTTTTTTTTCCTTCTTAACATGTGGCCTAAGTGTCCAAATAAAGAACCTCACTTCTAATAAGGCCAAGTCCAATAACATAACCTTGCCTACCACTGCCACGTTCCAGATGGGGCATTGAGTTTTCAGGCGTTCAGTTGAGAAGTCAAAGCAGTTTTCCATTCTTTCAGGCAGCACAAACAGGTCAGCAAAACAAAACTCTCTCTTTACTGCTGAAAATTCCAGTCAGAGGTGATGGCGGGCCTTTCTGCTGGGCGGATGGTTCAGACGAGGGGGTTCCTTTCCACCTCGGAACAGGCTCAGGAGGGAGCTACCCACGGTCAAATCAACAACCTCTGGTTCAAGTCAACAGCCCACTGGTTCTAAAGGCAGGATGTCTATGGCAAGGAACACCTTGTGACCAGAGCAGAGAGAGCCTTGTCCCCAGGGGTTGGGCATCTGGTGTGCAAAGGGCTGGAAGAGACGCTGACACATTGTGAGTCTGGGCACCTGTTGCTTTAAATCATCTTAGCTATTTTTCAACAGCCTCTGTCTCTGTCCACTGATACTCCCCATCCCTGCCTTTCTGTCTCTGTCCACTGATACTCCCCACCCCTGCCTTTCTGTCTCTGCCCACTGATACTCCCCACCCCTGCCTCTCTGTCTCTGCCCACTGATACTCCCCACCCCTGCCTCTCTGTCTCTGCCCACTGATACTCCCCACCCCTGCCTCTCTGTCTCTGCCCCCTGATACTCCCCCCTGCCTCTCTGTCTCTGCCCCCTGATACTCCCCCCTGCCTCTCTGTCTCTGTCCCCTGATACTCCCCCCTGCCTCTCTGTCTCTGCCCCCTGATACTCCCCCCTGCCTCTCTGTCTCTGTCCCCTGATACTCCCCCCTGCCTCTCTGTCTCTGCCCCCTGATACTCCCCCCTGCCTCTCTGTCTCTGTCCCCTGATACTCCCCCCTGCCTCTCTGTGTCTGTCCCCTGATACTCCCCCCTGCCTCTCTGTGTCTGTCCCCTGATACTCCCCCTGCCTCTCTGTCTCTGCCCCTGATACTCCCCCTGCCTCTCTGTCTCTGCCCCTGATACTCCCCCTGCCTCTCTGTCTCTGTCCCCTGATACTCCCCCTGCCTCTCTGTCTCTGCCCCTGATACTCCCCCTGCCTCTCTGTCTCTGTCCACTGATACCGCCCCGCCTCTCTGTCTCTGTCCCCTGATACTCCCCCCTGCCCTGCCACTGCCTGGCCCCTCCAGCACCTAGCGCTCCGTGTCTAAAAGTCTGCCTCAGGCACCTCTGTGCCCTCCCATCCAGCCCTCAGGAAGCCCCAGTTGTGAGCCTGATTTTTTTTTTTTTTGTCCCCACAAGATGGTGAGTGTTCTTGATGACATTACTGCATCTTCAGTACCTTTCCCAGTGATGGTGGGTAGAAAGTATTCAACAGCAGGCTGATGAACAAAGGTATGTGCTGGACTTGACCCAAAACCCTGCCAGAATGCGAGGGCTAGTGCTCACACGGTAGAGCCAGGCGGGTCTTGGCTCAAGTCCCAGCTCCACAATGATTCAGGGCAGGATGTGGAGCAAGAAGCCCTCTCAAGGCGCCATCACTTCATCTGTGAAGTGGGTGTAACAGTGTGTATCTGGCATGGATGTTTTGAGAAAGGTTGAGCGAGATAGCATACCTGGCATATAGGAGATTCATAAGCCTGCAGCCAGGTGTGGCTCCTGGTATGACAGCGGTCCCCAAACTTTTTGGCATCAGGGACGGGTTTTGTGGAAGACAATGTTTCCACAGGCCAGGGAGTGGGGTGGGGATGGTTTGGGAATGATTCAAGCACATTTACTTACTGTGTATTTTATTTCTACTATTATTACATCAGCTCTGCCTCAGATCATCAGGCATTAGATCCCGGAGGCTGGGGATCCCTGTGTGATGGGACCCCCTGTGTGATGGGACCCCAGCAGTAAGGGTGCTGGGAGGTCGACAGCCTGGATTCTGAGACACGGGGCACTTTCAAGAGAGAGGTGTGCAGACAGGGCTGAAGACAGCCAGAGAAGAGCACCGTGAACTTGAAAAGTGCTCTTCTAGCTCAGCTCGAAGAACATCTCCCTGGGCTGACTTCACCCAGCACATCCCAGCCGTGGTGTGGCGATCCCAGGGGCACGGGGTCATGAGATGTATCTCTCTGCTCTCCAGGAATACACCCCACCTCCCTGCCAACAACAGCTCGTCTCCCCCACCCAGGCCCCAGGTAAGCAGGCGTCAATCTACCTGGTGAGCAGGACCCGTTTTAGGCAGGCCTGCTGAGATTTCATCTCACGAAACATTGACACCACAACCACCTTCTTTTTTCCTCCCAGCCAACCTCTGTCATCCCTAGAAACCTTATCGAGCTGGCTTCTCCTTGGCTTACAGACAAGACAACTAATCATGGACCTAAGAGCTCAACAGCCTCCAAAGCAGCTGCCCCCATCCTGGGCCAGGATGAGAAAATCAATGTGCCTCTGAATCGCTGTCTGTGCCGAGGGCCCAGCCTCTGAGAACAAAAGCATCCAGGCCTCAAGCAGTTCTGTGAACAGGGCTGGAAGTTTTCCTGGCCTGAGGGAAGGCTTACAGCAAGTGATGTGTTAAACGGTGGATCCAAATATCTTTATCATGCCCTTGAACAGAGGAAACTGGGCGGGGAAAAATCACAGCCCCAAGACCCGAGCAGGGCTGTCTGCCTCACCCAGCAGTAGGGGTAGCTGGCGGGTACCGTGTCTGGCATGATATAGGTACTCAGTCAACAGAAACTACTGGATTGAATCCAATGAAGAAGAAAGTAAAAGTGTTAGTCACTCAGTCCTGTCCGACTCTTTATGACTCCATAGACTGTAACCCGCCAGGCACCTCTGTCCATGGAATTCTCCAGGCAAGAATACTGGAGTGAGGTGCCATTCCCTTCTCCAAGGGATCTTCCCAACCCAGGGATCAAACCTGGGTCCTCCTCATTGCGCGCAGATTACCATCTGAGCCATCAAGAAGGACTGAAAAAGGAAGAAGGGCCCAAACTGGGAAGCCCCTCCCCTTGCGAGATTCCAAACCCACCTATGCTCACATGGCAGTTTCCCAGATGCAAAGGACCACCTGCCTCTTGTCCCTGCAAGGACCACTAGGCTTCATCACTGGTCTAGCTCAGAGCAAAGGCAGGAGAAATGCCACTCACAAGTGGAACTTGTCTTGCCAGAGAAGCCTTCCTTTGGGACTGTTTACAAATCCTGCCCAGGGTAGACAATCCACAGCAGAGAACTTCCATGAACACCAGAATGAATGAGCTCATCCCCATGAGTAACTGAGAACAATCCCAACTCACACTGAACGGGGTACCTTCTTTCACCTAGCAGCAATGAGAGGCACAGAAGAAACGGTCATTCTCAGTGCTAATGGGAGGGCAGTTGGCACAACCACTTGGAAGCAATTTGGCCATATCCAGTAAGATTGAGGGGCTTCCCAGGTGGCACTGGGCACCTGTCTGCCAATGCAGGAGATCCAAGAGACGCAGGTTCGATCCCTGGGTCAGGAAGATCCCCTAGAGGAGGAAATGGCAACCCACTCTGGTATTCTTGCCTGGAAAAATCCCATGGACAGAGGAGCCTGGTGGGCTACAGTCCATGGGGTTGCAAAGACTCAGACATGACTGAGCAACTGAGTAAGACTGAAAATTCTCAGACCCTACACCCAGCAATGCCAAGTCTTGCACAAGCAGGCAAGGATCATAACATTGACCCAAACATCATAATGTTGGAAAACTGGAAAGAATCCAAAGTCTACCCACCAAGTAGGGTCTCAAATGCTCCTAAGCTGAACACTCCAGAACAGTTCAAAGGGATGAGGGACTCTCAGAATCACATGGCTAAATGAGAAAGGTAAGCCAGGACACACTATGGAAGTTAAGACACACAGTCCCACCCAACTGTAAGACCTTAGCTTACAGGAAGCTTCTTCCCACCCAGGAAACTTCTCTGATTATCCCAGGCCACTCTGAACCCTCCGGACATGCCTCTTTAAAGCTCAGCCTTCCATACTGCTCAGAACTGTTAGTGACTTTTAGGTACGTACATGGCTACCTCCTCAATTTGAAGGCGAGTTCTTGGAACACAGAACACTGCTCCTATTTTCTCAGTAGACACCACAGGGCCCTCCCTGCACAGGATAGGGCCACAGGTAGGCATTTGCTGATCAACTCAATGGGACAGCTCCCCAGACTCATGGGATCAGCCACCGCATCTCATTGGGTGAGCGCCTCACTCTCACCGTGGGGTCTCACTGGGGGGCCTCACTCTCCAAGAACCTGAAAACACACCCCTTGTGATGCTGCCAAGGCTCCTCCAAGCCAGCCTCCTGTTACTACCTCCCCCCCGTTACTACCTTCCCACTGCCACTCATGCCTGGAAAGTCATGGAAACTCGCCACCACCTTGTCCATCCATCCCCTTCCTCAGTGGTCTGAGGGTCCAATCCACCTCCCCGCCACGTCTACACATTAGCCTGCAGGTAAGGGAGCCACAAATAACTCCAAACATAAATGTGGCCTAAAAATACCCATAAATCATTCTGATTCCATCCAGTGATGATTCTAATTTACAACACGAAGGAAGAAAATGAACACTGGGGCTTTTTTTCCCCTGAGCTTTGGCTGCTGCCAAGCCAGAATCCCACCCCACTGTTATTAACACTTACAACCAGAAATTCCAGAGTTACATAGCATGGAGATGAAATCTACCAGATGCCTGTGGGCACAGGGGCTGAGGGCCATGGTTTGGGTGTGAATTCTCACAGCCTGGGTGGCCCTTAATTAGGGGCTCCACCCACACTTGTCACTTTCTACCTATCCCTTCATCAGGGGAGATCAGAGCAAAGTCCCGCCTTCCTCTGGTCCCCTAACAATGGCTAATCTGTTTGCACAATCACCAGCCACAGTCCAGGAGTTGGGTCTGGAGCAGCCTGTTGAGGCAATCTGCATTTGAATGTTCTCTTCAGTCACTTCTTTCTGGGCTGTGCAAGCAATGAACCCAGGAGAACAGAGGGAACTGGGGTTTCTCCTACCCCAGCTTTTTCTTTGTTCATCACCATAAAGCATTGTTATTGGGTGTTTTTAAAAAAAAGCAAAAGCATAAAACAAAAGTTATCTCTCTCTGTGGGGCAATATAATAAAAGCCATTGGATGCTATTTTTAACAGCCATAAAAGCACATGATTAATATAGAAAAAGTCGTAATGACAAAGTGCGTCACAAAGAGCATCAGCGTGGAGGGTGAGCCGTTGAACTCGAGTGGGTCCCCGCCATCAATCCTGATACACTGGAGGACCCGAAGTGCCAGTGGACTCCGGGAGGCCCCTTTCTGGCCACTGTGAAATCCCAGGTGGATCGCAGCCAGCTTCTGGTCCTGGTCCAAGACAGAAGCTGCCAGACTCCTGGGGAAGATCCTTTACGAGGATCAGCAAGAAAAGCAGAGAAGTGGGTGCTCTCACTAACTTGCAGGCCAAGACGCACCACGATTCAAGCTCTCTCTCTCCTGCTATGACACGTGGCTCGGCCCCTCAAACAACGGAAAAGAGGAACAAGGGGACTGTCTCCATGGCTCCCTAAGGGTGAGAACACGCGGGGTCAGGGTGATACCAAGGAAACCAGACCATACCCTGTCTTCCCGCAGGCCCCAAACTGAAGTTGGCACAACATTCCAAGATGTTCTCTGCAGCGCCCACCTCTGCCCCAGCCTTGCAACACACCTTGTTAGCCCATCTAATGATCTTCAACATCTGCAAGCTCCCCGAGGCTGCAACACCCAGAGGGAAACAGAAGGGTCTGTCAGTAGAGGGAGGGAAGACAGGTTCTGGTTGGGGGCCACTGGTTCCCAGGGGACACGTTCAACTGAGCACCACCTGCAGAGGAAGATGCCACACACAGCTCCCCATTCCCTCACAAACTCTCAAGGTGGCTCCTTGGGATCTGCAGGAACCTTGAAGATCCGCAGGAACCTTGAAGATCCCAATGTATATGCCAAGGACTCTCAAGAATCAGAAACACCCTAGTTAAATCTGATTTCATGGAAATCGTAAATGGAGACTATTAGGGTAAGAAGGTAGGAAAAAAGAGAAACAACAAACGGGGTCTTGGCAAACAAAAATGCCTTTGAACAAGAAGGGGCTGGCATCAAATGACCACAGAGCAATTCCATCCTCTTGCAGCCTGGAATTGACATTCATGGAACAAGAGAGCTTTTCTGTTCTTTACCTCCACTCCCTGGACCTTCAGTTTCATGTGGTCCTCTCTGGTCGTTTTGCCATCTTTCCTCTTTTTCCAGCAATACCCATCTTTCCTGTATTTCACTTTCTTCCTGTTGTAGAGGATCATGGAGCCATTCTGGGGTCTGGAAACAACAAATGGTTAAGTTACCAAGAGAACCAAGCAAGAAAAAAAATTTATGAAGAAAGATATCATAGACCAGTAAAAGTCTCTACAGAAAAGCAATATTCCACATTTGCTGGAACATAATTTTTCACCTTTTATTGCAGCTCCCTGGATTAACCGTGTTTTACAGCCAGCCAAAATTTGCTTGTGGATTTGGTACCTAATGAATTAAATGTGTCAATGATAGGCTTAAAAAACATCCCCTTAGTAATATCCACCGTCTAATCAGGATATACGATGTGGGGGCCTGAGCTCTGCCCTGAAAAGCAGGAAAAAAGAGAGAAAGCAAAAAAAGCCGGGGGTGTTGTCGCAGCCTGCAATATCTTATCTCTTGTGGAAAGATTTTCTGCACATCTTTTAACCCATCGCCCTACATTAGGAATAAATAAGTCTAACGCAGACACTAGATGACTACGTTAAAAGCGGACCGCTGGAAGGACTGGACGCCGAGGCCAGATGCTCTGACTCATTGCCTGCGTCTCGATTCCTGCTGGATGGGAGAGCCCCGCAGCGCTTCTTCCCAAGCAAGCTAAGTACCTGATTTTTCCCCATTTGGGCTTCAGCTGTCAAAGGGCTCAGTACCGCCAGGTAATCTGTCTATTCTGTCCACGACCACAGTAAGTTAGAAAAATAGTTACCCACATGCTCATGCTAAGAGCGGGAGGGCTGTTCTCTGTGCCCTTTAAAAAGAACAAAGAGAATTTTCCTGAAAGACCTCGAGTATCAACCACAGAGAGCAAAAGATGTTTACACTCATCCTCAGAGCCAAGAAGAAAGTGAAAGTGTTAGTCACTCAGTAATGTCCCTCCAGGCTCCTCTGCCCGTGGGATTTCCCAGGCAAGAATACTGGAGTGAGTTGCCATTTTTTTTCTCCAGGGGATCTTCCCAACCTAGGGTTTGAACCCAGGTCTCCTGCATTGTAAGCAGATTATGTACCATCTGAGCCACCAGGGAAGCCCCTCATAGCCATTGCCTTGACATATTTTGGTTTGGGGACATCAAGGAAACAAAGAACTAAACTCTCCTGGCAGCTGAGGGCAGGTGTTGTGGCAAATAAAGTTTGCCACATTCTTTATTCCAGAATAAAGTTCCAGTAGCTGTAGCCTGGAACATCCTTCAAGGAAGATGCCTCTGAAAGCTACAGCACACGGTACACCCACCCTGGTCAGCTCAGTGTCCCTCTCCACCTGAAGGCTCTGCACAGGGAAAGGAAAGGCCAGTGATCTGAGCACCCAGGGGACCACAGAGGCCTTCTAGCTCCCTCCTAGCCAGTGTGAGACAGCTCCTGACACAAACAGGGCAAAGCAAGGGCTTTCCTCTTTTTTAATTTAATTTAAGTTTTATTCCTTAGCTGCAAGACATGGCATGCTGGATCTTAGTTCCTTGACCAAGGATCGAACCCACACCCCCTGCAGTGAAAGTGTGGAGTCTTAACCACTGGTCTGCCAGGGAAGTCTTTTTTTTTAAATCAATACGTTTTTTATTGAAGTATAGTTGATTTGCAATGTTGTGCTAACTTCTGCTGCACAGCAAAATGATTTAAGTATACATACATATACCCTGATGCTAGGAAAGATTGAAGGCTAAAGGAGAAGAGGGTGGCAGAGGATGAGATGGTCAGATAGCATCACCAACTCAACAGCCATGAATCTGAGCAAACTCCAAGAGACAGTGAAGGACAGGAAAGCTTGGTGTGCTGTAGTCCATGGGGTTGCAGAATTGGACAGAACTTAGCGACTGAACAACATATATGTATGTATATATATCCATATATATATATATAAACACATGTACATTTTGGGGGGCTTCCATGGTGACTCAATGGGTAAAGAATCACCTGCAATGCAGGAGCTGTAAGAGATGCAGGTTCAATCCTGCCTGCAATGCAGGAGATGCAAGAGATGCAGGAAGATCCCTGGAGGAGGGCACAGTAACCCACTCCAGTATCCCTGCCTGGAGAATCCCATGGACAGAGGAGCCTGGTGGGCCACAATCCACGGGGTGTCACAGAGTCAGACGCGACTGAACATGCATGCATACATTTTTAAAAATACTCTTTTCCATTATGGTTTATCATAGGATATTGAATATAGTTTCCTGTGCTATATAGTAGGATCTTGTTTATTCACTCTCTATATATAAAAGCTTACATCTGCTAACTCCAACCTCACACTCCATCCCTCCCCAACCCCTCCCCTTGGCAGCCACCAGTCTGTTCTCTGTACCCAGGATTCTGTTTCTGTTTCATAGATTCCTCCTGATGCAAGCTGGCTGCTGTTTCTGTGCTGCAGTAGAGGTGAGGAAGTAGGCAACCAGTCTTCCCTGGGGCCCAGGGCAAAAGCCTCCATCCCATTCTTTTCTTTTCTTTTGAACTATGGGCCATTTCACAATTGGGCACAGACCACTGACTATTGATCTCTTACTATTCCATTGTCTGTAGGGAAGAAAAAAATCACTCTAGGGTGACAGCGGCTAATTGTAGTTCCCACCCAGCCGGGTGGTATCGTTCAGCGGCCAGGTGATGACTAACCAGCGACTCCATTGGAAATTACAGACTTTCAGCAGTGACTCCCAGCACTTCATTATTTGCCGATCACTGTGCAATTGGTTTGTGTCAGTGTTGGTTTCCTCCCTGAAGTCTGCACCGACTAAAACAATCTGGAAACAGCTCGGCACGCTTGTCACAACCTGTCAGCTGATGATATCTGTCTTGCTCTTACCAGTCTGTATTGAAAACCTTACAGTTCTCTTTCATTTCTGAATGGCAGGAAAGCTGGAATCCGGGCCCCACTGTGCCAAGCCCTTTCCACTGCAGCCCTGTTCTCATATTCAGAGAGCCAGCTCCCTAAAAGACCCATTAGAAGGACCCTGAAGTCCAACAGCTGCACTTACCCACTTCCCAAGGACTAAGCAAAGAAGACATCCCATCAAATAGATGGGTGCTGCTTGTCTTGTCCCCTCCAAAGAAGAACAAAGACACCCACGAGAGTGTTTCAGGGACACCCTCCATCCCAGAAAACTCATCTGTTGGAGAAGATGTGACATTAATCCCATCGGCTTCTAGTGAGCTAAGACAGGATTTGTGATTTGTTCTGTCCTCTTGGCCTTCCTAAACATGGTCAATGACCCTCTGCAGTGTCTTCAGGCCAACTGTCCCCAGATCATAAATGGTATGACCCAGAGAGAGTGGGCATCTGCAGATACCATCACATCCACAGTCAGAACCACAATAGCACCCACTGAGGAAATCTGCCTTCTGGTGACCCGCCCTTTGCTTTCTGGAAGGGCGAGGGGCCCTGTCATCCAACACTTCTGGCAGGACATAATCCCACAGGGAACCTAAGTGTCCAACTTAAATGGCCTTAATAAATGGAATCATCATTTTAACTCGCAATAATGAGCAACCTAATAGTGTTTAATCCACCACTCTGATTTTATTAGAACTTGCTCTGCTCTGCGTGATGGGGAAGGTCCCTCCGCCCACAGTTCACAGGTCCTGAGGACAGAGAGGGAAAGCCAGAGGGCTGCAGCGGGGCTCATGTGCCCCCCCATTGCAAAGAGAATGGGGCTTCCCTGCCTCCCAGAGAACACTCAGGAGTAAAAGATGCAGGGGGGAAGATCCAAGGAAGGGGTGGAGGCTGGGGCACTACTCTGGGGGGAAGGAGAGGTGGGCTAGACCCCATGAGAGGGGTCCCATCAAGGGAGAACTATAGTAAGTTTCATTTCTGCCTAAAAGGGAGCACCCACTTGAGAAGAGCAAAGAAGTGGGAATGGATTTGAGGACAGAGGGTGATGCAACTGCAAGAAAGCTGCACAGAAAAATCGATCCATTTTGTCTTTTATGTTACCAGCTCCCCGTGAGCACCAGCTCTATAGGGAGCATGCCATGTGTGGTCTAGGTTTGCTTCTGTTTCTACATCTACAACTCCATCTGTGCTCAAGTCACTCAGCCATGTCTGACTCTTTGCATCCCTGTGGGCTGTAGCCCACCAGGCTCTAGGTTCCATGGAATTTTCCAGGCAAGAATACTGGAGTCGGTAGCCATTTCCTATCCCTGCATCTGTATCCATGTCTATAGCCACATCTGTCTCTCCATCCCTGTCTACATCTATACCTATATCTATGTCTACACCTATGTCTGTTTCTGAATCTATGTCTACGTCTGTATCTGTATCTACATATACTTCTTTATCTATGTCATTTTTTTCATCCTCATGGCAACCCTATGAAGTAGCTACTATCACCATCCCCAACATAAAGATGAGGAAATCAACTCTTTCTAGCCAGAAGGTGACCGAGCAGGAGTCCCTTGGAATCACTGTGACTCCAGAGCTTCCTCTGAGGCATAGACTGAGGGGCCAGTCCAGGTTTGAATCCTAGTTCTGCCCTACTGGGTGGGGGGAACCCTGATGCCCTGAAAGCACCCCTCATCCAGCAGATGAGGACTTGGGGGTTTCCTTCCAGGCTTCCTCACTTCCTGTTTGGGTGGAATAATATGGAAGCCATCCAGACCTCCTTGTAAGCTCCAGTCGCCCACAGTGGTGACTTGCAGGGGAAAAGTACCTTTTTTTGGTATGCCTCCCCTTCCTCTCTCACATGCAGACTCCTCCTCCAGTGTTTCCTGGGACCACCTCTCAACTGCCTGTACTGAAATCCTCATCTCAGGAGCCCCAGCTGAGAGACACTGAACTAACAGTGACAGTATAAGAGAGTTTGGGAAAAACAATCCAAGTCCTCCGTGGCAGCAGGGAGGGGAACATCAAAGGAAGAAAGGTGAGCATCCAGGAGCTTCATTCTCACCAGGGAGGTTTCTAGGCAAGAAACCTTTCAATCGGATAAACCTATCTAAAGGGCAGTAACAGAGCTGCAGACACAGAGAACAAACTTGTGGACACAGTGGGGGAGAAAGAAAGTGGGATGATTTGAGAGAGTCGACCTGAAATATATACATTACTGTATGTAAAGTAGATGGCCAGTACGATGCAGGGAACACAAAGGCAGTGCTCTGTGACCACCTAGAGGGCTGGGAGGTGGGAGGGAGGTTTAAGAGGGAGGGGACATATGTATACCTATGGCTGATTCATGTTGCTGTATGGCAGAAACCATCTCAATACCATAAAGTAATTATTCTCTAATTAAAAATAAAATTAAATTAAGAAAGAAACATTTTAATCTAAGAAACTAATAGTTAGCAAAGCCAATAATGCTCTGTGCAATATAGTAAAAAGATTATGAGATCAATGGAAAGACTATTGCAGATCATCAAACTAAAGAAGTAGGTGTAAAATTAAGATACATAATCAGTAAAATAGATATATGCTTATATAATAGCTTATATGTGTATGTGTGTGTGTCATATACACATACCCACATGTGTGCACACACACAAATAAGACAGGAGTGTCGGAAGTCTCCATTAATTGAGAGAAAAAGAAAATTAAATACCAAGGCATACATTTAATAAGAAATTCCCAAAACCTAAGGAGAAAAACTATAAATATCAAAAAGACACAAAAGTAGTTTTCAATAAATGAAGAAGAGTAACATGTTCTTGGTTAGGAAGCGTGAGGATCATAAAAATGTCAATCTTCCCAAAGTTAATTTATCAATGTAATGTAATGGAAACAAGAATCCCAACAGAGTACTTTTTTCTGTGTCTAGAAAAATGTATTATAAAATTCATCAGGAGGGGAAAGAAACACCAAAGAGAGCCAGAAAAACTTCAATAAGGAGGACTGAGGTATACAGGCCCGTCCTAACAGCTATTAACACATTCTGTAAAGCCTCTATATTTTAAAAAGTATGGAATCATCATACAAATAAATAGCCAACAGAACAGAATAGAAACTCCAGAAATAGTCTCACTTATACACGCAAATTTAATATATAATAAAGGAGGCATCTCAAGTCAGTGCGCGAGGGAGACTGACTTTTTAATAAGTGATGTTGGCATGTGGCGGAGAAGGCAATGGCACCCCACTCCAGTACTCTTGCCTGGAAAATCCCATGGACGGAGGAGCCTGGCAGGCTGCAGTCTGTGGGGTCGCTAAGATTGGACACGACTGAGCGATTTCACTTTCATTTTTCACTTTCATGCATTGGAGAAGGAAATGGCAACCCACTCCAGTGTTCTTGCCTGGAGAATCCCAGGGATGGTGGAGCCTGGTGGGCTGCCGTCTATGGGGTCTCACAGAGTCGGACACGACTGAAGCGACTTAGCAGCAGCAGCAGCAGTTGGCATGTGGAAAAAGAGAAAACTGAATGGATCCTTCACACCTTACAGTGACATAAATTCCAAATGGACTAGAGATTTAAATGCAATACTTTATTTTTTTGGACTCCAAAATCACTGCAGATGGTGATTGCAGCCATGAAATTAAAAGACGCTTACTCCTTGGAAGGAAAGTTATGACCAACCTAGATAGCATATTCAAAAGCAGAGACATTACTTTGCCAACAAAGGTTCATCTAGTCAAGACTATGGTTTTTCCTGTGGTCATGTGTGGATGTGAGAGTTGGACTGTGAAGAAGGCTGAGCTCCGAAGAATTGATGCTTTTGAACTGTGGTGTTGGAGAAGACTCTTGAGAGTCCCTTGGACTGCAAGGAGATCCAACCAGTCCATTCTGAAGGAGACCAGCCCTGGGATTTCCTTGGAAGGAATGATGCTGAAGCTGAAACTCCAGTACTTTGGCCACCTCATGCCAAGAGTTGACTCATTGGAAAAGACCCTGCTGCTGGCAGGGATTGGGGGCAGGAGGAGAAGGGATGACAGAAGATGAGATGGCTGGATGGCATCACTGGCTCAATGGACGTGAGTCTGGTGAACTCCGGGAGTTGGTGATGGACAGGGAGGCCTGGCGTGCTTCGATTCATGGGGTCGCAAAGAGTCAGACACGACTTAGCAACTGAACTAAACTGAACTGAACTCTAGAAGAAAATGCAGGTGAATTTCTCTAACCTGAAAGTGGAGAAAACTTTCCTAAACATGATTTTTAAAAATCTAGTAACAATATGTGAAAGGTATATCTGATCACATAAAAATAAAGCTGCCAGACTGTTTTCCAAAGCAATTGCTTTGGAATTTTTTTACAATTTTACATTCCCATGAGAAAAATATGAGAGTTCCAAAGTCTCCCCACCCTCCCCAACAGTTGGCATTGTCTGTCTTTTGGATTATAGCCATCCTAGTGGGTGTGTGGTAGGATTTTAATTTGCATTTCCCTAATGACTAATGATGTTGAGCATCTTTTCATGTCCTTATTAGCAATTCATGTAATTTCTTTGATAAAATGTCTATTTGAATCCTTTGCCCATTTTTAATTTAGTTGTTTGTCTTCTTCTTTTTGAGTTGTAAGGGTTATTTACATAAAATCTGGTTACAAGTCCTTCATCAGATTTGTGATTTGCAAATATTTTCTCCCAATCTATGATTCTTCTTTTTAAAAATTGTTTCTTTTAAGGAGCAAAGGGTTTCAATTTTGATGGAGTCCAACTTATCAATTCTTTCTTGTAGGAATCATGCTTTTAATGTCATGGGGTTTCCCTGTTGGCTCAGATAGTGAAGAATCCGCCTGCAATACAAGAGACCTGGGTTCGATCCCTGGGTCAGGAAGATCCCCTGGAGAAGGGAATGGCAACCCAGTCCAGTATTCTTGCCTGAGAAATCCCAAGGACAGAGGAGACTGGCAGGCTACAGTCCTTGGGGTCACAAAGAGTCAGACATGACTGAGCAACTAACATTTTCACTTTAGTGTCATACCTAAGAATGTTTTGCCTAATGCAAGGTTGCATTTTCTTCTAAGAGTTTTATACTTTTACCTCTTACATTAAAGCCAATGATGTGTTTGAGTTCTTTTTTGTGTACAGTATGAGGTAAAGGTCTAAACTGGTTTTGGGCACATGCATATTCAATTGTCCCAGTACCATTTGTTTTTTTTTTTTTTTAAAGGACTCTCTTTTCCCCCACTGAATTGCTTTTGTACCTTTGTTGAAAATAAATTGACCATAAACATAAGGTTTTATTTCTGGACTTCATATTCTACTCTACTTTTTATCTTTATGTCAATACTATAATGTCTTGATTGTTGCAACTTTATAGTAAGTTTTAAAGTCAGGATATAGTCCTCAAACTTTGTTCTTATTTCTCAAAATTGTTTTGGCTGTTCTAGGTCCTTAATATTTCTGTATACATTTTAAGATTAGTTTTTTCTTTCCATTTTGTCAATGAAAAGAAATCTTGAAATATATACAGAAATACAACAAACCTAGAATAGCTAAAATTTTTGGAAAAAATAAGAACAAAGTTGGAGGACTTATAGTAAAAAATATTTCCAAATTATATGACCAATGAAGGGTTAATACCCAGCATATAGAAATAGCTCATACAACTCAACATCAAAAAATCAAAAAACCCAATTTAAAAATGGGCAGATGACCTGAACAGACATTTTCCAAAGGAGAAATACAGATGGGCAATGGGCACATGAAAAGATCTCAATATCACTAATCATAAGGAAAATGCAAATCAAAACCACAGTGAGATAGCACGTCTCACCAGTAAGAATGATCATCATCAAAAAGAACACAAATAACAAACGGTGGCGAGGATGTGGAGAAAAGGGAACCCTTGTGTACTCTTGGTGGGAATGCAAATTGATGCAGCCACCATGGAAAACAGTATGGAGATTTCTCAAAACACTGAAAATAGAACTGCTGTATGACCCAGCAATTCCACTCCTGGGTATATAACTGATAGAAAACAAAAATACAAACTCAGAAAGATACACGAACCCCAATGTTCATAGCAGTATTACTTACAATAGTCAAGATGTGGAAACAACCCAAGTGCCCATCACAGGTGGATAGATTAAAAAGATGTTGACTCATGTATATGTCAGTCACAAAAAGAATGAAATTTTGCCATTTGCAGGAACATGCATGGACTTGAAAAGCATTACACTAAGTGAAATGTTAGACAAAGACAAATATTGTATGATATCACTTATACATCAAATCTAGAAAATACAACAAACTACTGAATACAATAAAAAAGAAGCAGACTCACAGATACAGAGAACTACTTTTAGTGGTTACCAGTGAGAAGAGGGAAGGGGCAAAAGGCAATATAGTGGTAAGGAATTAAAGATTCAAACCATTATGTATAAGACAAGCCATAGGGATATACTGTACAACACATGGAATATAGCAAATATTTTATAATAATTTCAAATGGAGTATAACTTTTAAAAGTTCTTAATCACTATATTAAACATCTGTAATTTATATACTATTATATACATTTATGGAGAAGGCACTGGTGACCCACTCCAGTACTCCTGCCTGGAAAATCCCATGGATAGAGGAGCCTGGAAGGCTGCAGTCCATGGGGTCGCTGAGGGTCGGACACGACTGAGCAACTTCATTTTCACTTTTCACTTTCATGCATTGGAGAAGGAAATGGCAACCCACTCCAGTGTTCTTGCCTGGAGAATCCCAGGGATGGGGGAGCCTGGTGGGCTGCCATCTATGGGGTCTCACAGAGTCGGACACGACTGAAGCGACTTAGCAGCAGCAGCAGCGTATACATTTATACATTATATATTATCATATATTAACTATACTTCAATTTTTAAAAAAACATTCATTTGATATCTTCTGCAACAACAACAAACAAGCCCACAGGGATTTTTATAGGGGTAGCATTCAATCTTGAAATCAGTTTGGAAATAACTGCCATTTCACAATATTGACCGCTCTAATTGCTTCCAATCACAGAACATAGACTGTCTTCCACTTATGTAATCTTTAATGTCTCTGTAAGACTTTGTAGTACAGGTTTTACACTTTGTGAATTAATCTAAGTACTTTATTCTTTTTGATGCTATTGTGAATGGAATTGCTTTCTTAATTTCATTTTTGGATTGTTCATTTTATTGTATAGAAATACAATTGATTTTTGTATGTTGATCTTGTATCCAATGACCTTGCTAAACTTATGTATTAGTGCTAGGAACTTTTTTGTAGATTCCTGTAGATATTCTACATATATAATAAAGTCATTTGTGAATAAATATTGTTTCGCTCTTCTTTTCTATTCTAGATAGCTTCAATTCTTTTTTCTTGCCTTATTGCACTGGCTAGACCCTCCAGTAGAATGCTAAATAGAAGTGATAAGAATAAACACTCTTGTTTTATTCCTCATCTTAGAGGGAAAATATTAAGGACTCAAGAACCAACTTGAAGAGGCTCCCACTAACCAAAGATGGGACAATATGAACATCAATATTAGTAGTAACTGCAATGGATTAAAACCTCTTCAGTTCAGTTCAGTTCAGTCGTTCAGTCGTGTCCGACTTTTTGCGACCCCATGAATCACAGCACGCCAAGCCTCCCTATTCATCACCAACTCCCGGAGTTCACCCAAACTCATGTGCATCGAGTCAGTGATGCCATCCAGCCATCTCATCCTCGGTCGTCCCCTTCTCCTCCTGGCCCCAATCCCTCCCAGCATCAGAGCCTTTTCCAATGAGTCAACTCTTCGCATGAGGTGGCCAAAGTGTTGGAGTTTCAGCCTCAGCATCAGTCCTTCCAATGAACACCCAGGACTGATATCCTTTAGGATGGACTGGTTGGATCTCCTGGCAGTCCAAGGGACTCGCAAGAGTCTTCTCCAACACCACAGTTCAAAGCATCAATTCTTTGGCACTCAGCTTTCTTCACAGTCCAACTCTCATATCTATATATGACCACTGGAAAAATCATAGCCTTGATTAGACGGACCTTTGTTGGCAAAGTAATGTCTCTGCTTTTGAATATGCTATCTAGGTTGGTCATAACTTTCCTTCCAAGGAGTAAGCGTCTTTTAATTTCATGGCTGCAATCACCATCTGCAGCAATTTTGGAGCCCCCCAAAAACAAATTCTGACACTGTTTCCACTGTTTCCCCATCTATTTGCCATGAAGTGATGGGACCAGATCCCATGATCTTAGTTTTCTGAATGTTGAGCTTTAAGCCAACTTTTTCACTCTCTTCTTTCACTTTCATCAAGAGGCTTTTTAGTTCCTCTTCACTTTCTGCCATAAAGGTGGTGTCATCTGCATATCTGAGGTTATTGATATTTCTCCTGGCAATCTTGATTCCAGCTTGTGCTTCTTCCAGCCCAGCATTTCTCATGATGTACTCTGCATAAAAGTTAAATAAGCAGGGTGACAATATACAGCCTTGATGTATTCCTTTTCCTATTTGGAACCAGTCTGTTGTTCCATGTCCAGTTCTAACTGTTACTTCCTGACCTGCATATAGGTTTCTCAAGAAGCAGGTCAGGTGGTCTGGTATTCCCATCTCTTTCAGAATTTTCCACAGTTTATTGTGATCCACACAGTCAAAGGCTTTGGCATAATCAATAAAGCAGAAATAGATGTTTTTCAGGAGCTCTCTTGCTTTTTCCATGATCCAGCGGATGTTGGCAATTTGATCTCTGGTTCCTCTGCCTTTTCTAAAACCAGCTTGAACATGTGGAATTTTACAGTTCATGTATTGCTGAAGCCTGGCTTGGAGAATTTTGAGCATTACTTTACTAGCGTGTGAGATGAGTGCAGTTGTGTGGTAGTTTGAGCATTCTTTGGCATTGCCTTTCTTTGGGATTGGAATGAAAACTGACCTTTTCCAGTCCTATGGCCAATGTTGAGTTTTCCAAATTTGCTGGCATATTGAGTGTAGCACTTTCACAGCATCATCTTTCAGGATTTGAAATAGCTCAACTGGAAATCCATCACCTCCACTAGCTTTGTTTGTAGTGATGCTTTCTAAGGCCCACTTGACTTCACATTCCAGGATGTCTGGCTCTAGGTGAGTGATCACACCATCGTGATTATCTGGGTCGTGAAGCTCTTTTTTGTACAGTTCTTCTGTGTATTCTTGCCACCTTTTCTTAATATCTTCTGCTTCTGTTAGGTCCATACCATTTCTGTCCTTTATCGAGCCCATCTTTGCATGAGATGTTCCCTTGGTATCTCTAATTTTCTTGAAGAGATTTCTAGTCTTTCCCATTCTGTTGTATTCCTCTATTTCTTTGCATTGATTGCTGAGGAAGGCTTTCTTATCTCTCCTTGCTATTCTTTGGAACTCTGCATTCAAATGGGAATATCTTTCTTTTTCTCCTTTGCTTTTCACTTCTCTTCTTTTCACAGCTATGTAAGGCCTCCTCAGACAGCCATTTTGCTTTTTTGCATTACTTTTCCATGGGGATGGTCTTGATCCCTGTCTCCTATACAATGTCACGAACTTCCATCCATAGTTCCTCAGGTACTCTATCAGATCTAGTCCCTTAAATCTATTTCTCACTTCCACTGTATAATCATAAGGGATTCAATTTAGGTCATACCTGAATGATCTAGTGGTTTTCCCTACTTTCTTCAATTTAAGTCTGAGTTTGGCATAAGGAGTTCATGATCTGAGCCACAGTCAGCTCCCGGTCTTGTTTTTGCTGACTGTATAGGGCTTCTCCATCTTTGGCTGCAAAGAATATAATCAATCTGATTTTGACGTTGACCATCTGGTGATGTCCATGTGTAGAGTCTTCTCTTGTGTTCTAAAACCTCTTAAACATATTTAAATCCACAAGTTCATATATGATCTTAAAGCACACAAGCAAAAAACTGATTATTGGAGGATGCCAAGATTGCTGGGAGAAATACCAATAACCTCACATATGCAGATGACACCATCCTTATGGCAGAAAGTAACGAACTAAAGAGCCTCTTGATGAAAGTGAAAGAAGAGAGTGAAAAAGTTGGCTTAAAGCTCAACATTTAGAAAACTCAGATCATGGCATCTGGTCCCATCACTTCATGGGAAATAGATGGAGAAACAGTGGAAACAGTGGCAGACTTTATTTTTGGAGGCTCCAAAATCACTGCAGATGGTGACTGCAGCCATGAAATAAGGAGACTCTTACTCCTTGGAAGAAAAGCTATGACCAACCTAGACAGCATATTAAAAAGCAGAGACATTACTTTGCCAACAAAGGTCCATCTTGTCAAGGCTATGGTTTTTCCAGTGGTCATGTATGGATGTGAGAGTTGGACTATAAAGAAAGCTGAGTGTCAGAGAATTGATGCTTTTGAAATGTGGTACTGGAGAATATTCTTGCAAGTCCCTTGGACTGCCAGGAGATCCAACCAGTCCATCCTAAAGGAAATCAATCCTGAATGTTCATTGGAAGGACTGATGCTGAAGCTGAAACTCCAATACTTTGGCCACCTGATGCAAAGAGCTGACTCATTTGAAAAGACCCTGATACTGGGAAAGATTGAGGGCAGGAGGAAGACAAGGGGATGGCAGAGGATGAGATGGTTGGATGGCATCACCGACTCGATGGACATGAGTTTGAGTAAGCTCCAGGAGTTGGTGATGGACAGGGAAGCCTGGTGTGCTGCAGTCCATGGGGTTGCAAAGAGTCAGACACACCTGAGCTGAACTGAACCGAAAGAAAATCAACCCTGAATATTCGTTGGAAGGATTGTTGCTGAAGCCGAAGCTCCAATACTTTGGCCACCTGACATGAAGCGCCAACTCATTGGAAAAGATCCTGGTTCTGGGAAAGATTGAAGGCAAAAGGAGAAGGAGGCAGCAGAGGATGAGATGGTTAGATAGCACCACCGATTTAATGGGCATGAATTTGAGCAAATTGTGAGAGATAGTGGAAGACAGAGGAGCCTGGTGTGCTACAGTCCATGGGATTGCAAAGAGTCAGACATAACTTAGTGATTGAACAACAACAACAATGAATTAATAGGTTATCAACAGTGACTGACGTCACAAAAGAAAAGCAGATAGTGTGTGTCCCGGATGGAAGAACATTTTGCTGTATTAAAAAAAAGAAGAAGCTTGAAATTATTCTAATCTCCTAAACTAACTCCCATTTTACCAGCTCTATAGACGGCAGATAAACACAGTAAAAAGGACACCTTGGGAATATAGACAGCAAATTCCAGACTGTAGGAAACTCTATAGGACAAATGACCTGACTTTTTCAACAAATTCAACAACAAAAAGAGTAGAGTGGGGAAAGTGTGAACATATAGAGTAAAAGAGACAAAGAGATAAATCAACCAGTCACAATGTATAAATCTTACGTGGGTACTGAGTCAAACAAACTTTGAAAAAAAAGGATGGGGGTATTTTTGCAAAATTGGAATTTTGAACAATGATTGGATACTTAATGATGTTTAGAATTATTACTAATTTTCAGAGTGACAATTTTAGTGCAGAAGTATTTTTAAGGTGATCATGTACAAATACTAGAGAAGGAAATGGCAACCCACTCCAGTGTTCTTGCCGGGCAAATACCATGAACAAAGGAACCTGATGTGCTACAGTCCACAGGGTAGCAAAGAGTTGGCCACCACTGAGCAACTGAGCACATGCACATATACACCAGGGGTTCCCAGGCGGCTCAGTGATAAAGACTCCAACTGCATCTCTTGCAGGAGATGCAAGAGACGTGGGTTCAACCCCTGGGCCGAAAAGATCCCCTGGAGAAGAAAATGGCAACACATCCAGTATTCTTGCCTGGAAAATCCCATGGACAGAGGAGCCTACCAGGCTGCAGTCCATGGAGTAGGGAAGAGTTGTACATGACTGAGCATGCATATATATGTGTGTATATATGCACACACACATGTATATATGTGTGTGTGTGTGTGTGTATATATATATATATATATATATATACATCAGAGAAGGCAATGGCACCCCACTCCAGTACTCTTGCCTGGAAAATCCCATGGATGAAGGAGCCTGGTAGGCTGCAGTCCATGCGGTCGCTAAGAGTGGAATACGACTGAGCGACTTCACTTTCACTTTTCACTTTCATGCATTGGAGAAGGAAATGGCAACCCACTCCAGTGTTCTTGCCTGGAGAATCCCAGGGATGGGGGAGCCTGGTGGGCTGCCGTCTATGGGGTTGCACAGAGTCCGACACGACTGAAACGACTTAGCAGTAGCAGCAGCAGAGAGAGAGAGATGCCTATATGTATTAGAGATATATACTGTAATATTCACTGATGAAATTATACAGTCTAAGGTGTGCTTCAAAATAATGTGCGTGGTTGGTTGTGTGTGTGGATGAGACAAGACTGGTTGTCTGCTGTCTCCCACAGTTGAAAGTAGGTGATAAGTATATGTAGTTGATTATACTAGCCTTTCCACATTTGCAGATATTTGAAATTTTCCATAATAAGAAGTTTTAAAAAAGAAGATGCTGATGGAATTCAGAGCGAACCCTTGGTAACATCTTAAGTCTTGACTCATCTCTGATGAGCTGTGTGACCTTGAACAAATTACTTGATCTCTCTGTCGAAGTAGACACAATATATACAAGCTCCCCAGCATGCTGCAGGCCACAGAATACATATTCTGCAGGCCACAGAATACATATTCTGCGTGACTCTTGATGATAATAAACTTGGCTCCCTTTTGCAGGGTTCCCTGAAGGAATCTTGGGCTTCCCAGGTGGTGCTAGTGGTAAGGAACTCGCCTGCCAATGCAGGAGACATAAGAGATGAGGAGGGTTCAATCCCTGGGTTGGGAAGATCCCCTGAAGGAGGGCGTGGCAACCCACTCCAGTATTCTTGTTTTTTTTTATCTTTTTTTAAATTTTTAATTGGAGGCTAATTACTTTACAACATTCCAGTAATCTTGACTGGAGAATCCCCATGGACGGAGGAACCTGGCAGGTGGCAGTCCATGGGTTTGCAAAGAGTCAGACATGACTGAGTGACTAAGCACAGCACACACAGCCAAAGTACTGGAGCTTCAGCTTCAGCATCATTCCTTCCAATGAGTGTTCAAGGTTGATTTCCTTTAAGATTGCCTGGTTTGATCTCCTTACTGTCCAAGGGACTCTCAAGAGTCTACTCTAGCATCCCAGTTCGAAAGCATCAATTCTTCTGTGCTCAGCTCTCACATCCATACATGACTACTGGAAAGACCATAGCCTTGACTATACGAACAATGTCTGGGTGACTTCTAAAACAGTAAGCATCTCCAAAGAACTTACCTTTGTCCAGCTGGAACCCAAGCCCTAGGCAGACTCTTCTGTTCTTGTCCTTGCCTTTGGTCACATCCCTCCCACAATGAGGCACATGGCAGGGACCTGCTACAGGAAAATGCTGTCCATGCAGTTCTAATGGCCTCCTGGCCCTGACCCCAAATGTAAAACAGGCCCCTGTGACAAGGCACAAATGCAGTGCCCTGGAGCCACGGCTGCTACTCCTGAAACAGTGCTAAATCTCCGTTCTAGTGGGCAGTTAGGAAATGAGAAATGCCACCCCTAATTGCAGCTCACATATTTATGTACCCACACCTTTCTTCCTGATCTTCCCAACATAGAACAACCTGATTTAAATGCACCATTACAAGTACACAGCCTGGTCCAAAATGTCAATAATGAGCATGGCAACAATTACTATGACAACAAGAGGCTCTGTTTACGGTGTGTCAGACACAGAGGACAGCCCTTTACACCCATTTCTCAACCTAATCCCACAACCACTTTCGTGGGTGGGTATTGTTACCCTCATTTTCCAGGTGAGAAGGTCTGAGGCACAGCGAAAGGAATTAACTTTCCCAAGGTCACACAGCTCATATGGGCAGAACCGGCGAGCCACCCACTGCACCCCTTCCCAGCATCTTGCTATGAATCCCCAGCACATCCCAGGGACCCTCTCTCCTTCTCTAGCAGCAACGAGCCAGGGCATTTTCAGAACCCCCGGGAGCCATTCAACGCTTCATACAAAGAAAGGATCATTTGAGCTTGATTTAAATTGTTCCTATAGTTCTTCCTTTTGTTGCAAGGGGAGGAAAGAAACCTGGAAAAGGAATGTCTCCCCTGCTTATCTCCCTCGCACACAAACCCAGCGAGAGTGGTAATTGATGGCGAGAGCATAGCAAGGTTGATGGGACGCCAAACGGAACCCCGAGACTCCACGGCGACAGCTCAAGTCTCACGGGAAGGGGCTGGCTTATTACCTTTCAGCCCACCCTCTTCTTCTGCCTTGTTTATAGGGTATTCACGATTTGGGGGGCCAGGAGCAAGGGAGCGGGTGGGGAACAGCCTGTGTCCTCCCCGCCCCTGCCCCAGTCTGGCCACTCTGGGCTATTTATGGAACGATCAGGAAGAAAGGGCTGTCAGGCCCGGCCTGGGCTGCAATCTGCCAGATATGAAAACCAATTGCTTTTCATAATAAATTCCAGCTGGAGCCATAGAAATAATAAGGCCGAGGAGAAGGTAACACCAATTTGCTTTATTTGATTAGCTCCGTCTTGGGCGGTCCAACCCTGGCTCCTTTTCATCAGAATAAGGGCAAATTGAAAATCGTAAAAGAGGCTTTCTTATCAGGGGACAAACGGCTGGGGAGATTCATATGCCTGAGAGCCCCCCGCGAGCCACGCCGGCATGGCTGCTGTGCCTGCCGGTGCTGGCTTAGATGAGTTGATCCCAGAAGTCACTCCCTCAGCCAGCTGGAGGACCCCTTGGCATTGCTGTCACTTTTCTGAATAAAGGCAGAGATAACCCCAGTGGGGTCATGGTCAGCCATGTGCAGGACCACGTGGAGGCCTCCCCTCTAAGCTGCACAGGGTCTCCCCCTGGCGGGTAGCCCCTAGACCCTCTTCTCCAGGGCCCACAGTCCTCCTGGAAGGCTGAAAGCAGAAGGGGGGCAGCTCAAGCTTCTAGAACTCAGAGGCAGAGCCGATGCCTTTCCCAAGGATGTCCACACGCAGGCTGCTAACCACAGAACTGCTCATTTCAATGGTGGCTGGAGGTCACAGAAAAGAAAGGGCTGCCCGGACTAGGGGACGGTCATGACTAGGAATCACTCCAGAACAGGTCTGCAGGGACTCACTAAAGCTCCCAAGGCACTCGGCTTGAAATTCTCTTGTGACATTTGGTGATTTATTCAACTAATATTTACTGAGCACCTATCATGGACCAGGCAGTTGTGGAAGGCCAATCTAGGTACTGGCAAGAATAGAGGGGTCCAAAGCCCCAGCTTTGTAAAGCTCAGGGGCCGGGGGGAAGAACATACGGGTGGAGGAGGAGCAAGAAGCACTGGGGCAGCTGGAGCCCATGCTGGGGTGAGGGGAGGGACAGGTGGCACCAGTGAGCACATCCTATGACAGCTGGCAGTGATGGGTGACAGCCACCTGGGGACACGTCTCCCAGAACACCTGAACAGAAGCCTAGAAGAAGGCAAGGGCTCACCTGGGGAAGCTCCCCAGGAAAGAGCTTTCTCATAAAGAAGATAATAAGATGGGGGCCCCATTGGTACTCCTGGGCATGACTGGAGGGTGGAGCAAGTGGTGGAGGCATGCAGGCAGAAGAAGAGGCCAGAGAGCAGGGTGGGCCGGGATGAGGGGTCCTGAGCGAGGGCGGATTTTGTCCTAAGCATGATGAAAGACACAGGTTACCCAGGTAACGACTGTGTTACCTGCCATAAAGGAGAAGTGAGGAGTCTGGGTTTTAAGGCAGGTGTGACACGCAACTGAGCAACTCTCACTTGCACTTCACTTCACTGACACACAACACAAGGCGACATCAGTGGCTACAGACACGTCGGTAAATGCGAGGAGGAAAGTAGAGGGCACTGAAAAGGGCACACCAGGAGGGTCTCAGTTAGGTTGGGGCAGGGGGTTGTGCCCTCCAACCTGCAGCCCATCACTCCTCTAAGAATCCTGAACTTGACCTTCAGGCGATGGGAAGGTTTTAAAGCAGAGTGGGCTTCGCTGATGGCTCAGTGGTAAAGAATCTGCCTGCCAATGCAAGAGTCATGGGTTCCATCCCTGATCGGGAAGATTCCCACGTGCTGGGGAGCAGCTAAGCCTGTGCGCCGCAACTACTGAGCCTCTGCTCTAGAGCCCGAGAGCCGCAACTACTGAGTCCACGTGATGCAACTACTGAAGCCCGTGTGCCTAGAGCCTGTGCTCCACAATAAGAGGAACCACTGCAGTGAGAAGCCCAAGCATCTCAACTAGAGAGCAGCCCCTGCTCACAGCATCTAGAGAAAAGCCCGACCAGCAACGAAGACCCAGCACAACCAAAAAATTTTTAAAAAGCCAAGAGTGGGGTGACTTTGGACGTGACATGTCTGCCTCACCCAGGGTGTCTTGTTCTTTCTTATACCTCCTCCCTCAACATAAAATCTTGTAAACAACAAACACTCCATAAATGCTCAAGGAGCGAGGTAATCAAGCAACTCAGTGGCTGAAACAAAGGAAATCCTCTCTCTTCTCTTGAAAATGGAACATGCAGAAAGCATCTCTTACATCTAAAGTGTTTGGCCACTGAGGAAGCAAAGAGAAAAAGGTGAGAGAGAGAGTGAATGAATGGCCTCCCCATCTGAGGACTCAATATTATCTGGAAGAAAGCAGACCTTCCATTCCTGCCTCTGGCTGCAACCCAGGTTTGGGAGGTGAGCCTGGAGGAGCAAAAAAGGGCATCATCGTTCAAATGCCACCAGGTGTCTGGGTCAAGTTTGACCCCACCGACCTCTCATTTGGCCCTAAATAGAGCTGGGCACTTCCACAGACCCTTACTGTCATTTTCCAACACCGATATTTTATTAATAATCCAATGTAAATCTGAGAGAAAATTAATGTGTCAGCTCCTAGCAGGAAGGACCGAACATCTCAATGTGATGGTCTGTTAGAGTTGTCATTTATCATTAGCATGCAATTCAAAGCAAGCTTCCCACGTTCTGGAGGGAGCTTCCGAGACAATGAATCTCTGGGAATTAGCTTCTGGTCCAATTATTCCTGTTTCCCCGCTCCCCCCACCCCCCACCTACCTAAGAGATAAATTCTGTCTCAGTGGGAGGAAAAAAAAAAAAGAAGAAGAAGAAGAAAAGGGGGAGGAGGGAGTTTGCTATTCTCCTTCCTGGTTGAAATCAATTTTTCTCAAGGAGACAAGGCAATATTCATTTTGTGAGAAGGGAATACAGCTATACGCTAAAGACCAATAAATGGAGCCCTTCTGATGAAAACTTCCTCAAATCAAATGTAGGGGAACCTCTTAATGGGCTTTGTTCTTCTTTCCCATAATCCATAACTATTAAGAGAAAGATGGGGAGAGAGAAGACACTGCCAAGGGAGGAGCTTGCATGAACAGCAGCCAGGGCCACCTTCCAGCTGACCCAAAGAAGTCACTGCAAACATTGGTCTCTCCATCCGCTCAGCACACCTTTCCTGCGGCATCACTGTTGGCCCTGGGGGTGCAGCACGGCACAGACAGGCACGCTCTGGTCCTCAGGGAGCTTACAGTCTAGTGAGGAAATCCATCGGTAAAAAACACGTAACAGAGAAGTGTATCAAGAAAATAGCCCAGGATAGGAATTCTGTGCATTGAAATAGAACTGTTCTGCCCAGGAACTTTTTGTTTTCAACCTTTAGTGAGAAACAGAAAAATGCAATCTGGAGAAAATCAGGCTTCTGGTTCTAACCCGAATAGGGTAGTCAGATGGACGGCAGCTTCTGGAGGCAGACGGTGGCTCCTCCTGGCCGAGGTGACTGGAAGCCCTGCTCAGGCTGACCTCGCGGTCCCGCACAGGCACAGCCAGGCCTTGGGGGGGAGTTGGGGCGGGGGGCGGTCCAGGGGCCCTTCCACTTTCAATGGAGCTCAGAGTCAACCACATTGTCTGCCCCAGCAGAGCAGTCAACCTCAGCCCGCAGGCCTGTGCAAAGGGCTGGGGGCTCTGGGTCAGGGACAGATCCCTCCGCCTGGGAGGTCTTCCACAGGCCCCCAACCATGAGGCGGGTGTCTCCCCACAATGCCGGACCCCTTCCACATCCTCCGCCAGCACCGTGTGCAGCCCCTTCACGATACCGGGCAGCTGAGCTGTCCCCGCTCCTGTAGCCTCGTGAGGGGACCCCGCTCGCTTTGTTTGAGCTCACAGGGTTCTCTCCTTCCACCCGCACCACCCCCAAAGGCCTCTGCTCTTAGTCCCGCATTTCTCAGAGGAGGAAGCCACGTCTCAGTGACTCAGGGTCATGGAGCTGCGAAGTGGAGCCTGAACTCAGCTCCCTCCTGGGCTGTCTGATGCAGAGTAGGGTCGGGTGGGAGAGCAACCACTGCCTCCCTACCCCCATCTCAGGATTCCAGGACCCCACAGGTTTTGACTGGAAACCTCACAGCCCAGGTGCATCAGCTGAGTATGGCTGCACCCCTCTCTGCCTGATAGGCCTTCCCCTACCACCACCCCCAGCCAGCCAGATGTCCTGTCTCTCCTGCCCGCCCTTCCTCTCCAGATGTGGCCTGGACAGCATCTGGCTTCTTCCCATCTTCAAACCACATCACAGGGTAAAAAGACGCTGCCTGGGCAGGTCCCCAAGGGCCTGAACCAAGACCTCCTGCTCCACACAGGAGGGGCACTCTCATTCAGGGCACAGACTCAAATGTTCCCTGAGTTGGGAGCCCCCTTGCAGGTGGACAAATCTACCTTCTTTTGCATACAAGCACCTGGGGACCCAGCGATGGCCCCTATTCTGCCCACCATGTCCCTCCTGGGTGCATGAGGGTACCTCCCACTCTGACTGCTGATGGCTCCCACTGGCAGTGGGCATGGAGTTGGGTCATTCTGAGCTCAGAAGGGGGGACTCTGGAGCAGAAAACACATCATCTGCCCACAGCAGGACAAGGCTCTGATGGCCTACACCCTCGGCTCTCAGGGAAGCCGTGGGCATGGTTCTCCTGCCTAGTTGGCCTGGTGCCCAGGGGCTGCAGAGGCACCCTGAAACCATCTCAGCTGCCCAGTGCCCGAGCCCAGAAGTGATGACCCTCTCTGCCCGACCCCTCACTGGGTCCCAGGCAGAAAAGCAGGAGTGATCACCTCCAAGGCCAGGAATTGCAGCCATCACCTCCATCATGACCTGAACAATGATTTTTTGTTTTTTTCCAACATAAGACAAAATCCCCTGCAAATGCAGCTGGATTAATAACAGAATCAGGGAAGTGGCCTTTGGTGCAGATGGAGGGGTGATGAGGTGGAGAGAGACAGAGGGATGTTCCAGATGGCAGGAGACAATAGGAAGGAGCTTTCTCACAGGAAAGGGCCAGCCTGGGGGCTGCAGGGAGGCGGGGGTGGTCTGGGGATGGGATGAGGCCCCAGGGGCATGGTGGGGTGCCAGGAGCCTTGGGGCCAGGGAAACTATGCAGACAGCACCGGGCCAGAGCTGGTGCTCACACCTCGGTCCCCTTAACTCGGCTGCATGGGGGCCGTGTTCCCCAGTGACACTGACACTTGGTCCCTGAAGTTAAAGAACCCCAGGGAATTCTCCACCAGGGGCCCAAGGGGCCTTTCTTTGGACTCAAATCAGCCTTTCAAAACCCCCAAAGGGAATATTTGGATACGAGTAAGAATGAGTCCCAGGCTCCACATTTTCATCAGTGGTTCTCTGTGGCCCCAGGGACTTTTTACCCACCTGGGTTCCCAGTTTTCCACAATGAACATATACTGTTTTCTAACAAGAGAAAGGGGGCAATTCTCTCCCATTGAGCAGCTGGATTCTCAGGGAGGCATAAGCTGATTCCCTGCCATCTGGGATGGGGTCTCCTCCCCTCCAGACACAGACTGCCTCCCTCCCCACCCCTCCTCTTCTCTACCCCCACCCACTGGACCCCAACCCCGACTCTGGTCTTCTCTTCGCCCCTGCAGGCCCTGCCTCACTGGCACTTGCCTTCTGGTTCCTTGAGAACAGGGGCCATGTCTTACAAGTTTCTACGGACTTGAGAAAGTCCTCCCGTGCAAGTGTCAGGCTTTCAGCTGGTGATGGTGGCACAAACAGGGCGGTGACGCTCTGATGGGGTGGGTCAGACAGCCAGCCCTGAGAGCTGACCCCTGCCCTCACCTCCCACCCCGCCCCTAGACCTTAGAGCCACCTCTCCCCTCCACCCCCGGACACCGAGAGTCTCAACATGGCCTCGTCCAGGGCGAGGCTCCCCACACTCAGGGACATGCTCAGGGACACACTGAGTCACACTCTTTCAGCGCCCCTGGCACCAGAACGCTCCTTAGCTTGGCATCCACAGCCCTCTGCCAGCTGGGCTCAGCCCACTTGGCCACCCTTTTCCACACGTGGCCTTAAGCCCCAGTGGCCCCCAGGCCTCCACGTCTCTGTGCAGTGTCGCCTTAGCCCAAAGTCCCTTTCCTCCTCCCCAGGCCGGAGTTCAGAATCCTGTTTGGTTCTTGGAGGCCCATCTCCAACGCTGCCACCACCTCGCTACCCAACATGAGATTAAATGTGGTACCTCGACCCTCCCAGAGCACAGGGTCCCTCAACCTCAGCCCTCCCTGCACTGGCCCTTGGTTTTTACTCCAGTGGGTTCCACGCGTCAGCCTCCCCAGAAGCCTGCAAACCCTTGGGCGAAAACCATATCCATTTGGGGAGTGGTCTTCTATGGACCTAGCGGTGTCCTAACTATGGAAGGTCTTCAGAAAGATCTCCGATGGGTGCCCCACCAGGGCTGAGAGCAGCAGTGACCTGTAGGGACTGCTTCCAACCCCAGTGAGGGGACTTCCCTGGTGGTCCAGTGGCTGAGACTCCAAGCTCCCAATGCAGGGGGATTAATAACAACCCAAGGTTTGATCCCTTCTCAGGGAACTAGATCCCACAGGCCACAACTAAGACCCAGCACAGCCAAATAAATAAATGTTTTTTTTTTTTTCTTTCTTTTAAAGAGAAAGGCAACAAGTCCTGAGCACTAAGTGAGCTTTGGAAACTGTGTGTGGCATGCATGCACCCATTTGATTCGGGCGATGACTCTGGGCAGGAAGTAATACCATCACTCATCTTCATGGTCAGAGGCCTGAGGCTCACAGTGGTTAGACAATTTGCCCAAGTCCTCTAGGCAAGTACGAGTGACACCAGGATTCCGGTGTAGGTGGGTCTCACTCCAGGAACATGCTTTGATCACTGTCCTGTGCCATTTCCCTTGGAAGATGGTTTCAATTTCACAGAGACTCACAATGTGAACCAAACCATCAGAGGCTAGGAAAAGCTCTCCTCTATCTTGCCCCCGACCCGGAAGGCGTAAGTGCCCTGGGTGCTAAATTCCCCCACCTCCAGAGCACACACTCCCAAATGGAAACATGCTGTCCACACTTTCAGAGAGCACTCAGCCCCACCCTCGAGTTGCAGGGCTGCACCATCTGGAAAATCCTTGACTTTCATTCATTACAACCTGAATTGTGCTGAAGGTGTTTTGGTCAATAGAGACCTCTCGCCTCCTCTCTTCCAAGCTCGTAAATCAGAGCCCTATGGTCCAATGGCCATGATGTCCCCCTAATCACCTCACTGCAATATTAATAAGGCTGTTCAATGCAACTGGTTCCTTCCAAATTGTCACATAAAGATTTGGTAAATGTCAGACACATCATTTACTAGAAAATGATGTTTCACTGCCAGGGGAGGTAGGTGGCTGAAAGAATAAGGTAAAAGGCCCAGAGATGACCTTAAGGCAGCTCACGGCATGCAGTCCTCTAGCCTGGGGCTCCTAACTTGGGTCCCTCTCGCCTGGCAGGCATCAGTCACCCTTGGAGTCCACCAAGTGCAGGACACTGGCCAGGGACTTGTGGCAGAGGGGCAGGGTTAGGTTTGGCTCAGAAAGAAACAGCAGTCCCTGTCTGCAGGCAACGTATAATCCTGTTGGTGCAAGAGAGAACTCCTCATGATGCTTCTAGCAAATTATTATCCCCATTTTAGGAAGCTGAGAAAGTTCCAGGAACATTGACCCACATGTAAGCAACTTGACATTTACAAAGGGATGGGTTCCCAAAAGCAAATTAGTGCCATGTCAGCTGCTTATACTACAGTCAGCTGTACCAGGCATCCCTGGGATATAAACTCAGGATCTCCTATTTACTAAACAGTCACTTTAACCAGCTAGAGTTGGGCTATAAAGAAGGCTGAGCACCAAAGAATTGATGCTTTCAAACTGTGGTGCTGGAGAAGACTCTTTAGAATCCCTTGGACTGCAAGTAGATCAAACCAGTCAATCCTAAAGGAAATCAACCCTGAATATTCATTGGAAGGACTGGTGCTGAAGCTGAAGCTCCAATACTTTGTCCACCTGATGTGAAAAGCCAACTCATTGGAAAAGACCCTGATGTTGGGAAAGATTGAAGGCAAGAGGAGATGGGAACAATGGAGGATGAGATGACTGGATGGCATCATCGACTCAGTGGACATGAGTTTGAGCAAGCTCCAGGAGTTGGTGATGGACAGGGAAGCCTGGAGTGCTGCAGTCCATGGGGTCACAAAGAGTCGGGCACGACTGAGTGACTGAACAACAACTGCTCATAAAAAGATAGGGAGGGAATTCCCTGGAAGTCCGGTGGTTAGGGCTCTTCACTTTCACTGCAGGGGACCTAGGTTTGGTCCCTGGTCAGGGAACTAAGATCCCACAAGATACGTGGTATGGTCAAAAAAACAAACAAAAAAGGATGGAGGCTGGTCCTACTAATTGGGGTGGACAGATACACAAACAGTGACATTCACCACAGCCTAGTTTCTGATGGAGAAAGTGGAAATCACCTACTAATCGCTTCACTGAATTGCTCTGGCGAATGAATCACAGTATATTGATATAATGGAATAGGATACAATTATTGTTGTTTAGTTGCTACATTGTGTCTGACTCTTTTGTGACTATATAGACTGTACTTTTCCAGGCTCCTCTGTCCATGGGATTTCCCAGAATACTGGAGTGAGTTGCTATTACCTTCTCCAGGGGACCTTCCTGACCCAGGGATCGAACCCATGTCTCCTGCATTGGCAGATGGATTCTTTATCACTGAGCCACCAGGAAGCTGAAAAATGTTTTATAGAACTTGTTTATTGTTGTTTAGTCACTAAGTCATGTCAGACTCTTTTGTGACCCCAATGACTTCAGGAGACACTGGAGGACAGAGGAACCTGGCCGATGGGGTTGCAAAGAGTCCACTTTTGCACTAGGGAGGCTCAGGGCTCACTAAGTCTGTGCCTCTGGGATTATGACCTTCTCTGGAGAGGAGACCAAGGCAGAGAAGTGAACCCCAGAAATTGTGCTAACTGTCCTGGGGATCCTCTGTGTTTCTCTGGGGCCACTTGGCATATTACACTGGGGTACAAACCTCGACATTCCTCCTGCGTGGCTAGACTCTCTGGAAAAGAAGTTCCAAACTTCATAAATCCAATTCATTAGAAGCTAATTCCTATGGCTAGTCAGAGAAGCTCCCAGGATATTTTTGGTTGGCGGGGAAGAGTGATGGGAGAGGAGGGGGCTATGTGGGAGAATAAAACATCTGACCATTAGTGAGAAGTTGCACCATTATGGCACATCCCACCCCCCACCAGCTGGCACCCTTTGGCTCCCTCCTGACACTTCTAGACTGTCCTCAAACTCTTTGTGGGTAATGGAGAGGGAGGTACTTTCTGCCACTCTGCTGGCTGTGGCCGGCTGGAAATGCACCTCGTGAATCGAGGCTCATCACAGCGGCAGCCTGTGTGGAGAGCAGCAAATGAAGCTGCAGCCTGGTGGGCAGGGTTCCATCAATCCATCCCAATGACATGGGGGAGCTGTAGGAACCCAGGGAGCTATAGGAACCCAGGCAGCTAGACCAGCAGAGGTGCATCCGTTGAATATTCCCACGCCCAGAACCCCAGGGGTGCCTCACCAGCCCTAGAGCCTTGCCCTTGACAAGTCACCCAACACCAGAAGAGAGGAACCATCCCTCCATGCCTCCAACCTCCTTAGGGAGGCATCTGGACCTCACCGGAGCAGGAGGCAGAGAGGGGACAGGCGAGCTCTCGAATTTTGTGCTGCTATGTACCATCATCTGATATGACGATAATATCTCATGATGAAACCACTACATGGCAGATTTCCTTCAGAGTTAATTTTAGTAAGTGGCAATGCTTTAGAAAGCCTGCACTGTGGACCTTGCTGGGAGTGTGAACACAGCTGCCAGGACTCGGCAGGCAGCTCCTGGTTTCTCCCTTTGCTGCTGGGTGGAAGGTGAGCCGCCCCCTGCAAAGCCCCTGCCAGCTGGGAGAGGCCTTGCAGATTGGTGCAAAGCTAGGCTATCCAGTGGCAAGCTCACCAAGTACCTCCGCTCTGGCTTACAGTCTGACCTTGAGCAGCTATTACATTTCCAGCTAAGCCACAGTCATTCCTGCTAATAAAATGAGGCTGGTGAGATCTCAGTCAGACCTCACCTGCAAGGAGTCAGCCTCTGTCCCCCCAGGAGACATTCAAGGATGCTCTGGGCTCTCTGGCTTTATGGCATATGGCATACGTCAGGGGGTCACATGTGCCATTGTACATCACGATGCTTTATGCTAGTGGTTGTAATCATGGCTATTCTGTGGTCATAATAAGCCCAGCATCTCTCTGGTCATCGGTGCTGATCAAAGTCTTCAGGAATTTTTCACTCAGGACATCACCCCCTGGACTAGCTTTCTATCCTCTACTGACCACGCCAAAGATGGAATAATGCCTTCGTTAAATTTCTCATAGATCCAAGTGAAAGACAGGTCTAATAAATAAATTAAAATACATCTAATAAAATAATATTTGAGATTAAAAGGAAGCTTGCTTGCATATTCATGAACCAAGTGAAAACTCAGATGAGCTCTTCTAAGCTTCTTACTCATGGGGAGTCACAGATTGAACATGTGCTGAGAGCATTTCTTAGCAAATATAAGCCTGGCAAAGGCACATTCACCCGTGAATTCATTGAACGAGCAGTTATTAACCATTGCTTTGCATTACCATTTATTTTGTATCTTCACCCCTTTTTGTAGCCCTAGGACCTCATAGAAGTAGTAGGCACTCCATTGACTGCCTGTTGATGACACTAAAATGCACAATCCCTGTCCCCAAGTTTATATGTAGTCAAGGAGGTAGGAGTCACTTCCTCCATGAGGTCTTCCTGATCCTCCCAGACCATGTTTGGTGACCCTGCCATGCATTTCCCAAGCAGTCCTTACTCTCCCTGCCTGGCACCCACCCCCGACACATACAGACACACACACACACACACATGTTTAATTGTTTCTATCCTCTGGGGGACTATAAGCTTGGGGAAGGCAGAGAATCTGCTTTGCTTCTCACAACCTGACATATAAATAAAGGGAATGTCCAATAAATCATTATTAGATGAATAAAAAAAGGAATGGATGGACATACTGGTGAATGGATAGGTGGAAGGGTTGGAGGGTGGGTGGGTAGATGGATGATGGATGGGTGGGTGAGTAGATCATGAATGGTTGGGTAAATAAATGGATGGATGCTGGTTGGGATGGATAAATGTATGATGGATGGAGATGGATGTACAGATATATGGATAAATAGGTGAAGGGGTTGGAGGATGGGTGGGCAGATGGACAATGGATAGATGGGTGGGAGGATGGATGATGGATGGATAGGAAGATGGGACAATGGGTGGATGAACAGGTAAGTAAAGGCAAGAAGAAAGTCTAAGTTGTACCCCATGATAAAATGTACTGAGATGGTGGCCAGCAAGGGGAGGGAGGAGTGAGTGTGTTGGTAAGATCTAGAAGGAGATGTCTCCCAGATCTTAAGAAAGCAAACGATTTGGCTTCTTCTGTGCTAGACAGTGTGCTGGGTAACTTAGGAGCATCGTGTTGGATCCTCTCCAGGCAGGTGTTTCACCCATGTGGGGAAGGAAACCAGGTCCTGCAGATCAGCCTGCTCAACTGCGGAGCCCACATGCAGTGGAGCCAGGATGGAGACATCTGCTGACATAAGCTCCCTCCATGAAGGCTGGAAGACCAAAGGGCATTTCCTGGCCCAGCATGGGACAGTGCTATGAAGAAAGAGGTACCCGTGGGAATCTCTGCAGTGGGCAGAGATGAAGTTGCTGGCATAGCAGTTGTGCCCCTCAGAACAGAGACAAGGAGTCAGAGCTCTCCAGGGGGGCCCAGGATGCATGAACCCCTCCAGTCTATAAAAACACAAGCTCCTGCTCTCCCCAGGCACAGCCACTATGTCATGGTGGGGAAAGGAGTGGGGTGTCCTAGAGAGGCAATTTGACTTTCCTAAGTAACATTCTATAGTTGCCAGAGTCAGGAAACAAGAAGACAGAAAGGGAACGGGAGGGGATGAAAGAGAGCAGAGCCCAGGAAGGACCACATGATCCATGCAGATCAGATCTCCACCCCCCTTACAAGGACACTAGACATCAGGCATCCTTACAGCCAGGGGCCCCCAGGAACCAGCCCAGAAGACGCAGCATCAGCCTCCCAGGGTCCCAGCCCTTGACGCAGCACTCATGGATTCTCTCAAAAGCATCGTCTATTTAGCTGATAGCCTGAAGTGTTTCATTTAGCTGGAAGTCATGGTTGGTCCATTTCCCAGATCTAACTGACATTATAAGAACCCTGCACATTACGTCTGGTAGCAAAGCCGTTCAATAACCCAGAGTCCCCACCCCACCCCCCAATCTGGAAAGCCAGCAGTTCAGACAACTTTTAGAAGGCAAAGCCACTGCTGCCTTCCAGGCCAGGTTTATTACTGTGTGTGTGTGTGTGTGTGCACGCACGTGCATGAGTGCATGTGGGTATACGCTTCAGGAGGACGAAGAGATACCACATGGCAGTTACTATCCCTTCTGACCACGGGGTAAAACTTGCCAATTTCTTTACCTATTTAATTCTCCCACTGGGTAAGAATTATTATCCTCAAACCACTTATGAGAAAATCAAAACCCACTGAGGTTCAGGTAACCCCAATCCTACAACTATGAGCAGCAGAGCTGGGATTCTAACCCAGATCTATCAGGATCCAAGTCCATGCTGTCACCCATAAGCCGGGGTGGCCCGTTCAGCAGACGTGGGGGCACTGTACAGCGTGTCCACACCCTGCCCATCACAGTGTAAGGAAGAATAGAGCCCACCATTGAAGAAATCAGCAAATGTTTCAGTTTAACAAAATGGAACAGGTTTGGGTTTCCCTGGTGGCTCAGTGGCAAAGAATGTGCCTGCCATTGCAGGAGACACGGGTTCATCCCTGATCTGGGAATATCTCACATGCTGGGGAGCAACTAAGCCCATGCGCCACAACTATTGAGCCTGTGCCCTGGAGCCAGGGAGCCACAACTATAAAGCCCATGAATCACAGCAACTAAGGTCCGTGAGCCCTAGAGCCTGTGCTCTGCAATAGAGAAGCCACTGTGATGAGAAGCCCACCTGCCACAGCTAGAGAAAGCAGCCAAGACCCAGCACAGCCAAAAATAAAGAAATAAATACAGTTATTTGTAAAAATTGACCAGGCTTGATTCTGAGCAGACTTCCTCCTTCAAAGAGTCACATACTGCGAGTCCCCAGGAGCCACACTGCTCTTCAAAGCTCCCCGAGGACAAGGGCTCTGAGTCTGTCTTTGGTTCTCCAGAGCCAGTGGTTTGGAGCACAAGGGAGAAGAATGCAAGAGTCACTGAAAGTGCGAGTGAATGAATGAATGAACAAGTAAGTAAATGCCGTGAATGACAGTGCTGTCTAAAGGTAAAAGAGTGGGGCTCTGGGAGAAAAACATGTGGGGTCTCAGGGTCTGCCCATCACCCAGAGCATCTCGCCTGGCACCTGACCTCCTGGGGTGGCCTGCATGTCCACACGACGAATTCTGAGGACACCACGCTGTTCATCAGGGCCAGTGCCCAGTGGGCTTCCAGGGCCTCCTGCCTTTGGCCCTCCCGCCTGGCAGGAAGGATTCCCGGCCAGCATCCACACAACGCCACTACTAAGAGGTGGGGGGCCCACCTGGTCCAGTCTGAGGGTGGGAAGAAGCTGTCATGACCGAAGCCTGCTCCGTCCTGTGTCCTACAGCTCCTGACCATGTCCCCCTTGTCCAGGCACACAGGGACCTTGAAACCCCAAATTGGAACGGAGGTGCCAGACTGGAGGGTTCTGTGTGGATGCAGGGACACCAACCCTTGACCCACTGCCTGTGAGCTGACGTGAGAATGCACGGGACCCTCTCCCGCTTGGTGCAGGTGCCCCTCAGGATGCCAGGGCAGCTCAGACTGTGTGACATCCTTTCAGAGTCTGTCTGAGCACCTGTTCCTCCTCCAGAGGGTTGGAAGCCACAGAGCTGGCATGGCCCCTTTTCCTGGAGCCCATAGAGGACAGAGCAGATGAGCAGCATCTTAAGGACATCAAGTGACCAAACCCTTCAGAGGGTCTCCAGCGACCCTGTGAGTGAGTACTCCTGTGCCTAGAAGGAGGGCACGACCCAGAGGGAATGCGGGGGAGTGGGGCAGGACGCACGCCCTGGCAGGAGGCCAAGGCAGTGACCCGGCTGTCCCCCCAGCACAGCTGAGGTTCCTGCAGAGGGTGGGTGTATGAACAGAATTTCCCAGTGTGCTCTGCCTCTCTCTGTTGCTCGTCTGGGGCTGAAAACAGATCCCTGACAAGCTCTCCCTCTCTTTCCAGGGGCCTCGGCTTTCCTACTCTAACAAGTCATAGGTGGTCTATTTTCAGAACAAAGATGGTCGATTCATTCCTTCCACAGACATTCTTAGGCCCCTGTTATGTGTTGGGCACTAGACCGCTTCCCTAGCCGTGGAAGGCAGAATCCAACTCAGGTTTTGGACCCTGTGTGAAAATTCTGTAAAAAATATGCTTGGATGGGGAGCAGCCCCTTCTCGACAAAGACCTGCAGACGTGGGAATTCCCTGGTGGTCCAGTGGTTAGGACTCTGAGCTTCCACTGTAGGGGGCACAGCTCTGATCCCTGGTCAGTGAACCAAGATTCCATAAGCCACACAGTGCAGCCAAAAAATGAAAGACCTGCAGTCGTGCATACGCTAGATCACACGCCAGCAACAGAGCAGCACTGCTCCCTCCCATGTGCCGCCAGCAGTAACACCCTCATCGATTCCAGCCTCCCCAGCAAATGCGGAAACTGACAACCCTCCAGGATTGCACTGAAGGATGAGAAAAGGCTGGCCAAGCAGATGAGATGTGGGTGATCTTCCAGGGGATACACTCAATCGTCTTAAGCAAGCACACCTTTTCAAACATGTCCACAAGATTCATTTGTGTACAATCAACATGAAAACACTGTGGATGACAGTGTTTGCTATAAACTTGAAATTGATATAACTGCACGATCTCTCAAGATGCTCGACAGGCAGCTCTTTCCTGGTGATCTAGAGGCTAAGATTCCATGCTCCCAATGCAGGGGGCTTGGGGTTCCATCCCTCATCAGGGAACTAGATTCCATCTTCCAAAACTAAAGATCCCACATGTCACAGTGCAGGCTGAAGTTCCTAAGTACTGCAACTAAGACCCGGTGCAGCCAAATATATAAAATGTTTTTAAATGCTCTATGGGGGTCTTCTCAGTAGCTAAAGCACTGGTGGTCACAGAAACCCAAACTTCCCCCTCCAACAGGATCCCCCCAAAAAACAGATCAACAAAGTTAATAAATAAAACAACACTCAAGCCACAGCTTTAGCACAGCTAGAAGACAGAGATATTATAATGCCAAATTATCTCTAAATAGAAAGATCAACATCCATTTTCCCCATTTCCAGTAAAGTGACTTCTTGAATTCCCACCCAAAACCTTTGTAGAGAGCTAAGGGGTGGGAAGGGCTTCCCAGATGGCTCAGTGGTAAAAAAAAAAAAAAAAAAAATCTTCCTGCCAATGCAGGAGATGCAGGAGATATGGGTTCTATCCCTAAGTTGGGAAGATCCTCTGGAAGAGGAAATGACAACCCACTTCAGTATGCTTGCCTGGAGAATCCCAAGGACAAGGCAGGGCTACAGTCCATAGGGTCCCAAAGAGCTGGCATGACTAAGCACACGCTCACCACTACAAGGGGTGGGAAAGGGTCCCAAAACCACAAGAAGAGAGGAGCAGACAGTGGAGGGCTCGATAATAAGCCACAAGCATCTGGAGAAAGAGAAAGTATAACCTAAGTGGAAAAAAAGAAAAACTGGAAAAAGAATGCAGAACATAGACCAGGGTTCACTGGGTTTAAAAGAGGGGAGAGTTTAAAGGTGGCCATGGGCAGGAGAGAAACGAGGGGTGGGCACCATCCATAAAGTGTGCAGTAAAGGGAGAGAAAGCAAGAAACTGACATTTACAAATCTGCAAAACCAAAATAATAAAATATATCCAAGGACACACTCTTCTTCGGTCCCCTCCCCCCGCCAAAAGTCAACCATTAAAGAAACTGCACTCTGCCACACTGACAGAAGAGGGGGCACTTGAACTAAAAATCACATGAACCACTCGGCCTGTGAAATACAGAGGTGGGAGCATCTTCATCTATATAAAGGCTGCTCAGAGAAGGAAGACGAAAAGGAGAATCCAAATACTTCAGCTGCTGAAAATTACTCCAAAAACACAACCATAAAGCAGAAGGAAAAAAACTGAAACATAACACTGCAAATGGAATTAAAAACCTCAAAGAAGCATTTGAGAAAATATCCTCACAGCCTGCAAACCAAAAGATCAAAAACTTACAAGGGCAAGAGATTTAGACTGTCATTAGGCTTCTCAACAGCAACCTACAAAGCAGAGCGGTGACGGAGCAGCATTTTCATGAAACTCAAAGTAAGAAGGTGTGAATCGAAGTTTATATCCAGCAAAGCAGGTCTTCTAAAATCAAAGTCATAGAAAAAAAAATGGTTTTAAACACATAAGAACTCAGGGAATAAGGTACCCACGAGCCAGCCCTTCTTAAGACATCTACAGAGAATTAACTTCAGCTGACCAGGAGATAACGGGGACTCTTTGCAAACGGATTTACAGGGAATTTTTTATATATTTAATTATAGGCCTAAATTAAATAGGGGAGTAGGAAGAGAAGAATAATGTACACATTTTACATGTTTGGTCAAAGTGAAAATAATACAACTACAAAATGGCAGGCAACAAAAGAAAGACAAAAACAGAATAAGCGCAATCAAGGTGGTACAGGGGATTTTATATAATACATGCACTTCGTACAATGGTGACTGTACAGGAAGTTAAGGGATTCCATCTGCAACTGACAAATCAGATAGTAAAAGCTCATAGGGGACTTAAAAAGATTTTTAAGCTAATAAGCTAATACAAAGGTAGCCAGTAGAATAAGGAAGCTTTTTGTATATCAAAAGAAATTAAATAATAAGTGAGCAAAGAAAATGTGTCATGTAGAGAAAGAAGTACAACAAAGAACATAAAATGTATTATTCATAAAATATTATGAAAATGTTAAGACCAGGCTTGTCAGTCATATAAATATTAGACATATAAGTGATTGTGAACAGGCTTAACTCCCCTATGAAAAGAAATAGATTTTGGATTTGGCTTAAAAAACACAATTCAACCATATATCACTTACAAGAGGCACACTTTTAAAAAGGGATTTAGAAAGGCTGAAAATAAAAAGAGTTCAGATCAGATCAGTCACTCAGTTGTGTCCGACTCTCTGTGACCCCATGAATCGCAGCACGCCAGGCCTTCCTGTCTATCACCAACTCCCGGAGTTCACTCAGACTCATGTCCATCGAGTCAGTGATGCCATCCAGCCATCTCATCCTCTGTCGTCCCTTCTCCTCTTGCCCCCAATCCCTCCCAGCATCAGAGTCTTTTCCAATGAGTCAACTCTTCACATGAGGTGGCCAAAGTACTGGACTTTCAGCTTTAGCATCATTCCTTCCAAAGAAATCCCAGGGCTGATCTCCTTCAGAATGGACTGGTTGGATCTCCTTGCAGTCCAAGGGACTCTCAAGAGTCTTCTCCAACACCACAGTTCAAAAGCATCAATTCTTCAGCACTCAGCCTTCTTCACAGTCCAACTCTCACATCCATACATGACCACTGGAAAAACCATAGCCTTGACTAGACGAACCTTTGTTGGCAAAGTAATGTCTCTGCTTTTGAATATGCTATCTAGGTTGGTCATAACCTTGCTTCCAAGGAGTAAGCGTCTTTTAATTTCATGGCTGCAGTCACCATCTGCAGTGATTTTGGAGCCCAGAAAAATAAGGTCTGACACTGTTTCCACTGTTTCTCCATCTATTTCCCATGAAATGATGGGACCAGATGCCATGATCTTCATTTTCTGAATGTTGAGCTTTAAGCCAACTTTTTCACTCTCCACTTTCACCTTCATCAAGAGGCTTTTTAGTTCCTCTTCACTTTCTGCCATAAGGGTGGTGTCATCTGCATATCTGAGGTTATTGAGATTTCTCCCGGCAATCTTGATTCCAGCTTGTGTTTCTTCCAGTCCAGCGTTTCTCATGATGTACTCTGCATAGAAGTTCAATAAGCAGGGTGACAATATATAGCCTTGACAAACTCCTTTTCCTATTTGGAACCAGTCTGTTGTTCCATGTCCAGTTTTAACTGTTGCTTCCTGACCTGCATACAGATTTCTCAAGAGGCAGATCAGGTGGTCTGGTATTCCCATCTCTTTCAGAATTTTCCACAGTTTATTGTGATCCACACAGTCAAAGGCTTTGGCATAGTCAATAAAGCAGAAATAGATGTTTTTCTGGAACTCTCTTGCTTTTTCCATGATACAGCAGATGTTGGCAATTTGATCTCTGGTTCCTCTGCCTTTTCTAAAACCAGCTTGAACATCAGGAAGTTCACGGTTCACACATTGCTGAAGCCTGGCTTGGAGAATTTTAAGCATTACTTTACTAGCGTGTGAGATGAGTGCAATTGTGTGGTAGTTTGAGCATTCTTTGGCATTGCCTTTCTTTGGGATTGGAATGAAAACTGACCCTTTCCAGTTCTGTGGCCACTGCTGAGTTTTCCAAATTTGCTGGCATATTGAGTGTAGCACTTTCACAGCATCATCTTTCAGGATTTGGAATAGCTCAGCTGGAATTCTATCACCTCCACTAGCTTTGTTCGTAGTAATGCTTTCTAAGGCCCACTTGACTTCACATTCCAGGATGTCTGTTAGGTAAAGATATATCAGGCAAATAGGAACAATAACAATGCAAGTATTGCAATCTTCATATACCAGTCGAATATGCAGAATTCAAGGGGAAAAAGAAGCCTAAATGTGGCAAACATATTATAATACTAAAAAAAAAACCAAATACTAAAAAGAAAAAAATTCAGATTTCACAATGAAAATATAATAGGAATGACTATCAGTGCACAAAGAAAGACTAATACTCCCTTTATTAGTAGAAACTGTAGCAAATGAAAGAAAAAACAGATGGAAACACACTAGTGCTGGAACACTCTGACTCACCACTTTCAGCACAGAAGAGATTAGGCAGGCAAAAATGTAGGTAGAGGTACAAAGTCTAGAAAACATAGTCAATAAGGTAATCATATGGAGATATTTAGATACCTAATTTAGAGATCACAACTTCTTATTAAGTGCACATAGATTATCCACAGGTGACAAATAATCAGCATGTCGGCCTTGATGCTGGGAAAGATTGAGGGCAGGAGAAGGTGGCAACAGAGCAGGAGATGGTTGGATGGCATCACCGACCCAATGGACAAGAGTTGAGCAAACTCTGGGAGATGGTGAAAAACAGGGAAGCCTGGCATGCTGCAGTCCATACGGTCGCAAAGAAACGTGACTGAGCAACTGAATAACAACTCATAAACTAGAAATGTCTCAAAGAATGTTTTCTGATCACAGTGTAGTAAAACTAGAAATTAACTTTTAAAATAAACTATTTTAAAGATACAAAGAAATATCTCTTTTGTGTAAGGGGGAAAAAGGAGAAACCAATACAATATTAGTAAAAGAAAGTCAGGACAGATAAAGTGAAAATAATGATTGGTTAACACTTCTGAGTCTACCCGTTTTGCATTGTTTTGGCTTTTGCAACACAGGAATCTTTTATACACTAAAAAGAAATCAACAAAGATGGGGTGGGACCCTAAAGTGGAATAAAAATAAAAGAACCTAACTTTTTTCCAAGAATAACATAAGCAGAGTGAATGGGAGTGGGGAGAGAAAGATTAACGTGAGTAAATTTAAACAGAGGATTTCAACTGTTTGACTTCAGACTAAAGCCCAAAAGCACTATAAACCAATTTTGAACTCTAGTTGGTAGGTTTATTTTCTTCCATGGTATGGGTTAACTCTTACTTAACTAGTTTATATGTATTTTGGGATTTGGAAAATAATGTATTCAGGAAAATTTCTCCTTTGTTGAAGGAAGTTCCATATATGGAAAGATTAAAGGCCGGAATGAACCTAAGGTATTGGATTGGAATTAGTGTCACTACAAATGGATGGTTTTACACACACATGCACGAGTGTATATGTGTAGAAATAGTTGAACGTGTATGTGTATGTGCATGTTTGTGTATTTCTGAGTGTATAATCACACACATGTTTCTTAGTTCTTTCTATCAAAGGAGCAAACACCTAGAAGCAATGATACCGGTAGCAGTGAATACACCTAAAATCCAGAAACCATTCTCTACTGAAAGAATCCAGGGCTCCTTCAAGAGAGAGCCCAGGACTAGTGGGAAGACAGTACAAGGCAACCTTGGAAGAGTTCATTGTGCCAGAAAGTGAGGAAATGCTCGGAAGTTGATGGAATGAATGAATGACTGATATAATCAATGACATGTACAAATCTCAAAATCATAGTGAAGAGAATAATTCTTACACAGAAGAATACATGCTGTACACGTTCCATTTATATGAAATTCTAAAATAGGCAAAACTAATTTATGGTAGGAACAAAATGAAAACTCTGGCTGCTCATGAGGAAGATGGGGACAAGGACTGATTGGAAAGGAACATGAATTAATTTTCTTGGGGGTGATGACAGTGCTTTATATCTTGACATGAGTTTGAGTTATGTGGTGAACACATTTGTCAAAATGCATCAAAGGGTACACAATATTTGTACATCACACTGCATGTAAATTTTACCTAATAAAAGAGCTGCAAAAAATATAGATCTATAGACAATATCATGTCTGCCCAGTGCTTAAGGATGCCTACAGCTTACTATGAAATGCAATTTAAAAATAAGACGAATTTCTGGAAGGCATACAAATCACTATGGTAAAGCCTGGTAAAATGTTAAAGAATCTAGGTGATAAGCACGTGGATGTTCACAAAATATCCATTCATTTTCTCTATGTTTGAAATTTTTCAAAATAACAAGTTGTAAAAAATATCATGGGGATTTGTTAAAAGGACATAGCAGCCAAGTGGAAGGTACTCCCACTGGCCAAAGCTGTGACAATTTAACCATTGAAATAACTGGATTATAAACCATTGGACCAATATATAACCCACTGAATATAACTCAGTCAATGTAACCCATTGAGTAGAATGGGAATACATGAGTACACATGGGTATAAATAAATGAGTACATAAATAAATGTAAGAAAGCAGAAGCTCTTCAGTACAGTAGAAAGAACTAAGCAATAAATAAATTTAGAAAAAAAAACACCATCTGGCAAATATTATAATAATTCAGACAAGAATTATCAATGGATGCCAAAACAAGTGGGTAAAAGTTTAATGAAAAACAAGATATTTACATAGACTTAAACTATTTCCTCACAAAATGTTAATTAATTACAAATGGGGTGAAATAACTTTACACTGAGAAATGTAGCAGATATCATCTTAACCAACAATCAGTGTTAACAGCTCCAGGAATAGGACAGTTGGTACCATGTAGCTCTTAATAAGACACAGTGAAATGACCCCACATGACTTCTGTGGTCTTCTTGCCTGAAATGCATGTCCTGAACCTAGTCATGAAGAAACGCCAGACTAACCCAGATGAAAGGACATTCTTCAAAATAACTGGCCTGTACTCTTAAAAACGAGGCCAAGGTCATGAAAGACAAAGAAAGATGGAGAAACTGTTCCAGTTTCGTGGATATAAAAGAGTCATGGAGGGCTTCCCTGGTGGCTCAGTGGTAAAGAGTCTGCCTGCCAGTGCAGGAGACACAGGTTTGATCCCTGATCTGGGAAGATCCCACACGCTACAGAATATCTAAGCCGGTGCACCACTGCTGTTGAGCCTGTGCTCCAGGGCCCGAGAACCACAACTGCTGAGCCCACTCACTGCAACTACTGAAGCCCATGCACTCTAGAGCTCAGGCTCCATAACAAGAAGCCCGCATACTGCAATGAAGAGTAGCCTCCACGCTCTACAACTAGAGAAAGCCTGCGCTGCAAAAAAGACCTAGCCAGCCATAAATAAATAAGATGATTTTGAAAAGGGAGAGAGACATGGGAACCAAATACATGAGATGTTAGACTGGCTCTTACACCAGACGATGGTATGACGATGATGGTGATGACGATGATTATGTTTTGCTATAAAGGACTTTATTGGGATGTAATTGGTTACAGGAAAGAGCCTGTAGATTGGATAATGGCATTGTATCAGGGCTATTTTCCTGATTTTGATCATCGTACTGAGTTTTGCAAGAGAACACCCTAATTCTTAGGAAATACACACTGAAGTGCTTAGGAGTAATGGGGCATCGTGTCTGGAACTTACTTTCAAACCGCTCAGAAAAAATGCACAGGCACACACGCAGAGAGAGAGTGACAAAGCAGAAATGATAGCCTGGTGACAATTGGGGAATCTAGGTGAAAGGCATATGGCATTTCTTTGTACTATTCCTGCAACTTTTCTGAAGTGTTGGAATTATTTCGAAATGTAAAAGCTTTTAAAATAGAAAAGAGAAAGAAAATGCTAGATAATGTAGGTTATTCTCTAAGTCTAGCTGGTCTCTCCTGGTCCAAAATGCCAAGATGCCACCGACTTGAAAATCTCTAAAGACTGAGAGCTGCTGTGTCCATGTGACACACCCTGAAGAGACACAGCACTCGAGGTATGAACCAGAAGCTAACCACGCAGGATGACCTGCAGAGTGGATGGGCAAGGCTCTTGGGTTGAAGAGCGAGGTTGTTTCACACGTTACTCTGGCCAATTCCAACAGATTGCTGCTGACAGAGCCCTGAGTTCTCTCAGAGAGAGTGCCAAGGAACAGGCCTGACAGCTGCCTCCCCCTCCCAGCGCTGGAACCACCATCAAAGACGCAATTAATCATCCAAGGGCAAGGCTCCTCTATCTCCTACAGCCTCGGATACAAATCAACCCCAAAGTGTTAATAGATCAACAGTTATCTCTAATACCAAATACAATTTGCATTTGAGATGACATCTGCAATATTTTAAAAGCCAAAGTCTAAAACAACAAACTTGGCAGTTTTTCTGAGTAGCAATTAACACAGTGACTAATCCTATCAAGGAGGCGGTAATTGGCATGGAGATAGCCTCTCACACCAGAAGCAGGTTGAAAACCTTAATCCTAACCTCTTTTTAACAGCACAGACTCTGGAGCATCTCTGCTCATCAAGGAAACTAATGCAATTATTAAGGACAAGGGTAATTACCCTACAGCTTTAAGAACAACAAAAAAAGAATTAAAATGTTCAAACAGCAGACACCAAGAAGAAGGATGGGAGGCTTGATTCATGGTTGAAGGCTATTTTCTGTGTCATGGGCAGCCTAGGGTTAGGCTATGCAACCTCCAGACCCTGCCCAGGATAGAGAGTCAACCACAGCCAGCTCTGCCCAGCAGTGGCCGCTCCAGGACAGCCTCCTATACAAAGGTCCCAAGTGCTAATCTGGTCAAGTAGGAGGTCCCAAGGATGTGACGTTTCAAACAGCTAACAGAGCATCAAGCTGGTTTCTTCAATGTCTCTAGAACCCATTGTGCAATTCAAGTTACTTTCAAGAGTTAAGCCTTTTCCTGGATTCTGTCTGAAGTCTACCCATCCTTTAGGGCTCAGCTTAACTTTTAGGAAGTGGTCCTAAGCCACTCCAGTCCTCAGTAAACCCAGAACAATTTAAGTCTTTCTCGTCCAAACCATGAGAGCAAAGGTGCCCCGTTCGTTCAGTATGTCTTGATTCATTACTGGCTTGATTTGCTTCTCAACAGAACCACATGGTTTTCAAGAGTCAAGACCCTGCCCTATGCAGGGTTCAGGTTGCCTAACACAAGGCTAGAAGGCAGGCAAAGTTCTGGCAATAAGTTGACAGCTCTCAGAGGCTCAGAGACACCCAGTGGGAGGCTCTTTGCATGTGTGTGGCTGACAGGGTAATTGTAGAACATTCTGTGAAGCCCACAATAAGGGTTTAACACATGCATGATTGGTGAATCAATCAATGAAAAAGTGAACAAACCAACTAGCACAAGTCCTGATCAGTTTGCTTGGTAGGTGAGCAGGTAGGTCTGGTGAGGTCACAGCTACAGACAAGACGTCTGCACACGTCAGCTGGCCTCCCCTGAGAGCACTGCTTGGCAGAAGCCCAATCCACACCTGCCATGCTGCCCAGCTGCCTGGAGGGTGTGCTGTTGGCCACAAGAGGACCAGGAGATGCAGAAAGAGGTTTCTAACTCTGAAAAGATATGTCACTCTTGTGTAAAATGGATGAGGTGGCATGTTATTGAGCATGCAAACTTCTTACTCCCAAGCTATGACCAGACCCTCATCATCACTCCAGTTTTGGCTAGCAGCGGAAGGAGGAAATAGCTAATTTAGGCAAGACCCGGACTCTGGGTGTGGGGGGACTTGGCACTGAGAAGCCCAGGAGAGGTGCCAGGGCTCCTGACACCAAAAGGAATGGAGGAGCACTGCTATCAGGAGGGCCACAGAGATCAAGGCAGGGCTGCAGTCTTGGAGGTATTAGGAGCTCAGCATAAACTATAGTGTGGGGAGAAGCACAGAGCCAGCAATGTGGTCACGAGAAACAAGGATGACACACCCAGTGCAAGGTCCCAGCTGGACCAGCCACCAGCTCTCACGATGCAGAATCTGAGACATGCATACTTGGGAATAAGGCTGACCCTAGATCTGCCCACTGGAGGTGACAAAACTTGGTTCAAAGGTGACACTTAAGTTGCCAGAGATTGTACAGATTAGAAAGAAAAAGGAAGTATTTTAAATGGTGTATACCTTTTTATTAGGATGAACTTAGCCTATTTAAAAGAAGAAAAAACACAATGACAGCTCTTCCTCCTGAATTTGTAATACAATATGAAGAAAGAGATATGCCCTTTTCTTCTTACATTCATTTTTATGTAGACCTTTCTGTCTGCATCAGTGACCTGACACAGAACATCCTCACAGGGTGTCACTGGTGTCATCTCATGGTATCTTCCAATGTAAAAGTGTTTTCTTTTCCAGTTAGGTTACAAGCCCCTAGAGGGTGGGAGGGTCTAATTCATCACCAAACCATATACAGAGCCTAGCAAAGTGCTAGGTACAAGTTGTTACTCCTTTAGTGATGATTGTTGATAATTATATCAGATCAGATCAGATCAGTCGCTCAGTCGTGTCCGACTCTCTGCAACCCCATGAATCGCAGCACACCAGGCCTCCCTGTCCATCACCAACTCCCGGAGTTCACTCAGGCTCATGTCCATTGAGTCAGTGATGCCATCCAGCCATCTCATCCTCTGTCGTCCCCTTCTCCTCTTGCCCCCAATCCCTCCCAGCATCAGAGTCTTTTCCAATGAGTCAACTCTTCGCATGAGGTGGCCAAAGTACTGGAGTTTCAGCTTTAGCATCATTCCTTCCAAAGAACTCCCAGGGCTGATCTCCTTCAGAATGGACTGGTTGGATCTCCTTGCAGTCCAAGGGACTCGCAAGAGTCTTCTCCAACACCACAGTTCAAAAGCATCAATTCTTTGGCGCTCAGCCTTCTTCACAACCCAACTCTCACATCCATACATGACCACTGGAAAAACCATAGCCTTGACTAGACGAACCTTTGTTGGCAAAGTAATGTCTCTGCTTTTGAATATGCTGTCTAGGTTGGTCATAACTCTGCTTCCAAGGAGTAAGCGTCTTTTAATTTCATGGCTGCAGTCACCATCTGCAGTGATTTTGGAGCCCAGAAAAATAAAGTCTGATACTGTTTCCACTGTTTCCCCATCTATTTGCCATGAAGTGATGGGACCGGATGCCATGATCTTCATTTTCTGAATGTTGAGCTTTAAGCCAACTTTTTCACTCTCCTCTTTCACTTTCATCAAGAGGCTTTTTAGTTCCTCTTCACTTTCTGCCATAAGGGTGGTGTCATCTGCATATCTGAGGTTATTGATATTTCTCCCGGCAATCTTGATTCTAGCTTGTGTTTCTTCCAGTCCAGCGTTTCTCATGATGTACTCTGCATAGAAGTTCAATAAGCAGGGTGACAATATACAGCCTTGATGAACTCCTTTTCCTATTTGGAACCAGTCTGTTGTTCCATGTCCAGTTTTAACTGTTGCTTCCTGACCTGCATACAGATTTCTCAAGAGGCAGATCAGGTGGTCTGGTATTCCCATCTCTTTCAGAATTGTCCACAGTTTATTGTGATCCACACAGTCAAAGGCTTTGGCATAGTCAAGAAAGCAGAAATAGATGTTTTTCTGGAACTCTCTTGCTTTTTCCATGATACAGCGGATGTTGGCAATTTGATCTCTGGTTCCTCTGCCTTTTCGAAAACCAGCTTGAACATAAAATGCAGGTAACTGAGTAAAAAAGTTCCACTAGGAGGCTTGACTCATGGCTGAACATTCCTCATCTAATAAAGGATACATTTAATTGTTATAGAAGTGCCTTTGCCTCTCAGGGGGTTATGAAAGAGACATCAGAGTTTCCAATTCTGAGCAGCAGCCAAACACTTCTGAGTGAGGGGAGGGCATAGAAAGGAAGCAGACACACAGGTGTACAGCCCACGGATACTGTCCTTGTGGGAGAGATCATTTGGCTCAGAATTTAGATCCAAAATCTTAAGAATAGCCATGTAAAGCCATATTACTCCACCACTTACTAGCCATCAGACTTACCAAATTTAAGGATTGACAATAGCTAACGCTGGGGACTTTCCTGATGGTCCAGTGGTTAAGACTGTACTTCCAGTGCAGGGGGCATGGGTTCACTTCCTGGTCGTGGAAATAAGATCCCACATGCCATGCGGCCAAAGAGTTAAAACAACCAAACAAATAAATAAATAAAATTGGGTCTTAAAAAAATTTTAATGTATTAAAAAAAAGTTATGCTGGCAGAACTGGGAAGCAACAGGGAGTCCTACACTACAGATGGGAGTGAAAACTGGTATAACCACTTTCAGAAACTACTTGGCAATTTTGACAAACAGTAAACAATCTAAATGTTCACCCACATAGATAGATATACTGTGATGTATTCATACAGTGGAAAATAGAGTGCAGTAGTTAAAATTAATAAACTAGAACTACAGGCATCTACATACATGAATCTTATGAAAATATGCTTTAAAACCACATTAATGACTTATTTCCCCCAAAAGAAGATTAGAAGAATATAAAATTAACATTCAGAAATCAATTCCAGACAGAAAAACCTCATTTACAATAGCAACAACAAGATAAAGTAAGTAGGAATAAACTTAGTAAGAGATGTACAAAACCACTATGAGGAAACTTTTTAAACACAACGTATTTTTGGACAAATGAGATGTAAGTAGATCTTCAGTGGGAAAGTCAATATTGTTAGGATATCACTTCTCCCTAAGCTAATTTATAAGTTCAATGGAATTTTGTGGGGCTAGACAAATTGATACTAAAGTTCAGATGGAAAAATAAACTTTCAAAAATAGCCAGGAAAACATTGAGAAAGAAAAGCCTCAATGGGGAAGTAAGGTAGAGGCTTTTATTCCTCAATGTTTTTCCAGCTATTCTTGAAAGTTTAATTAAAACAGTGGTATGAGTGTATCAACAGATAGAGAAGTAAAAGAAATTCAACTATAGACGCAGCAACATTTGGAAACTGTGTATACAATAACAGTGGTCTCTGAAATCACTGAGGCAAAAAGACACTTTCTGACAAGTGTTGCAGCTAACAATTTTAACACACCAAATACAAGAATAATTTCCAAAAGGATCAAAGATATAAATAGAAAAACTAAAACCATACCAGTACTAAAAGGAAATGTAGGTGAATTCCTTTACAATCTGAGTGTAGGTAAAGATTTTATTATGAGTCAAAAATACCTATGCTATAGAAGAAAAGATTGACAAATACGACTACATAAAATAAAAACATTTTGCACCTGAGACACATTTCGGATTCAAAGATACAAATATATTGAAAAGAAAAGGATGGGTAACATAGATCATGCAAACAGAAACCACAAGAAAGTGGAGCTGGAAACCTACACTAATCTCAGACAAAGTGTACTCTAAATAAAGACTGTCACTAAAGAGAAAGAGGGACATTTCATCATGAAAAAAGTGCCAATGCATCAGGAAACATAACAATTATAAACACATATGCACCTGATAAGAGGGCATCAAAATACATGAAGAAAAAAACTGACAGAAGTAAAGGGAGAAATAGACAGTTCTACAATAGTATTTGGAGGCTTCAATATCCTACTTCCAATAATGGGTAGAACAACTAGATAGAATATCAACAAGGAAAGGGAAGATCTGAGTAATGCCATAAACTAACCAACCTAACAGACATCTTTAAAACACTCTACTCAACAAGAGAATATACATTCTTCTGAACAGCACATGGAACATTCTCTAGGATAGACCATATGCTAGACCATTAAACAAGCCTCAAAAAATATAAAAGAATATAAATAATACAAAGTATGTTTTCCAACCACAAAGAAATGAATGTAGAAATAAAGAGCAAAACTCTCAAATATGTGTAAATTGTAAAAGACACTCCTGAATAAGCAATGAGTTAAAGGAAATCAGATGATACACTGAGATGAAAGAAAAAGAAAGCAGCAGACATTAAAACTTATGGGACGCAGCAAAAGCAGTGCTTAGAGGAAAATATATAAAAGAAAAAAAAATCTCAAATCAATAACCTAATCTTCTACCTTAAGACAGGAAAAAGCAGAGCAAAGTAACCCTAAAGCAAGAAGAAGGAAAGATACAACAAACATGTAAGGGAAAGTCCATGAAATACAGAACAGAAAAAACGGAAAAAAACATTTATGAAAAAATCTGGTTCTTTGAAAAGATCAACAAAATTCACAAGTCTTTAGCTACAATGACCAACAGAGAAAAGAGAGAAGATTCAAATTTCTAGAGTGAGAAATGAACAAGGGGACATTACAGTAAGTCCCTGACATATGAGCCTTCAAGTTGCAAACTTTCAAAGACGCAAACATGCATTTGCATGTCCAAGCACATAAGTTAGTTCACATGTCTGGCAAAAATTGTCAAGCATATGCATAGTCCACAAGTTCGTGTGTTTTTGTATACTTTATTGTACATGTAGAGCACAGTAGTACAGTATCTCGCATTTCAAGCCCAGGATGTCTGGAAGCAAGTGTAAAAGTAGCCGTGATGTAGCTGGTTCTGCTAAGAAGCATCGAGTGATAACAATGGAAACAAAAGAGAAAATAATTGAGAGAGTGGAGCAACAAGAAGTAACTAAAGAACTGAAGAGATTCACGAAGCAGGAAATGACAGGGAGATTTCCTTTCTTTTAGGAAGCACTGTAAGTTTTTTGAGGCACGGGACTTGAATGTAGAATGGAACATGAAGGTGGTGGCAGCCATTCAGAATGCAATCTGTCATCTGTGATGGGAAGAAAAGAGGTACTACCCAGACATCACTGGATCGTTTTTTTCAAGAGAGTAGATAGAATTGAATCCAGCAAGGAACCAGAACCTATGCCATCAACATCAGGCTCATGCCTGATGTCAAATTGCAGCTTGCCCTCCATCTCCTATTGTTGATGATCCTTCAGCTCTATCATCTCCCACCTCCTCTCTCTCCTCCCAGTCAGTAACTCTTCTTGCCTCTTCACTCGATATCAGCCCCTGTGTGCCAGCTGTTGTGTGGTACTACTGTGCTTTTAAAGGTATTATACTGTAAGATTAAACATGTTTTATTTTTGTGTTTGTTTTTTATGTATTATCTGTGTGAAAAGTATTATAAACCTATTACAGTATAGAACTATACACTGATTGTGTTAGTTGAGCAACCTAGGCTAGCTTTGTTGGAGTTATAAACATGTGGGACTTCTGAACATGCTCTTGGAACAGAACTTGTTTGTATGTAGGGAACTTACTGTACTATGACTCTACAAAAATAAAAAAAATATTATAAAGGAATATTACGAGCACCAACAAATATTATGTACACCAACAAATTAGATAACTTAGAGGAAATGGATAGGCAAATTTCCAGAAATACACAAACTACTGAAACTGTCTCAGGAAGAAATAAACAATCTGAATATACCTGTAACAAGTAAAGAGATTAAATTAGCAATGAAAAATAAAAAACCCACAAAAGAAATCCCAGGCCCAGATGGCTTCACCACTGCTGCTGGTGCTGCTAAGTCATGTCAGTTGTGTCCAACTCAATGCGACCCCATAGGCGGCTCATGCCTGATGTCAGCCCACCAGGCTCCCCTGTCCCTGGGATTCTTCAGGCAAGAACACTGGCGTGGGTTCCCATTTCCTTCTCCAATGCATGAAATTGAAAAGTGAAAGTGAAGTTACTCAGTCTGTCCGGCTCTTCGCAACCCCATGGACTGCAGCCCACCAGGCTCCTCCATCCATGGGAGTTTTCAGGCAAGAGTACTGGAGTGGGTTGCCAGTGCCTTTTCCGGCTTCACCACTGAATTCTACCAAACACTGATAGAGTAAATAATCCTTTGTAATTCTTTACAAACTCTTTCAAAAATTGTAAAAGGACAGAACACTTCCCAACTCACTTTATGATATTATTACCCTGTTAAGAAAACCAGACAAAGACATCAAAAGACAAGACAACTACTCACCAATACCTCTTGTGGATATGCATGCATGAATCCTCAACAAAGTACTGGCAAACTGAAACCAGCAACGTATAGAAAGAATCACAAACTATGACCAAAGTGAGATTCATACCAGGAAGTCAAGGTTAGTTCAGCATCTAAGTAATACATCAACTAAATAATACATTATATAAATAGACTACAAAATCACAGGGTCATCTCAACAGACACAGAAAAAGCATTTGACAAAATCCAAGATGATTAAAAAAAACATCCAACAAACTACAAAGGAATTTCCTTAACCTCAGTAAAAGGCATCTGCAAAAATATCTATAGTTAGTATCATACTTAATGATGAAAGCTGGATACATTCCCTCCAGGATCAAGAACAGAATGAGGATATCCACCCTCATCACTTCTATTCAACATTGTACTGGAAGTTCTAGCCAGAGTGACTTGGCAAGGAAAAGAAAAACAGGCATCTGGATTGGAAAGGAAGAAATAAAACTATTTGCAGATGAGATGATCTTATAGGCAAAATATCTTAAGAAATCCACTTAAAAATATTAGAACTAATTAACAAGTTGAACAAAGTTGCAGGATTCAAGGTCAGTATACAAAAGTCAATTGTATTTGTATACACTTTCAATGAACAATTCTAAAATAAAAATTAAGGAGACTCCATTCATGATAGCATCAAGAGGAATACAATACTTAGGAATAATTTTTAACAAGAAATACAAAACTACACTGTAAAACCTAGAGAACATTTCTGAAAGAAATTAAAGACCTAAATAAGTGAAACAACATTAATATTCATGAATCAGACAACTAACATTAAGATGGCAATACTCTCTAAATTATTGTACAAATTCCCATCAGAATTCTATCTGACTTCTTCATTGATATCAACAACCTGATTATAAAATTCACATGGAATTGCAAGGGATATAGACTATCCAAAACAATCCTTAAAAAAGAACCGAGTAGGAGACACACATCCCAAATTCAAAATTTATTACAAAGCAATGATAATCAAGACAGTGTGGTACTAGTACAAGGACAGACATGTAGACCAAGAGAATAGAACTGAGAGTCCAGAGGTGAACACACACTTCTGTTCCCAACTGATTTTCCAAAAGGCAGCCAAAACACTTCAATCAGGAAAGAATAATCTCTTCATAAAATGGTACTGGGACATCTGGGTAGCTGCAACCAGAAGAATGAAACTGGACCCTTACCTCAGACCACATACAAAAATTAACTCAAAAACAAAGTAGATCTTCATTACCTTGATTTCAACAAAGCACTCTTAGATGTGACACCAAAAGCATGAGCAACAAAAGAAAAATTAGTAAATTGGACTTCATCAATATTTGAAACTTTCATGCTTCAAAGCGAAGCACACAAAAAAATGAAAAGACAACCCATGGAATGGGAGAAAGTTTTTGCAAACCATATGCCTGATAAGGGAGGGACTTATATCTAGAATATATAAAGAACTCTTACAACTTAATAATAAACAGACAAGGAGCTTAATTTGAAAATAGGCAAAGGATCTACATAGACTTTTCTCCAAGGAAACTATGCAAATGGAAGTTATACAAATATAAACAACATTGGAAAAGCCCTGATGCTGGGAGAGATCAAAGGCAGAAGGAGAAGAGGGTGTCAGAAGGTGAGATGGCTAGATGGCATCACTGATGCAATGAACATGAACTTGGGCAAACTCCGGGAGATGGTGAGGGACAGGGAGGCCTGGGGTGCTGGGGTCACAAAGAGTCAGACACAGCCGGGCAACTGAACAACAACAACCACCAAGAAAACTACGCAAATGGAAGTTATACAAATATATACAACATCAGTCATCAAGAATACACACATCAAAACCATGAGATATCGCTTCCCATCCACTATGATGTCTAGGATGAAAAAGGCAGATATTAGCAAGTGTTGATGGAGAAATTGGAACTCTCATGCACGGCTGGTGGGAATATAAAATGGTGCTGCCACTTTGGAAAACTCTGTGTCTCTCAGTTTCTTAAACAATTAAACACAAGAGTTATCATATGACACAGCAATTTCACTACTAGGTATATACCCAAGAGAAATGAAAAATATGTCTACACACACAAAAAATTTTTATAGCATAGCTATTCATAAAAGCCATAAGGTAGAAATCTCACAAAGTCCATCAATAGAGGATTGGACAAACAAAACGCGTGCAGGAGTACTCTCCCCATAAAAAGAATGAAGTGCTGACGCCTGCTACAACCTGAATGAGCACTGAGAACATTATGCTAAGAGAAAGGCCACATATCATGCAATTGCATTCAAGTAAAAGTCCAAAAGAGGGAAAGAGGAGACTGCAAGTGATTTCATGGTCACATAAGACAGGGGTAGGGAGAGGTGTAGGGAGGTAGTGGGCTGACAGCTAAATGGCATGTGGTTTCTTTTTAAGGTGACGAATATGTTTAAAATTCATATCTGTGAATACACTAAAAGCCATTGAATTGTATACTTTAAATGGGTGATTTGTATGGTATGTGAGCCATATCACAATAAAACTGCTGTTAAACACATTAAATTTTTAAGTTTGATGAGAAACAAAATATTCACACAGTCCCCAAGTTTTATCTCATGAGATACTAACTACAAAAAGGAAATAACAGCTTTACAGTGGAGAAAACTAGCAGACATCATCTTAATCAAGAGATTAGATAATGTCACCAGCAATGAGACACACAGACATCACGCACCTAGAAGATGGACTGAGGAGGATGCAACATTACCGGCTGTGGCATTTTGAACAAAACCGTGTAACTTCATCAAACCACGAGCAAACATCAGACAAAGCAGAACCAAAAGGGCACATACAAGCTATCATGTCAAAATCAAGAACCAAAGAAAAGACTGAGGAACGGTTCCAGATGAAGAGGCTAAATGCCACTCATGACAATTAAATGCAGCCCATGATCCTGGATGGTTGGATGGCATCACTGACTCGATGGGCCTGAGTTTGAGCAGACTCAGGGAGTTGGTGATGGACAGGAGCCCTGGCGTGCTGCAGTCCATGGGGTCACAAAGAGATGGACATGACTGAGCAACTGAACTGAATATGATCCTGGATTGGATTCTGGACCCTCCCCCCCAAAAAATGTGGGAGTACCCTGGTGGTCCAGTGGTTAGGACTGTATGTTTCCACTGCATGGGTTCAAGCCCTGGTGGGGTAACTAAGATCCTGCAAGCCATGGGATACAGCCCCAAAAATTGTTTTCCTTTTGCTATAAAGAGAACTTGTGGCACAATTATTGAAATTTCTTTAAGGTCTGAGGGTTAGATAATAGTGTTATATCAATGCTGATTTCCTGATTTGGGTACTTGTACTGTGCACACATGCTCAGTCACTTCAGACTCAGCAACCCTATGGACTCTTTGTGACCTAAGGACTGTAGCCCACCAGGCTCCTCAGTCCATGACATTCTCCAAGACTGGGATTCTCCAAAATATTGGAGTGGGTTGCTATGCCCTGTGCCAGGGGATCTTCCTGACCCAGGGATTGAATCTGGGAAGCCCACTTGTACTGCGCCTGTGTAAAGGTATAGCCTCGGTCTTAGGAAACCTGCACTGAAGTGTTTATAGGTAAGGGAGCATCCTGTCTACAACTTATCTCAAATGTTTCAGAAGAAAATTAAAATATTACACATGTACACCATTTCATGGACTTCCCTGGTGGCTCAGACGGTAAAGAATCCTCCTGCAATGCAGGAGCCACAGAAGACGTGGGTTCAATCCCTGGGTTGGGAAGATCCCCCAGAGGAGGGCATCTCCAGTGTTCTTACCTGGAGAATCCCATGGACAGGGGAGCCTGGCAGGCTACAGTCCATGGGGTCGCAGAGAGTCGGACACGACTGAGTGACTAAGCACAGCACAGCACACACATTTCATGTATGTGTGTGAGTATGTATATCATACACACAAGGTGTGCATGAATGCAAACACAGAAATGATTAAGCCTATACAGTAAAATGGTAACAACTGAAATCTGGTGAATATTTGCACTATAAGTACAAGTGATATTTGTACTAATTTGCAAATTTTCAATATTTTGAAATTGTTTTAAATAAAAAATTTAATTTAAAAAGTGTTTGCAATACATACAGTGATTTGCATGGAGTTTAAAAACACATGAAAGGAAATTATTCACTGTTTAAGGATACATATACATGTAGCAAGAGTACAGAAACATTCATGCTACCAGTTATCATGAGGGTAGAGCAGAGTATACAACTGTTGTTCAGTCTCTAAGTCGTGTCCAACTCTTTGCAACCCCATGGACTGCAGCACGCCAGGTTTCCCTGTCCTTCACCATCTCCTGGAGCTTGCTCAAACTCATGTTCATTGAGTTGGTGATGCCATCCAACCATCTTGTCCTCTGTGGCCCCCTTCTCCTCTTGCCCTCAGTCTTTCCCAGCATCGAGGTCTTCGCCACTTGATGCAAAGAGCTGACTCATGGAAAAGAGTATATGATAGCTGTGCTTTATTTCTCAAGCTAATGATGGAATAGGACTATGCATTTCATTATTATTTATATTTTTATATCTATATAATATTGAAAAATAATTTTTAAGTAATAAAAATCTTCCTGTCCTTCCTCCACCACCCCATCCCTTCTTTCATCCACTATCCTTCCCTCCTCGAATGATGCAGGATTTTACAGAGCAGGAAATTCCCTCCAGCCCGCAGACATATTTCAACAGCACTGAGAAATTCTCAGTGCACACAGAGGATGGATTCCCTGGAGAAGAAGACTAAGGAGGGAGAGCCCCACAACACACTGTTCTCCTTGTGGAAAGGAAGATGTCTCGCAGACAGCGGCTGAATGCTTCTGGAAAGGCCCAGGGAGGGAGAAGACTGCACAGGACTGGGGTGTCTAGGACTGCAGAGGCAGGTGGTTACCCAGTCTCGGGAGGAGCCTGCAGAGGAGGCCCAGGCCTGGGGAGCGGTGTGGGGTTCCCACTGCCACCCAGGAAGCAGGAATTCCCAGCAATACTAAGCCAGCAGGGCACGCTCCTCCCTGGATAGGCGCTGCCACCATCACCAGCATGTAATAAAGGAAGGGCATCTGCTTGAATGACAACTGGGCCTCTGGACCTGAAAGATCCCACTGGCCCCCACCGGCTTCCCTGACAGTCAGGCTGCAGGAGGCCTGTCCAGGCAAAAGACAAGACCCTGTCTCTCAAGTGTTCAAAGCCGCCATGTCCAAGGGGGTCAGCGCCTGACTCTGCCAACGAACCCCTCATTCATGTCCTGCAGCCTCGCTTCCCATGAGAGTAAGGCGCAGGGCCAGGGGAGCAAACTATCAGGACAGGCTCCTCCTGGGGTCCCCAAATGCAGGGTCAGCCCCTGAGAGTCCTGACTCCACCAACAGTGATGAGCAGGGGCCCCAGGGGAGGTCCACATGGGGGGAGGTGTACACATTCCAACAATTTTACTTTTCATGGCAGAGAAGAGCAAGGACAGAGGCCGGGTTCCTGGGCTTGTGGCACCCCCATACCCTAGAAGTCACTCAGCAGTGAGGTCCTTCCACTCCTTTGACCATCTGATGCAAAGAGCCAACTCATTGGAAAAGACCCTGATGCTGGGAAAGATTGAGGACAAGAGGAGAATGGGGCGACAGAGGATGAGATGCTTGGATGGCATCACCAACTCAATGAATATGAGTTTGAGCAAACTCCAGGAGATGGCGAAGGACAAGGAAGCCTGGCATGCTGCAGTTCATGGGGTTGCAGAGTTGGACACAACTGAGCAACTGAACAAGTGAGGCCCTCCATGGGGATCCTGAAAATGGATGTGGCCTGGACATCAAGAACTCTCTGCAAACTTCTGGCTAAGTGAATTGCAGTGAGATTTCTAATCTCTGGAATCTGTCTTCTCATGTAAGAAAAGGAAGTCAAAAATACCCCGGGGTTGGGAGGATTCAATAAGATAACAAGGGCATCAGCAGGACCCTTGGGAGGGACAACACTGCAGGGGTCCCTTGTCCTTTCGTGTACTTTATCCCTCCCTCTCCCTGTCTCCCAGAAACACACCATGCTCTGGTTCCTAGAAAGACCAGTCATCTCAGCCTCTGAGAGCTGGAAGCTCATGGCTCCTCGGGAAAGGATGTTAAATCTTGACATGAAAAGTGCCCACGTATGACAAAACAGACATCCCAGAATAGCCGAGCCTGGGCTTCTGGAAGAGCCTCTCCATCTTTGCGAACTCCGAAAATTCCTTCCTGTGTTCAAAGGCTAACCAGAGTGGCTCCTCTCCTTGCCCCGGTCAAGCCTAGGCAGAGAGTCCAGACTCCATGTCCCATCTCTGACCAGAAGCTATGTTAAGTCTCCCAGCCCCCTGTGACCCTTCCCACTTCTCACTCAGAAAGTGTCCATGGTCTGCTTCAGAGTTCTGACAGTTTCACGGCTTAATTTTCCCATGAAATTTACACTTCTGGAGTTCAAGAACCACATACATACTCTATTTTTTTTGTAGTCTCCCAGGTTCCTGGCACAATACCAGACCACCAGTATGTGAATAATAGGTACTTGTGGACTTGAAGGTAATAAAATACGTGCTCATTTAAATTTTTTAATTAGAAAAAATGACTAAAATTAGATAATGAAGGTTCTGCCTCATGTACCAGATTTGAACTTTTTCTAGAAACACTTTTTTTATGGACTTCACAGGGAACCAAGCAATTAATGCCTTTTCATTACAATTTAGGACCGAAACTGGAATATTAAAATTGCCATTCAGTGGGATGTGCACGAAATGCTAAAAATCTCCTGGTGAATAATTCCTGGTTATAACGACATGCTATATACTTAAATCTTACTCCTAGACACGGAAAAAGACAGTTAAATCAACTTTGTCCATTTAAATATCATTTTAAGATATCTAGAACCCATCTCTTTATTGCTCAACAACCCTTAGCAATTTCTTTTGCCCTCATTTATTTCCAGTTCCCAGGGGAATCCTGTCTGATTTATTGAAAATTAGCTCCTACAGCTAGTAAATGCTTTAAACCTGTTTTCGTATAAAAATCACTCTCAAATATGCTAATGCCCTGACACCTGGTCTGAGAGATCTCCTCCAGCAACGCTGAACATCCCATACCCCTACCCTGGGCAAGGCAGGTGCCCTCACCAGCCGGTTGCTCCAGAGATCAGGCAGACAGGTCTCTAAGGAAACTTATGTTTTCTTCACATCACATACATCACAGGCACATACACACTTACTCAGAGCCCCTCTACCTTCCACTTGTACAAGGATGGGCTGTCTGTCAGTGTGTGAGCAAGGCACCTTCCATGTGGGACCAGAGTTGTCCCTAGAACAGTCCCAGTGTGTGAATGAGTGACTGAATATGATGGGAGCACTCCCCATGGATGCTGCATGTTTTAATCCACCTGTGTCAGTCAGGGAAGACGGACCCCACTGCAGGAACAACACAGGCTCATTTCCTGCTCACACCACACAGCCGTGATGGCCCCCCTGGGGCTCTGTCATACTCTGCCCTCACTCAGGGGACCAAGTGAGGCAAGCATGTCTCCACGCATGCTCTAAAAATCACCCCAGCAACAATGAAAGTGGTAAGGGGCTTCCCAGGTGGGCCAGTGGCTAAGATTCCATGCTCCCCATGCAGGGAGCATGGGCTTGATCCCTGGTGGGATGACTAGATTTTGCATGCCGCAACTTAGACCTGTGTGCTCAGTCGCTCAGTCGTGTCTGACTCTTTGCAACCCTATGGACTGTAGCCCACCAGTCTCCTCTGTCCATGGGATTTCCCAGGCAAGAATACTGGAACAGGTTGCTATTTCCTTCTCGAGAGGATCCTCCCTGCCAGTTCTTCACTGCCAGCACCATCTGGGAAGCCCCACTAAGACCTGGTACACCCAAATAAATTTTTTTTAAAGTATTAAAAAAGAAAATGTAGTCACTGACTCTGGGCTGCTTTAAAATGTGTGCCTTGAAGTGACACATGTCATACCACTCACATGTTAGCAACCAAAGCAAGTGACATGATCAGGCCAAATATCAAAAGCCCCGAGGAAAAGGAAAGTGAAAGTGAAGTCACTCAGTCATGTCTGACTCTTTGTGACCCCATGGACACCAGGCTCCTCCATCCATGGGATTTTCTAGGCAAGAGTACTGGAGTGGATTGCCACTTCCTTCTCCAGGGAACTTCCCGACCCAGGGATCGAACCCAGGTCTCCCACATTGTAGACAGACGCTTTATCGTCTGAGCCAGCAGGGAAGTCTGAGCCACCACAGAAAAGGAAGCCCCCCATAAATGCCCAAAAGGTGACCAGTGCTCACAAGGCTCAAACTCCCCAACTCTTCTTGCAAGTGCGCTAGACAACAGTAATCCCTCCACCGTTTCTGTCTGCCTGCCTGTTTGTTTGTTTGTATGTTTTCACCATAAAACCGAGAATCTTCAGCCTGGCCAGCGGGCATCCTCCCACTCTGAAAAGTCTGACAGTTTGCCACATTTTAGCCCTTGAAATCCCTAATGTACTCTTCCTAGGAATCAATTTTAAAAACAAATGGTTGTTATCTAGATAACTACTAGGAATAGAAAGAGAGCTCTTCAAATTGACAAAGAAGGAGGATGGAGGGAGGGAAGAGGCCTTGGAGGCCTAAGTGGAAAATAAAAAATCACAGGATTCTAAGACTCTTAGCAGAGGAGAAGAGCCACATCCTTCTCATTGCCCGGAGACACTGCGCAAGAGCTCGGGGAGGGTGGGGGTTGAGCTGGGGACCGCATGCTCCTCCTGGGCTCCAGGCAGATGAAATATAGCGAGTCCTCTTCCTTGCCCTCTCCCTTTCAGCTTTCCACAAATAAAGAGCTATTTTCAGAAGAAACCCTCCTGTAAAACAGCAGGATATAATGCTCACCGCGATAACAAATGTATGTAAAATATCATCTGTAGAAATCATTTTTAAGTTGAGATACCGTTCAAAGGCAAAGTGATCTATATGCTGAAAGACAGTGCTCATACATCTTGCAGAGAAATGATGGGGCCTTATTCAATGATTTAAAGAACAGCACCATAAAAAAAATAATTCCACATATAAATATTTAAATATAGTTTATTATATCCAATACCTGTCCAAATATATCCTCCATGTAGATCTTTTCCAAACGCACTCAAAGCTGGCAAACTCTAGGAAACTAGCGGGAATCCAAAAAACATCAGCTATAAAACTTGGCCGTGCTTTTGGAAGATAGGACTGTTTCTTAAAAACCAAATTGCCAGAAAGGTAGCTGTATTTTGACCAGATTTTAAGAGAGAAGGGGATTACAGAGGGAAGGAACTGGATAAAAGTATTTTTACTCATTTTTATGGCGTGCTTCTACTTCCCTGATGGTTTAGTCAGTAAAGAATCCACCTGCAATGTAGCAGACACAGGTTCGATCCCTGGGTCAGAAAGATCCCCTGGAGGAGGGCAAGACAACCCACTTCAGTATTCTTGCCTGGACAGAGGAGCCTGGCAGGGTATTGTCCATGTGGTCGCAGAGCCCTACATGACTTAGTTAAACCACCACCAACCACCACATGGCATGCTTCTAAAGACCGCATTTCTTGAGTTGAAATACTTAATATTATTAGGTACAATTCTGTATTTAAAAATAGATCCTTTAAATTGAAGCCACCTGAATTCACATGTATATATATATAATGCTTCCATTCATACGTATCTACCTCCAAATCAATGTGATATGGTGCAAAGGGCACAAGAGATTTTGGATACAGCATAGGTTACCACATGTTCTGCTGCTGTCTTCAAGGGCCCTGTCATTTCAGCATCAGAGATTGTAGAAATCACTAATGGAAATCTGACAGCTGGTGACAACTTCAGACTGAAAGCCTCTTCTGTAAAATCTACCCCCAAAAAACAGAAAAGAAAGAAAGAGCACACAGAGAAAATAATTTTCCAAATCTCCTTTCCCACTTGCACAGTTATAGAAATTTGAGCATCTACAATGCCTGCGTTCTGAAGAGTGGTCCAGCATTTACCTGGGCTTTCTGCTCAGGGGCCCAAGCTCCTGCCCCACAAGACTGTGTCCTTTACCTGCCTGTTCGTGCCCCATCTCCAGCAGCTGAACTTCAGGCGAACTTACCTACTATTATCAGAAACATTGACTATTTTTGAGAAACAGATGCAATTGGGCTTCTACTTAAGTACCATAAGTTTCAAAAGGCACTTGACTTTTGTTGCAGATGTGTGAATTTGTGGCCGTGAAAAGGAAAAAATGAAAGAGGAATGAGTTTTTCCTTCCCTTTCCTAAGAAGGAAGAAAATGAAGAGAACAATGAGCAGGCCTAGACATCCCTAATTTTTACTTCAAGTGTTCCTAGTCCATAATCTGTAACTAAATTTGCTTCTCTGCCCCCTAACTCTGCAGGAGCTACATTTCACACCTATTATCCTTTGACTCTATGCTAAATACATCCTGTATCTGATGTTTACCCTTACAACACCCTTCTCCTTGCAGTTACATATCAGAAAGAAGGCCACAGAGCCACCAAACTGCCAGACTCAATTACTAGGTTACAGGTGCCAGCCTATGACTGCTTTGGAAACAATGCAAGAGGAAGAAGACAAGATCCTAACACCTTTGTTCCTCATCACCGACCCCTGACTGTGAGCCCTCGTGTTGTATAAGCCCCTAGATTCTTCATGGTGGGAGAAGCAGTTTTTGAGACACGAGCCTACTGTGTTACCTTGAGAATTAAAAGCCACCTTTCTATTTCCTCCAAACTCTGTCTCTGTATTTTTTATTCAGCTTCAGTAGACAGAGAAAGCCAAGATTTGGGCAAGCAAAAACTTGAAAAATGACATACTCTCTAGAAAGCAAACGACTATTTTGAAAGGACCAGCAGAAGATGCTGAAGTGCTCAAAGAGTTTTGGCACCGTAGGGATCTGTCATGCAGTAAGGAGTCCCACCCCAGAGCCACCAGGGACCTGAGCTCTCTGCAGGATGAAATTGAGAGACTAGGCTCTTAGCATCTGATTTAGGATCTTGGTCCACTGCTCACCCAACACTGATCATCCTCACAGTCTCAGCTCCTGCTCCCCCTGGGGATTCTGTATTCAAGATATTCACTCCCGGTTCAGATCCTTAACCTGCAAAAATGTGAGGTATAACTACACGAACCCTCACTTCTCAGTCTGTAGAACGGGAGTCATGCACCTGACCTGGAAGAGCTGTGAAGAAGCCATGATACCAGGGGGCTCCCAGCTCCACACCTGGCCAGGAGCAGGCACTCAGGACCTGGCCTTTCCCAGAGTCACCATGGCTCTGGCATGGGGAACTCGATTCAGTGCTTATCAATGGCCACAAGTATAGGTGGTCCACTGGTGTTACTTCTGGCCCCAGGTTCCAATTCTAATTCAAGAATTCCTGAATATGAAAGCCCAGGTGGCCCTTTCTACAATGACTGTATTTCCCCTGCCAGGCTCTCTGGCTTCAGCTCCTTCCCTCTTTGGGATTTGCCCAGAAAGGCCTATTTCTCATTGAGAAAATATAACACTCCTGGAGGTCGTAGCCACTTGTGAATAAAGTGATGCTGTTTCAGCCGAAGGCCAAGTGGCTCCCAGGTGGTGCAAGTGGTAAAAAATCTGCCTGCCAACATAGGAGATATAAGAGACTTGGGTTCCATCCCTGGGTCAGGAAGATCCCTTGGAGGAGGAAATGGTAACTCACTACAGTATTCTTGCCTGGAGAATCCCATAGACAGAGGAACATGGTGGGCAATAGTCCATGGGGTCACACAGAGTCGGACACGACTAAGCAACTGAGATCAAATCAAACCAGTCCCAACCAAAGGCCAAGTGCCAAGGCCCTCGGCCAGGTTAGACCCCTGTAGCACAGAGTGAGGTTCCCGGGCTTGTCACACATTAGCCTCAAAGTGGAGAATGATGCAGGCCAAGGGCCTGGCTGCTAACACTCTTCCAACATCAGCATCCGAGTCTTACAGATCTCATCCTGCAACCCTGCTAGAACAGCAAAAGTGCCAGGAGGTCAGAAGCAAAGAAGTCAAATGTATATCAACCTTTGATTCTCCAGATAATGCCCCTTAGATTGTTCTAGTAGCTCCTAACAACATGTGTGTGTGCTAAGTCACTTCAGTCGCATCGGACTCTTTGTGACCCTGTAGACTGTAGCCTGCCAAACTCCACTGTCTGTGGGATTCTCTGGAGAGGCAAGAATACTGGAGTGGATTGCCAGGTCTTCTCCAGGGGATCTTCCCAACCCAGGGACTGAACTCAAGTCTCTTAAGTCCCCTACATTGGCAAGTGGGTTCTTTACCACTGCTGCCACCCGGGGAAGCCCCAGCTCCTAACCAGAGATGGCGCTATTCCCCCAGCAGCCCCTGAAATCCGCTGAAGGGACAGGACACCTTGGATATCATCCATTTCACAGAGGAGGATGTCAAGGCACAGAGAAGCGGGAACACGTGTCTGGGATGACACAGCACATTTCTAAGCATCTCAGGAAGTGGGCCCAGCTGCCTTGATGTCCAGCTGTTCTGTATTGTCCTTCACGCTGCAAGAAGAGAACGTTCTTGGAGAGGTAATGCAGGGCCTCATGTTTCACCAGGAAGCTTATTCCTGGGGGTTGCAAGCCAGTGGTGCAGAAACCGTCAATGACAAAGCGCTTCCCCACCATTCCTGCATTTGTTATCACCGCTCCGTCCTCATCCCTCATGGCTTGCAGCTGCACCAGATGTGGAGAAAATTACATGTTCCCTGAAACTTAATGACCAAATTTAAAGCAATTTCAAACTAATCAGGGTTCTGTTAAGCTGATTTTATTAATTTAACAGTTTTAAGAGTTTAACAAAACGATGCACTTGGAAATCTTTGTTGTGGAAGCTGTGCGTTTAGGTGCAGAAGGCACGGTGCTGGCCCAAGAAATCCCCCTTCAAATAGAAGAATGGTGTGGCGAGCAAGAGAGTAATGCTTCTCAAAAACGCCTAACTATTGATAACACAGTGCAGAGCAGAACACCATACCCACCACTTGGGCTGTTAGGAGTAATTTATATGTGGTGCCTCTATAGAGGAAAGTTCATAACACACTTAAAGCCAGAAAAGGAGACTTCACTAGTAACTGTAGAATAATCTGTCACGTCTGTATTTGCATCTAGGGTTCAGAACAAAGCTATGAGCTGTCCTATCTAGTAATTCTTTTTATTCAAAATAGAAATGCAAGGACTTCCCTGGAGGTCCAGTATTTAAGACTCCACGCTACAAATGCAGAGGGTACAGGTCTGCTCCCTGGTCGGGGAACTAAGGTCCCACATGTTGTGCAGTGTAGGGGTGGGGGGGAAGAGAATTTAAAAGATAATTTAAAAACGAGAATGAATGCAGTCTTAAAAATAATAATACAATGGAAACACTGCATCTTTCATTTCTGATGAAGACAGCTGACAAGTTCTTGGCTTCCTTCCCTTGACTGAGGGCTCTTATTTAAGGAGCTATATTCAAATGAAGTCAAATAGCAACCAGAACAAAAAGCCAGACCCTAACGGTCCTTGAATCCCACAAGCACAGTCTGCAACATCTTGTATTTTATAAAGATAAATCAGAAGTTAAAACCCAGATTTAAAGACATTACCCTTGCATCTGTCTGGAAGAAAGTCTTCTCATCATTAAAGGCCTAAATATGCATCAGTCACTAGCTGTGTGCCTTTAGGTGAGTGATTTCCCCTCTGTGAGTTTATTTCTGCACTGGTAAAGCACAGATACAACCCTTCACTGTGAGGTTTTGGTGGAGGTATATGAGTGAGTGCTTAGAACAGAGCTGGCTCTCAGTGAGCACCGGAATAATATAACAATTACTACTATGTGTATCCCCTGGACTGCAAGGAGATCCAACCAGTCCATCCTAAAGGAAATCAGTTCTGAATATTCATTGGAAGGGCTGATGTTGAAGCTGAAATTCCAATACTTTGGCCACCTGATGAGAAGAACTGACTCACTGGAAAAGACCCTGATGCTGGGAAGGATTGAAGGCGGGAGGAGAAGCGGATGACAGAGGATGAGATGGTTGGATGGCATCACCAACTCAATGGACATGAGTTTGAGTAAACTCCAGGAGTTGGTGATGGACAGGGAGGCCTGGCGTGCTGCAGTCCATGGGGTCACTAAGAGTCAGACACGACTGAGCGACTGAACTGAACTACGTGTATCTGAGCTACCTGTGGTTGTGCTTGTGTTCAGATGCTCAGTCGTGTCTGACTCTTTGCGACCCCATGGACTGTAGCCCACCAGGCCCCTCTGTCCATGGGATTGTTCTGACAAGAATACTGGAGTAGGGTGCCATTTCCTCCTCCAAGGGACCTGCCTGAACCGAGGATCGAACCTGCCTCTCTTATACCTCCCGCACTGGCAGGTCCACCTGGGGAGCCCAAGCTACCTGGGGGGCCCCCGTTGAAAGTTTGCGCATCAGGTTTACTGCGTGTGTTTGTTTTCCTTTCATTGTTTCTATTTCCTAAGTTACAGAAGTAATACATTCTTTTTTAATAAAAAATTTGAACTTGTTCATTTATTTCTTTTGTTTTTGTTTTGTTTGTGGCCGCACCATGCAGCAAGTGGGATCTTAGTTCCTTGACCAGTTATCGAACCTACGACCCCTGCAGTAGAACCACTAAACCACTGGATCACCAAGGAAGCCCCGAAGAAATACATCCCTATTTTTTTAAAAAGACCCTCAAACAATTGGAAGCATCACAAGTAAATATTTAAATTCCCCTCCCCCTCTAACTTCAGTCTCCTTCTCAGGAAAAGTCACAGTCAACAACCTTATGCATGTTTTTCCAGAGCTTTCTGTACATGTGATTGTAAAAACATACAACTGTATATAGAGAGATAGATGTCTATGTTATATGTTGTCTACGCCATGCATACATACATAAAAATAATTTATATTGTACATAGTGCATCCTCCTAGATATCAAACATTAACATAATCCATATACACCTGTGGGCTTCTCTGGTGGCTCAGACAGTAAAGAATCCTCCTGCAATGCGGTAGAACTGGGTTTGATCCCTGGGTTGAGAAGATCCCCTGGAGGAGGGCAAGGCAACCCACTCCAGTATTCTTGCCTGGAGAGTCCCCATGGACAGAGGAGCCCAGTGGGCTACAATCCATGGGGTCGCAAGAGTCAAACACGACTGAGCAACGAAGCACAGCACATATTCACTTGCACATGCGTCTGTTTGCACACAGAATTTTTAATATCTTCTTCTCTCTTTTCATTTAACAATACATCACGGATCTCATCCTCCGTTGGTACTTGCAGATATAACTCCTTCTGTTGAATTGCTGCATGGTCCTTCATGGTTTGTGTGTGGCATACATTATTTAACCTTTCCTTTACTGATGGGCATTCGGATTTTCTCTAGCATTTCTCTGTTAAAAAACCACACAGCAAAATATTGATGTTCATCTAACATTGCCTTCAACTTTGCTGTATCTGAACATTTTCATAATAAAATATTGGGAAGAAAACCAAGCAGCAAGGACGAGTCTCTTGTGTTACAATTTCATGCATACAGCAACCATGAGGAGGAGAGCTGAGGCTGAGAGAGAGCAGGAGTCAGGGATAGAGCATGGATGTCTGGCTTGCACATTGCTTGGTAATAAAAGAGCTTAAAGAGTGATGGTTTTTTATTGTTTTACACCCATTAGGTTGGGTATTAAAAAAAAAAAAAACAACAGGAAAAAGTAAGTGAACCCTTACTCCAATAGTAGGAACCCTTGCTATTGGAGGAATTAAAATGGTATAGCCACTGTGGAAAACTGTATGTTGGTTCTTCAAAAAAAAAGTAAACACAGAATTGTCATATGATCCAAATGGCTCAGTAGGTAAAGAATCCACCTGCAATGCAAGAGATACAGGAGACATGGGTTCAATCCCTTGGTCGGGAAGATCCCCTGGAGGAGGAAATGACAACCCACTCCAGGATTCTCACCTGAAAAACCTCAGGAGAGAGGAACCTGGTGGGCTGCAGTCCATGGGGTCACAAGAGTCGGTCATGACTTGGCAAATAAACCACCACCAACCACCACATGGCATGCTTTTAAATACCACGTTTCATGAGCTAAAGAGTCGGACACCGCTGAGCAACTAAGCACAACCCGCACAGCACCATCGATTCTATTTCTGGGAATATATCCCAAAGCGCTGAAAACAGGCACTTGGACAAATAATTGTACAACCCTGTTCACGTTCAGAGCAGCATTCTTCACAATAGCCAAAACTACTCAGACGTCCACGGACAGATGAACAGATAAACGAAAAGTGATAGGTTCGCACAGGGGGATATTATTCAGCCTTAAAAAGGAAGGTGCTTCTGGTGTCTGTAACAACATGAGTGAACCTTGAAGACATTCTGCTAAATGAAACAAGTCAGACACTAAAGGACAAATACGGTAGGGTCCCACTCACATAAGGTTCCCTACAGCAGTCAGATTCCTAGAGGCAGACAGTAAGAAGGGTACGTCAGGGGCTAGGGGAGAGGAAACAGCCCGCTAGTGTTTCATGGGAACAGAGTTTCATTTTAGGAAGATGAAAGAGTTCTGCTGATGGATGGCGCCGATGGTTGCACGAGTGAATCACGTATGCCACTGAACTGTACGCCTAGCAATGGCTAAAATGGCAAATGTAATGTTATATTTATTTTACCACCGTTTTTTAAACATGAAATGTTTTGTTTTGTTGTAAGCTCACAGTTCAAATGCCTCTGCATCAAAACAGCTGCCTCTGACATGGATGGGCCTAGAGTGTCGTATTGAGTGAAGTCAGTTCAGACAGAAAAGGGGAAATATTGCATGGCATCCCTTATATGTGGAGTCTAAAAAGAAAATGATACAAATGAACTTATTTACGAAACAGAAAGAGACTCATAGACTTAGAGAACGAACTTATGGTTGCCTGTGCACACTGCTATATTTGAAATGGATAACCAACAAGAACCTACTGTACAGCACAGGGAACTCTGCTTAATGTTATGAAGCCTGAATGGAAGGGAGCTTGGGGGAGAATGGATACGTGTATATGTATGGCTGAGTCCCTTCCCTGTTCACCTGAAACTCTCACATTTTTAATCAATTATATCCCAATACAAAATAAAAAGTTTTTTTAAAAACCCAGCTGCCTCAAAGAAGCAGTTTCCAGAGAGCTTTATAAGAACTATACTCAATATTCAGGGACCTGAATAAGATCTGGCCCCTGCCTTCCAGTGTGTTACACCATGGGTTGCAGGAGGGAGGGGCAGGCAATTAAATCATCAATGACAATAAAAATAGCAATAATCCTGCCAGTACAAAGGAGCCTGAGCTTTTCTGAAATCCAGAAGGCAGGACAAATCAATGCTTCTCTTATTTGCTATAATTTTCTGTATGTTTAAAATATAATAACTATTCTAAATACATGTCTTTAAAACTGGAAAGTGCCATGAAATGCTCTTCAGGAAGTCTGGAATGCCTAGGTTCCCAGATGTTTCAGTTTTATGATCCACTTTTTAAAAATGTAATAGAGAGACAAATATGGGATTGACAACTTTTTATTTTGCTAAGTAAGGATGTTTTAAAAAATGCCATCTGTCTTCAGTAGTATAGTCAAAGAAGGTATATTTTATGTTTAAAAAAATGACCCTGGGGGATTTCCCTGATGGTCCAGCATTTAAGACTCCATGCTCCCAATGGAGGGGGCATGGGTTTGATCCCTGGTTGGGGAACTAAGACCCCACATGCTTAACAAAGAGTCAGATGTGACTGAATGAACAACAGCAAATGCTTAACAGTGCATCCTGAGCTTTGAGACACAAAACTGTCCTTATCAGAAAGAAAAGATGCACCTCTTCCCACCTCAAGTGTTCCAATAAAGATACCTAATTGCCCTAATCTTGCACACTTCACCGCAGCCTAGCCCACCAGGCTCCTCTGTCCATGGGATTCTCCAGGCAAGCATACTGGAATGAGTTGCCATGCCCTCCTCCAGGATCAAACCCACATCTCTTACGTTTCCTGCAATGGCAGGTGGGTTCTTTATCCCTAGCCCCATCTAGGAAGCCCACATTCCTCACCTGCAAACACGGAGTCATTTCCAAGCCCAGCTCGAAAGCCCTAAACTCTCCCCTTGCCCCCTGGTCACCCTGCACTATGCTCCCCCTGCAATGAATTCTAGCCACTCCTAAGACTATTGCTAGCTGACATCCTCTCTCACGGGGACTGTCCCCAGTCCTCCTTACAGACATATCAGCAACAACTCTCCAGGGAGGCTCCTGATTTACCCCACTGGGAGACTCTGAATTGCATACAGCAGGGAAATCCAAAATTACCCCCACCAGGGAGGCTCCAGATTATACCCACCAGGAGACCAGGAATACACCTGCCAGGAATACCACCCGGATGTGTGTATTTCTCTACACTCATTGTTTTGTCTGTTTCTTTCCCTTAAACTACGGTGTTCATTCTCTCAAAGTTGGCTTATTGCAAGGAATAGTGTCCACCACATTTTTTCAATAAATGATGCTTAATGAATTGGGAAGATCCCCTGGAGAAGGAAATGGCAACCCACTCCAGCATCCTTGCCTGGAAAATTCCATGGACGGAGGAGCCTGGTGGGCTACATACAGTCCATGGAGGCGCAAAGAGTCAGACATGACTAAGCGACTAACACACACAGTGAGTGAATAGTCAATGACCAAGTCTCATGCTAATATAGATCTTTTAGGAAGACTGCTCCCCCAAAAAATGATGGTATCAGTGAAGACTACCCACTTGCACAGTCACAGTGGGTGGGGGTCAGAGTTGAGTCATCAGTAAGGCTGCCACCCACCATCACCTCCCAATCACAAAGGGATGTCCAACAGGTCAGGCTGTAGGCAGCATCACTCCACTGAGGGCAGAGCTAACATTTCCTTGGTGGTTCCTACGTCCAGTCCCAGCACTAAGCATGTCTATGCACAATCTCACTGAATTCTCCAACAGTACCAGAAAGCACATATTGTTGAACCTTTTTCATAGATGTCTATTTTGAAACACTTTACGATTGATGGAAAATCTGCAAAAATAGTGCAAATGGTTCTTGTATATCCTTCACACAGATTCCCCAAATGTCAACACATACCTCCTTTGTGTTCTCTCTCTGCAGATGCATGCACGCACATATGCACACATGCACACACACGACACAAATACTCCCACGTACACATATTGTTTCTGAACTGTGTGAGAAGAAGATGAAGTTGCAATGCCCCTTTATCTCTAAATACTGCATATTTATTAAAACTCAGAACGTTAACATTAACCTAAAACTATCATCTAATGTAAGGCAGTGGCACCCCACTCCAGTACTCTTGCCTGGAAAATCCCATGGACGGAGGAGCCTGGTAGGCTGCAGTCCATGGGGTTGCTAAGACTCAGACACGACTGAGCGACTTCACTCTCACTTTTCACTTTCCTGCATTGGAGAAGGAAATGGCAACCCACTCCAGTGTTCTTGCCTGGAGAATCCCAGGGACGGGGGAGCCTGGTAGGCTGCCATCTGTGGGGTCGCACAGAGTCGGACACGACTGAAGCGACTTAGCAGCATAGACCTCCCGGTTTCACCAATTGTCCTTTAACGTCCTTGAGAGCAAAGAAAAAGAACAAACGTGCATCTGGCCCAGGATCCAATCTGGCATCACACCATGCCCAGTTTTTATGTCTTTGGTCTCCTGTAACCTGGAAAAGTTCCTCGGTTTTGTTTTGTTTTGTTTTGTTTTTTTACATGACCTTGACATTTTTCTTAGAGTACAGGCCAATTATTTCGTGGAAGTCCCTCAGTTTGGGTTTGTCCGATGTTTCCTTGTAATTAGGTTCAGGATGTACATTCTGCCAGAAAGACCACAGAAACGGTCCTGTACCTTCTCAGAGCATCATATCAGAGGCACAGGATGGCTACTGTCCTGTTATTAGTGATGTGAACTTTGATTGCTTGATTAAGGAAAGGTCGGCCATAGATCTCCACCACCAACTACAATTTCCCCCCAAACTTCCCACAAACTCATGGCAATTTTGTGGGGAGATATGCTGGAACTTCATAAATTCCTTCTGCATTGCCAGTCTATTCTAAGGAAACACTTTTCCCTCCTCCCCACTTATTTGTTTGTATTAATCTGATGCTCGGTTATCCCAGATTTGACCCCTGGGAGCCCAGCTTTTATGCCCTGTCACTGTCTCCGTCTCTCTTTACTTTCTGGTCTTCCAGGTTGGTCCAAGCTCATCTTGTCCTCTTTATGCCCTAGCCCTGCAATTAACCATAGCTCCAAAGACCCCTGGTACCTCTTAGTGGAGAAATTATTTAGCAAACAAGATGTGGGTCCTTGGTTTGCCACTGGGGTGTCATGGCTTTTCGGCTCTCTTGGCAGACACAGCCACATCAGTGCACTCACATATATATTTGAAGGTCTCTGTGTGTGCCAAAACCTTAAATTCCAATCTGACATCACGGGACTAATGCTAGCCTTTCACCTTCTAATATGTGTATCTTCCTCCACTAATTTGGAGAAAACTGGCTTCCATTACTGACAATACATTTATTGTCAATCAATCTTCAACTGTCAATCTTCAACAGAAACAAAGTCATTTCAGAACTACAAGTCCATAACACCTTTAAAAACAAACCTACTAATGACAGTAACAATATATTTGTTTACGACTGAGGATGTATGCTCAAAATACTGAGTGCAAAAGTTGCTTGGGGAGCTGGCTTCACCCTCAGCATGGTTTATTATCTGTTTGAAATACAGCTAGACTCACTCTGTTTCTGTATTTTTTCCACACTGGGTCTTGATGCTTTTTCTCTCGCCTTTTTTTTTTTTTTTTTTGAGTTGTGAAATATCAACATGATTATAAATGTCAAAAAAAAAACACAAAAAGTCATACTCAGAGAAATTCCACTTATTATTCTTCTGGCCCATTCTCATCCTCCCATTCTTTCAACTCTGGTCCCAACCAACCCCATAGGCAACCAATCTCATTAGATTCTAGTTTACCTTCCTATTTTTCTTTTTTGCTAAAATACACAAATACCTACATACATTTTAATTTCACATCCTTTATTAAACAAAAAAGTAAAATTTTTCTTTTGTTTTTACAGCTTTGCTTACGTATATTTTTTATATCATAAAATTCACCCTCTGTAGGTGTAGGGTCTGGTGAGTTTTAATAAAAGTATGTAATGTGCAACCGTTACCGCCATCCAATTTTAGAACACTTCTGCACCCCTGATCAAATCCTGCTCCAACCACTCTAGAAGATATCAGATCAGATCAGTTGCTCAGTCGTGTCCGACTCTTTGCGACCCCATGAATCGCAGCATGCCAGGCCTCCCTGTCCATCACCAACTCCCGGAATTCACTCAGACTCAAGTCCATTGAGTCAGTGATGCCATCCAGCCATCTCATCCTCTGTCGTCCCCTTCTCCTCTTGCCCCCAATCCCTCCCAGCATCAGAGTCTTTTCCAATGAGTCAACTCTTTGCATGAGGTGGCCAAAGTACTGGAGTTTCAGCTTTAGCATCATTCCTTCCAAAGAACTCCCAGGGCTGATCTCCTTCAGAATGGACTGGTTGGATCTCCTTGCAGTCCAAGGGACTCGCAAGAGTCTTCTCCAACACCACAGTTCAAAAGCATCAATTCTTCGGGGCTCAGCCTTCTTCACAGTCCAACTCTCACATCCATACATGACCACTGGAAAAACCATAGCCTTGACTAGATGAACCTTTGTTGGCAAAGTAATGTCTCTGCTTTTGAATATGCTATCTAGGTTGGTCATAACTTTCCTTCCAAGGAGTAAGCGTCTTTTAATTTCATGGCTGCAGTCACCATCTGCAGTGATTTTGGAGCTCAGAAAAATAAAGTCTGACAGTTTCCACTGTTTCCCCGTCTATTTCCCATGAAGTGATGGAACGAGATGCCATGACCTTCGTTTTCTGAATGTTGAGCTTTAAGCCAACTTTTTCACTCTCCACTTTCACTTTCATCAAGATGCTTTTTAGTTCCTCTTCACTTTCTGCCATAAGGGTGGTGTCATCTGCATATCTGAGGTTATTGAGATTTCTCCCGGCAATCTTGATTCCAGCTTGTGTTTCTTCCAGTCCAGCGTTTCTCATGATGTACTCTGCATAGAAGTTAAATAAACAGGGTGACAATATACAGCCTTGACATACTCCTTTTCCTATTTGGAACCAGTCTGTTGTTCCATGTCCAGTTCTAACTGTTGCTTCCTGACCTGCATACAAATTTCTCAAGAGGCAGATCAGGTGGTCTGGTATTCCCATCTCTTTCAGAATTTTCCACAGTTTATTGTGATCCACACAGTCAAAGGCTTTGGCATAGTCAATAAAGCAGAAATAGATGTTTTTCTGGAACTCTCTTGCTTTTTCCATGATGCAGTGGATGTTGGCAATTTGATCTCTGGTTCCTCTGCCTTTCCTAAAACCAGCTTGAACATCAGGAAGTTCACAGTTCACATATTGCTGAAGCCTGGCATGGAGAATTTGAGCATTACTTTACTAGCATGTGAGATGAGTGGAATTGTGCGGTAGTTTGAGCATTCTTTGGCATTGCCTTTCTTTGGGATTGGAATGAAAACTGACCTTTTCCAGTCCTGTGGCCTCTGCTTAGTTTTCCAAATTTGCTGGCATATTGAGTGTAGCACTTTCACAGCATCATCTTTCAGGATTTGGAATAGCTCAACTGGAATTCCATCACCTCCACTAGCTTTGTTCATAGTGATGCTTTCTAAGGCCCACTTGACTTCACATTCCAGGATGTCTGGCTCTAGATCAGTGATCACACCATTGTGATTATCTGGGTCGTGAAGATCTTTTTTGCACAGTTCTTCTGTGTATTCTTGCCATCTTTTCTTAATACTGCCCTCTAATTGTCATTTGTATATTTTAGAAGTCATCATTTGCATTTCATAGTCACTCCCCTCCTTTTTTATAGTTGTGTAGTACTCCATTGACTGTATTTACCAATGGTCACTCAACCAGTCCACCAAGTTTTGGAATTAGGTTACTTCCAGCAATTTGCAACTACAAATAATTCTGGAATGAATAATCTTGTGCTGGAATATTTTCATACTTTTAAGGTATATCTTCAGGGTTAATTCTTACCAGTGGAATATTTGGTCACAATGCAAACACACAGGTAGTTGTGATAAATATTGCCAAATTTCCCCTCAAAACAGTTGTACCTATTTGCATTCCCAGCAGCAACATACATGAATGGCCAATAGGCTGTATTATCAAGCTTTGTCAGTTCTGCCAAATGACAGTTGAAACATGTTATCTCAGAGTCATTTTAACTCTCTTTTCTCTAATTAGGACTGATGTGGAACATGTTTTCATATGCTTAAAATCTACTTGTATAACTTACAGGTGAATTATCTTGTCACTTCTTCTGCCTATTTTTCTATTTGGTTCCCTTCTCCTCCTATTTTAATAGTGCTTTATATATTAAGGATGCATGCTCAGTCCCCTCAGTCATGTCTGACTCTTTGTGACCCTACGGACTGTAGATCACCAGGGGTCCTCTGTCCATGGGATTTTCTGGGCAAAAACACTGGAGTGGGTTACCATTTCCTCCTCCAGGGGATCTTCCTGACCCAGGGATCGAATCTGGTTCCCCTGAATTGCAGACAGATTCTTTATTGATGAGCCACTGGGGAAGCCCATATATTAAAGATGTTAATCCTTCATATCTGAAGGATTTTGCAAATATTTTCTCCCACTTTGTCATTTGTGTTTTGATTATGCTCAAGGTGGGGTCTTTTGCAGGTTTATTTGTTTGTTTGCCCTGCCAACAGTGTTCATATAAAAGTAATTAGTTTTATGTAATCAAATGTATCAACCTTTTCTTTTACCACATCCAGATTTTGAGCCACAGTTAGAAAACTTTTCCTCCCACCCATGTTGCTGGAAAATTCATCCATGTTTTCCTCTAGTATTTTTATGATGTCATTTTTTTATAGTTAGGTCTCAGATTCAATTGGAGTTTATTCTTGTGCAGGTGAAGATATACATCTAATTTTATCTTTTTTCAAAGGGCTACCCAGCTATCCCAACACAATGTACTAAAAAGTTAATCTCTGCTCCCACGATATGAGATCCCACCTTTGTTGCTGTTTTTAGTTGCTCAGTTGTGTCTACCTCTTTACAACCGCATGGACTGTAGAACCCCAGGCATCTCTGTCCATGGGATTTCCCAAGCAAGAGTACTGGAGTGGGTGGCCATTTATCATACACTAAATTCCATATGTAATTGGCTCTGCTTCTGGATTTTGCATTCATTCCACCGCTATTTTGTTTCTTCACGCACCAGTACCACACTAGTTTAATTACAGAGGTTTATCCTTCGTTTTAAAGTCTGGTAGAGTTGTTTCCCCTTATAACTTTTATTTTTCATGATTTTAATGGTTATCTTGTGTCTGATTTTTCATACAGACTGAAGTATCACTTGTCTTGCTCCATAAAAAAAGCTTATTTGTATTTTCACTGGGATCATGTTAAAGTCATAGATTAACTTTGGAGAAACTGACTCTTTTTATGATGTTAAGTTAACCCATCCAAGATCAAGGGATGTCTTTCTATTTGCTTGAGACTACTTCTGTGTCTTGTAGAAGTGTTTTAAAGTTTTCCTCAGGTAGGCTTTGCCTGTTTCTTGCTAAGTTTATTTCTAAGTATTTTATCTTCTTTGTTGCTGTTGCTCCCTCTAACTGGTTTTTGTTTATGTAAAAGAAAGCTATTGACTTCTGTACATCAAGTTTTTACCTGCTATCTTAAAATTTCTTTTTCTGTTTGATTTACTATTACCATTGATTTTCTACAGTTTTCCTATTTTATTATCATATCATTCACAAATTGAGATGGTTTTGATTCTCTCTATAACTTACGCTTCTAATTGATTTCTCTAATTGCTGATACCTCTAGTACAACTGTGGAACAGTAATGAAGATAGTGGGCATCTTGCCTTTGTGGAAATGCCTCTAGTGTTTTCCCATCACTTTAGGATGTTGACTTTAGGATTCAGGCATACAAAATATTGTATCATGAGGAGAAGTGACCATCCATTCTTGTTTTCTTAACTGATATATCAGGCATGGGTGTTGATGTCTATGAAAGGTCTTTCAGAATCTGTGGAGATACTTACATGATTTTTTCCTTAAGTGTATTGTTATACCAGTGGATTTCCTCATGTTGAACTAAGCTTGCATTCCTGGAAAAAATATCATTTGGTCAAGGTGCATTGATTTCTTAGCTGCATTTGATTCAGCTTATGAATAATCTGTTTAGTACTTTTGCATAAATATTTATAAGTGATATTGTTCTATAATTTCATTTTTGTACTTGCTTTGTCAGGTTGAGGAATCAATGTTATTCTCACTGTCAAAAAAGAATTAATATGTTCTCCTTTATTTTCAATGCTCTGAAACAATGAATAAAGACTGGAACACAGCTGGTCTTTGAAGGTCTGGTAAATTTCCCCTGTGAAACTATCTAGGCCTGGTGCTTTTTTGTGGCATAATTCTTTCGTGATTTTTTCTAGACTTTTAAAGAAATTGACTTTTTTAGGCTTTTGTATTGAATGGAGCCAATTATGATACTATATTTCATCTAGCTTTTCATATCTATTTTTATAGAGGTCTGCATAATATCTCATGATTTATTCTATTTCACCTGCTTCAATGATTATGCCCTCTTGTCATGTCTTAGTTTATATATTTGTGCTTTCTCTCCATTTCTTTATTGTTAGCAAGTGTTTCACCCATTTAGTTACTGTTTTTAAAACAATATTTTAGAATTGTTAATTAGATCTATTTTTTCTCTATTCTCTAACTTATTTTTTCTGCTTTACTTCTTATTATATTATTTCTTGTGCTTTCTTTCAGTTTATTTTGTGGTTCTTTTCCTAGATTGTTGAGCTGGGATCTTAGTTCATTTGTTTTCCTTTTCCCGTCATTATTCATAAAAGTGTTTAGGAATGTGATTTTTTTTTTGTGATCACTGCTCTAAATTTAGGAATGTTAATTTTTCTGTAACCACCACTCTAAATGTGTCCCATAAATTCTGATATGTAGTGTTTTCATTTCATTATCTCTTTTTTTGTTCCAGATTTGTTTCCCCTTTATCTAAAAGTTCTTTAATAGAGAGCTTCCCTGATAGCTCAGGTGGTAAAGAATCTGCCTGTAATGCAGGAGGCCCCAGTTTGATACCCGGGTTGGGAAGATCCCCTGGAGAAAGTAACAGCTACTCGCTCCAGTATTCTGGCCTGGAGAATTCCATGGACTATGCAGTCCATGGGGTCACAAAGATTAGTGTTTTCATTTCATTATATCTTTTTTGTTCCTGATTTGTTTTTCCCTTTTTATCCAAAAGTTCTGTAATGGAAGGTTTTTAAATTTCCAGAAGAAAAGTTCTTTTTGTTTTTCTGTTTTTGTTAATAATGCCTAGCATACTGCAAAGTACTGCCTGTAATATTTCTACTTCATATAACTTACTGAAGTTTTTTGTGACCTAATATATGATATATTTTTGTAAATATTCCATGTGCACCTTACCATGCACTATGGCACAGTAGGAATCTACCGTCTTAGGTATATACACATATATATATGTATACATACACCCTTCCCTGGTGGCACAGTGGTAAAGAAACCCTGTGTCAATGCAGGAGACACAGAGACGTGGGTTTGATTCCTGGGTTAAGAAGATCCTCTGGAGGAAGAAATGGCAACCCACTCCAGTATTCTTGCCTAGAGAATCCCATGGACAGAGGAGCCTGGTGGGCTATAGTCCAGGAGGTCTCAGAGTCGGACACAACTGAGCACTCACACATAAGTGTGTATATATATATATATATATATATACACACACACATATATACTTCATAAATTATGTTGTTATGTTTTTGCCCACTTGTGCTGAGTGTAGTCTGTTAATCTCCCATTATTAGTGTGTTTCTATCCAAGTCTCCTCATTTCTTTATAGTTTCCGCTCTGTAAACGCTGTTTCTGTGTTATTTAGTACATGGCTACTCATAACTGCCATATGCCCATTTTGAATTGCCACGAGCCCCCTTTTTTCTTTTTTCAAGTCAAATGCCTTGACTGAGCACCTGCTGTGGGCAAGGCAGTATCCATAAACTGCCATTTATCCTTCCTGGTATCTGGGAGCAATGGCCACAGAGGGACGGACACAGGGGTGCCTTTCTGGTCATGAAGACTCCCAGGGCTCTGGTACAGGTGTTTCTCACTTAGAGCACCAACTGTTCTAGAAAGAATTCATGACTTCTGGGCTATTCCCACCTGTCCAGCCAGCCAGCATCCTGCAAGACACCTCCGTAGGCAAAGCCAAGCAACCTACTGCTGCTGAGAATAGATGCTTCCAGTCCAATCATGTTCTTAAAAACTTAACACCACACAAACCAAGGAAATCCCCCAGGTTATGGTTTCCTAACACAATACCATGTTCTGTTAGCTGAATTACACAGATTTCTTGTGAGGAGGCTGAGAAGGGCTTCATCCTGTATTCAGAACAACTGCAGGGAGCTCTCTGCACCCTGGTGATTCCACAGCACCCTTTCTCCTCTGCCTTCTTACAGAAAAAAAAGTGAAAGTCAGTCGCTCAATCACATCCAACTATTTGCAACCCCCTGGACTATACAGTTCATGGAATTCTCTAGGGCAGAATATTGGAGTGGGTGGCCGTTCCCTTCTCCAAAGGATCTTCCAACCCAAGGATCTAACCCATGTCTCTTGCATTGCTGGTGGATTCTTTACCAGCTGAGCCCCAAGGGAAACCTAAGAATACTGGAGTGGGTAGCATATCCCTTCTCCAGATCTTCCCAACCCAGGAATCGAACCAGGGCCTCCTGCATTGCAGGTGGATTCTTTACCAACTGAGCTATCAGGGAAGCCTCATGCAAATTCGGGCTTCCCTGGTGGCTCAGATGGTGAAGAATCTGCCTGCAATGCAGGAGACCTGGGTTCAATCTCTTTGTCAGGAAGATCCCCTGGAGGAGGAGAATTCCATGGACAGAGGAAGCTGGCAGGCTACAGTCCAGGGTCACAAAGGGTGGGGCACAACTGAGAAACTTATACACACGTTCACACACATTCAGGGGCCACTCCTTCTATAGCAGTAGCAAAGCAGAGAGGCACCCTCTTTGAACACAGAAAGCATTTTGGAACCAAAGTCAGTATCCCTTGGCTAAGAGTCAAGCCAGGATGTAAATGCAAAGACAGTCAACTAGACTTCATTGATTAGCAGAGTACCAGACAGACCCAAGTGAACCTGGGGTTAATCAGCAGACGGGGGGAGGGCTGTGGCTCAGTTCAATGCCATTAACACACCACAGTCCCTCTTCGCCCCAACACACAGTCAAAATGTTATGGAGAACTTGCCAGCCTAATTACAAATTCTGAGCTTTCATTTGGTAGGCAATTAATAGCCACTAGAAACATAAATCAGGACAGAGACACAAACAGGGGATAACTGTTCACAAACCTTTCTTAAAATTATCAGCAGACATACAGGCTGGCCAGCTTTCACATTATAAGGGCAGAGAACTTATGGCCTGCAAAGATGAACACACTTACTGTCTGGACCTTTATAGAAAAAGTTGTCAACCTCTGGACTAAGAAGCAAACAATTATATTTTTATTATGTAAAACCCATGATTGAGGGGTTGCTACTACACTTAGCTTACCTAGATTCACTCATTAATGTAACTGTCCTTTATAAAAAGCCTAGGAAAGAGTGGAAGCCACTTGAATTCGCCACCCATGCAACAGTCCCCATGCCTATAAATATTACAGCTGGTAATATTTCAGCTGTTGTGATGGTTCAAGTTGGCTACGTGCACCAAATCTTGGCTTCCAGTACTACTTTCCAATAAAAGGAACCAGAGCTCCTTGGAGAAAAGACTGACTCTAGAGCTGCGGCAGGAAATATACAAGATGAGCTGGAGCCTGCCACAGAGTAAAGAAGCACTTTAAAAAAACACACAGTGGATATGTCAATGTGACACAGAAAGGGCCCAAAGATGGAGCAATTTGGGCAAAGAAAGGGAGAATGTAGCACTGCCTGCCCCACATCCAAAGCATAAATATCCATCCGTTCATATTGATATAAATAAATAACTGGATAAATAATTAGGGGAGAAGAAACAAATCTCCCATGCAAAAGAATTTTAAATAATTTATGTAGATACTCTGCCCTGAAGGAGTGGTGCTTCCAGTTCGTCAATAGAAGGCCCCAGGGCTGCATAGTGACCTCTTTCCAGGGGACAGTATGGAAGGAGGGTGGGGGACAGAGGGAACACCTGGAGACACCTGGTAGACACCACCTCAGCCAGGTGACCATGGTCAATGTCAACAAGGGTAAGTCAGACTGATAGTGGGTACCCTCGATACAATGTGAATAAAATGGTATTGCACCTCTGTGGTGTTCCTTCCCAAAATGTATGAGCCCAGTCTAATTATGAGCAAAACAGCAGACTGAAGGACACTCCACCAAACACCTGACCAGCCATCCTCAAAGCTGTCAAGGTCATCAAAAGCAAGGAATATCTGAGAAACTGTGACAGTCCAGAAGAGCCTAAGGACATGTGATAACTGAATGTCATGCAGTGTCCTGGATGGGATCCTGGAACAGAAAAGGACAGTTTACTAGCTTTTACCAAAGAAATCTGATTAAAGATTTTAGTTGAACATAATGTATCAATCGCATGCTTCCCTGGTGGCTCAGAGGGTAAAGAATCTGCCCACACCCAGGTTCGATCCCTGGGTTAGGAAGATCCCCTGGGGAAGGAAATGGCAACCTGCTCTGGTATTCTTGCCTGGAAAATCCTATGAACAGAGGAGCCTGGCGGGCTACAGTCCATGGGGTCACAAAGAGTTGGACAGGACTGAGCAACTTCTCTCACTCAGTGTATCAATCCCCTATTCCCAGGTGGCACAGTGGTAAAGAATCTGCCTGCCAATTCAGGAAATGCAGGAAATGCTGGTTGGATCCCTGGGCCTGGTAGATTGCGGGTGTAGGAAATGGCAACCCACTCCAGTATTCTTGCCTGGAGAATTCCATGTATAGAGGAGTAGGGGGATTGTAAAGAGTTGGGCTGGACTGAACACAGCACAATTTATCAACATCAGCTCATTAAAAACAGTAAAAAACATGAACAACATGAGAAATAGATCTGGGCAAATGTTCCTCTGTATGACCTTCACAACATTTCTATAAAGCTAAAACTGATATAAAATGAAGTTTATTTAATTTCTTTTTTAAACTAAGTGCTGCAAAGGCATACAAAGGTTCATGCTAAATATTTGACAAAAACACATCTCATTCAACCCCACAGCAACATAATAGTTTTATGGAATGAGTTGGATAGTGTTCTTCTCTGCTTCTCTTTGACAGGGATTGTAGAAAACTTGTATAATTTCTTCCTTAAATGTTTGGTAGAATTCACCAGTGAACCCATCTGGGCCTAGTGCTTTCTGTTTTGGAAGGTTATTAATTTTTTATTCAATCTCTTTAATAGCTGAAAGCCCATTCAGACTATCTATTTCTTCCTGTGTGATTCTGGCAGACTGTGTCTCTCAAGGAATTGATCCATTTCATCTGGGTCATCAACTTTGTGGTCATAGAACTGTTCATAACTTTTCTTTTTTATCCTTCAATGTCCATGGAATCAATAGCAACAGCCCTTCTTTCTTTAAAGACATGAATAATTTGTGTCTTCTTCCTTTTTTTCTCAGCCTGGCTAGAAGCTTATCAGTTTTATTGATCTTGACAAAGGACCAGCTTTTTTCTCTTTGATCATCTCTGTGCATGTGTGCATACTAAGTCCCATCAGTCTTGTCCGACTCTTTTGCAACCCCATGGACTCTACCTGCCAAGCTCCTCAGTCCGTCGGGGTGCTCCAGACAAGAATACTGGAGTGGATTGCCATGCCCTCCTTCAGGGGATCTTCCTGACACAGAGATCAAACTTGCGTCTTTTACAGCTTCTGCATTGGCAGGTACTGAGTTCTTTACCACTAGTGCCACCTGGGAAGCTTGATTGTCTCTACCGAAGCCCTATTTTTTATTTCAGGTGAGAATTTTTATTACCTTGACCTTAGAGGTGAGGTAGCTGAGTTTTGGAGGCCTTAAGGGAATCTCAGAGTGACCTGACCATTGCTACAACTCACTTTCATCACTATACCATACTGCCTCCCAGCTCATCTCTTCTTCCAGAATTTCTTGATTAAATATTATATGCCATGATCTGGGCTTCCCAGGTGGCATTACTGGTAAATAATCCACCTACCAATGCAGGAGACTTAAGGGATGCAGGTTCAATCCCTGGGTCAGGGAGATCCCCTGGAGGAGAGCATGGCAATCCATTCCAGTATTCTTGCCTGGAGAATCCCACGGACAGAGGAGCTTGGCAGTCTACGGTCCATAGGGTCGCAAAGAGTCAGACACAACTGAAGTGACTTGGCATGCACGCATGCCATGATCTGGTCTAGAAATCCACAGATGTACCTCATGCCCCAGAGCAGACACCCAGCTAGGGGGTCCTGAACAGCCAGCCTCAGGACCTGCTTGTCCCCACCCGTGACCCAAGCCAGTGAGGAAAAAAATGCAAATGACTCAGCAGATCAGAAGCCTCTGGAGCTGGTGCCCAGAGTGGCTGGGGTGGCTGGGTTGAAGGGCACATGGACTCCAGCATGTATCCACTCCTGACCTAGAGGACACCCACTGTACAACTGTGTAGGATTCCTGGGGGACCCTAGAAGGAGCACCTCATCTGAAACCACTTAGCTCTTCCAGAACACAAGAGTATCAGCCCTTCGTGTAACTGAGCAGGACCCTATGAGGATTTCCCAGAATAGAGCCCAGTCCATGTCCTCCGCCTGCCTTTTGTCTGTAGAAAAGCTTTAGTCAAGGAATAAATTTAACTAGAAAAGTGAGAAAATGCAGAAAGGAAAACAGTCAAGCAAGACAAAAGCATAATACTTTAGCCATTAAACAAAGTCAAGGACCTTTAGCTCTAACTCAAGGACTAAAGGCAATATTCTGAGCACTGTTCTTTGAGATGTTCTGCAGATACTGAAATCCCCACCAGGTGGAAGAAGTTAACTGTTTGCTGCCCACAAGCAGGTAGACAGACCCTAGACCTGTTGGAACCAGAAGGTTGATGATGCTGATTCCCGATTACCTCACCACCAACCAATCAGAAGAAGGTCTATGAGCTGACCATGCCCTGCTCCTTGGACACTGTAAGACTCACGACTCCCTTCAGGGTTGGACACAATTCTGAGGGCATTGGCTGTGACCCCCTTTGCCTGACAAAGCAATAAAGCTCTCCTTTTCTACTTCACCCAAAACTCTTGTCTCCACGTTTCTATTCAGCACTGGTGCACAGAGGCCATTTCAGCAGCACACAGAAGAGCCCTTCACGTTGACTCCAGGCAGGCGGCAAGAGTTAGCAGGCACCTCTGAGTTTCTCAGGGCTTCTTTAGACCCTGAAATTCCCAGGTGACCCCAGGAGCACTCATTTTTCTGGGTTACCAGCTCCATATGTTCTGAATATGGGTTTTTCTTCCCTTCAGTGTTGCTTCCATGCCTAACCCCCCTGGCTAGGAAGAAATACCCAACACTCAACTCAATGAGACCAAAAGCATCTCACTTTAAGAAAATCCTTGCTGCAAAAATCTCACCTTACAAAATGTAGCAGGGGTGGCTCTCCACAGCATTACCAAAGGATTCCATGTTGTTGTTGTTCAGTCACTAAATTGTGTCCAACTCTTTGTGACCCCATGGACTGTAGCCCAGCAGGGTCTGCTGTCCTCCACTAACTCCTGGAGTTTGGTCAAATTCATGTTCATCGAGTTGGTGATGCCATCCAACCATCTCATCCTCTGTTGTCCCCTTCTCCTCCTGCCCTCAGTCTTTCCCAGCATCAGGGTCTTTTCCATCAGCTCTTTATATCAGGTGGCCAAAGTACTGGAGCTTCAGCTTCAGCATCAGAATTTTATTAAAAGATTCCATACTTTACATAAGAGTAGAGAGCTACTCCCCACCCCACCTCTGTGTCCAGTGGGGAGGACTCTGAGGTCAGAATAGACCAAGGAGGGTGGGTACCCAAGGACAGGTGGCAGAGCTGAGGACCTGGGAGGCCCAGCACATCCCCCAGGAGTAGCCTCTGATCCATTTCAAGGCTTTCCTATAGATCATTCATTCCACAACGTTGGGAGCAGAGAAACTGACACAACATGTGGGAAAGGGCTGATAAGATCAAAAACAACACATTCGTGAAATCACGGTGTTGGTCAACAGGAAAGAGCTCTCCCTGACACCCAATTTTCTGAAACCATGATGGCATGAGGCAGAGCCTATATCCAGAATGGCCAGAGGGACTCGAGGGGACCTCGCCCTCTCCCCTCAGCACCCACTGCCCAGAGGAGTGGGCTGGAGGACCACAGCCGGGGGGCCGTGCACACGGTTTCCCACCAGCTTGTGGTCTGACTCAGAGCCTGACTCCGGAATGCATCTCTGCTTTGGGCAGTGCAGAGTGGCTGTGCATTTCAAATTTTGGTTTAGAAAGTGGGGTTGCTTTTGCAGATAAAGAAGAGATGCAGCCTGGGTGACATGGGGATGGATCCAGCATCACCCCCCCCCAACTCCTCCCTTGCTTGTTGTAACATCAGCAGCACACGGCACTGCCATGGCGCCTCACTAGAGGTCCTCAGAGTCCCTGAAATCCACAAATTTGGTGGTCAGGGCACCTCTGGTCAGGGAACAGGGATCTGGGCCCAGCTTCTCCACTTAGATGTAAGCTTCAGAAACTTCACCTAGGCAGACCTCGATTTTTTCATGTATAAAACAGGGCCATGTACATATAGGTGTGTATCACGAATTTGAGCAAACTCTGGGAGATAGTGGAGGACAGAGGAGTCTGGCAGGCTACAGTCCATTGCGTCACAAAGAGTCAGACATGACTTAGCAACTGGACAACTATATACATATATATATACATGTACATATATATATACCTCCAACAACAAGGATTTATGAAGCGTCTACTATGTGATTGACTGATCTGATCTCCATGCTCCAAACCAGTCACTTCTAAAGGAAATCAACTCTCAATATTCATTGGAAGGACTGATGCTGAAGCTGAAGCTCCAATACTCTGGCCACCTGATGCAATGCAAAGACTCACTGGAAAAGACCCTGAGGCCAGGAAAGATTAAGGACAGGAGGAGAAAGCAGTGACAGAGGATGAGATGGTTGGATGGCATCACAGACTGAATGGACATGAGTTTGAGCAAACTCCAGGAGATGGGGAAGGACCAGGAAGCCTGGTGTGCTGCGGTCATTGGGGTGGCAGAATCAGACAGGAGGTAGTGACTGCACAACGACAACTACGTGCTTGGCCCCCAGATACTGTTAGGAATACAACTCAGGCCAGGAAATGTCACCACAGGCAGGACAACCCCAGGTCAGGCGGCAAAGACCAGCTGGAACCCAGAGAGGCGGGGCATCATGGCTCAAGAGCAGGGGGCCAGTGCAGAGCAGGGATTCAGGCAGGGGGCGGGGATGCTGAGGCCACGTGCATGCACATGCGCAAACACAAGACCCAGCGCTGAACCCGTCGCTGTGGCGTTAGCCCCTACCTGGAGCAGACACTGGCGCCCACTCAGAGTTCCCTGCTGACAACGATGAAGGGGGCTGCAGCCAGGAGTGGGGGTGGGGGTGCCCTCTAGGCGGAGGGCCCACAGACAGGTGGCAGGGCTCTGAGGACCATCATGGAACCTGAGAGAGGAGCTCAGCAGCACCCCAAGGCACCCCACCTCGCACCCAGACAATGGGAGCATCCACGCAGGTAGGTCCAGCTGCCTGGCCCCACCCCTACCGCTGTCCTCAACACGTATCATTCACTCAGGCTTGGAGAGAAACACATTTTGGAGAGGTTGGGATTCCGCAGTTTAATTCCGATTACAGCTTAATACGACACGTAGGCCATTTGGCCTGGTGCCTTTCTGCTGAATGTAGGAACATTTTAGTGGAATTGGGTTATCCTGCGCATGTGTGGCCAACTGTTCAAACAAAACACTCTCTCTGGCTTTTCTTGAAGAGCTTAGCAGGTGATGGGAGAACCGAACACCGAAGAATAGCAATTCCAGAACCAGACTTTTATGCACTGAAATAAACATTACCATTGTTTTATTGACATGCATCTAATGTTCCCACCACATACTCCACTGCATTAAAACTGCCATGAGCCTCAGAGCCAGATGTCAACGGCCCTGTCTATTGCCCTCCTCAGAGTGTCCACAGGGACTAGAGGGGACACCTGGACACCTGAAAGGTGCCAACATTTAGGCATGAGCTTCACACCCAGGCCATTGCCTATTTGTCTGTCTCCCTCTCCCCTACTTCCCTCTTACACACACACATACACACACACACACACACACACACACACACACATGCATGGCACACTCCAGGAAGTGTCAATATAATTTATGATTTTTCCCCCAAATGTCTATTTTTCCAGGTTACCTTAGGGTTACAATATTTGAAATTATTTTGCATTTTTTCAGTAATTTTCAAAAATAACTTAGAAAAGTGCCACGCACTAGACCTGGGGAGAGACAAGCTGGATGCCAAAGTCTGACGGAGGACAGTGCCTCTCCATCCTCCCTGTGGACCGCCCAACCTCCGGGCTCCTATCCTCCCACATCAGCAAAACATCCAGCTGAGAAACAGCCCCAGAGAATCAACGACCTTCTGCTGGTCCTTGGCTCAGAACAGCGGGGATCATGAGAACTGGGGCTCCAGGTCCTCCCCCTACTTCTCCTAAAGTAGCTTTCTTGGAGTCCCCTCAGAAGTGGTCACCCGAGCTAATGGCTGGTCTCCTCAGCACCAGTGGGTGGGCATCACCCTCCCCTCACCCTATGGTCTGAGAGCAGGGAGCATGTTCTCAGCCCCACTCTTTCTCCTTCTGGAACCTTCTGTCACACAGCAGCTCTTTGGGTTAACTCTTCTGTCATCCAAGGCACTTGTAAACAGTGACTTTTTGAAAAAAAAGCCTTGTGTGTTTTTCTGTACCTGAGATTTATGGAAATAATTAAGAAATTTGATTACGATTCCATTGTGGCTGTTTACTCAGAGAACAAACCTTTCACGTGAACACTTCCTGGCGCTGACTAATGGACTCAAGTTTCTTTTTATTCTTAAAGCATAAATTTTCCTTGTTGATAGTGACTTTGTATAGCGGTTGCAGCTGCGGCTGTTTCTACTAGGTTTCTCATCTAATACGTTCTGCAGAAGAATAACACAGCCATTCGCACAGCCTGACAGGGCTGCTCCTTCAGGGAATGGGGGCCCAGGGAGCCTGCTTTGCACAACTCCTCGCTGAGCTGATTTTCCTCAGGAGGGGAAGAGGGGTAAGGAAATGCCTCCTGTGACATTGACTACAGGGCTTGACAGTCACGACAATAAGGAAAGAGAGGGGGCAGAGCACCCAAAGGCACCTTGGAGGGTGGGGGTGGGGGAACCGCAGTAATCAGTGACCTGCAGTCAAAGCAGGTTCCAACAGGCTCCACTGAGTCTCGATGGTTTCTGCTGCACCCTACGAGGTTCCACGATGTCCACTGGAGTCTGCTAGGTTTCATGAGAAGGAAAGTCCTCTGTTACTTTCCTGCCTGCACCCTCCTTCCCACAACCAAAGGGTCGCACAAAGGAGTTAAGAGACAAATAAACTTTAAAAAAAAATTATTCTCTTTTCTTTCATAACCTGGCACAAAGATTTAAAAAGAGACCCGGGGACCTCTCCAGTGGTCCAATGGCTAAGACACCATGCTCCCAATGCAGGGGGACTGGGCTCAATCCCTGGTCAGAGAACTAGATCCCATCTGTGTGTTAGTCGCTCAGTCGTGTCTGACTCTTTGCGACCCCATGGACTATATGTAGCCCACCAGGCTCCGCTGTCCATGGGATTGCCCAGGCAAGAAACTTCTTTCTTTTCTTTCTTCTTTCTCTGCAATTTACTTCTCCAGGGCATCTTCCTGAGCCAGGGATCGAACCCAGGTCTCCTGCATTGGAAGCAGATGCTTAACCATATGAGCCACCAGGGACGTCTTATTAGATCCCATATGCTGCAACTGAAGATCCAACAGACTGCACCAAAGAACCCTCGCAGCCAAATAAATAAATGTTTTTTAGAAAATAAAAGAAGAGACCCGGACTTAATTAAGCACCTATGATAGCCAGGCACTGAATAGGTGCTGTCCCTTCTATATCCCCCTTAATCACAGCTCCACAATGCAGGGATTATAATTCCCAGTTTGGGCACATGTACTATGGAGCAGAGGACTGGGGTTCAAACACAGGCATGTAGACTCACAAGAGGACAGGGGAGCAGCAAAATGCTGTGGCTGAGGCCTCAGAGGACAGCACAACTGAGGGGGTTCCTGGGGGAACCCCAGCCCGTAGCTGAACACTGAGCCCCGCCACCCCCAAGGCTGTCACCAGCCACATTTTTATGCAGGATGGATGGACAGAGCTGGCCTATCCTTCCCCGGGCACAGGAGAGGGATTCTAATTTTAGCTCACAGCGTCTAAAACTGCTGGTGCAGAAGAAGATCATTAAACACGCGACTGTCCCCAACCGAGGGGACTGCAGGCAGAGAATCTGCAGAGACCCAGCCGTGGGGAGCTTCACTGTCCACGCCACTGTTCCTCACACCTCACTGCCCAGAGCCCCAGGGATGCCGGCCACTCTCCGGCACCATCCCAGGAAGCAACCGTCTTTCCTGCTCCTGAGTATAAGCATCCTCCAGCTCCCCTGGGAAGGCCTGGCGGGGATGAAGACATTGGGCCAGCGGGGATGCAGCAGCCTGGTGAGACAGTGGCTTATAAGTCAAGGACAGGCTCCAATGCTAGTTCTCCTCACCAGAGAGGCACATGCAGAAACTTGGCTGCAGGTTCCTGTTCACTCCCTCGAAGCCCTAAGCATGGGGACCATGCAAGCCTGGCACTTCATACTCCCCATAAGGATGCTCCCCACATCTCCACCTCCCCAGAAGCACTTCTGGATTAATTAGCAGGGGGTGAACAGTTCCATCTCCACAGACTTCAACAGGAACCCCTCCTGTCACAGTCAAAATCAAAGGGTTGGGGGCTTCCCTGGTGGTCTAGTGGTTAAGAATCTGCCAGTCAATGAATGGGACATGAGTTCGATCCCTGGTCTGGGAAGATTCCACATGCTGCAGGCAACTAAGCCCATGTGCCACAACTACCAAAGCCCGGGCATCCTAGAGCCTGTACTCCGTAACAAGAGAAACTAGAAACTAGACAGCAGCCCCCGCTCACCACAACTAGAGAAAGCCCTCGTGCAGCAGCAAACACCCAGCACAGCCGAAAACAAATAAATCTTGGTGGCGGGGGCGGGGGAGGATTGCATGAGGAGCAGAGTGAGAAGAGAAGAAAAACAGGGTAGAAACAACCCAAATGTCCATCAATAGATGAATGGATAAACAAAAGATGAATGGATAAACAAAAATCCATGCAAGGGCAGATTGCTCAGCCTTAAAAAGGAATGGAATTCTGATACATTTGACAACACAGATGACTTAAAAACGTGGTGCTAAGTGGAAGAAACCAGACAAAACAGGTCACGTGTTGTATGATTCCACTGGTATGAACTGTCCAGAGTAGGCAAATCCACAGAGACAGACAGAAAGCAGATGAGTGTCTTCCAGGAGCTGTGAGGAGGGAAGTATGAGCCAGGGTACTGCTTAATACACTCAGGGTTTGACTCTGAGTCATGAAAATGCTCTAGAACCAGATCGATGTGGTTACCTAACATTGTGAATGCATTCAACGCCACTGAATTACACTTTAAAAGGATTAATTTTAAATATTGTGAATCTCACCTCCATTTAAAAATGTGTATAAGGGAAGGATTTGATTTGAGAGGGAAATAATTCATAGGAAGGAGGTCCTTGAGGGCAGAACTTTTTCAGTCCAGTCAGTATGTGCTGACCACTTGGTCGGTGTTGGCCCTGTGCTCCGTGCAGTGGTGGTGGAGGATGCAGAAGGAGACACAAGTAACAGTGATAGGAGGTAAGTGCTGAGCAGAACATGAAAGGTCAAAAGTTCACCAGCTACACGGCGGGCAGAGAAAAGGGGGTCAGAGATGCTCTGGGCAGAAGGCACAGCATGAACGCAAGTGCAGTGATGAATGTGTGCAGCCAGGTTTCTAGATCAACAGAACTGAACAGACAGCTCATTACTGCTGAAAATGATGGACGTGACTCCAGCCCTCCCTGAACTGGCCACTGGACACATGGAACAAGGAACAACTGTGTTTTCCTCTAGTTTCAGGAGAATGGGTCAAAAGCAAGTTTATCAAGGATTAATGAATTCAAGAAAGGAAAGCTTTGACAGAAAGACCAAGGAGAAACTGACAAATCCACCATTACCGATGGGAACAATTGTAGCACAACTTTCTCAATCATTTGTAGATCAAGTAAAAATTAATGTCAGTAAAGATGAATCAAATTTGAATGACTTAACAGGCTTGACCCTGGGGACACACTTAGAACCCTGCACCCACCAAATGGAGAATACATGTTCCATGACCCATATTTACTGGAACCAATAATGGGTCTCAAAAACTTCAAAAGGACTAGCATCAGATTGCATTCTCCAAACAATTATTTATTAATTAAACTAGAAATAAAAAACTAAATTAAGGATCATTCCCAGGTGACTCAGTGGTAAAGAATATGCCTGCCGATGCAGGAGATGCTGGTTGGATCCCTGAGTCAGGAAGATCTCCTGGAGAAGGAAATAGCAACCCACTCCAGTATTCTTGCCTAGAAAGTTCCATGGACAGACAAGACTAGTGGGCTACAGTCCATGGGGTCACACAGAGTCAGATGTGACTGAGCACACACACGTGCAGGGCCAGCAAAAAGATGCTACAAAAATTCCTAAAAGAAGTCACTTTTAAACAACTCAAAAAATAAAATAGAATGGAAGTTGTAAAATATTTAGAACTGAATTATTAACAAAATATTACATATTAAGCCTGGGACACAGCTAAAACATATTTGGAGAGGAATTTATATGTTTAAATGCTCATCTCAAAAACAGGGAAAGTTAGAAATCAATGAGGCAAGCTTTCAACTTCACATGTAGAAAAAGGAAAATAGGTAAACAATGTAGGGAGCAGGAAATAAATACAAAAGATAAATTAATAAAATAGAAAACATAAAATATAAATGTAAATAGATATGAACAACAAAGCCAAAAAGTTGGTTCTTCAAAAAGAACAACACTGTTGACAAAATTCTGATGAAAAAAAGACTAAGTTATCACTGATAACTGATAACAGGCTATCACTTCAGTTCAGGAGTGAAATGAGCATAACCAAAGAAACATCAAAAATTTTTAAAGTTATTAAGTGGATATATGACAATCCTGTGACAATAAATAGAAACTCAAATAAAATGGACAAATACCGTGGGGAAAAAAAAAAGCCTATCAAAGCTGTCTCAAGAAGACATAGACATCTGAATATTCTTAAACACCAAAAAAGTGAAGCAGTAGATAAAAACACCCGGCCCAGATGATTTATACCATTTAAACAGTTCTATAAAGAATCCCACCTGTAATGCAGGAGATCTGGGTTCGATCCCTGGGTTGGGAAGATCCCCTGGAGACAGGAAAGGCTACCCACTCCAATATTCTGGCCAGGAGAATTCCATGAACTGTATAGTCCGTGGGGTTGCAAAGAGTCGGACATGACTGAGCGACTCTCACTATACTATATAAAATATTAAGGCAACAAATAATTCCAATCTTACACAAACTATTCCCAAGCATAATTATTCCATAATCTCAAACTAACAACAGTCTTGACACCAAGCCTGACAAGAACAGCATAGGAAATTTAGAGGCTAGTATCATTAATGAATATAAGGTGCAAAACTCCTAAACAATGGGGGAGGGAAGGACTGGGAGTTTGGGATTAGCAGAGGCAAACTATTAAACATAGAATGGATAAACAATAAGGTCCTACTGTAGAGCACAGGGAACTATATTCAACATCCATTGATAAACAGTAATGGAAAAGAATATGAAAAATATATACATATAACTAATCACTTTGCTGTACAGCAGAAATGACCACAACACTGCAAATCAGCTGTACTTCAGTGGCTCAGATGGCAAAGAATCTGCCCCCAGTGCAGGAGACCTGGGTTCAATCCCTGGGTCAGGAGGATCCCCTGAAGGGAATGGCAACCCACTCCAGTATTCTTCCCTGGAAAATTCCATGGTCAGTGGAGCCTGGCAGGCTTCAGTCCTCGGGGTCCCAAAGAGTCAGACATGACTGAGCAACTATCATATGCCTTGCTGTGCAGCAGAAATGAACACAGCCTTGCAAATCAATTATACTTCAGTATCATTTTAAAAATAAGTTTTTTAAGTCTCAAAATACAGACAGTTGCAACACACATAACTAAAGAGCCTTACAAATCAAACAAAGAATTCTTACAAACCAATCAATTACTAAAAGCAAGCGATTCTCTCTTATACGTGGAATCTAAAAAACAAAACCAATGAACAAACATGACAAAGCACAAACAGACTCACGGATTCAGAGAATAGATTAGTGGTTGCCCAAGAGGTGAGGGGTTGTTGCAAACAGGTAAAGGGATAAAGAGGTATAAACATCCAGCTATAAGACATATAGGTCACAGGAATGTAATTCACACATAGGAATACTTGCATGACCACATAGGTCAATAATTGTACAAACTCTTTTTTTTTAGCAAAGATGGTTGCTAGACTTAGCATGGTGATCAATCTGTAATGTACATAAATGTCAAATCACTACACTGTACACCTGAAGCTATTAATAATATAATACTGTTTGTCAGCTATACCTCAATTAAAAAAATAAAAAGACAATTCAGTAGGGAAAAAAATGGGCAAAGGAAATGAATGGACAATTTACAGAAGAAGAAACCCAAATGGCTATTAATATACACAAAAGCACCTCAACCTCACTGACAGCATGGGAAATGGAAATTAAGACCTAATGAGGTACTTCATAATCTTCAGGTTGGCAAAATTGTTTAAGTCTGCAATGGGAATGTAGACAGATGGGAGCTCTCATACTAGTAGTTGGGAGGGTAAGTCAATACGATCACTTTGGAGAAAAAATTGACAATATCAGGTGAGTTGAAGACGGATGCAGCCTACCAGCAAGCAGTTTCAGTTTCAGGAAAGTGGGAAAATCTATGCACATACACAATTTCTAGGTCACTTAACTGCTATATGGAATTTCCTAGCATTAACATGAATGTGCTAGTGTTTCTCTACCGGGTGTGTGCATGTGTGTGTGTGGTGCAGCGGGGGTGGGGGGGCCGGGGGGTTGGAGAGAATGAGAAAGGATAAAACTTAAGAACGATGTTGGTGAGAGGTACTGGATGGTCCAATTGTTAAAGTTTTCAAATGTGCAAAACAATGTTATGTATTGTAAATGAATGAATAAATATGTGATAAAAATATAAAAAATACATTGGAATGAAAAGCATGCATCAGAATAAATAACAGCATTCCTGGGCAGGAGGAAGATGCGCGTGTGTATGAGGGCATGCATGCTAGGCTTTATTTCTTTTCAAAAATATCAAGTGAAATGGGGCAAAAAGTAAGAGCTCATAAAGTTAGGTGCTACAAAAACAGATGTAATTATATATTCTCTATATTTGTCCCTAGATATCACGTTATGAAACAGTCAATAATCCATTTTAAATAAAGATTTCCAACCAATAGTTTGTATATCGACAACTTTTGTCCCTCCTAGGGTGATTTTGTAATCTGCACCAATTTTAAGTGATGTGTCCAACTTTTAGTTGTCTTTTAAAAACTTGGTCTTTTTTCAGCCACGACTGTGTATTATTCTCATAGTTTCAACATTTTTCAACTATGTTGTATTTAAGCAGATTTCCAAATGCTTTTTCATAAAGACAGGTGACAGCTCTGAAAAAAAGGACCAAGGGACAACCAATTTAATACAGGACTGTCCCGAGAAGAACAGTACCGTTATAGATTTTTTCCCATTGACAGGGAGGGCAGAAGTGCTTGTCTGTGTCACGTCTCTTGGTAATCCAGTGATCACAGGCATCACTGGCCCCTTTAGCCCTAAATGCATGATCACATGATTAAACAGCATTCTTCTCTTAGCTCCATTAATCATCCTTTATAGATGTGAAATAGACCTTCCTGGCCAAAAAGCTGCAGAAACGTGTTAACAATTTTCATTTTCAAACAATCTGTCCATTTCCATTTCTCCCTGTTTTCCAAAGTTACAGTATAACTTTAGCACTTCCTGTGGGGTCTGACCTCCAACCCAACCCAGCACATGACCGATGGGCCGGTCCTGGGCCTGAGACCGAAGACTGGCTGCTCCGGGTTGCCGGCTCCACAGCTTTGGAATTAATAAAGCTCCAGGCAGCGTGAGGGGTGCCAGCTCAAACATAGACCATGCTGGCAGCCAGCCGCCTGCCCATCAAACCCCTAGCACTTCTCTAGAATCCTCCGATTAAATAAATATTTGGCAAAGCACCACTGGCAAAGTGATAATAAATTCAACTCAATTCCCACCACCAACTGGCAAACTCCTTCAACAACCCAATCCAATCTGTCTGCCTCAACTTCCAAATAGCTAGTAATGGGGCCAGCTGGGGCCTGTGGGATCCTCAGAGCTCTGGGTCAATATCTTATGCCTCGTTATCTGCCAGAATGTCTGAGATAAAATGCAGGACAGCCCGGACTTCTACACACGGGTCAGAATGCTGAGGAGCTCAAGGAGTGGGGGATGGGAAAGGCTCTGATTTGAGGTGCCCTTCGCCCCTTGGACCCTGCACCCTGCTAGACTCACACTGTAACAGCGTCACCAGATGTCACCACCACACCCCCCTCCTGCACTCATTCAACAGATGTCACTTAGCCCATACTAGGGGCTTGGCGGCGCAGTGGTAAAGACTCAGCCTGTCAATGCAGGAGACACAAGAGACAAGGGTTCAATCCTCGGCTGGGGAAATCCCCTGGAGGAGGAAATGGCAACTCGCTCCAGTATGCTTGCCTGGAAAGTTCCATGGGCAGAGGAGCCTGGCGAGCTACAGTCCACGGGGTCAGAAAGAGTCGGACACGACTGAGCACTGGCTTCAAAGGGGCCAGACCCTGTGCTAGAAGCTGGAGAACAATAAAGATATGTTCCCTATGAAACAGAACATCCAAGGAATTCCCTGGTGGTCTAGTGGCTAAGACTCTGCACTCCCAGGGAATCAGGTTCAATTCCAGGTTGGAGAACTAGATCCTACATGCTGCAGCTAAGAGTTTGCATGCCACAACTAAGACCCGCCACAGCCAAATAAGTAACTATTTAATAAAGTCTAGGGGAGGGCAGTCATACAACGCCGTCAATCCGCTTCCAGGTCTGCTCTTACCCCAGGACCCTGTCCATCCGTGGCCTTCCCAGATGCTACCTTTCTCTCACACCCTAGGTAACTCAGATTCTAAACATGAAACTGGTACCTTCCGTGTTCCCAATTAGCAGCTCCCAAAATACTTTTTCCTGCTTTCTCCCCCAAGCCCCAGTTCCTTTAATGCTGTCATGGCAGTCCCTCCCTCCCCACTGCTGGCCTTGCAGGTCTCCTGGCTGCACCACCGCCCCAACCTGGCTCTGGTCTGTTATGCCTGGATCATTGGCGTAACAGGTCTCCAGTCCTGTGTCTGCCATCTTTCTGGGTGATCTCAATGTTCGTGTAATGACCTATCTCTCCCCTCAACTCTCAGCTCCTCAACCTGCTTCCCTCCACCCCAGTGGAGGCCACTCACTCCTCCAGACACCTCTGAAGCTACCATTGCAAACCTTCCTTCTCTGACCAGCATCTCCTGTCCCTCTAGCTCTCTTGTGTGAGGATGGATACCCAGCACCTCTTGGGTTAAGGAAGACCCAACTTCACTCTCCATCGCTGTCGTCATGGCCTCACTGCTCTCCTCACCTGAATTAGGGTATGTTGCTGTATTTCCTCCTAGACACACTGTCCACCTCACTCCTTTTCTTGCATTTGAAGAAAGAGGAGGAGAGGAGAAGGGGAGGGGGAAGGAGACAGGGAAGAAAGTAGAAGGAAGGGAGGGAGAGAGGGATGGACAGGAAGAAGGGAAAAGGGCACACCAAGCCCTGGAACTCCACTTGTTTCCCAACAATGGCACATTACTGGGAATGGTCTAGGCAACTGCTCTGATGAGTCTCGGGTAAAATCTATCACCTCCTCCCTCCTTCCCTTCCCTGTGAGTCCACTTGGCTGCACTCAGATGTCAAGGTCACATGTCCTCATCCCTCAAATGTCCAACATCACTTTTTCCCCCAGTGCCCAGATGAGACTCGAGCTTACATTTCTCTAAGAAAGTAGGGGTGCTCCCCAACCATCTTCTACCCTGCCCACATCACTTGTCCTTTCTGGCCTCTCTCCTGCCCCGGGAGGAAGGGCATCCTGGCCCCTCTCTGTCCTCCTGCTCCAGCCCCTCCTCAAGGGCTCTTCTCTCCAATTACCCTCCTTTCTCTGACTTACCATGTTCTACCTCTCTGGTGGGTTATTTCCATCAGTATTTAAATACACTCTAGTGTCTCCATAGTATAAAATACCCTCCTCGACTTCATGCCCCGATCCAGGTACCATCCCATTTCTCTGCCAACCTTCACAGCAAAATTGAAAAAAGATGTTTCTCTGTTACAACTTATTCCTCTTTATCTCAGTCACCCACTTATGTCATTTCAACATGCTTTCTGCGCCACCATGTATGTGGCCATGAAGTTGCCATGTATGTGGCCACATGTTATGGTCACTTAGCCTTCAAATGACATGACTTTCAGTAGCATGTGACATTGATGCCTGCACTCTCTCCTTAAAACATCCCCCTTCTCTGTTGCCAGGATGCTGTCTGTGGCATCTGCATTTTCCTCTTCCCTTGCTAGAGATCATTTTCAGTCTCCTTTAGTGAATTCTTCTCTGCTTAACCCCCAAATGCTGGAATACCCTATTGCTATAATCTGAGACCCCTTTCTCTGCCTTATTCCCTCTATAGGTTAATTAACATCCTCTGACTTTAAATATATCTGTGTGCTGATGCTCCCAAAAGTGTATCTGCCCTCCTCGCCTGTATACTTCTGTATCAACCGCCTTCTTTCCATCTCTTCTTGGAATGCCTAATAGGCATCTGCAACTTAATTTATCCTACAGAGAGCACTTGGCTGAATCCCAGTCCTCTGCATCCTGCACTAAATGGCACAACCTCCTGCTCCATTCCTCCTGTGGAAAGCCTTCCCGACGTCTCTTTCTCCCACTGTACATCCAGTCCCCCGGGAGCTCTGGCCTGTCTCCACAATACACCCCCACCCATACTCCTCCGTCCAGCCCGTGGGGCACAGCCCCTCTTCTCCCACGGGGTACAGCCGCTCTCCTCCTGTGGGGCACGGCCCCTCTCCTCCCGTGGCACAGCCCCTCTTCTCCCGTGAGGCACAGCCCCTCTTCTCCCATGGGGTACAGCCCCTCTTCTCCTGGGAGTCATGCCCCAGCCTCCTAGCTGGTGTCTTGCTTCCCAAAATTCACCCTCTACAGCAGGAGAGAACCATAACTTATAAATCTTTAAAACAAAATTTCTGGTGTGAAAACAAAATGGTGCAGTCACTTTGGAAAACATCCCAGCAGCTCCTCCAAAGACTAAATGCAGGGCCACCCTGTGACCCGCAGCTCCACTCCCACACATGCGTCCCTGGACAAACTTGCACACGAATGTTCACAGAACCAAAAAGTGGAAACAACCCGAAAGCCCATCAACCGCTGAACAGATGCGTAAACTGTGGCCTGTCCCTACAGTGGGCTGTTATTCAGCCATAAAAAGGAACAAAGTACTGAGACATAGTACAACACGAGAAAACAGCACACTAAGTGATGGAGGCTGGTCCCAAGGCACCGAATGTTACGTGATTCCATTGACGTGAAATGTCCAGAACAAGCAAATCTGTAGGGAGAGAAAGCAGATTCATGGTCGTGATGAAAATTGATTGTGGTTCTAAAATCAACAGTAGTGATGTTTGTGCAACTCTGTGAATATACTTTAAAATCACTAAGATGTACATTGTAAATGGATGAACTGTACTGTACATGTGAATTATCTCAATAAAGCTACTGTATTTTAAAAAACCTAAATCAGATTTTATTACCCCCCTGGTTAAAACCCTCCAGTGTACTAAAAATAAAATCAACTCCTTAATGTGACCCTCAGGGAAGTATGTGATCCTGCCCCTGACAATCAGGAAACCAGATATCTTACTTCTCTCCCTGGGGCTGGCTGTACTCCAAAACTCTGGTTTTCTCTCCATTCCTCAAACAATCAAGAACCAACCCCCTCCCCACTTTGAGGTCTTTTGAGGTGTTCCTTCTGCCTGGACTGTCCTTTCCTCTGATCTTTGCACAGCTGGTTTTTCAAGTTCCATCAGGTAGAAGTTCAAGGGCCACCAGGGGCAGGTATTCAATGTTTCCAACACAGAAACACATGTAAACTATATTGCATCACCTCATTCTGTCTTCACTGCCATTGTTGCTACTGGAACCTATCATATTAATCATTTACTCACTTACTGTCTTTCCTTCAATAGAGGTCAGCTCTGTGAAGGTAAGAACTTGCCACTCTTCTAGAGTCCTCCATCCTCAGCAAAGGAAGTGCTCGTGAATGATGCATGAATGAGGAAAAAGATCAGAGAAGGCTTCCTGGGGGAAGTGACAGCTGAGCACTAGAGGATGCTGGGAGTTATCCAAGAGATCTGGTGCAAGAAACATGTCGCAAGGAGTGAGAACAAGATGTCAAATCCCACAAGAAGAGAGCACACAGCACTTAGAAGACTTGAAAGATGGAAAGGAGGATGGGGGAAGGGCATCCTGGGGCCAGATTACACAACACCTTGTGAATCAAATTCAGGAGGCTGGATCTCCTGAATGAGCAGTGGTAAGGTACTCTCATGGGTTAGGTAGGAAATGATATAACAAAAATGGAGATTTAGAGGGTGAATTAGGGCTTCCTCAGTGGTGCATCATGGGAATGCTGGTTAGATGATTGGATGGCATCGCTGACTCTATGGACATGAGTTTGAGCAAACTCCAGGAGATAGTGAAGGACAGGGAAGCCCAACGTGCTGCAGTCCTGGGGTGGCAAAGAGGAGGACCTGACTTGGTGACTGAACAACAAGGTGGTGCTAGTGGTAAAGAAGCCACCTCTCAGTGCAGGGCATGCAAGAGACGTGGGTTCAACCCCGGGGTTGGGAAGATCTCCTGGAGGAGGGCATGGCAACCCACGCCAGTATTCTTGCCTGGAAAACTCCATGGACGGAGGAGCCTGGCAGGCTATAGTCCATCAGGTCAAAAGGAGTTGGACACAACCGAAGCAATTTAGCATGCACGCCCTGGTGGTCTAGAAGTTAGGACTCAGCACTTTTCATCACCAAAGGCTGGGGTTCATCCCTGGTCAGGGAACTAAAATCCCACAAACCAGACAGTGCAGTAAAAAAGAAAGGCGGGGGGTGGGAGGCATTAGGAAAACAATGCTGGTCTCTGCAGAGAGAATGAATTGAAGGAGGGCAAGAGAGGGGCCCTGAGGAAGAGACTTTGCAGCAGCTGGAAGGGAGATGATGGAAGCCAGGTCTAGGACAGGTGCAATAAGGGCAGAAGAAGGAATCTAGTTGCAGGTGTTTAGGAGGGAGAGTGGACACAAGGTGATGGATCAGGTGTGGCAGTTGAGAAGCAGGAGAACTCGAATGGAGAGTGCTCTGCGGTAAAGAGCTCAAGAGGGGAGCACACGGTGGACGGGGAAGGGGATGTCCAAGCTCAGGTGTCCCCTGTCCAGGGGTTCCAGTTCTGAAACCAGGAGAGCTGTTTAGGCTATCAATAGATATCTGGTTGTTGTTCAATTGCTAAATCATGTCCAGCTCTTTGCAACTCCGTGGACTGCAGCACACCAGGCTTCCCTGTCCTTCACCATCTCCTGGAGTTTGCTCAGACTCGTGTCCATTGAGTCAATAATGCCATCCAACTGTCTCATCCTCTGAAACCCTCTTCTCCTCCTGCCCTCAATCTTGACTGTCATCATTAAAACGAAAGCTGTAAAACTAATGACACTTCCCAAGATAAATTTTTTTCAAGGAAGGAAACGGACAGCCTTGGGGCACATCCTGAGGGTCACAGACATTGAAGGGATAGGCTTAGGGATAGGAGTTTACTCGCAAAGGTAAGAGAGAAAGCAGTCAGAGTGTCAGAAGGGGAGCCAGAAAGCATGGTACCTCAGAGAAGCCTGCCTGAATAAGAAGTAGCTGCTGAGATCTGCAGAGGATGAGGACAAAGAAACGATGGGTTTGGTGATAGGGAGTGTGTCAGTGGGAGACTTTTGAGGCCAAGTGACAAGGTAGCAACAGCCAGTGGGAGGCCATGTCAAGATATTTGGATGAGGGGCAGAGTGGAGGCAGATTACAAAGACATTTTACAGAAAGATATATAAAGGAGGTATAATAGGTAGAGTCGAGTCATAATGCTGGAAGTGACGGAATCCCAGCTGAGTTATTTCAAATCCTAAAAGATTATGCTGTTAAACTGCTGCACTCAATATGCCAGCAAATTTGGAAAGCTCAGCAATGGCCACAGGACTGGAAAAGGTCAGTTTTCATCCCAATCCCAAATAAAAGCAATGCCAAAGAATGTTCAAACTACCAAACAATTTCACTCATCTACCACACTAGCAAAGGAATGCTCAAAATTCTCCAAGCTAGGCTTCAAGAGTACATGAACCGAGAACTTACAGATGATCAAGCTGGATTTAGAAAAGACAGAGGAACCAGAGATCAAATTGTCAACATCTGTTGTATCATAGAAAAAGCAAGAGAATTCCAGAAAAACATCTGCTTCACTGACTACGCTAAAGCCTTTAACTGGGTGGATCACAACAAAGTGTGGAAAATTCTGAAAGAGATGGGAATACCAGATCACCCTACCTGCCTCCTGAGATACCTGTATGCAGGTCAAGAAGCAACAGTTAGAACCAGACATGGAACAACAGACTGGTTCCAAATTGGGAAAGAAGAACATCAAGGCTGTTTAATGTCATCCTGCTTATTTAACTTACATGCAGAATAATCATGAGAAATGCCAGGCTGGATGAAGTACAAGCTGGAATCAAGATGGCCGGGAGAAATATCAATAACCTCAGATATGCAGATGACACCAGCCTCACAGCAGAAAGTGAAGAAGAACTAAAGAGCCTCTTGATGAAAGTGAAAAAGGAGAGTGAAAAAGTTGGCTTAAAACTCAACATTCAGAAAACTAAGATCATGGCATCCAGTCCCATCACTTCACAGCAAATAGATGGGGAAACAATGGAAACAGTGACAGACATTATTTTGGGGGGCCCCAAAATCACTGCAGATGGTGACTGCACCATGAAATTAAAAGACGCTTGCTCCTTGGAAGAAAAGCTATGACCAACCTAGACAGCATATCAAAAAGCAGCTACATACCTTTGCCAAAAAAGATTCGTCTAGTCAGAGCTATGGTTTTTCTGGTAGTCATGTATAGACATGAGAGTTGGACTATAAAGAAAGCTGAGCACCAAACAATTGATGCTTTTGAACTGTGGTGTTGGAGAACACTCTTGAGAGTCCCTTGGACTGCAAGGAGATCCAACCAGTCCATCCTAAAGGAAATTAGTCCTGAATATTCATTGGAAGGACTGATGCTGAAGCTGAAACTCCAATACTTTGGCCACGTGATGCGATGAACTGACTCATTAGAAAAGACCCCGAGTGCTAGGAAAGATTGAAGGTGGGAGGAGAAGGGGACAACAGAGGATGAGATGATTGGATGGCATCACCGACTCGATGGACATGAGTTTGAGCAGGTTCCAGGAGTTGGTGATGGACAGGGAAGCCTGGCGTGCTGCAGTCCATGGGGTCGCAAAGGATCAGACACAACTGAGCCACTGAACTGAACTGAATGTTTACTGAATTTGCACGGTGTGCAAGGCCCCCTTCTAAGCACTTGAGAGATATTGTCATTTAATCTTTAGTCAACAACACTGTGTGGTAAGCACAGCAAGGTGAGGCCAGCGTTGCTTGTGCTTAGTCGCTTCAGTCCTGTCTGATTCTTTGTGACCCCATGGGCAATAATGCACCAGGCTCCTCTGTCCTTGGTATTCTCCAGGCAAGAATACTGGACTGGGTTGCCATATCCTCCTTCAGGGGATCTTCCCAACCCAGGGATCAAACCCAGGTCTCCTGCAGCTCCTGCATTGCATGTGGATTATTTCCTGCTGAGCCACCAGGCAGCCATCGTACATTTATCCAATGATGGAGGGAGATGATGATGGGGGGAGCAGAGCTCAGGTGGATGAAGAACAGATAGACCCCTCTCTCGGATTTCTAAGGGGAACCAATGGGGAAGTTGGTAGCTGGGGCTGTAGTTGAGGACTCTAGTTTCATATCTTCCATTTTGGTTGGAGAAGCAGGAAGTGAGGTCATTTGCAGAGCATGAAGAGGGAAGGTTATTATTGGATTTGAGGTTTGAGTTACCAGAGTTTGAATTCCAGATGTAGTAGTTTATGTGGTTTTCTACATACATTTAAAATAAGTACATGGAAAACAGCCATCACTTTGAACTTTTGCAGCTGAAGTCAAAGTTTGAAGAGCCAGGGACTTCCCTGGTGGTCCAGTGGTTAAGACTCCACTCTTCCACTGCAAGGGCTGCAGGTTCAATGCCTGGTCAGGAAACTAAGATCCTGCATGTCACATGGCATGGGCAAAAATTTTTTTAATTAAATTTTAAAAAATGTTTGCAGATCCACTTTCCCGAGTCATGACAGCATCACCATTTTACCCCAGGCTGGATCCCTACTGGTTTCCTCCCCTGAACTCCAGCACACACTGGGGATGAAGAGCAGCCCTTCTTGGACCCAAACTTGGTGAAGTCTATTTAAAAGTGAGTGGCCTAGTCATTTCCTTTAAAACCTTTCTTTAGAATCTTATAGATTCTTTAGTATTTGTGTAATACTTAACACATAGTGGGATATGTACTCTGCATATGTAAATTACAGAGTTTAAAGAAAAGGCCCATTAACCCACCCAACTTAGAAACCAGAACATTTCACATAGAGTCGCTGTGGGCATTTCTTTGGGATCAAAAACCCAAGCAGAGAGATAACCACTATCTTGATTTCTGTTTATAATTTCCTCAAAAAAATTTAATCTAGTTTTACCAGATATATATGAACCCATGAAAGATATATTGCTTAGTTTCCTTCCAACATTTTATTATGAAAACTATCAAACATACAGAAAAGCTGGAATTTTTCAGAGAAAACCCTTGTTCCCACCGCCTAGATTCTACAATGAACATTTTGATATATTTGCTCAGTCTTATAATTATCCATCCTTCTATGCATATATCAATCCATTTTATGTTCTGATGCATTTCAAAGTAAATTGCAGAGATGACTACACTTCTGCTGGCATATCATTAACTAGAGTTCAATATTGGATTTGTAGGGGATTTTTTAAGTAAAATTTACAGAAAATAATCTCAAATATATCATGGGGTGTATTTTGACAAATGCACATATCTGTGAAACTCAAACTTCTGTTAAGGTATAAGACATTGTTATAATTCAAGAAAGTTCTCTCATGTCCTTTCCCAGTAAATTGCCCCCACCACCATCCACAGTAGAGGCAACCGCTGTCATCATAGATGAGTCTTGCCTCATCTAAGGGCTCATGTAAACGGCACATATAATACGCAATCTTTTGTGTCTGGTTTCTTTCACCCAGCATGATGGTTTTGAGCTTCACCCATGTTGTGGCATGGATCAGTAAATTCTCCCTTTTTATTGCCAAACAGTATTCTATTTGGCATGACTGTATGACTGTATCTCTTTGTATCTATTCATCTTTTGGTGGATACCTGAGTTGCCTCTCATTTTTATGAATAAAGCTGCCAAGAACATTCTTGTACAAGTGTTTTTATGAACCTATAGTTTCATTTCTCTTGGTAAATGTCCAAGAGATAAATTGCTGATTCATACAGTAGATACGTATTTAGTTTTGTTAATAATAACTTGCCACACAGAAGTCCTAAACAGACATATCTCCTATGATACAGATGGCCAACAAACACGTATAAAGATGCTCAATACCCCAGTGTTCATTGCAGGACTATTTACAATAGCTAGGACATGGAAGCAACCTAAATGTCCATCAACAGATGAATGGATAAAGAAGATATGGTACATACATACAATGGAATATTACTCAGCCATAAAAAGGAATGAATTTGAGTCAGTTCTAGTGAGGTGGATGAAACTAGAGCCTGTTATACAGAATGAAGTAAGTCATAAAGAAAAACAAATATCATATAATAATACATATATATGGGATCTAGAAAATGGTACTGATGAGCCTATTTGCAGAGCAGGAAAGAGACGCAGATGTAGAGAATGGACTTGTGGACACAGCAGGGGAAGGAGAGAGTGGGACGAACTGGGAGATCAGGACTGACATATATACACTACCACGAGTAAAACAGACAGCTAGCGGGAAGGTGCTGTACAGCACAGGATGCTCAGCTTGGCGCTCTGTGATGACCTAGAAGGGTGGAATTGTGGGGGTGGGAGGGAGATCCAAGAGAGAGGGGATATATGAATACATATAACTGACTCACTTCATTGTACAGCAGAAATTGTACTCCAATTAAAAACTAAATTTAAAAAATTTTAAAAAGAATCTGCCATGTATTTTTCCAAAGTGGTCATACCATTTGATTCCCTACCAATAATGTATGAGACTTTCCGTGATCATCAGATTTGTCAATGTTGGTGTCCTCAGTCTTTTTACATCTTAACTGGTTGACTGAGTGTGTTGTATATCTCACTGTGGTTTCAATTTGCATTTTCCCATACTATGGATTTTTGACAGTTACTGTTACCTTTCATCACACTAAGTTCTACCCTAATCTGCTGAAAGTTTTTTTTATCATCAACATGTGTTCATTTTTAGCAAATACTTTTTTGTGTGTGTAAGAATTCTTTCTAATTCATGCTTTTCTCAGAGAGAAGGTGATTGAGAATTTTTGCCTTAAAAATAGTTCCTGCTGGTCATAAGCTGCTGGTGATAAGAAAACCTAGTAAATGGTGCAGAGAAGGCAATGGCACCCCACTCCAGTACTCTTGCCTGGAAAATCCCATGGATGGAGGAGCCTGGTGGGCTACAGTCCATGGGGTCACTAAGAGTCGGACATGACTGAGGGACTTAACTTTCATGCTTTGGAGAAGGAAATGGCAACCCACTCCAGTGTTCTTGCCTGGAGAATCCCAGGGACGGGGGAGTCTGGTGGGCTGCCGTCTATGGGGTCGCACAGAGTCGGACACGACTGAAGCAACTTAGCAGCAGCAGCAGTAAATGGTGGTGGTCTTATTGTAAAGAGTAGCACCAGCAATAAAGGAAATATTGTCTAAAGTGTTGACAGTAGGACCTGGTTCAGATAACCTGAAATTGTAAATGATCTGCTTGCCATAATATTACGCAATGACCGTAGAACTGTCCAAAGGATAGAAGTGACAATTGGTGTCCATGCTTCTGTAATTGTCTAGGTCTTGGTATGAGAAAGCTTGGCCAGGCTGAACAAAGCTGTAGGCAGCTTGTGACAAAACACCTTACACTATTTTATATATGCTGTAGGGCTTCTTCAGCTTCTTGCAAACAAGATCAGTACCCTGCAACATCTGTGGTACACCTGAAGAATCAGTCCGGGTCCCAGGGAGCTCATTTGGAAGGGAATTCAGTTCAGGTGTCCCCTCCCTGTCCAGATGCCCTCTCTGGTCCTCGAAAGCCTGCTTGGGATCTTTCCGTCTGCTCTCACATGTGTATTTTCATAAACGTCCTTCCTACATCACATTATATCTAGATATCCATGTGTCTCCTTGCTCCACTAGACTCTGATCTCCTTCAATACAGAGACAATCTCTTGTTCATCATGTTTCCTTCTGGGCACAGAGCTGGACCTGGAAGAGGTGTCCAGTACCTGTGGAGCTAAGTAACAGAGAAGTGGATGGAGAAATGTGATCACCCACTTGAAGGCACAAGCAGGGAAAACTGGACACCGGAGACATGTGGTCTGGACCTGGGGTGCACCAGACTCTGAAACCCCAGCACCTACAAAGAGGAGCCTTAGGTGGGGGTTATTCCATGGGTTCTATTCATTCTGCCTCTAGAAAAGGACACCCCTAAATTGTATTAGTGAGTGGGCCCATGCATCACTTGCATTTTTCACTGATCTCTCCTATAAAAATCTTTCAAAGCCTCTCCCATGAGTCTGACCTAACTCTGCATGGTGATGCTGCAGAGGAAACCAGGACTCCCTGGCAGGTGGTCAGAATCCCTAGCACTCTGGCTGATTTCTAGCCCAGCACCTCCTGGTGTGTCTGCGACACCAGGTGCTCCAGAAGGGATCTGCTGCCTCCAGGACCACCTAGGAGGCCAGGGCAGGATGGTGACAGCCTTCAGTCTTGTTCCAGGTCACCACCCCCACCATTTAAGGTATATGACCTACCTTCTCCCTTCTAACAACATAGGCAGGTCATCCAAGAAATGCTCCCAAGACCCAGAATGCCTTCCTTTCACTCTGAGGACCCTACACCGACTCTCCAGGTGTGCCACAGGTATCACCCGAGGGTCCTACACTGTCCAGGGGTACCACAGGTATCACCTGAGGGCCCTACACTGACTCTCCAGGTGTACTGCAGGTATCATCTGAGGACCATACACTGACTCTCCAGGTATACCATGGGTATCACCTGAGGGCCCTGCACTGACTCTCCAGGTGTACCATGGGTTTTACCTCTGAGGGAAGAAGAGGGTCGGGAAGCCCAGGCCCAAGAACTTGCCATATCCTCAGGCAGGGGGCCAGTGGGGGAAGCAAGGGGCTCCAATCCTGCCTGCCGCACATCTCACATGAATGGTCCACTGAGAGGAAGAGAAGGCAGAGTTCTAATCACTCTCCCACCCCTTCCCTCCTCTCCTGGTCCAAGCCCTTTCTTCTCACACACCTGGCTCCTCTCCTCTGGTTGATATCAGTTCTTCAGAGGGTCTGCTTCATTGGAGGGAGGGACACAGCCTCACTCACGATGGGCTGGGGGTCTGTCACCCACTCCTTCTCTCCCTCCTGCTAAAATGACCTTGTGAATGGGACACTGGAGTTGGACAGAGGCGTGTGCCTTTCCAACAGGAGCCTAAGAGGCTTCCAATCCAGTCTTTTCTTTTTTTCCTTCTACCAGTGACAAAGGTCGCAGCTCCCGATGCAGATATTGGGTTCCACACTGCAGCCAAGCTTCCTAAGTAGTGGAGATTTTGGTTTTTTTCATGAATACAAAATTATTTCCATGAAAGGTCTCCTTTTTTTCATTCCAAACACCGCAAGAGACAGGAGCGGGTTCAAGACATTTATTATGCGTCCCTCATGGTGCCTTGCCCAGCAGAAGCCTGATGAACCACTGCAATTCAATCCCGCCGCGTTCACCCACCTTGCTCCCAGTGTCTATGTAACGACCCCGAGGTGCTCGCCATGTCTGCTGCTGAGGCAGTACGCAGATTTCACAAACAAGATTTAGGTTCACAGCTGGTTTTCAGAACAGCTTAGAGTCAAAGATTCAAAATACAGAACTCGGCGAATGAATTCTTATCAAAATGTCAGAATCGATTTTACCAGAAAAACCTTGGCCTGAAACATCTGTAAGAGGCTAGAGGGGAGCACCCCTCCCTCTGGCTCATTCAGATGCCAAATTAATCAGGGCAAATGGAACATGACAAAGCGGCGTGAGGCTCCCGGGTTCTCTGGAGCCCACTCAGCCTCTCCCCCGAGAGGGAGCCCGTCTTGGGCTCTGCAGCTGGGAGGAGCCTGAGAGGCCTCCAGGGAGTCCGAGATGCTGCTGGGAGCTGAGCAGAGGGAACAGTCACCCAGGCATGGAGCACCCCTGTCCCCCTGGGGGCCTGGAAACCTCAGAGCAGGGACGAGACATCACTGCCCTTTTCAACTTTCCCCTTTGCCCTGTACAACTCAGAGACAGCCTCAACACAGAAAGAGGGGGAAAGTTAGCATGTCAAAACCAATAATATCCGACGAAAACCTCCAGACACATCTTCCCAATGGGCAGCATCTTCTGTCAAAAAATAGACCTGGGGACTTCTCTGGCAGTCCAATGATCAGGACTCCTTCCACTGCAGGTGGTGTGGGTTCGATCCCTAATCAGGGAGTTAAGATCCCACGTGCATCATGACCAAAAAACCAGAACATAAAAAAAAAAAAAAAAAAAAAAACAGAACCCAGGGCTCTGTAACAACCTGGAGGTGGGGATAGGAAGGAGATTCAAGAGGGAGGGGACATATGCGTACTTCTGGTTGATACACGCTGCTGTGTGGCAGAAACCAACATAGCATTGTAAAACAATTATCCTCCAACTTAAAAAAATTTTAATGAAAAAACCCAGAAGCAGTATTGTAACAAATTCAATAAAGACTTTAAAAATGGTCCATGTCAAAATAAACATATAAAAGAAATCTTTAAAATGAAAATAATACTGGGAAATTCCCTGGTGGTCCAGTGATTAGGACTCCGCATTTTCACTGCAGGGAGCATGGGTTCAACCCCCTGACGGGGAAACTAAGATCCTGCAAGCCAATCAGAGCAGCCAAAAAAAAAAAACAATAGAGCTGGAGTGGAACCCTGAATGTGGGGGCTTCAAAGTGCAGATGGGTAGGAATCACACCTGCCCCGTGTGTTTCCCCTGAGGGCCCTGTCTAGACAGGAGATGCTTTCCACACAAAAGGAAGAGCTTTAAGCCATGATAAGGAGAAAGAGGGAAAGGAGAAAGGCGTCACGGTCTCATTGCTGCTGAGACAAAGCACGGCCTCACCGGAAGATTCTTTAAACGCCAGGCGCTTTGACTCTGTAATCGGCATGTCTCCTGCCCAGTGCAGGCTTGTGTTGAGGTCAGAGCTAATTACTGATTCTAATTTTTTTTTCACTTCAGACAGAATCATACCACTATTAAGATCTAATACATTTACGGCTGTGATTTTCAACCGGGCAGTATTAAAAACTTGTGAAAGTGACTTTGCAAATTACCAAACAGTCACCAAGCTAATGAAGCAGGACTTTTAAAGTGACTGAGAAATAATTCCTATATTATAAAGACAGCAATCTGTGAAGGGAGATTTGGTTTAAAAAAAAACACATTAGAACGTATAATGGAAAATGTTAATCTGCGGTGAATCCAATCAGAGCTGGTTGAAGAGAAAAACATAAGGGAAGCGAAATTTACAAATGAAGGGTGTGCACTTGAACCCATGGAAGGAAAAGTTCCCAGGAAGGAAGCTCCCTCCAGCGCTTCTGGGTGGTCACCTCCAGGTGGTCACCTGGACCAGTGGTCCCAGGACCTTCCCACTGGAAGACCCTCCTAAAAGTCTGAGGAGGAAGTAGCAGAGACTCCCCTTAAAAGCACAGGGACCATCCCTCTGCCCTGACCCCTGAGATCATCTGGACACGTCAGGAATTGGTGATGCCTCCATGGCTTTCTAAGTTGCAAGCCTTAGAAGCTCTGGCAAGAAAATGGAGCTTACATCATAGAGGACAGTAACACCCAGAGATCTGGTTCCAAGCAACAGACAGCAGGGACACAGCCTGAGTCCAGAGGGGAGTCATCAGGATGGACCCTCCCCACCATCCAAGATCCAGACAGCCTTGCTAGGCACTCGGGCTGCCCACTGCCTGCTGTGAACAGGAGATGAGTGGAAAGGGAGCAGGTGGAACCAGGCCTGCCTCGATGCTAATGATGAATAATTAGGGTGGGTGCTCCCTTTCAGAAGAGGCTCTCCCAGTAATGAAAACACTTGAGAAGGTACCACATCACAGCACAGAGCAGAAGAAAGCCAAGGAGATGGATGTACAAGGCAACGCTGGCCAAAAGGCAGAGAAGACCCATGTTTCTTGTTAGCATTTGACAGTAAGCACCATGTGTTACTTAGTGAACCAAATCCTCCTTAATGCAAAAGTGTTTTTCTCATTCTTGGCCCAGTGGTTTCAACGGTTGCTCCCCTCCCAACCCCCATCCCCGAAACAGATTTCAAATCCTATTATACAGTAAACATCTGTGGCATTAATTTTCACCCTATAAACAAATGCAGGCAGCTGAGGCAGATCATTTGATGAGTCAATCAATATATGAACAGCACACAATGCCTGCTTTCTTTGCTCGGGCAAAATGAGATGATGATTTCTGAGCTCATCTGCAGCAACCACAGCAGGAGAGAGACAAACTTCCCACTTTATGTCCACCCAGGACCCCCAGAACATCCAGAAGGAGTGTGCGCTACCCCAGCCCCTGGGATCCGTGCCCTGCCCTCTGCATAGGCAAACAAAAGTGTCAGTCACTCAGTCGTGTCTGACTGTTTGTGACCCAGTGGACTGCAGGCTCCTCTGTCCATAGAGTTCTCCAGGCAAGAACACTGGAGTGGGTAGCCATTTCCCTTTTCCAGGGGATCTTCGCAACCCAGGGATGGAACCCAGGTCTCCTGTGTTACAGGCGGATTCTTTATCATCTGAGCCATCAGGGAAGCCCATATTTCATCCCCAAAGAACCTAAGTCTTTGCACCATGCGGAGTGGGGCCCGACCATCCACAGAGAACCCTGCATCCAGCACTGTCTCCTAGTCTCCATGTGCATCTGGGACCAGGTGGGAAATCTAGCCCAGTGTTCAGTCCCAAACAAGAAACAACTCACATTACTGACATCCTGCCTTCACCGACATTAACTCATCTGATCCCTGAACAGACTTAGGAGATAGGTGTTATTGTCCCTGGCTCAGAGAGGTTAAATAACTGACTTAAGACCACATAGCAACTCAGTAACCCTGTCACCTGGGCTGAAGTTGGTATTTCTACCACTGAAGGTACAGAAGTGAAAATATATCTCCTGCTATATTCGATCCCAATAGAGAGGCAGAAAATGAGCAAATTCCCTTAGGCAGGAGGCCCCCAGGCCCCCCACCCCTGACCAGGCTGCCCCAGGAGCTGTTTGCAGGGTTAGGCCCTTCTAGGTTCCAGCCCCACCCCCTCCCGGCTGGGGACACTTGTGCTGCTCAGAAATGAAGGCCACGTGCTCAGACACAGACACCCCCCTCCTCCAGGGAGAAGTGCCCCCTTCCAAACTCAGAAGAGAGACATCCGGGGCCCCCAGTTTCCTGCAGGTGTAGCTGTCCATCCCCGCCCTCGCTGAGGCTCAGCTGGGGAGCAGCAAGACAGGACCCCCATCCCATCCCGCCCTGCACAAGCCCCCCGAGGCGTCCCTGCCCCCACCTCTGCCACATCCTAGTCTCTGGGCAGCTGGCAGTGACAGCAGCCAGTGGAGGTACCAGGACAGTGGGCCAAGTGCCCAGGAGCCCAGGCTTCTTCTCTCCACCCTGTTCCTTGGAGGCGGGCCCACAGGGTGGACGGGCCCCCAGTACCCACCAGGCATGCATTGTCCTCCGCATCTGTGCCCTTCTGTTTGCTGACACTGTGGCCTGTGGACAAGCTAGCCAGGCTCTGACCACAGGGACCCTCAGTCAAGCCGGGCAGAGAAGTAAGTGACCGAACATCCTGATCACAGGACGGGTGACAGAGTGGTACCTGCCTGCACGGTGGGTCAGTGCTCTGCAGGGGTTGTGGAACATGGTGACCACACTGAGACCTGACTCTCTGTGTGTGGAACATGGTGTGCTGGAAAATGAGCTTAATTGCTCATTTCTTTTTAGCACTGAATAGTATTCTGTTTTTTCAGTTGTATCACAGTATATTTATCCAGTCACCTACTGAAAGATATCTTGGCTGCTTCCAAATTCTGGCAATTATGAATAAAGCTGCTATAAATTCCCATGCCCATAAGTTTTCAACTCCTCTGGGTAAATACCAAGGACTGCAATTGATTACTGGATTGTATGGTTATGAGTACGTGTGCTGGAACATGGTGGCCACACTGAGAGACCTCAGAGATTCCCCCAGTCAAGGTGGGGAGGAGCTAGAGCCTGGGGACAGCAGACACCCAGACTGGATGGGCAGGCTTGCTGTACCCCAGCAGAAGAGGAGAACCCTGGGTGCACACCCAGAAGTTGGTGGAGCTGGGACTGGACCCAATCCACCCTCTGCAGGGTAAAGAAACCTGGTGGCGAGTGCAGGTGCTGGCCTATGTGGGGTGAGCTGAAAAATCAGGGAAAACGCCTCATCACAGAAGATACACATGGTGAGTAAGCACATGAAGAAGATGCTCCACGTCTCACGTCATCAGGGAAATGCAAACTCAGAACAATGAGACACCTCCACACACCTAGGAGAATAGCCAAGATCCAGGACCCCCACACCACCAAACACTGGTGAGGCTGTGGGGCAGCAGCGAGCCTTATTCTCTGCTGGTGGGAATGCAACATGGTGCAGCCACTGTGGAAGAGAGCAGGTGGTGTTACTGGTAAAGAACCGCCTGCTAATGCAGGAGACATGAGAGACAAGGGTTCAATCCCTGGGTTAGGAAGATCCCATGAAGAAAGAAATGGCAAGCCACTCCAGTATTCTTGCCTGAAAAATCCCATGGACAGTGGGGCCTGGCGAGCTACAGTCCATAGGGTCGCAGAGAGTCAGACATGACTGAAGTGACTGAGCACAGACATACTTATAACCATACGATCCAGCAATCAATCGCAGTCCTTGGTATTTACTCAAAGGAGCTGAAAACTTATGTCCACACAAAAACCTTGGCCATGGGAGTTTATAGCAGCCTTATTTATAACTGCCAAAATTTGGAAGCAGCCAAGATATCCTTCAGTAGGTGACTGGATAAATATACTGTGATACAATGAAAAAACAGAATACTATTCAGTGCTGAAAATAAATGAGCAATTAAGCCATGAAAAAGACATGTAGGAAATTTAATGCATATTACTAAGTGAAAGAATTCAATCTGAAAAGGCTCCATACATACAATTCCAACTATATGGCATTCTGGAAAAGGAAACTATGAAGACAGCAAAAAGATGAGCAGTTTCCGGGGGATTGGGAGATGGGGACAGAGATGAATAGGCAGAGCACAGAGGGTATTTAAGGCAGTGAATATACTCTTCATGCTTCTACAATGATAGACACGAGTCATTATACATTTGTCCAAACCCACAGAAGATCCAACACCAAGAGTGAACCCCAAGGTAACCCCAAGGTAAACTATGAGCTTTGGGTGATTATATGTCAGTGTAGGTTCATCAGTTATAAAAGAGGCCCCCCTCAAGGCCTTCCCTGTGGTTCAGATGGTAAAGAATTTGCCTGTAATGTATGAGACTGAGGTTCGACCCCTAGGTGGGAAGATCCCCTGGAGAAGGAAATGGCAACCACTCCAGTATTCTTGCCTGGAGAATCCCATGGATAGAAGAGCCTGGTGGGCAACAGTCCATGGGGTTGCAAAGAGTCAGACGTGACTGAGAGACTAACACTTTGACTGCTCTAGTGGGGGTGTTGATAAAGGGGGTGCTGTGTGTGGAGCAGGGGTACATGGGAAATCTGTATCTTCCCTTCACTTCTGCTGTGAACCTAAAACTGCTCTAAAAAGTGAATTTTTCAAAAAACTAGGGAAAGGAGCAGGATTGAGATTTGGAGCAAAAGAAGGTCCTTGTTAGACACCCAGGAAAAGTGGAAGGAGCACACACACGTGTATGAGTGTGCATGTGTGTGGTGTGACAGGGTGGCCCCAGTGTGCCAGCCCTTCCTCCCTCCTCGATCTGACAACCCCAGCCACCCTTCCCACAACAGCCCGGGAGGACCCAGCCCCAGCGTAGGACAACTGCCCTCCCCAGTGGTAGGGCTCCAGGCCCTGCTCTGAGCATCCCCCACATCCCTCCCTGCGACGAGACTTTGAGATGCAGTGGGTTTCCCCTATTGGGAGGAGAAGAAAGTTCTGGGAGGCGGAGGGAGGAGGGCTGGGGTGGGGGGTGGGGGGGGTTGGGTGCTCTGCAGCGCTCACACCAACAGATTTTATTCTCATTCAACCACTGCAATGATATTCCTGGCAAGACTCCTGATGGGAAGAATCGCTGCCTTTCTTAATTGAAAGATAACCTTCTTGCATGTTATCTCTTCACTTCATTCATACGTGCGTGCTTTCTCCTCTCTGAAGATGAACATCTATCCTGGCTTATCAGGGAGGCCAGGGGTGGGATGCACTGCTGAGAGGATCAGGGCTGAGGGCTGTCAAGCCTTGGTGCATGGGCACCATGCAGGACCCAAGGCCCATGAGCGGCTTCTAGAATCACCCCCTGCCCGGCCCTAAGGATGGGGAAGAAGGACCTGCCCTGACCAAGCATCCCCCAGGATAATATTCTCGGCAGGGCCTTTAGAAATAGCATCTCACTAAAGATCAGCACTGGGCAGGATCTGGGTGTATAGTAAGTGCTCGGTAAATGAAAGCAATGATTCACATCCCTGGCAATGCTCTCTGCTGAGAAGGCTGAGGTTCAGGGAGGTTTACAGAGCAGCCCAAGGTCACACAGCTCAGAAGCAGCAGAAGCGGACTGAACCCAGGATGCTCCTAGTCCAATGCCCTGTCCTCTTCACTGTAAAAAGCCCCCAAGCACCCTATATTCCTCCCTCCTCAGTGGGAGGCTTCATGCTCCCAGCCAGGAAACCACTATTAAAAGCCTAACAGCAAGAAAACCAAATATCATATATTAACGCATGTATATGGAATCTGAAAAAATTGCTGTAGATGATCTTATTTACAAAAAAGAAAAAAAGAAATAGAGACACTGATGTAGAGAACAAACATATAGACACCAAGAGGGAAAGTGGGGGTGGGATGAAATGGAAGATTGAGATTGATCTATTGATGCATACATGTATGCTCAGTCACTAAGTCATGTTTGACTCTTTGGGACTCTATGGACTGTAGTCTGCCAGGCTCCCCTGTCCTTCACTGTCTCCTGGAGTTTCCTCAAACTCATGTCCATTGAGTAAACTATATCCCAAATTTAAAAAAAAAGGCTGACTGCATGCAGACAACTGGGTCTGGACGTCCCAGTGGCTGTGACAGTCCCGGAACTTAGGGGCTCACAGGCTGTGGGGCAAACAGTGCTCCATCCTGTCAGCCAAGCTCTGGGTCCTGCCACCAACCCAGGGCCACTGGACACCGAGCTGCCATTCCTGTGCCTTGCCTTCCCCAGGACAGCCGTGGTCTTGGGGTGCTTCACCTGGCCTTGGCTCCCCCACACCCCCGAATCGCCCTCCCTCTCAGCCCAGTGGCTTCCCTGCTACTTCTCATCTCTAGTTCCAATTGCTCTTTAAGTTACAGGGCTGCTCTGCTCCTCCTGTATTAAAAGCCCAATTTTCCCTGCACTATTAAACAAATTTCTTCAAAGATAGAACCTCACATTGAATTAAACCCTTTTGTGAAGACTTTAGTGGTTTCCATAAATACAATAGATGAATAAGCTGGCAATCTACTACAACCCTTATTTAAGGTAAGATGAAGAGGAAAGTGGAGTCCTGCACAAGCCAGGAGTTGTGGGGGTGGGGGGTCCTCCCTGCCCTGGCCCAGAAAGGAGACAGGCTGGACCCTGACAGGTGGCCTCCGCATAGAGCAGGCACCTCAGGCTCTTGGGAATAATATGGAGTTTAAGGAGACACAATGAGAAGGGCCCTGGACCCAAGACTCTCCCTGCCGGAAGATCTTGGCCGTGACACTGGATCTCTCTCTCCTCCCTGGAGCCAAGTGAGACAGCAGAAAGGAACAGAGCTCTGGCAGGAAGACAGCCCATCCAGATTCAAGTGTGAGCTAGTGACTGGACTTGCCTCGTCTCTTTCTGAATCTGTGAAATGGGATGAATAAGCAGAGTTTGTTGGAAAAGACAAAGGACCAACTGAGAGTTGAATTCTTACAGTTGTTCAAGTAGTAGGGAATATTCTCAATGGCTCTTCTTTGAATAACAAAGCACTATCTGGTGAAGACACAGGAGTTGAGACCTCAATCAGTCCTAGTTTGGGATGCTTACAGTCACCTGAATGGAACTGGTAAAAGGAGGCAGGGAAACCTGACACAGTCTATACTCTGAGTGATGTGACCTCACAATGCAAGTTCTTTTTTTAAAGAATTTTATTTTTATTTATCTTATTTTAATTTTTCGCTGTGCTGGGTCTTCATTACAGCATTTCTCTAGTTGCAGTGCACAGGCTTAGTTGTTCCATGGCATGTGGGAGCTGAGTTCCCTGATGAGGGATCATACCCAGGTCCCCTGCACTGGAAGGAAGACTCTTAACCACTGGACCACCAGGGAAGTCACACAGTGGAAGTTTTGATGCCTCAATAAACAAGCCTCATAAAGATCTTAAGTCTTTACAACACGAAGATCACAAAAAACTATACCTCTCAGTTCAGTTCAGTTGCTCAGTCGTGTCTGACTCTTTGCGACCCCGTGGACTGCAGCACGCCAGGCTTCCCTGTCCATCACCAACTCCCAGAACTTACTCACACTCATGTCCGCAGAGTCAGTGATGCCATCCAACCATCTCATCCTCTGTCATCCCCTTCTCCTCCTGCCTTCAATCTTCCCCAGCACCAGGGTCTTTTCAAATGAGTCAGTTCTTCACATCAGGTGGCCAAAGTATTGGAGTTTCAGCATGAGTCCTTCCAATTAATATTCAGGGTTGATTTCCTTTAGAATTGACTGGTTGGATCTCCTTGCAGTCCAAGGGACTCTCAAGAGTCTTCTCCAACACCACAGTTCAAAAGCATCAATTCTTCGGCGCTCAGCTTTCTTTATAGTCCAACTCTCACATCCATACATGACTACTGGAAAAACCATAGCTTTGACTAGATGGACCTTTGTTGGTAAAGTAATGTCTCTGTTTTTTAATATGCTGTCTAGGTTGGTCTTAGCTTTTCTTCCAAGGAGCAAGTGTCTTTTAATTTCACAGCTGCAGTCACCATCTGCAGTGATGTTGGAGCCCCCCAAAATAAAGTCTGTCACTGCTTCCATTGTTTCTCCATCTATTTGCCATGAAATGATGGGACCAGATGCCATGATCTTAGTTTTCTGAATATTGAGTTTTAAGCCAACTTTTTCACTCTCCTTTTTCACTTTCATCAAGAGGCTCTTCAGTTCTTCTTTGCTTTCTGCCATAAGAGTGGTGTCATCTGCATATCTGAGGTTATTGATATTTCTCCCGACAATCTTGATTCCAGCTTGCACTTCATCTAGCCCAGCATTTCTCATGATGTACTCTGCATATAAGTTAAATAAATAGGGTGACAATATACAGCCTTGATGTACTCCTTTCTCAATTTGGAACCAGTCTACTGTTCCATATCTAGTTCTAATTGTTGCTTCTTGATCTGCATACAGATTTCTCAGGAGGTAGGTCAGTTGGTCTGGTATTCCCATCTCTTTAAGAATTTTCCACAGTTTGTTGTGATCCACACAATCAAAGGCTTTGGTGTAGTCAATAAAGCAAAAATAGATGTTTTTCTGGAACTCTCTTGCTTTTTCGATGATCCAGCGGATGTTGGCAATTTGATCTCTGGTTCCTCTGCCTTTTCTAAATCCAGCTTGAACATCTGGAAGTTCATGGTTCACGTACTGTTGAAGCCTGACTTGGAGAATTAAAATTTTAAATCCAGCATAATGTTTTTATATATTGAATCTTGTGGCACAGCACTAGGAGCTGAGTTATGCACCTCCCCCCAAATCTGTATCTTGAAGCCCTAACCCCCAGAGTGACTATATTTGGAGACAGGGATTTTAGAAGGTAATTAAGGTTAAATGCTGAGCACTGAAGAATTGTTGCTTTCAAATTACAGTGCTAGAGAAAACTCTTGAGAGTCCCTTGGGCTGCAAGGAGATCAAACCAGTCAATTCTAAAGAAAATCAACCCTGAACAGTCATTAGAAGGACTGATGCTGAAGCTGAAGCTCAAACACTTTGGCCACTTGATGCAAAGAGCCGACTCACTGGAAAAGACTTTGATGCCAGGAAAGTTTGAGAACAGAAAGAAAAGAAGGTGACCAAGCATGAGATGGTTGGTAGGGATCATCGGTTCAATGGACATGAGTTTGAGCAAACTCCAGGAGATAGTGAAGGACAGGGAAGCCTGGCATGGTTCAGTTCATGGGGTTGCAAAGAGTCGGACACGACTTAGCTAGCAACTGAAGAACAGCAACAAGCTTAAATGAGATCATAAGAGTGGGGTCCTAATCCAATATGTCTGTGGCCCTACAAGCAAAGGAAGACAGAGATTTTTGGTCCAAGGAAAGCTCACTAAGGACATGGTGATAAGGTATCTGTCCGTAAACCAGGAAGAGTGCCCTCATCAGGACTTGACCCTTCAGGAACAGAGACACAGACGTAGAGAACAGACTCGTGGGCACAGGGTAGGAAGGGGAGGGAGGGACAAATTGAGAGAGTAACACTGACATATATACACTACCTTGTGTAAAACAGAGAGCCAGTGGGAAGCTGCTGTATGGCACAGGGAGCTCAGCTCAGTACTCCGTGGTGACCTAGAGGGGTGGGATGGTGGGGGGTGGCGGGGAGGTCCAAGAGGGAGTGGACACGTGTGTGCTTAGAGCTGGTCCACGTTGTTGCACAGCAGAAACTAACCCAACGTTGTAAAGCAATTACACTCCAATTAAAAAAGAGAAGATCCCAACCCTTCCAGTTTCCAGAACTGTGGAAAAATAAACTCCTGCTGTTGAAGCCACAGAGTCTATTGCATTTTGTAGGGCAGCTGAGCTAAGACTCATGGAACACAACTTCCAGTGCAGCCTAAGTATCAAAAAGTGGTGCCTCTCAAAGCACGGAGGGTAAAAATGTCCTGTGTCCAACCACATTCATATTGGTTCCACCCAGGAAGAATATGAACAAAAACACCTTCAAAAAATGACAGGATAGAAAAAAAGCTACATTTCTACAAATAACTTATTTTATATACCTATGACTTTCTACATGTCCATAAGACTAAAGCAGTGCAATAAGTCACATAAATTGACATCTGACTACTTTACCTAAATCCCTAAAGGTCAAAATTTCAAATTAATCAAAAATTTGTTTTTCAGCATGGGGAGTCCTAAAAAAAACCTAGAAATAAAACTAGCATATGACCTGGCAATCCCACTACTGGGCATATACCCTGAGAAAACCATAATCAAAAAGAATACATGTACCCCAATGTTCATAGCAGCACTGTTTACAATATTTAGGACATGGAAGCAGCCTAGATGTCCATTGACAGATGAATAGATAAAGAAGTTATGGTACATATATACACTGGAATATTACTCAGTCATAAAAAAGAACACATTGAGTCAGTCCTAATAAGGTGGATGAACCTAGAGTGAAGTAAGTCGGAAAAACAAGTATTGTATATTAATGCATATATATGGGATCTAGAAAACCAGTACTGATGAACCTATTTGCAGAGCAGCAGTAGAGACACAGACATAGAGAGCAGACTTATGGACACATGGGGTGGGGAGAGGTGAGGATGGGACGAATCGAGAGAGCAGCATGGAAACATATACATTACCATGCGTAAAACAGATAGGGGGAATTTACTGTATGACACAGGGAGGTCAACCTGGTGCTCTGTGACAGCCTAGAAGCGGACGACAGGGTGGGATATGGGAGGGAGGTTCAAGAGGGAAGGGACGTGTGTATACCTATGGCTGATTCATGTTAATGTATGGCAGAAACCAACACAATATTGTATGTAAAGCAATTATGCTCTAATCAAAATAAATAAAATTTTAAAATTAAGTTTTTATTCTATCACAAGGAAAAGGGGTATTGCCTTGGAGCTAGGGTCATCCACATTTAGGTGTGCAGTAACTGCCCTATGAGAACTCCTCCAGAAACACGAGAAGGTTGGATAAAACAACACCCAGGGCATCTTGATTCCTTGATTCAGTGTCAACTGTCGATGTGTGTTGTTGCCATGGAGCTGATGGCTCCCTCCTTAGAGGGGTAGCAGGAACAGTCCCCTTCAAGGTGCAGGTAGGAACTCCCATGTCGGCCAGAAGAACAATCAGAACAGAAGGGCCAGTTCCATCCACTGAGAAGCTGATCAGGTGCACAGGGTGTAATTAATTTTGCTTTCACCCACATCTAAAGAGGCTCTGAGTGATTCTAACTCTGGAACATTCAGAGATGTCTCCAGGAAGGTTTTTAGCTTCTGATGGTGAGTCCTTGAGGACACGATTGATACTCAAAATACGTAATAACCGATTAGAATGAAGACCAACACCTGTGCACCAGATCTGACTGTCCACCTAGCAGTCTGAGGGCTCGGACATCACCAGTCTGGAGCGTATTTGAGTCTGGGGCCAGCTGACCTTGCTGTTGACACCCCTCCTCCCACCCAGGAGCTGTAGACTCACAGAGCCAGCACCCAGGACCCTTTTCTGCATGGAAGCCCCTTGGTTTCCACATGCTCAGGCCTGAGTTTCCTCACTACAGCCTGTGGATGGATCAGCATGGAGTCAGATTAGCAGCCCATCTTCCTGTAGGGTCACCTTGAGGGGGAGAGGTCTAGACCCAGCCCACCAAGTGGATGTCAGACTGGGAAACCAAGATCAGGGCAGGTATGAAAACACCAGATCAGAATGGACATGTGCAGCCTGAAAGCACCTGGAAAGGCAGCTGGTCAGGGAAGGAGCCTGGGGCCCAGGCAGGTGATGTCACCTGCCTGTGATCACAGGCCCAGCTGGCCCGGGCACTCTGCCCATCACCTCACACCATCAGCCTTCACCGTGCTGTCTCTCCAGAGCCATCCACCTCCCCACGAGGGGTCCCTGCCCTTTCCGGACAAGGGGAGCCACAGCCTCGCAATTGACATGACAGTGACCATGAGAAGAGCCAGAGGCAGCCCAGACAGTACGTCCCATCCAGACTGTCTGTGGTCCCAACGCAAAGCAAGACATGAGCCTGTCCTGACATACAGTTTCACTTGTCCATTAACCATCCTTCTGTTATCACCCATCCATGTCTTCCTCACTCCTAGTTCACAATGCCCTGCGTGAGGCCAGGATGCCACTCAAATGGGCCTGCCCACCCACCATTCTGCCTTCACAGGCTCCCTCCCATTCTAACCTCAGGTTCCACCTCCTCTAGGAAGCCTGCTTGCTTCCCAAAGCAAACACAACACAGTGGGTCCCAGGTTATAGGTAATGTCTCGCAGCATCCACCCTAGATGAGACACTAGCTTGTTGTCTCCCAGGCCAGCCAACAGCAAGCACCCAAGGAAGAAGCATGGGTTCTCCTGAGCCCCCAGAGCAGGTTCAGGTAGGCTGAGCTCCAAGCAGAATCCTTTTTTTCCAGCATCCGATCCCCTCACAGCAAACCTCATACAGACACACTGAGAGTCCAAAGAACGGCAGGTCCTGGACCATGGCTTTCAAAGACATCATCACCAACATGCTCCAGTGCAAGGGACGGAAGTGGCATTCCCTGGTACGGGGTGTGGATGGTACGCGATAACCAGTAGGACTGCGAAGAAGCAGAGAGGCTGCTGCAAACAGGAAAATTCCTTAATGTTCAAAGAGACCCTCTGTGGCCAGTCATTCTGCCCACAGCCTGGAAGGATGGTGGCAGTGGGCAGGGCTCTCTAAGACAGCAGGGGACACCATCATCCCAACACAGTAACCAAGCAGCTTAGCCTTGGCTCTGCCCCAGTTCAGAGGAAGTTGCAAAAAGCTTCTTAGCTTCAAGCTACTGGAATGAACAAGGGACGACAGGGCCCCAGCTCCACCATAGCTCGCTGTATACACTGAGTGAGTCTCTTCTCTGCTAGGAGCTCTGGTTTCCTGTCCTGAAAACACAGGGCCAGGCGATCTCCCCTTGGCTCCCATTCCCCCCCATCTGGTGGCCAACAGGTCCTCCAGACCATGTACAGATTGCTTGTTCTCCTTCTTCCTACCCGTTGGCAGCTTCCAGAAAGATCCTAAATAGGGCCTAGCAGGATGTGATTATAATTAGAACAATAAAATATTCATCATCTCAATAATAGCCAGTATTTACTCAGCACTCGCTGTGTGCCAGGCTCTATCATAGGTGAGTTAGAAGACGGATCTCATCTGAAAAGTAACACTGAGCGTGTTTACAGCTGTTAGTTAGCTACAGCCAGAACCAGGCCACAGAAGGACCCTGGCATCCAGCCTGCCCTTCTGTGTCCTCCCCTCTCTGAAAAGGTCAGTTCCTGGGCACTGATATCCACTGTCTTTATGATCTTTCAGAAGGGCCTGGGGACCTCAGCTATCTCAAGGGCTCAGTGATGGATGAGGAGTCAGTGACCTATATTTTAAGAGAGACTGAAACATCAGGTCAAAGGGACAACCATCTCCCTCCCCCAAAACTCAGATATCAGAAAGTCAGTAAAAAAAGACTAAAGGGATAAAACATGAGTAAAAGGACCCACTGTGTGTGCCACTCTGAGGGGACACCTTCTAAGGTTGCACACACCTAGGCCAGGTCAGTAAGAGCTGGGCAGGTGTCATCCCTCTGCCTTCACAAAGCCCTTATCACTTTCTTCATCTATGGAATGAGCTGCAAGTGGTTGGAAGGTTTGAGCCACCAGACGCCTCATGGCCTGGATGACACCAGATATGTGAGGGGCTACCCTTTGGCCTAGAGTGGGCCCAAGCCCAGCTGAAGAGCCACAAAAATTAATATTTAATTGAAAAGTGATTTTGTGCATAAACATTCCCAAAGGTTCATAGAACAGCCAAGCTACTTCATCTCCTATCAGTAAATTTTAGGAAAGAGGTGAAGATGTAGCAGAGAGTGGGGATGGTGCAACTTTAAGGTACATTTTTAATTAAAAGAAAAAGATCAGAGCTGTGATGCAGCGTCATAAAGCAGATAATTTTACAGCTGGATGGTCTCCCTCTGATGTACTTGAAAACCATTTTCAAGCGACATAAAGTTTAACATACCGGTACATCTGCCTACCCACTAGATTCTACATGGAATTTAAAATTTAATTATATTAAAGCTTTGTTACAGTGTGCATTGCAAGCATGCTAACCAAGTGGAACTTTCACAAAATCTCTGCAGATAGCTTTTTTTTTTCCTTTTAAACTCAGTTTGGTAAAAGCAAGGGTTTGACAAACAGTTGATGATTCTGTCCAAAGTGTTTACTGCTTACATAACAAACCACTTGGGACCTCAGTGTTTATTCTCCTGGGTATAATTCATGAGTTCATCTTCTCTTTGCTAAAGCAAGAAGCAGCCAAAGAAATCAAGTAGTCGGGAGCTGAGATTGACCCTTTGAATCCATTTATGGTCTGGTTTTGTGTTTTTTTGTTTGTGTGTTGTTGACAGGGAAGATTGAGAGAGATTTACTTATTCTGGAGAGGGTCTTTTCACTGCTAGTTTTACATGCAAATAAAAGAATTACCTTCTCAGGGTGACAAGTTGTCATATTAATCTGTTAACCACAGGTTGGGTGCTTTCTGCAATTAAAAATGCAACCAGTTCCAACAGGAAGAAACAATTCCTTGCAAACTTGGTTCCCAACAAAGAAGAGCAAGGTTGGGCTTGAGAAGTTGGCAGCCTAGCTTTGATCCTTAGCTCTGTCATTAACCAGCTGTGCATTTTTGAGCAAGTTACTTCACCTCCCTGAGCCTATTTTACAAAATGAAAATAATCATTGTATCTAATTCACATAGATGGTTGGAAAATTAAAGAAGACAATGTATATAAAGCTTTGAAGCATAGTGCCCTTACAGCTTAAACACTCAAGAAATGGTAATTGTAATTTTGACTGTTGTTATTGTTGCTACTATAATTCATTTTTTTAAAAATGCCAATTGGATTCCCTGGTGGTCCAGAGGTTATGACTTCATCTTCCAATGCAGGGGAATTCAGAGATATAAGATCCCAGAGATAAAAGATCTCAGAGATATAAGATTCAGAGATATAAGGCCTCTGACCTTTCAAAAAACAGAAGCCAACAGTTGTAACAAATTCAATAAAGACTTTAAAAAAGATGCCAATGCTACATTACAGGTGAGCAAGCCAGAAACTTCATTTGAAGGACTAAAGTAAGAAAGCTCAAGTTGCAGCTAGCAAAGCTGCACAATTTGAGGTAGGAAGCATTTTGAGGTATCACTCAGGGGAGAAAAAGGAACAGAACCTGGTCTTTTCATTCTTTCATGTATCTATCCATCCATCCGTCCATCCATCCAACAAGCATCCCACACCTGGGGAAGACACAAAACTACCAACATACACACTGCCTGGGCCCCAAGGAATGATAATCCAACGAATCAGACAAGTAAGTAGCAACACCACAGGCAGAAAGAAGGTGGTGGGAGAATAATGGGAAACAGTCCCATGAGGGTTTTGAAGTGGGAAATGTCACCTCCACTCAGAGACTCCAGGCTGGAGGGAGTAAGGAGAGAGCAAAACAGAACCCCAGGTGTCAGACTAGTCACAGACGATGCAGAGGCACCAGCACAAAAAAGTATCTTTGGTATATTTTTAAGTGAAAAAGGGGGGTGAACTATATAGTACAAAACAAGATATCATTTGTTAAAATATCCATGTGTGTATATTTTAAAATGTTCACATGTGTATGTTGGGGGCTTCCCAGGTGGCGCTAGCCTGCCAATGCAGGAGACATTAAGAGACGGAAGTTTGATCCCTGGGTCAGGAAGATCCCCTGGAGGAAGGCAGGTCAACCCACTTCACTATTCTTGCCTGGAGAATTCCAAGGACAGAGGAGCCTGGCAGGCTACAGTCCATGGGGTTGCAAAGAGTCGGGCATGACTGAAGTGACTTAACATGCACGCACGTATGTATTATCTTTAGAGAGAAATATGTACACAGGACTGCAACAGAGGTGTACAACTGTGGAAAATGTGATGGCAAGAAATAAAGATGGGAGAAAAAGTGGAAGGGGTCATCTTTCACATTTTATTATGCATTTCAGTACAGTTTGAATCTTTAAAATTCAGCATAAATGTTTAATAATAGTTATTAATGATAAAAACGCACATTCAAACTTTAAGTGATCTTATTTCTTTTCTATCATCATATTTAATTTCTGAAATTTAAATTAATAGTAAAAGAGGACATGGGATTTTTATGTTTATTAATTTAGGATGTGGGTTGAAATTTATTCACTTCTTAAAAGTTTACTGAGTCTCTACCACACCTGGGCACTTGTCTAGGCTCCAGGGAGCTCAGTGAACAAGGAAGTCAGGGCATCTTCCCCTTGTGTCCCAGCTGAGGACACAGACAGTGACAAATGTAATGCCAGATGGTAGGAGAGGAAGGGATTGGGTGAGAAGGTGATACTTGCAGAGACAAGTGAAAGATCCAAGGACATCTGGACAGAGTGAATCCCAAGCAGAGGAAACAGAGTGTGCAAAAGCCCTGAGGCAGGAACATGCATGGTATATTTCAACAACGTGGCTGGAGCAGAGTGGGTAAGCAGCAGATGAGCTCACAACATTGGCAAGAGCCTGGTCCCCTGGACTTGGTAGTGCTTGAGTTGGACACAAGTCCCTGGGGGTTTCTGAGCCACAGGGTAATATGACTGAATTTCCTTTTAAAAGGAAACCCTAGAACAGGGCTCTAATGACAGTGTACGAGAAAGACAAGGTGATGTAGATGACAGTGGAAGTAGTGCATATTATGATGATGCCAATGGATTCTGTGTCAGTTTTGAAGGCACAGCCAGTAGGCTCTGCTGATGGATTAGATGAGGGAAGAGAGAAAATGGACTCAAGTTGGAGCTCCCATTTCCTGAGATGGGAAAGCATAGGGTATGAGCATCTTGTGCTCAGTCACTCAATCGTGTCTGACCCTTGTGGTCCCATGGACTGTAGACCACCAGGTTCTTCTGTCCATGGAATTTTCCAAGCAAGAACAGTGGAACAGATTGCCATCTCCTACTCCAGAGCCCTACTTGGGCTCTTCCCAACCCAGGGATAGAACCTACACCTCCTACAGCTCCTGCATTGGCAGGTAGATTCTTTACCATGAGTGCCTCCTGGGACGTACCTTAGGAGATGATAAATCTAGTCTTGTTTCAGTTCAGTTCAGTTCAGTCACTCAGCCATGTCCGATTCTTTGCGACCCCATGGACTGCAGCACACCAGACCTCCCTGTCCATCACTGACTCCCGGAGTTCACTCAGACTCACGTCCATCGAGTCAGTGATGCCATCCAGCCATCTCATCCTCTGTCGTCCCCTTCTCCTCCTGCCCTCAATCTTTCCCAGCATCAGGGTCTTTTACAATGAGTCAGCTCTTCGTATCAGGTGGCCAAAGTTTTGGAGTTTCAGCTTCAACATCAGTGCTTCCAATGAATACCCAGGACTGATCTCCTTTAGGATGGACTGATTGGATCTCCTTGCGGTCCAAGGGACTCTCAAGAGTCTTCTCCAACACCACAGTTTAAAAGCATCAATTCCTCGGCACTTAACTTTCTTTATAGTCCAACTCTCACATCCATACATGACTACTGGAAAAACCATAGACTTGACTAGACGGACCTTTATTGGCAAAGTAATGTCTCTGCTTTTTAATACGTTGTCTATGTTGGTCATAACTTTTCTTCCAAGGAGTAAGCATCTCTATTTAATGGCTGCAGTCACCATGTGCAGTGATTTTGGAACCCAAAAAATTAAAGTCTGCCACTGTTTCCACTGTTTATCCATCTATTTGCCATGAAGTGATGGGACCAGATGCTATGATCTTTGTTCTCTGAATGTTGAGCTTTAAGCCAACTTTTTCACTCTCCTCTTTCACTTTCATCAAGATGCTTTTTAGTTCTTCTTCACTTTCTGCCATAAGGGTAGTGTCATCTGCATATCTGAGGTTATTGATATTTCTCCTGGCAATCTTGATTCCAGCTTCTGCTTCATTCAGACCAATGTTTCTCATGATGTACTCTGCATATAAGTTAAATTACCTTAATTGCAGGGTATAAGCAGGGTGACAATATACAGCCTTGACACACTCCTTTCCCTATTTGGAACCAGTATGTTTTTCCATGTCCAGTTCTAACTGTTGCTTCCTGAACTGCGTACAGATTTCTCAAGAGGCAGGTCAGGTAGTCTGCTATTCCCATCTCTTTCAGAATTTTCCACAGTTTATTGTGATCCACACAGTCAAAGGCTTTGGCATAGTCTTGTTTAGAACATGTTAAATGTGAAGTGCCTGTTTGACATCCAAGCAAATAGAGAAGTCAAAGTCAGAAGTTCAGGGAAAGGTCAGGGTCAGAATTATAAAATTGGGGTCATCAGCATAGAGACAGTGTGTAAAGCTAAGAGCCTGGAACATTTGGGTAGAGGAGCAGAGACTGTGCACTCCAGCCTGCAGAGGTTGGGAAGATATGGAGACACTCAAAAGAGTCTGCAAAAGAGCAGAAGGAGAGAGCCAGGAAAGAGTGGGTTCATGAGAGAGGGGAACCAGTCATGTCAAATGCTAGTCAGAGGCCAGTGAGGTGAGGACAGAAACTCAACCATCGGATTTGGTGCCCTTAAGGAGAGTGGAGTGAAGTAGACCAGAGCATGACTGAACTGAGAGAACTGTAGGACAGTAAAAACAAGACAACATCCAAGCTGTTTTGCTGCCAAGGGTGAAGCCAAGAGAAGCTTCGGTAGCTTCAGAAGCTTTCAGGAGCTGCAAAGATGGACTTCTCTTTCTCCTTCTTTTTTTTTTTTTTTTAAGATAAGAGAGCCTATAGACTATTTTATGGAGATAAGAATGATCCAGGACTTTCCTGGTAGTCCAGTGGCTGAGACTCCACACTCCCAGTGCAGGGGGTCTGGGTTCAATCCTGATCAGGGAAGAACTAGATCTCACATGCCACAACTAAAGAGTCCTCATGTCAAAACTAGGGCCTGGTACAGCCAACTAAATAAATACATACATTTTTTTTTTAATGATCTGATAGAGAGGAGAAAACTAAGGCTGAAGGAGAGAGAGGGAACATTTGCAGGAACGATGTCCTTGAGTAGGTAAGGAGGAATAGAATCAGCATGCAAGCAGAGGGGGCTGGCTGTGGCCAGGTGTACAGACCAGTTGTCCATAGGAACAGGAGAGAAGGCTGCTCCTAAGAATGTCAGTACAGGAAGGCAAGTGGCTGGGCTGACGGGAGCAAGCAGAAATGCTCTAATTTGTCCTATTCTCTCAGTGAAATAAGAAGCAAGGTCTGAGCTGACACTGAGGAGGAGGAGACGCTGTGAGATGTTTCACATAGGCATGATCAGAATTGTGCATAGAATCTCTAGGTAGCACTAGGGCCTGGGGAAGGGATTCCAAATTTAAAATAAAACCAGTTAGCCTTGGTGTGTAATTTTATCCAGACATATTGGGCTGCTTGGACCCAAGACTTCAGAAGATACAAAGTTGGACATATCTAGGAGTGAGGTTTTGCCAGGTATGTGTCAGGAAGGTGTATTAGATTTGGCATAAGCAAGAAAAAATCTTTTATTGGTTAAGCAACTGAGATTCTGAGGTGTGCTGGTAAGAGAAGAAAGCATTACTTATTGTAACTATTACTCCTGGGTTTTGAGAGGATCTCTATGTGGCTATTAAAAATCACCAAGAATTATAAAAAGTCTGATGTTGGAAATAGACAGTGAACTAGGGGCTAAAATCGTCAATGAATAAGAGACAGCCATGCAAGAAATCTGTGATAATTGCAAGAAGAAGGATATTGGATGATAAGACCTTGAAGGTACAAGCTCTAAGGGAACAGGAAGGTTTTCAGGAAAGAGGGGATGATAATGGTTTGGGAGTGAAAATGGGGACCAAGGGAGATTCCTACACTGTCTCCAGGTTCAGTGATACCTGAGTGCGGGCAAGAAAACTGCCACTGCCAGGAGGGATGGAGGTATGACCTCAGGCAACAAGGAATACGCCTGTCAGAGCAGCAGTTCTCCAGATTTTGTACCTCAGAAATCCTTCACATTCTTAAATATTACTGACCACTTCTACTGTCAGCCATAATGAAGTAACAAGGACTGGATTTATTCTCCCATCTTAAGAAACTTTTTTAAAAGGATGTAATATATAAAACAGTAGTTTTCAGATACTGACAGTACAGGACAGTACAAGTGAAAAGTCAATGGCTATTTGAGAAGATCAATAAATTTGACAAACCTCTAGACAAACTGATCAGGAAAAAAGAAAGAAAATACAAATTACCAACCCCAAGAATGCAAGCAAGTACATCACTACAGGTCCTATAGACATTAAATGTAATAAGGGAATATTATGAACAATTTATAGCAATAAATCCAATAACTTAGACAAAATGAACAATTCCTTAAAAGACACAAAGTATCAAAAAGGATAACCTGAATAAATCTTTACGTATTAAAGAAATTAAATGTGTAGTTAAAAGCTTGGCCACAAACAAAACTTCAGATACTTCCACTGGTGAATACAACCAAACATTTAAAGAACAAATAATACCAACTGAACACAAATTCTTCCAGAATATGAAACAAGGAACGTTTCCTATCAAATTTTATGGATTTAGTATTGCTCCAATACTAATACCAAACAAAGACATTATAAGGAAAGATAAGCATGACTAATAATCTTCATAACATATATGCTAGATCTTTACATTTGAACAAATAAAATCCAGTTATATATAAAATAATAATACATCATAGTGAAGTAAAATCATGGTTTCACATTTGAAAATCAATTAAGGTAATTCACCATATTAACAAACTAGGAGAGGAAAATCATATGATCACCTCAATAGGCACACAAAAACAGCATTTGGCAAAAATCCAATACCTATTGATGACTGAAAACTCAAAAGAGATATGCAAGAAGGTCTGAAGTCTAGCTAATAGTATTGCACCAATTACAATTTCCTGGTTTTGATAACATCCTATAGTTATATAGGCTCAGATATAAAGAACCTGGCCCACAACACAGGAGACTTGGGTTCGATCCCTGGGTTGGAAAGATCTGCTGGAGAAGGGAATGGCTACCCATTCCGGTATTCTTGCCTGGAGAATTCCATGGACAGAGTAGACTGGAGGGCAACAGTCTATGGGGTCGCAAAGAGTTAGACACGACTGGGTGACTAACACTTTCAGTTTCACACTTTCTACAGCTGTGTAATATGTTGTCATTGGAGGAAGTTAGATAAAGGGTACAGGGAATCTTTGCACTATTTTTACTCTTTGAGTCTATAACTACTCATGATTAAGAGCGAATCTCCTCCCAAAAATATGTTCAGTAAGCCGGAAGTAGAAGAGAATTTCCTTAACCTGATAAAAGGAACTTATTAAAAAAAAAAAAATCTGCATTTAGTATCATACTTAGTAGAAAAAGACTGAATGCTTCCCTGCTAATATCAGCAATGAGGCAAGAATTTCTGCTTCGCTATTTCTTTTCTATATTGTTTTGGATGTCCTAGCCAGTGCAATGAAGCAAGAGAAAAAATAACAAGCATAAAAATTAGAAAGGAGAAAATAAAACTGTCTTTATTCACTGATGCATAATTGTTTAGGTAGAAAACCTATGGCATCAACTAAAACATTACTAGAACTAGTAGGTGAGTTAAGCAAGTTTGGAGGAATACTAGGTCAGTACATAAAAATCAATTATATTTCTATATACTAGATTCAATAATAAATAGCTTTTAATACCCACTTACAATGGCATCAAAAAATATTAAGTACTTAGGAATAAATCTGACCAAAATATGTACAAAACCTGTACACATTTTGTATAGGTTGGGCTTATTCATTTACAATTTTATTGAGGTGAAAACTCAATAAGTGAAAACCATCACACAATGTTAAAAGAAATTAAAGAAAACAAAAATAGAGATATATACCATGTTTATGGAAAGGAAAATTAAGTATAGTTAAGATGTCAAGTCGCTCTAATTTTATCTATACATTCAATTCAATCTTAATCAAAATCCTACCAGGCTTTTCATAAAAATTGATAAGCTTATTCTAAAATATATGTGGAAATCAAAATGACTTAGAAAAGCCAAGTTAATCTTGAAAATGGGCAAAATTAGAATATTTACTCTAGCTGATTTAAAGATATCTTATAAAGGTATACTGGTAAAATATGGTATTGGCATAAACATAGACATATAGAAAAATGCAACAGGATTAAAAGTTTAGAAGAAGACCCACACATTTATGGTCAACTGATTTTCAGCAAAGGGGCCAAGGCAATTCAATAAGAAAAGGCTAATCATTTGAACAAATAGTGCTGGGAAAAAAATAACTTTGATCTTTATCTCACACTACATATAAAAACTAAGTAGAAAAGATGACAGACCTAAGTATAAGAAGAAAATTTTCTGCAGAACATAGGAGAAAATCTTAATGACCTTGAGTTTGACAAAGATTTCTTAAATATGACACACATACAAATTAACCTTTTATAAAAGAATCAGTAAACTTGAGCTCATCAAAATTTAAACCTCTTTATCTTCAAATAATCCTGTTATGAAAATATATGAAGAATTATTTGTTTGTTTTAGTCACTAAGTCATGTCTGACTCTTTGTGACCCCGTGGACTGTAGTTTGCCAGCCTCCTCTGTCAATGGGATTTCCTAGGCAAGAATACTGGAGTGGGTTGCTGTTTCTGCCTCCAGGGGATTTCCCAACCCAGTGACTGAACCTGCATCTTCTGCATGGCAGGTAGATTCTTTACCACTGAGTCACTTGGGAAGCCCCTCAAAGAATAATTACAACCCAATAACAGGAACACTATCCAATTTTAAATAGGCAAAATACTTGAATATGAACTTGATCAGAGAAAATATATGGATGGAAAACAGACACATAAAAGATTATCCACATCATTAGTCATTAGGGATACAACTATACATCCAGTAGATCAGCTTTAAAAATGCTTAAATAGGCAGAGAGCCACCAAGATGGTGAAGTAGAAGGACCCTAAACTTATCTCCTCTCAGGAGCACACCAAAATCACAAGAATCTGTACAAGAATCATCCTTGAAAAAGTCAAAACTCTCAGAAAATATCTTCTACAACTAAAAACATAAAGAAGGAATCACAATGAGTCAGGTAGGAAGAGTGGACCAATGATATAATCAAATCTCATTCACTCCAGGTGGTCAACCCACACATTGGAGAATAATTATATTACAGAAGTTCTCCCACAGGAGTGAGAATTTTGAGCCCCATGTCAGACCCCTCAGTCTAGGGGTCTGGCATCGGAAAGAGGAGCCCCCGGGGCATTTGGCTTTGAAGGTCAGTGGGGTTTGATTGCAGGAGCTCCACAGGACTGGGGGAAATAGAGACTTCACTCTTTAAGGATGCATACAAAATCTCACATGTACGAGGACCAAGGGCAAAAACAGAAATTTCATAGGAGCCTGGGCCAGACCTAGCTGCTTATCTTGGAGGGTCTCCTAAGAGGTGAGGGGTGACTGTGGCTCACTCTAAGGACACAGACACTGGTGGCAGACGTATCAGGGAGTATTCATCTGCATGAACTCTCCTGGAAGATATCTTGCTAGAATCACTAGCAACAAGACCTGGCCCCACCAAGAGTTTGCAGGCTCCAGAGTTGTGAAGCCTCAGACCAAACAACTAACTGAGTGGGGACACATCCCTGCTTGTCAGCAGATAGGCTTCCTAAAGACTTGCTGAGCCCACAGCCACCTCTAGATACTTAAATAGAGATGGTCCTGCCCACCAGAGAGCCAAGACCCAGCTCCATCTATCAGTGGGCAGGCACTGGTCTCACCCACCAGGAAGCCTTCACAAGCCTCTAGAGCAAATTTACCCACCAGGAAGCAGCCACCAGAAACAAGAAAACCATGGTCCAGTAGCTTGCAGACTGAATCCACAAACAAAGACTAGATACTATCCTGGGACCAACTATCCCCTAGGCTTTGGATGATGACAAGGGAGCGCACCTCTGAGATGCATAGGATGTCTCCTACAGAAGGTCACTTCTCCAAGGTCAAGAAACATAACTAACTGCTACATACATTAAGATACAAATAGCAATTTAAGCAAAATAAAGAAACAGAGAAATATATTTCAGACAAGGAGCAAGATAAAACCCCTAAAGAAGAACTAAGTCACGTGGAGACAAACAATCTACTTGACAAAGAATTCAGAATAACAATCATAAAGATGATCAAAGAATTTGGGAAGAGAATGAATCCATGGGGTGAGAAATTAAAAGTTTCTAACAAAGAATTAGAAATATATATATATATATATACAAAAATATAATTAAAGAGTACAGTAACTGAAATGAAAAATACACTAGAAGAAATCAACAATAGACCTAAATAAGGCAGAAGAATCAGTGAGGTGGAAGACAGCACTGGAAATCACAGCTGCTGAACAGAAAAAAGAATGAAAAGAAATGAGGATGGTTTAAAAGACCTCTGGGACAACATCAAATATGCTAGCAGTCACACTGCAGGGATCCCAGAAGGAGAAGAAAGAAAAGGCCTGAAAATATTTGAAGACATAACACCTGAAAATTTCCCTAACCTTGGAAAGGAAACAGTGACCCAAATTCACAAAGACAGAGTCACAGTTCAGGGACTCAAAACAGAATCCCATACAGAATTAACCCAAGGATGGACACACCAAGACACAATGTAATCAAAATGACAAAAATTAAGTATAAAGATAGAATATTAAAGGCAACAGGGAAAAACAACAAATAGCACACAAGGGAACTCCCGTAAGGCTGTCAGCTGATTTTTCCACAGAAATCCTGCAGACTGTAAGAGCATAGCACAATATATAAAAAGTAGTTAAAGGGAAAAAAAAAAAAAACAACCACAACCCTACAACCAAGAATACTCTACCTAGCAAGGCTATTATTCAGATTCAATGGAAAAATCAAAAGCTTTACAGACAAGTAAAAGCTAAAGAATTAAACACCACCAAACCAGCTTTACAAAAAATGCTAAAGGTACTTCTCTAGGCAGAAAAGACTACAGCTAGAAACAAGAAAAATATGAAATGGAAAAGCTCACTGGTAAAGGCAAGCATACAATAAAAATAGGAAAACATCCACACGCAAAGCTAGTAGAGAAGTTAAAAGACAAAAGCAGTAAAATCATCTGTATCCACAACAAGAGGTTGAGGGATACACAAAACAATTAGATGGAAAATACAAAAATCAAATATAGTAATCAGGAGGGGAGGAGCACAAATGCAGGGTTGCTAAAATGCATTTGAAATTAGGAGATCAGCAATTATATATATATATATATATATATATATATATATATATATACTCAGTTTAGTCACTCAGTCCTGTCTGACTCTTTGTGACCCCATGGACTGCAGCATGCCAGACTTCCTTGTCCATCACCAACGCCTAGAGCTTACCCAAACTTGTGTCCATTGAGTCGGTGATATCATCCTCTGTCTCCTCCTGCCTTCAATCTTTCCCAGCATCAGGGTCTTTTCTACTGGGTCAGTTCTTCGCATCAGGTGGCCAAAGTATTGGAGTTTCAGCTTCAGCATCAGTCCTTCCAATGAATATTCAGCACTGATTTCCTTTAGGATGGACTGGTTCTATCTCCTCGAAGTCCAAGGGACTCTCAAGAGTCTTCTCCAGCACCACAATTCAAAAGCATCAATTCTTCAGTGCTCAGGTTTCTTTATAGTCCAACTTGCACAACTTCCACTGGAAAAACCATAGCTTTCACTAGATGGACCTTTGTTGGCAAAGTAATGTCTCTGCTTTTTAATATGCTGTCTAGGTTGGTCATAACTTTTCTTCTCTTCCAAGGAGCAAGCATCTATATGCTGTGTGCTTAGTCATTTAGTCGTGCTGACTCTTTGCAACCCCATGGACTGTAACCTGTCAAGCTCTTCTATCCAAGGGTATTCTCCAGGCAAGAATACTGGAGTGGGTAGCCTATCACTTCTCCAGGGGATCTTCCCGACCCAGGTACCAGATATATATTCATAGAAAAATGAAATATATCCCTATTTATAGACAAATGAAAACAAAAACACTATTATCCAAAATCTATAATACACAGCAAAAGCAGTTGTAATGGGAAATTTATAGTAATACACAGTTGCCTCAGAAGACAAGAAAAATCTCAAATAAATAACCTAAAGCGAAAGTGAAAGTCACTAAGTCATGTCCAACTATTTGAGACTCCATGGACTATACAGTTCCATGGAATTCTCCAGGCCAGAATACTGAAGTGGGTAGCCTTTCCCTTCATCCAGGGGATTTTCCCAACCCAGGAACCGAACCGGGGTCTCCTGCATTGCAGGTGGATTCTTTACCAACTGAACTATGAGGGAAGACCAAACAACCTAAACTAATGCAAAAGCAACCAGAGAAAGAACAAACAAAACCCAAAGTTAGTTGAAGAAAAGAACTCATAAAGGTTAGAGCAGAAATAAATGAAATAGAGACTAAAAAAAACAACAGAAAAGAACAATGAAACTAAAAGCTGTCTCTTGGAAAAGGTAAACAAAATTGATAAACTTTTAGCAAGACTCATCAAGAAAATAAGGGAGAGCACCCAAATCAATAAAATCAGAAATGAAGAAAGAGAAGTTTCAACCAGCACCACAAAACTACAAAGGACCATAAGAGACTTCTATGAGCAACTTTATACACCAACAAAAAATGAACAGCCCAGAAGCGGACAAACTCTTAGAAAGGTACAGTCTCCCAAGACTGAAGCATAAAAAACACAAGCAGACCAATTAACCAGTATTGAATTTGAATCAGCAATTTAAAACTCCTTTTATTGGAGTTCAGGGCCAGATGGTTTCACAGGTGAATTCTATCAAAAATTTAGAGAAAAGTTAATACCTACTCTCTGAAACTACTCCAGAAAAACTACAAATGAAGAAATAAATCTGAATTCATTCTGTAAGGCCACCATCACTCAAAACCAGAAAAATATATCACAAAAAAGAAAATTACAGGCCAATATCACTGATGAACATCACTGCAAAAACAGAGATGCAAAAATCCTCAACAAAATACTAGCAAACTGAATGCATACTATACATTAAAAGGATCACATGCACCATGATCAAGGGGAATTTATCCCAGAAATATGAGGATTTTTCAATATCCACAAATCTATCAACATGATACATCACATTAACAAATCAGAGAATAAAAACCATCCTAATAAATGCAGAAAAAACTTCTGAAAAAAGTCAACATTCATTTAGATTTTTAAAAACTTTTCCCAGCACCACTTTTTACAAGTGGTGCTGGGAAAACTGGTCAACCACTTGTAAAAGAATGAAACTAGAGCACTTTCTAACACCATACACAAAAATAAACTCAAAATGGATTAAAGATCTAAATGTAAGACCAGAAACTATAAAACTCCTAGAGGAGAACATAGGCAAAACACTCTCTGACATACATCACAGCAGGATCCTCTATGACCCACCTCCCAGAATATTGGAAATAAAAGCAAAAATAAACAAATGGGACCTAATTAAACTTAAAAGCTTCTGCACAACAAAGAAAACTATAAGCAAGGTGAAAAGACAGCCTTCAGAATGGGAGAAAATAATAGCAAACGAAGCAACTGACAAACAACTAATCTCAAAAATATACAAGCAACTCCTACAGCTCAAATCCAGAAAAATAAATGACCCAATCAAAAAATGGGCTAAAGAACTAAATAGACATTTCTCCAAAGAAGACATACAGATGGCTAACAAACACATGAAAAGATGCTCAACATCACTCATTATCAGAGAAATGCAAATCAAAACCACTATGAGGTACCATTTCACGCCAGTCAGAATGGCTGCGATCCAAAAGTCTACAAGCAATAAATGCTGGAGAGGGTGTGGAGAAAAGGGAACCCTCTTACACTGTTGGTGGGAATGCAAACTAGTACAGCCACTATGGAGAACAGTGTGGAGATTCCTTAAAAAACTGGAAATAGAACTGCTTTATGATCCAGCAGTCCCACTGCTGGGCATACACACTGAGGAAACCAGAAGGGAAAGAGACACATGTACCCCAATGTTCATCGCAGCACTGTTTATAATAGCCAGGACATGGAAGCAACCTAGATGTCCATCAGCAGATGAATGGATAAGAAAGCTGTGGTACATATACACAATGGAGTATTACTCAGCCATTAAAAAGAATACATTTGAATCAGTTCTAATGAGGTGGATGAAACTGGAGCCTATTATACAGAGTGAAGTAAGCCAGAAAGAAAAACACCGATACAGTATCCTAACGCATATATATGGAATTTAGAAAGATGAACAATAACCCTGTATACAAGACAGCAAAAGAGACACTGATGTATAGAATAGTCTTTTGGACTCTGTGGGAGAGGGAGAGGGTGGGATGATTTGGGAGAATGGCGTTGAAATATGTATAATATCATATATGAAATGAGTCACCAGTCCAGGTTTGATGCACGATACTGGATACTTGGGGCTGGTGCACTGGGACGACCCAGAGGGATGGTATGAGGAGGGAGGAGGGAGGAGGGTTCAGGATGGGGAACACATGTATACCTGTGGCAGATTCATTTTGATATATGGTAAAACCAATACAATAGTATAAAGTTAAATAAAATAAAATTTAAAAAAATAAAATAAAAACTTTTCATAAAGTAGGCATAGAGAAAATATGAAAAAGTGAAGTGAAAGTGTTAGTTTGCTCAGTCATGTCCAACTCTTTGCAACTCCATGGACTCTAGCCCACCAGGCTCCTCTGTCCATAGAATCCTCCAAGCAAGAATACTGGAGAGGGTTCCCATTCCCTTCTCCAGAGGATCTTCCTGACCCAGGGACTGAACCCAGGTCTCCTGAATTGCAGGCAGATTCTTTACTAACTGAGTCACCAGGGAAGCCCAGAGGGAATATACCTCAAAATCATAAAGGCCACATATGACAAACCCATAGTTAATATCATACTCAATGGTGAAAAGCTGAAAATATTTCCTCTAAGACAAAGAACAAGACTGGGATACACACTCTTGCCATTTTTATTCAACATAGTTTTGGAAGTCCTAACCACAACAATGAGAGAAGAAAAAGAAATAAAAGATTACAAATTGGAAAAGAAAAAGTAAAACTGTCACTTAGTTTGCAAATGACATGAAGCTATACATAGAAAATCTTAAAGATAGTACCAGAAAACTATTAGCATTCATCAATGAATTCAGTAAAGCTTCAGGATAAAAAATTAATACATGGAAATCGGTTGCATTTCTATATATTAAAAACAAAATATCAGAAAGAAAAATTAAGGAAACAATCCCATTTACCATTGCATCAAAAAGAATAAAATACCTAGGAATAAACCTGCCTAACAAAGCAGAAGACTTGTTCTCTGAAAATTATGCCACTGTTGAACGAAACTGAAGATGACAAAAACAAATGGAAAGATATACCATGTTCTTGGATTGGAAGAATCGATATTGTTAAAGTGACCATATTACCCAGGGCAATCGACAGATTCGATGTAATCCCTATCAAATTACCAAAGGCATTCTTCACAAAACTGGAACAAAAATATTTAAAATTGTGTCAAAACACAGAAGAACAGAAAGCCCAGAAATAAACCCAGCACTTACAGTCCATTTGTTGTTGTTGTTAGAGAAGGAAATCACAACCCACTCTAGTATTCTTGCTTGGAAAGCCCCAAGGACAACAGAGCCTGACATGCTATACTCCATGGGGTCACAAAGAGCTGGACATGACTTAGCAACTGAACAATAGCAACAACTTATGGTCAATTAGTCTATGACAAAAGAGACAAGAAGATACAATGGAGAAAAGACAGTCTCTTCAATAAGTAGTACTGGGAAAACTGGACAGCTACATGTAAAAGAATGACATTAGAACATTCTCTTATACCATATACAAAAATAAACTCAAAATGGATTAAAGACCTAAATATAAGACTGGATACCATAAAACTCCTAAAGGAAAACATAGAATGTGCTTTGACATAATTCACAGCAATATTTTTTTTGGATCCATCTCCCAGAATAATGGAACCAAAAACAAAAATAAACACAAGTGGGACCTAATTAAACTTAAAAGCTTTTGCACAGCAAGGTAAATTGTAAACAAAACAAAAAGCCAACCTATGGACTAAGAGAAAGTATTTGCAAACAATGCTACTGACAGGCATTCATTTCTAAAACATACAAACAGCACAATAAAGCTTAATATTGAAAAACCAAATAACCCAATCAAAAAATGGGCTGCTGCTGCTGCTGCTAAGTCACTTCAGTCGTGTCCGACTCTGTGTGACCCCATAGACGGCAGCCCACCAGGCTCCCTTGTCCCTGGGATTCTCCAGGCAAAAACACTGGAGTGAGTTGCCATTTCCTTCTCCAATGCATGAAAGTGAAACGTGCAAGTGAAGTCGCTCAGTCGTGTCTGACTCTTAGCGACCCCATGGACTGCAGCCTACCAGGCTCCTCCGTCCATGCGGTTTTCCAGGCAAGAGTACTGGAGTGGGGTGTCATTGCCTTCTCCACAAAAAATGGGCAGAAGATCTAAATGCATGTTTCTCTAAAGACATAAATAGCAAAGAGGCACATGAAATGATGCTCAGTTAGAGAAATGCAAATCGAAACTGCATTGAAGTATTACTACATACCGGTCAGAATGACCATCATCGAAGTCTACAAATAATAAATGCTGGAGGGGTCGTGGAGCAGCACCCTCTATACTGCTGATGGGAATTTAAATTGCTGCAGCCACTATGGAGAACAGTATGGAGGTTTCTTAAAATACTAAAAGTAGAGTTACCATATGATCCTACAATCCCACTCCTGGGCATATATCCAGAGAAAACTATAATTCAAAAAGATACATGCACCTCAGTGCTCATAGCAGCAAGTACTCACATCATAAACTTCATAAAGAATATATGAAGTTTACTTCAGAGAAAACACTATTCACAATCACACACACATACACACACACACACACACACACTAAAAAGAATAAAATAATGTCACTAGCAGCAACATGGATGGACCTAAAGATTATCAAACAAAGTGAAGTAAGTCAGACAAAGACAAATATCATATGATATCACTTACATGTGGACTCTTACAATGAGGTAAATGAACTTGTTTACAAAACATAAATAGACTCATAGACATAGAAAACAAACATGGTTACCAAAGGGTATAATAGTGTGGGGGTGGGGGAGAGATAAATTAGGAGTTTGGGGCTAACATATGTATACTGCTATATATAAAATAGATAAACAACAAGGACCTACTGTATAGCCCAGGGAACTATATTCAGTATCTTTTAATAACCTATTAAAGGTGCTGCACCCCATGGGGTCACAAAGAGTTGGACACGACTGGGCGAGTGAACAACAACAATGGAAAAGAATCTGAAAATAACATATGTAACTGGATTACTTTACTGTATGCCTGAAACTAACACAATATTACCAATTAACTACACTTCAGTTAAAAGCGGTTTTTCAAAAAGCAGTAGTACCACACTCAAAAAATTGTTTAAGTAAACTGACTATACCAAGGGTTGGCAAGGATGTAGAGCAACCAGAACTCTCACACGTCTGGTAGGATATAAAATGAATACAGCCATTTCAGTGATTTCTTATAAATACACACCTACTATAACAATCCAAGGGCTCCACTTCTGGGTGTTTACTTGAAAGAAACACAGTTTTTGTCCACACAGACTTGTCCATGAATGTTCATACCAATTGTATTTGTAGAAGCCAAAAGCTAGAAACAAGCCTGTGCATCAGCAGGTGAATAAATAGGGGAGAAAACCTGTGGCACGGTTATAAAGGACACACAACTCCTCCAGCAGCAGTGTGACAACACACCAGGTGCTGGCCGCCAGGGAAGCCCATGAGAGTCCCAGCACGTAGGGTTCCTACCGGGAAATCATCACATAGGCAACTCCGGCTTGGCATGGACCGAAGTCCCAGGCTCCAAGAAGGAAAGCAGGTGTACAGCTTATACTACGCTGTTTGTATAAACAGTTCAGGAAGAGTGAGTCTCTCTTCTGTTCAGGGAAAGTTTAATATGAGAATAGAGACCTTCTTCCCAGGTGCCACAGTGGTAAAGAACCCACCGACCAATGCAGGAGATGCAGGAAACATGAGTTCAATCCCTGGATCGGGAAGATTCCCTGGAGAAGGAAACGGCAACGTGCTCCAGTATTCTTGCCTGGAAAATTCCATGGACAGAGGAGCCTGGTGGTCTACAGTCAGTGGGGTTGCAAAGAATCAGACTTGACTGAGTGCACACAGGTAGGTATAGAGACCTGTTAACCAGCTGGGTTCCCAGATACCAGCCAAGGTCCACACTGCCAGCAGGCCTTTCTAAGGGTTCAGTTCAGATCAGTCGCTCAGTCGTGTCCGACTCTTTGCGACCCCATGAATCGCAGCACGCCAGGCCTCCCTGTCCATCACCAATTCCCGGAGTTCACTCAGACTCGCATCCATCGAGTCAGTGATGCCATCCAGCCATCTCATCCTCTGGCGTCCCCTTCTCCTCCTGCCCCCAATCCCTCCCCGCATCAGAGTCTTTTCCAATGAGTCAACTCTACACATGAGGTGGCCAAAGTACTGGAGTTTCAGCTTAACATCATTCCTTCCAAAGAAATCCCAGGGCTGATCTCCTTCAGAATGGACTGGTTGGATCTCCTTGCAGTCCAAGGGACTCTCAAGAGTCTTCTCCAGCACCACAGTTCAAAAGCATCAATTCTTTGGCGCTCAGCTTTCTAAGGGTATGCGAGGTTAATTCTTTTCTGCACACCACCACAGACTAGACTTAATCCCCTTGAAGGTTTCCTGTGTAGCCTCTGTCACACCCAGAATTAACTGGGTTGTGCATTAACTATTTGCACAAACTACCTGTATAATGTCCGTCTCCCTTTTAGGCTGTAAGTCCCATCAGAGCAGGCATGGAGCCTGCCTGGTACTGAGTTAAAGTTTAATAAATGAATGTTGAATGAAGAATGAATGAACATAGTCTAGCACTAGCACATGGCAGCTGTTTTCTCTTCTGTGCTTGATTCCTGAGCCTCCATGAGACTCCCTGGGGAAGGTGGGTAGCCAAAGCAAAGCAAAGTTAGAATTGTAACCCCGTGGACAAAGACAGCCCAGAAACTTGATGACACCATCGTCCAAAGTCGTCCCAACAAGAGAGGCCAAGGTAAGTTAAAGGGTGGTAGCAGAGCCCTTGGGCTCAACTGTTGGAGATGAACCATCCCAGATAAAAATGGAATAATTTTGGGCTCAACACGATGACAATTAAAACAGCCCCACAAATCCTCTCTGGCCTTTCCTTTACCTCATGTGCCCAGGAAAAGTGGAACAGTCTAAGAACTTCCCTGGACTTCCCACAGCATCCAACTGCTGGGATAACCCCACATACAACAGGTTCCCACATACAAAGAAAGCCACATGTCTCCCAAGACCCTTGACTTCCAAGCCCCCCAAAAAAGCAATCTTGAGGGATGACAGAAGAAAAGCATGTAGACAGGCAGATATAGGAATTTCAAAAATTTGTTGCAAGTTAGGCGTTGGTTGGATCTTCAGCTATTCTGAGAAACATAATTTTTAAAAGGATACCAAGGTCTAAGGATTACTTGATTATTTTAATAGAGCCAGATACTTCATGATCAATATGAATTCTTGTATTTTTAATGTGAATCATTATTCAAAATATGTCACTGCCCAATCAATACAAAAGTTAAAACTCATCAATATTTAAATTTTTCCAATTGATGTCTTATCATTCTATCCAGGAAAGAGTTTGGTGGATCACAGAATCCATTATTTAATCTTTCAGGTTTGCAGAGTTCAGAATTAAACACCACGCTGTGTCATTAGCTGCCTGAATGGTGGCAGATCAAATTGGGGAGGGGGGCAGGAGAAGTGGGAGGGGAAATCCATGCAGGTCTCAGTCTGAAATGACCTCCAAGGACAGGGAGGCATTCATCCAGGGTCTGCAGAATGACTGGGCTCTGGGGAGGGAAGGTGGAGAGCAAGGACCCTGGAGCCTCTGCTACTTGACTCAGCATTGGGCCAAAGTCAGGATTCCTTAGCTTGCTCAGGTGACCCATGAGGTTCTCTAGAGACTATTTCCTCCACTTCCAGACCCCTCCAACCCTACACTCTGGTCCCACCGAACCCTAACCCTCCAGTCACCGCAGGCTAGCCCTCTTGCCTCTAGACTTTCCAATACTGTTTCAGCCTGAAATGTGAATCGTCATCCTCCCCTTCCCACAGGCCTAGCTAATGCTCACCCCTCCTTGGGAATCTTGGCTTCAAGGTCACTGACTCCAGGAAGGCATCCATCTGGGATGAGTAAGTGGCCATCATAGGCCACATGGGACTCCGTGCTGACCTTGAACATGGTAGCTGTCTGGCTACTTCTCCATCATCCGAACCCTCCTGTCACAGGGACTGGTCCCATCCATTCTTGTATCCTTGCTTCCCAGGATTGGGCCTGGGACACAGGAGGGGCTCCATCAGCCTCTGATGGATGGATGACTGGATGGTCAGCACCCCCAGAGCCAGCAGATCTCCTCATGGCCCTGAGGCTGACTTGGAGGAGAGTGACCAAGGGAAGGGACAGTCCCTGCATGTGGTCAAAGGGTGACACCCACACCTGGCTCAACCTCCCCACCAGGCACACTCCTCCATCCCAAGGCAGTGTGGAAACAGAGAGCTGTTTCCTGGGGACTTTACACAGGGGAGCTGGGGCAGCTTAGGGTAGAGAGTGGAAGACTGATGGGGACTTTCCATTCTGAATTTGAATATTCAATCTGATAAGAAAAACCAGGCTCAGAGCCCCCTGAGGGCTCACAGGTAAGAGGACTAAGACTTTGAGTAGATTTACGGGCAATGGGAAAACCCCTCCACAAAATCTCCTCCCCTTTCCATTCTAGATCTCCACTTCTCTAAGCTTCCACTGATAAAAAGTCATTTTCTTTGAGCCTGAGTGTCTTTGTTTGCTCAGAGTTCACTGCTAAATTGCACCAAACCTGGGAGGCAGACATTAAATCTTAGCAACTTTATTCATTCCATCCATACCTCCTGAGTCCCACCTCCCTGTCAGCACTGTGCTTCCCCCCAGGACTCAAGAATGAAGCCCACAGTGCTAACTTTAGAGAATCTGCTTAACATTTACTGATGGCAAAGCCTGAAAAATCAGTCAACAAATCTACCGAGTATCCCCATCTGCAGCATAAAGTGTTAAATAACACATCATCCCTGACTTCAAGGAATTTACAGTCAAGTTTAGGGATGGACAGAGAATAACTGTCTACTGAATGAGTTACAGCTGCTGAGGCGCCATATCCACACCACGTGAAGTGTCCTAAAAAGGAAAGAGCAACTGAATGGTGCTAAGGATGTAGAAGCAGACACCAAAAAGGAGGGCAACTGAGCCAAGCCCACAGGATGAATAGAATGTTCCAGGTGGGGAACTTGCTCCAACAACAGGAGGGAGCAGGAGCTGGACCCATCAGTTGTCTCCATGGCCAGAGGGAAGAATGCAGCAGAGCAGAGGTGTCTGGAGGGTGGGATTCATTCCAGGAGGAGGAAAAGGAGCATGGAGGGAAGGCGGACAGGATCCCAGAACCAAAGCAGCACGGTGCCAAGTGCAGACCCAGACACAGAGCTCTGGATGCTCTGCTCCACAGAGCCTCACGCTGGGACCCAGCTGAGAAATTCAAAGAATGGCAAGGTGCCTGGCAGACCAGCTGAAGACCAGGCGATAGGGGTGAGGTGGGCGGGCTGTGTCCCAGTGCCGTCCCATCTCTGACCAACACATCCCTGCTGATGAGAAGCAGTAGGAGGGCTGAGGCTGGACCAGCCCTCATGGTTCATGACCAAGCTCACCCCCTTGGACTGACTGCATGAGACACCTTCCCAGAGAAGCCCACAGCCACTTCCCTGGCTGCCCCTGGACTTGGACATGACCTCGACCTCACAGGCTTCTCCCACTGCAAGTTCTTGGTTCCCATCACCCACCAAAGGGACACAGCAGCGAATGGGATGGACACAGTCTCTTCCCTTGTGGGGCTGACATTCCCACAGAGGGGACAGGCCAGGGAGGTAAGGGTCACAAAGAAGCATTCCAGGTGCTTCGAGAGTCACGGCAGGGTTCTCCAAATGAGTCAGGGGTCCAGACAAGGAGCCCTGAGGGCAACCCAAGAGGTTAATTAGGGGTCAGCCAGGCCAAGGTCCTTCACCCGGGCTGGGTGCCTAGGGTTTATCCAAAGCAGAAGGGGCACACGTGTGTCTGGGTGAAGGCGGCAGGGGAGAGCTGGACCCACCCAGGGGACAGAGAGTGGGCGTGCAGAGTGGGGAGCAAATGGCACACAGCGTCTGTTGCTGGCAGAGCTGTGTGCCCCAAAAGGTGTTGAAGTCCTGAATGTGAATGTGGCCTTATTTGGAAACTGTGTCTTTACAAATGATCATGTTAAGATGATGTCACTGGGCAGACCCTAATCCAAGACGACCACTGTCCTAATAAACAGGGGAAATCGGGACACAGAGACAGACACATTCAGAGGGAAGGTGACACCATGAGGGGATCGAAGGACCAAAGAGGAGGGAGCCTCTCACTCCATCAAACCCCGACAAGACTAGGAGACAGGAAGAGACCCCTCAAGCCCTCCCGGGGCATCCAGTCCTGGCTCTCCTCCCTCCACCAAGGATCACTCATTGAGCCTGAGACCAACAACCTAGTTCAGGGAATTCCCCTGGAGAAGGGTTTCCAGGGCCCAATGTGTGGGTCCTCCGATCTCAGGCTGGGAATCCCCTCCCCAGGAGCAGAGAGGGAGAGCAGGATTGTATCTCGTTCTTTGAATTGGCCCCTTCAGGTTGGAGTTGACCCAACACTCCAGAAACCCAAGAGTGCACTTTCAAATCTTCAGAAATGCAACCCAGTGATAAGGACATATTCATTAGTGCCCTTGAATCATCAAGGAAAATGGAATCAATGGTCAATAACCATGGCTCTCATGTTTATCAAAAAGGAACCACACCCATAACCCTACAGAAGTCCTAATTCTCTCAACACTGACCGTTGCTGTGGGCAATTACATGGCTGCCCGCTAGTAACCAGAATATTCCAGTAATGAGAACACCTATTTCCTGACCACCTTAGAGATTTACTGAATCCACCTGATTGCACTGACTATGTCAGAAATCGTGTCTTCATGTCTGTCTATGCACAGTATCTACCAGGATGTCCCACTGGTTCCCCACTGGGTCTCATCTCACACAGAGCTCATTGTGTTCTTTTCCATTTAAACTCAATCCTGGGACAGCAAACCAGGGTGACTCAACAGCACAGGAATGCGTGGAGCCCTTTGCTTCCCACCACACTTAAGTCTCTGGTCACTGTGCTTCACTCAGCTTCCCTCGGAATACCTTTTTTTCCCTTCTAATTGTGGGCATCAGACCCTCGGGAAGCCATGTGGATGCTGACACCACCGGCAGAATCGGGGGCTTTTCTTAGCTGCCCAAAGTGGGAGCGCCTATGCAAAACAGTCCATGCCCTTGACATTCCTCTTGGAAGCAGGTTCATGTTCTTGGAAAGATAATTTTATGAAACATGTAATACTGTATCTCATACATTAATCAAAAATGTATCTCAGAAATTTTAATTCTGTCCCTGATAACATCAGAGATGTAGAAAACAATGGAAACTGTATCGGCTGAAAGAGACAGTCCAATTAAACCTCTGGGCCCACCCAGGGTGTCTCCAACCTGTCACTGAGTCTGGACATCTCCACTCCACATAGGCATGGGGCAGTGGGGCTGGGCTGGGTTGGAGGCTGTGGTGGACAGACTCCAAGAGATCCCCAGTCACCCTCTCTGCCTGGAGCCCAGACCCTCATGTAATTCCCTGGCCTCAGGTGAGAGGAGAGCATATACTTTACTTCTAATCAAGAGAATATGGCAAAGGTGAAAGGCCAGCACTTATCTGTGATAATTTACATAACACTGTAACTCCTGTCTTGCTGGAGGGCTCTTTATGGCCTTCTTGACTGACACGCTTTGATGAACAAGCATCCGGGTTGGAGGGACTGTGTATTGAGGGGCAGAGGGGCTCCGTCCAACAGCCAGTGAGGAATCAAATCCTGACAACAATAACGTGAGCTTGGAAACAATGCTTATAATCATTGGAAGGATCCTGCACCTTCTAATACAAAGCTGAGCCTTCATATGAGACTATAGCCCTGGCTGACACCTCAACTGCAACTGTGAGACACCTTGATACAGAGGACACAACAAAGCTGGGCCTGGAATTCTGACCCACAAACACGGATAACCATGCTCTTTTAAGCCTCAAAGTGGCTGGTAACTTTTTACATAGCAACAGATAACTAAGAGTCAGAGGGATCTGGGTCCAGTCCTCAGTCCCCCACTGACTATCTGTGATCTCAAGCAGGTTACTCACTGTCTTTAAGCCTCAGTTTCTTCATCTTTAAAATGAGGACAGTAATCATACCTAGGGCTTCCCAGGTGGTGCTAGTGGTAAAGAACCCGCCTGCCAATGCAGGAGACGTAAGAGATGTGGGTTCAATCCCTGGGTCAGGAAGATTCTCTAAAGGAAGGCATGGCAACCCACTCCAGTATTCTCACCTGAAGAATTCTATGGACATAGGAGCCTAGCAGGCTATGGTCCATGGGGTCACAAAGAGCTGAAGCAAATTAGTACAGCACAGCAATCATATCCATCTCAAGGAATGGTTGTAAGGATTACATGAGAGAAAGTATCAAAATGGTTTAGTATCTTTGTGTCAGGATTCCCCAAGGGAGCCAGCCTAATGAGTCCACAAAAGTAAGAAATTTACTTCTGTCCTGAGAATCAGAATCAGAATCAGAATCAGTATCAGCTAGGTACCCTCCTTGAAAGAATGGAGAAAAATCCACACACAGGATTTTTTTTATAGCTTAACTGTCTCCTGGAAGCCCAGGCAAGAAAGGCTATGTGTAAGTTCCAATGACCAGTTTCTGTATCTTTTATCACTGTTGTGTGTTCCATCAGGTGCCCTGTTCTCCAAAGGCAGAACTTCAGGAACGTCAGCTTTAGTGTCAAGGGGCCTCTTCTGAGCCCCCTTTTTTGTGCTACAGATAACAGTGGCCCACCCTCTCCACCACTTAGCTTGGAAGACCCCCAGAAGACAGATCTCAGAGTGGCTTAATGGCAACAGTGCTCCTTGCCAGTAACAAGCATTTTCCTCTATATTTTTGGCTCAAGGGCTCATCCCAGCTAACACCCTAGGACTCACATCGGACGGGACAGAAACAAAAACACTGTTGCTGCCTCTGTTCTTGACAATGCTTTCCCAAGGGTTACACTGGTTTGCAAAGGAGAGCAGATGCAGGGAGGCTCAGAGCCCTGGTGGTGTGTGTCGCTCACTTCAGCGCTTTGGGTTTGTGTGTGTGTGTTTCGGAGACATCTCACCAGCACCTTCTGCACCGGTTTTCATCTGGGTCTGAACCGAGATGACAGCTAGACCTAAAGATGGAGTAGAGGGTCTCGGCAGCGCCACAGCTGCTCTTCACTGGTTTATGGGGGGCAGTCATCACACCCAAGGAGTTATTTTGATGAAAGCGATCAAGAGTGAGTCAGTCTTCAGAGAAAACAGAAAGCATTTAATCCTTTAATTTCTGGAATTTGAAGTGTCATCAGGGGTTCTTTAAGAGCTCTGTGAAGTCAGGCGATTTCCAGCGCTCTAGACCCCGGGCTGTAAGGGAGCCACGCGGGATCTGGGAAATGCAGAAGTTACTGGCTTAGCAAATTATTTCTCATCCCACACCAAGATAAACTCTCTTCATTACACATGCCACACTCTGCTCTCTGGCATAAAAATCAGCTTCTGAAGTCAGCTCATCTCCTAACAAACACGGCTTATGATACAAATGGGTCTGTATTCAGTGAGTCTGAATAGCACGTTCTGCATTATGTCAGCTCCCAGTCAAGGTCTCCCACTCAGTCCCTGACATGTACATGGTTCTGGTGCCACCAAACCATAGCCCCTGTGTCTGATGTTTAGTGCATGTTTACAAAAGCGAGCGGAGAGCCATTCATTTAACAGACTAGAACATGCATTATTTTTATCACAATGAAAAATTTCTAATGACATGTAAAATCACAGTCATTAACATTTCTGATTCCAAAAAGCACCTTTTGATTAGGATCAAAAGCATCAAAGACCAGGCAGAGTGGGATGCCAAGAACTCAAAATCTAATTTAGACCCATCTACTCCTGAATAGGGCTTCCCAGGTAGCTCAGAGGTAAAGAATCCACCCGCCAATGCTGGAGACATGGATTCAATCCCTGGGTTTGGGAATATCCCCTATGGAAGGAAATGGCCACCAGATCCAGTATTCTTGCCTGGGAAATCACATGGACAGAAAAGGCTGGTGAGCTATAATCCATGGGGTTGCAAAGTGTCGGAAATGACTTAGCAATAAACAACAACTCCTGAGCAAGGAGAGCGTGGTCCAGTTGACCCCCCAGGTAACAAGAAGAAGGGGGGCAGGGTTCTTTCCCAGCCATGAGAGATGGTTGCATCCATCCACAGGGACAGCCACAAACACGCGGGGATGTGGAGTAATGTCCTAGGACCAGTCAGCCTATTGTCCAGGCACGGAAGCTCATGACACCTTTTCAAGCCAATGCCTTGGCTGAAAATGCTGATTAAATTAATCGGCCTACTAGGACCCCAAGGGCTGGGGCCTAGATGGAGACAGGGAAACATGTAATAGGAAGAGTAGAGTCATCTGAGGAGAGTGGCCCAGTGGGGATATTAACAGCAGAAGGGCACTGTGAAGGACCTGGAGGACAAGAAAAAAGAAAGCAGGCTAGCCATGGAGAAATGAGGACCTTCTTTAGGTTAGGAGCATAGGAGGCACTGGTTGCTGAGTGAAGATGAAGGAGGGCTGATCTGTAGGGTCAGGAAAAGCTTTAACTAGCCTCTCCTTCATCAGGACCCAGATAAACCACCTCCCTCCCCTCTCTCTATGAAACCCAATGCCTGAGGCCCATCACCTGCCCAGGATGGGAGGTGATGATTCTGTGCCCTGGGGTATATCCGTGCCCACTCAGGTGAGCCAGTTGTCACGATCTGGGGGGGCGGGATTTGAGCTGGTTGGATTGCTGAGCCGTTGGTCACAGGAAGTCAGCTGGGTGGGACTGTTTGCACCATGGAAACTGGCGAGTGCTACAAGTGAGCAACCCCACCCCCATCTGTGGAACAATAGCTCATTGACCAAAGGCAGAAACCACTCTCTCGCAGGGCATTGCCTAATCTGTCGATTGCATTTGAATGTGTCCCAAGAGCCGTTTATGTTGATTCCCAAACCTGTTTGTGTTGGCTGCCTTTTTTCACTGTAATTGTGTAAATAAATAACATATAGAATAGTGAAACATGAGCATAAAAGGAAAGCTGATGTCTTCTGTGAACACTAAGTCAAATACTCAGAAAGACTCAATAAAAGTGAGTTGCCATGTTGAAGAGGATTGATTCAACAATAAAATATTGGGGGAGATCATACACTCAGACTGCTTCACACGTGTCCTTAGCTTTCCCCTCCACTTTTATGACATCTGAATTGGAAATGGTACACAAGGTATTGCGAGGTGACCTGTGAAGAAAAGATGGAACGCACCCACAAACAGCAGGCCCACACTAGGGAAAACCAAAAAAAGAAAAACCTTGGCTTCAAGTTAAAAGACTGCAAAGTCAATACCTATTTACAGGTTTTGGAGCTTCCCAGGTGGCTCAGTGGTAAAGAATCTGCCTGCAATGCAGGAGACATGAGTTCATTCCTGGGTTTGGAACATCCCCTAGAGAAGGGAATGGCAACCCACTCCAGTATTCTTGCCTGGGAAATCCCATGGACAGAGGAGCCTGGTGTGCTATAGTCCATGGGGTCGCAAAGAGTCAGACACAAGTGAGAGACTAGATGACAACAATAATTCATAGGTTTTAAGTTAAAATTTGCAAGGCATGTATCTATCATGATGATGACTCTCTACTTTAAATGATTTTTTTTTAAATTAAAACCAGTGGGGTCAGCAGCTGAGCACTGAAGACCACTTCCCTAGGATGGTGGAGGAGGACATGGGGGTGGAAAGCAAGGAAGAGCCAGCAAACGGGGCCAGAAAGGGGACTCTGAAGGCAGGGGGCTGTGATGGCTGCTTCCTGTGTCAACATGACTGGGGTACCCAGATATCTGGTTGCACAATATTCTGAGTGTGTCCGTGAGGGTGTTTGGGGATGACATTAACATCTGGATCATGGACTGAATACAGCAGATGGGGCTCCCAATGTGGGTGGGCCTCTCCCAATCAGTTGAAGGACTGAAGAGAACAAAAGCCCTACCCATCCCACGAACAAGGAAAGACTCTGGCCTGCCTGCCCTGATCTGGGGCTTCAGTCTTCTTCCTGTCTTCAGTCTGGAATGAAACACTGGCTCTTCCTGTTGACTTTCGGACGGGAACTGCCCGTCCATCAGCTTTCCCAGGTCTCCAGCTGGCTGACCGCAGGTCTTTGGATGTGTCGGCTGCTAAAGTCATGGAGCAAACTTCTTCTAGTAAATACATTCACACACACACACAGACATACACAGAGACACACACAGAGACATACACAGAGATACACAAACACAGACATACACAGAGACACACACACATATAGACACACACACAGACATACACACATATAGACACACGCAGAGACATACATACAGACACATATACATACCGACACACACACAGAGATACACACAGACATACACAGACACACACAGAGACACACAGACAGACACACACACACATACACACACACACCCTACTGGTTCTGCTTCTCTGGAGACCTCTGGCCAATAGAGAGGTCAACTGGGCCACAGCAGAAAAGCCCTCCCTCCCTGATAGCTCAGGGAAGTGGCTTTTCCCTCCCCTCTCCCTAAATGGCTCACCCTAACCCTCTCCCTCCCCTTGAACGTGGCACTCTCCAGTCCCCTCTGTCACCGTGGTCTGTGTATCTGCAGCTCCTCCCCATACTTGAGCTCTGCGGGTAGGAAGGAGCCTTATTCATAGCAGTTGTCTCCATAAAATCAACCAGAAACAACTTTCACAAAGGGTAAATCAGTCCATGGGGTCAAATACTGCGAAGGTCAAGGGGAAAGAGGGCAGAGGAAAGGTCCTGCCTTGGCACAAGGCTTGGTTACGGCCACAGTGCAAGGGGCTGCGAGGAGCAAGGCTGAAGAATCAGAAACCACGGCTCATGACTGATCAAAAGAAGGGTCCACGTGGTCACAAGGCCAAGGGCTCCCGTGATGATGTCACTATTTCACCTCCCAGACAGCTCTTGACCAAAACTCCTGAGGAGCAGAAACCCCTGTGTCCAAGCAGCTTCACCTCCGCCAGGCATTTGACTGCAGGAAGCATCCACCTCCTCTGTCTGTTACATTTTTGAAGCATAAAATATATCGCTAACCTGAGAGAATATCATTAAAGGTTAATTATGAGAAACTTAAAGGTTATTTTTGCATATCTCACCTCTTGGACAAAAGCTGCTTCCTCATTACCACATTAGACTATAAATTAATCTGAAAAGCATTTAAAATGCCAGCAACTCGTTAACTTTATTATGATATGAAATACCATGAATCAGTAGTGGTGGCTCTGGTATGTCCAGGGTGGGAGGTCTGCCTGAGACCCTCATTCCTCTCTCTACTCCTGGACACTCAGACCTCAGTCATGCCAGCCCAAACCCTCCTCTGGACCCAGGGAGCCAGGTCAGGATGCCCCCACCCCCCGAGGAAGCTGTTCACCCTCCTCTCTCCAGGCAGCCCCGTCAGGTTAAAGGGGCCACGTCTGCACACAAGGTCAAGGGAACAGGTGGGATCCAAGCTGGAACCCAACTCGGGTGCTCAGTCCACCACAGCCACAGTCCTCTGGCCCCCAGGAGCCGTCGGGTCCCGGGGCTTCCTGTTGATCTCACCCAGTCCGTGGCTTCTGACAGAAAAGGATGGTTCTGGCCTTAATAAAGTGAGGCTGAGTTTCCCTGAATTATTTATCTGCACACGTTGCATTTCAGAAGGTTGCTGCTTCTCTTGCTGATGCTACACTTTCCAGGGTGAACAGGGAACCCCGTGGAAGGACCTGGAGGGACTTGGCTGGTGTACTGAAGGCAGGCTCCCCAAGAAGGCTTCCACGGATGAGGGAAAGGGAGACATACGGGGGGAATGAACCAGTACCTTCACTAGGGCAGCCACAAAAGTGTAAGAGGTCCAAACCCAGAGTGCCACCACCACAAGCAAGGTAGTAAGTCCTGGAAGATAGCAGAAATAAGCCAGTGGTCCCTGTGATTCAGCCCCATAGCCCAATCCTTTGAGGACAGCAAAGGGACAAGGACCTTGGAGATGGGGTCCCCCTGAGAATCACTGGGGCCACAGGCCAGCTCCATGTGATCACTGCCACACCCTTCCCGTGTCAAGGACAAGAGTGAACAGGGGTTGGGGGAGGACACATAGAGATTCGGAGAGACTGGTGTGCTCAGAGCACGGATTCTCCACTCTGTCTTCCTGTACCCCGCCCTCTGCATCTCTTCCAGCTGGCCACCTTTGTCTAATAAACTGGTAATCTAGCAAGTAACAGAAGAGAGAGACAGAGTGACCAGGGGGCTGCTGGCCCCCGGGATGTGCTTCCAGAAAGGGGGACAGAAATACACAGGGGAGAGGGAGGGGCCCCAGAGCTACTTAAGAGGAGCCAGTATCTGCTGAGCTTCCGAGAACAACTGGAACCCAAAGGGACACTTGACCTTGATTGGAGGGGCCAGGCTTGGGGATCGGCTCTGCCCCTCATCAGCCAGTAACCCTGAGCAGGTGGTCACATCTTTATCTTTTGCCCGAAATGAGGATGAGCATCTCCATCCCCACCAATCTCATGAGGAAAACACGAGCTGGTACAACCCCCGCCCCCCGACCCCTGGAGAAGCCGAGAGAACCCACCCCAAGAGGAATGTCAGGAAGATTATCTACAACCATCTGGAGACAGACAGAGGACAAGGTCAGTCCGTGCTTCTCAGGGCATACGGTCCTGTCCCTAAGGGTAAGAGAATGGGTTTGAATGAAGCCAGACGTGGGAGACAACAGTTGGGGGGGTGATGCAGAGGGGGCCAGCAGTCCTGCAGGAAACACACCTGCCCCAGAATCAGACAGATGCTCCCAGCACCCCTGCATGGCGCCACCCCCTGCACAGGGTTCAGGGAACAAGCTAACAAGACCTGCTAACCCCTCCTCCCGAGAGAGAGGTGCCCCCACGCTCAGACTGAAAACAGACACATGATGATGTATTGGGTTGGCCAAAGCATTCATTCAGATTTTTCCATAAGATGTTATGGAAAAACCCAAACAGATCTTTGGCCAGTGCAATAGATCCCAGGAAGCACTACCGCCTCTGGATGGCTCGGCTGCACGGCATCTCATTGACTCTTTGCCACAGCTCTGGGAGATGGGCATTTATAAGCCTGTCTTACAGGGGAAAAAACGCTGTGGCTCAGAGAGATGGAGCAACTTGCCTGCTGGCCATCTGCTGTCTCTGAGCTCAGAGGTGGCAGAACTAAGACGGACCCACGTCCTGTCTGTCTATCTGTCTGTAACACCCACACTTAAAATTATGAGGCTGCTGCTCAGGGAAGTTCTCAGAGCTTCTCTTCCCAATAGAAAGTTCCATAAACTCAGCAACAGTGAAACCAGGGCAATGGTAGGTGTTGGATGCAGCATAATGCCCCCCAAAGATATTTACATCCTAATGTCTGGAACCCACAACTGCATTAGGTCACGCAGTAAAGGGGAATTAAGGTGGTGGACGGAATTGAGGCTACTAGTCAGCTGACCTTAATGCAAGGAGAGCATCCTGGACTATCTGGTTGGGCTCAATGTAATCATAAGCATCTTTAAAAGTAGAAGAGGAGGGACTTCCCTGGTGGCTGAATGGCTGAGACTCTACCCTCCCTACACAGGGGGCCCAGGTTTGATCCCTGGTTAAGGAACTGGATCCCACATACCACAACTAAAGATCCCATCTGCAGCAATGAAAGATCTCCCGTGTCACAACAAAGATTGAAGATCCTTCATGCCACAACTAAGACCCAGCAGAGCCAAATAAAGTGGAAGAGAGAGGAGGAGAGGAGACCAAAGGCAGAGAGAGAGTCAGAAAGATGCTACACTGTAGTGGTGTAGAGGCTTCACTCTCTGTTAAGAGGGAGGAAGGGGCCATGAGCCAAGGACTGTGATGCTTCCAGCAACTGGAAAAGGCAGTGTGTTAGTTGCTTAGTCATGTCTGACTCTTTGTGACCCCATGGACTCCACAGTCTCCTCTGTCCATGGGATTTCCCATGGCAAATACTGGAGTGGGTTGCCATTTCCCTTTCCAGGCAATCTTCCCAACCCAAGGATCAAACCCAGGTCTCCGGCACTGCAGGCAGATTCTTTACCATCTGAGCCACAAGGAAAGCCCAGAAACGGCAAGGAGATGCTTTCCCCCCAGAGCCTCCAGGGGGACCCAGCCCTGCTGACACCTTGATTTTAGCCCGGTGAGAGCTGTATTGCACGTCTGACCTACAGACTGTACAATAACAGACATGTATAGTTTAAGCCATTATGTGTGTGGTGGTCAGTTATGGAAGCAACACAACATCACTGCGGTAGGGATAGGAGTCACCCAAGAGTCCCTCAACTAGGAGGAACCCGAGGTCACTTTCTACGGGCATGGGCAGAGGACCAAGCACAGGGGAGCCTGGACAAGCCCAAGGATCGGTGTAGTTGCTCTGGGGTCAGAGGACAAACCATCCTCCTTGAAAAGGCAGAACCTGACCCTTGTTCTAAGAATGCCCATTCATCTGCCCGAGGTGAGCAGCAGCTGTCTGCAGAATGACGCTGGCCTCCCAGGTTGCTAATTAGATATTACAACGAGGAGACCCACTCACCCCTGCAAAAGGGCTGAATAATTCATAGCGGACGAATTTGAATGAAGCAGCAGAAGGCAAGGAGCCGAACTGGGTCACGCTGGCCCAGCCTGCTAGAGCAATTCAGCTATTAGATCATTTTAAAACAAAAGGGACGAGCTGTTGAAAGGATTAATTATTGGCTTCTCAACTCTCCTGAAGCACAGTGGCTAAAAATCATTGCAAATCGATGTCTATTAAACTGCCTTTGAATATTCCAGCCCTTCAGGAAAAGAAACTTTTAGAAAAGCAGAAACGAGGGGAGGGGGGCTGAAAATTCTAATGCATTGGGATAAACGGTTACTTGGTCCAGAAAATGGACTCTGCTCCTTGTTAACAGAATGCCCCCAGCAGCTCCTAGGAGCAATGAACGGGTAGTATCAAGATCTCAGAAGCAAATTAAGCCAACACCTCGAGCCCAGGAACATGACCTGGGGAAGTAACAGAATAAATCACTCGAAAGTCTGATAAATTGAATGCAAGAATGAAGGCTGCCTCAAGCTCATTTCCAAAATGACCTGGGTTCCCTTTCCGCAGGCCCAAATCTGCTCCCACGAGGAACCAGACAGATTCCTTGGCCCACCCACAAATGCCAAGGCCAGATCAGGCCAACCCCATGCTGGGCTTCAGACCCCACAGCTCCTCAGCCAGTGTCCTCTCCAAACCAGCCCCTCTGGAGTCTGGGTGTGTGGTAGGAGGAAGGGCTGGGCTAGCAGAGCAAGAGCAGAGCCAGCTGGGATCCACAAGCACTAAGCTGGCAGCTTTCTCTCTCGGGCCAGCAGGAGGATGGTCCACCCGCCCTTTTCTGCTGTAACATCTTGTTGGTCTGAGCTGCCATAACCATAGACTGTCCCTTTAGAGGTCACTCAGAGATGGCAAATGGAGTCAACACAGCTAGGAGTGGCCGTCTGAAACAAGCGCTGTTTAGGAAGGCTTCTAAAGGCTTTGGGAAAGTGGTGGCGTGATCTGTGACAGGGATGCCTGCCCTGAGCACTGATGGGTCACCCACACTTGCCATCCCAGAATCCAACTCAGCCATATTAAGGAGAAGGTAACTGAGTCCCAGAGAGGAAAAGTGCTTTGTCAAGGTCACACAGAAGGTGAGTGTGAATGCCATGACTAGCTCTCCAGATGCCCCTGGCCCTTCTCATCAGTCCTATGTCACAAAGGCCTATATAGTCAAAGCCATGGTGTTTCAAGTAGTCATGTATGGATGGACCATAAAGAAGGCTGAGCACCAAAGAATTGACACTTTCGAACTGTGGTGCTGGAAAAGACTCTTGAAAGTCCCCTGGACTTCAGGGAGATCAAATCAGTCGATCTTAAAGATCAGTGACCCCTGCCCCCTGGAATCCATGCCCTTATATGATTCCCTCCCCTCTGTGTGAGTTGGACCCCGTAGCTCACTTCTTAGAAACAGATTCCAGCAGAAGCAATAAAAAATCTGACTTGTGAGGTCAGGTCCCAAAGAGACCCCCACGCTCTCTCCCTAAATGGTTATGCTGAAGCTGCCATGTTGGAGACGTCATGTGGCAAGGAGCACAGGTGATCTCTGGCCATCAGGCAGGAGGAACCAAATCGTCCAGAACCACACACATGAGCTTAGAAGTGGGTCCCACCTCACTCGAGTCTCCAGATGGGTCTGCAGCCCTGGAAGACACCTTGGCTGTGGCCCCTTGAGACACTCTGAGGCAGAGCTGTCCTAAGTTCCCAACCCACAGAAATGGTGAAATGATAAATATTTGTTACTTTAAGACACTAAGTTTCTAGGTAAATTGTGATACAGCAATAGATAATTAACACAGTGATGAGTAAACTCTTTCAGCATGCAGACATGAGTCTGGGCTCTGAGCTTGGCCCATGCAACTTCTGACTCTGATGATAACCATCCATTTAAATGCTCTTCTCTGCTAAGTGTTGTGACATGAACCCCCATAGTTCTCTCTCCCCCTTCTCTCTGAAATGTGTTTATCCAAGGATCATTTTTAAAGCTGAGAAGGACATGAGACTTCAAGCCATCACCCTGCACAACCACATAAATAGAAGCAGGGAACAATTGGCTGTGTGTGTGCAGAGTCCAGGGCCATCTGGGTTCTGGTGAGAGAGTCATAATAAAAACACCAATAACATGTCATCACTTCACGGCAAACAGAAGTGGAAAAAGTGAAAAAACATTGACAGATTTTATTTTCTTGGGCTCCAAAATCACTGTGGATGGTGACTGCAGCCATGAAATTAAAAGATGCCTGCTCCTTTGAAAGAAAGCTATGACAAACCTGGACAAGATATTAAAAAGCAGAGACATCACTTTGAAGACAAAGGCCTATATAGTCAAAGCCATGGTGTTTCAAGTAGTCATGTATGGATGGACCATAAAGAAGGCTGAGCACCAAAGAATTGACACTTTCGAACTGTGGTGCTGGAAAAGACTCTTGAGAGTCCCCTGGACTTCAGGGAGATCAAATCAGTCAATCTTAAAGAAAACTAACCCTGAATATTCATTGGAAGGACTGATGCTGAAGCTGAAGCTCCAGTACTTTGGCCACCTGATGTGAAGAACTGACTCATTGGAAAAGACCCTGAGGCTGGGAAAGGTTGAAGGCAGGAGGAGAAGGGGATGACAGAGGATGAGATGGTTGGATGGCATTACCGACTCAGTAGACATGAATTTGAGCAAACTACAGGAGATAGTGAAGGACAGGGAAGCCTGGAGTGCTGCAATCCATGGGGTCGCAAAGAGTTGGACATGACTTAGCACAACAACAAGTGCTCCACACACTTCAGCCACAACAGGTGTTTCCCTATTATAATTCCCATTATACAGATGACGAAACAGGCTGCTAATAAGTGGCAGAACTGGGTTTCAGATCCAATTTGGCTCACGACCACCATTCACTTCAGCATGCAGTCTCTAAACTGACCCCAGGAGTCTCAGACTCAGCACTGCTGACACTTGGGGCTGGATGATTCATGTGAGGGGCTGTCCTGAGCATCACAGGATGTTTACCAGCATCAGTGACCTCTACCTGCTGGCTGCCAGTAGCAAGCTTCCTCCCTCCCACCAGAAATGTCCCCAGACATTGTCAAATGTCCTGGGCAGAGAGGGGGAGGGGTGTGCCAGAGTCACACCCTGTTGAGAACCACTGTTCTCAAGTATGGGAAAAATCAGCACAATCTCCAAGACCCATAAGGGTGACCCTGTAAATGGTTCTGCTCATGGTCCCACAAGCCTTATGAGTCAGAAGAACAAACAGGCTTTCCACTCAGACAGACGGGGTCTGACTCCCCACTTGGGAAGGTCCTCCAACCTCAACCTCCCTGTGCCCACCTAAGCATGCCATCAAATGTGGTATGTCTGTGTTGAGGACAGCTCTTTGGCATCAAGAGCAGCTGTGCCTCCCCACCCAGGCTCGTCCAGGCTCCACACACACTGGGCACAAATGAAGATGTCCAGGGACCTCCCTCCCTTCTAGGATGGACCCATCATGGGGCACCTGGGGGCCCTCTAGAGCCTTACAATCATTTATGCCAAGACAATCAATTAACCGCTCCTTCCATGATTCCAGGGCAGGAAACGTCCAAGTGTTGAGTCTTCTGTCTGCCATCAGGGCGCACCATTCCCTCACCCAAACTCACGGTTTTCTGATTGAAATTCACCCTTACAAATGTTGCTGTGCTGTTTTTCCCAATGAAATCAATAGAATCCAATTGATCTTGGCCCCATTTTGCATTCTTCCTATAGCTCTGTGTGGGGGGAGCAAGTACATGAGTACACACACATACACACAAACACACACATACACACACACACCAGGTGCTCCCATGCACTCTCTGGGAATCACACTAGTTATCTAAGACACGTGTGACTTGTCTCTCCGATTGGATTAGGGGCCATGTTTTCCACCACCTTTGTAACTGCACGGTGCCCAGTACAACCCATGCATGCAGCAGGCACTCAAGAGAGACTGGCAGAATGATGCTAGGCACACTGGAATTGCATGTCAACGCCCCCTCTCCTGGCCCCACCTGCCAGTCAGCATCCCTGATGAGACAGGCTGCCCCTGGTAGTTTCCACGCCACCTCCCCTGAGACAGCACTTCAGTCTGTACCTTCACGATATCATCTCGCCCTCAGAGTTAACAAGACCACTATCACAAACCAGATCGAACCCAGGCACCTCCCTGAGTCACAACCAGAAAGTCAAGATACTAAGCCAGCTGCCGGTTGGAAGCCACTTTCCAAGCCAATTAGGGATAATTTTAGGAGTAGGTTCATGAGATGCAGCATCAAATGCTCCCCTCTGAAAGGAAGGCTTACCATAGGATCAACTTCTTCAGAGCAGAAGTCTCGCTGGAAAATTATAATGAACACTTGACGGTGCAGAGAAAACTGTTCCACGGGGTTATAAATACTCCCAAACGTCCCACTATTCCGGGTGGTTAAAAAATTATTTTCAAGCACTAAAGATACTGAAGTTGGGGGAAAAAACCTCAACTGTGAGTCAGAAAGACCTGGGCTCTGGTCCAACTTCCATGGGGCTGATTAGCTGAGTGACCTTGGGTGGGTCACATAAACTCTAAGACTCAGTTTCCTTGAGTTTAGGGAAGTGGCTAGACGGCTGGGTGGGAGAAAGAAGGGCTTCATTTAATACATGACTCTTTCCCTCTGGCTCTCGCTCTCTCTCTCTACCCAAGATTTGCCCATTTTGCAGGGCTGTTGAAGATCCCCTGGAGGGAGGGCCTAGCTTCCCGCAGCCCCAGCGCCCGGCCGGATCGAGAGGTTTCGGAGGCCGGGCGCGGGCAGCTGTCCAGTGTTGCGGCCACCGGCTGCCCACCTGCCCGCCTCAGCCCCCTTGGCCCCGCCTCGGGAGCTTCAGCTGCCCCTTGCTGTGCAGGTTTGCTCCGGAGGGTCAGCGGGTGGCGCTGCGAGCGAAAATTCTTATTTTAAAAAAAAAAAAAAAGAAGATCCCCTGGAGGAAGGCATGGCAACCCACTCCAGTATTCTTGCCAGGAAAATGCCATGGACAGAGGAGCCTGGCAGGCTGCAGTCCATGAGGGTCGCAAAGAGTCAGACAAGACTGAAGCGACTGAGCACTAGCACGTATGAGGATTAAGGGCCCAGATTTGAAGGGGCTTTGCGAGTTATCAACAGCCTATGAGGTACGCAGAAACCTTCAGTACCAGTGTGTGGTCTGCGCTCGAAGCAGTTTGACAAATTAACATAACATAAAAGAAACTGGATAGCTAGAAAATGCAAATAAAAATTGAAGCTGTAGTTAACCCTTGGCTGCGAGCATTTACCATTAGGAAAACAAGCACCTCCTAAAACTCCAGGATAAAACCCAAAGTTATGCTGAAATTGACTCTGAAACATGTGCATTTAGCATTCTTTCACCAGGCTGTGTACCCTCATCAGCTTTGGTTTGGGCTCCTCTTAAATCCTGTTGTAGCTCTTGAACAAACAACGAACAGCCGCCCCTCCCCGCTCCAGGAAGTGCAGGGCTCCGGCAGCCAGATAAAAAAAAAAAAAAACAACGAACAGCTCCAGACAGGAAAGGACCCCAGACCTGCTCTCTCCGCTCACCTGCCTCACTACACCCATCTCAGTGCCCCAGTACCCAATGTCGTGAACTGGGAATGCAGAAGAAAACCCCGGCAGACTCGTGGAATTCTCCTAAACTGATGGCCATGTTACTCCTGAGAATTCAGATACTCCTCTGTAAAGATGAGGCCCTAACACTCTGGCAGGAGGTAAACTCACAAAGCAATGACCTTAACTTCGTAAATTAATTCCAAAGCACAATTGTTTTCGATCTTCATTTAAAGTCAGCCTTTGTTAATCTAGATTTAATGACATAGGAAATGGAAATTCCCTTAATAAAATAAGTTATGAATATTTATCATCCCATTTTACCTGAAAAATTGAATAATTCATCAATTAACTTTACTATTAATTATTTAATGCAAAATTAATAAACTGCGAAACTCTGCCATACCCCTGCAGACCCTCTGGCACTGGGTAAGGAAATTAAACACCAGAGAAATGGCATGACTATGGGTAATTCCAGACATACCCCAGTGGGATAATAGGGGGCTACGGGTGGAATTTTTCTCCAAGAGGAAGAATTCTCACCTTGGAATGCTGTACCACAGCCAGAAAAAAAACCTCAAAGTTTGGCGATTATTTCAAAAGAGTGGTTCTCTTGTGCATCCGCCTGTCACCATCACCATCATCAATATTTTTTTCACACATGTGTGGATGGACTGTGATGTGAAGCCAATCCAGCCACAGATCCCCTCGCTCTGGAGGTCCTGTCCTCCCCCGCGGCCTCAGACAGGACCCCGGTGTGAGGAGGATGGGTGGAGAGGGGAACAGAGTACAAGGGACAGAGGGACAGGTGGGAGGTGACGTCAGCTAAACGCTGAGCAGTTGAAATTAGGGAGAACCACAGCTTTGAGTCACTGAACACCCAGCTCATCATGGAGCCTGGCTCACTGAGAGCTCTTCTGACTCTCCAAACTCAGAGGGTCTGTCCCTGTAGCAACAGGACACTGATACTTTCCACTAGATGGAGACTCAGTCTTCTCATCATTAAAATGCGCATCCACAGACGCCAGTGCAGGCACCCTCCTGTTTCTCTCCTTCCAGTTCATTCTCTACCTCCAGGGTGCCCAGGACGAGGCTATCATCACAACTGCTCATTTAACTGCCCCATGGGGGTCCTCACTGTCCAGCGCTGTCCCTGAACCCTGAGCTTGGTCTCCATGCCTCTCCCTAACCTCACCCCCACCTGCTTCTCCCCAGCTTCACTACCTAGGCTGCAAGGACCTTCTGTCTACTCCCACACTCTCCTGGCACCTTCCCACCTCAGATCTGTACAGACTCCTCCAGCACGGCCAGGAAAAACATGCTTGCCTTCTGCCCCCATCATCCCACCCAGCACACACACATACACGCACACACACATACGCACACACACACACACACACACACACATACCCATCCTTCAAGTCTCCATCCAAAGCTCAGCCCCTCCGGAAGGCAGTCTGACCGTCCCCCACCCTGCCTGCTGGAGAGGCAGCCTCTCACTGCACCCTTGCAGCATCGCCATGGGTGTACACCATCTGTCTCATTCGCGACTCCATCCCCAAAGCCCAGCATGGCACCTGGCACACCATGAGCAACCAGAAAGCGTCCACTGAAGAAAGAGATGAACAGAGCAGACCAACAGCATGAGAGGTGACAGCTGGATTCAGGAGTAAAAGGTTCACATGCAACCCCACGGGAGAAGACGATGGACGTGCAAAGAGAGCACCGTCAACCCCCAGATCCAGGGGCAGCATCTCCCGGAGTGGGTGGACAGAATTAATTATTGAGAGCCTGTGACACAGAGGTAGGAGATCACATGTGTGTATGTGGGTGTGTGGGTCTGTGTGTGTGTGAACACATGTGGAAATAGCACATATCCCTGTGTAGGCCAAGCGCCAGGATAGGGTGACCTGTCTCCTCTGCTCTTGCTTCTCCATTGCTGGACACGTTTTGTGATTTCCTAATTTCACTGTCTTCTTCTCCAGCTTTCCCAAATGCCTGGCAGGGCTCTGGTCTCCCTGACACCTCAGCCTAAGTGCCATCTGCCCTTCTATGTACAAATCCAGTTCCACCACAGTCAGAAAGTTCCTGTTCCTGAAGATTTCTCAAAAAAAATAAAAATAAAAAACATGATCCCAAATTCCCACAGACCTGGTTAGGGCAGTGATGGGACTCACAAAGCAGCCAGTCAGGAAGCACCTTGTCCAGTCCCCTGCCCTTGGCACAGCCAGAAGCCCTTGCCCAGCAAGCAACTATCCCAGCCTCAGGCTCCCCTCTGCCCCCTGAAGTCACCTCAAATTAAACAGCTCAGTCAACCCTAAGTTCATCCATCCCGGATGAGGTCAGGGTTGCCAGGAGAGAAGAATTCCTCTCTCCTAGGAGAAATTTTCCTCCACCCAAAATGTTCCCATGGTCCATCTTATTAAATCATTGAATAAAAAGATGAAAATTTTTCCCAGAAATTTTTTTCTCCCACAAGACGGCCATGAAATGGACAGTGTGGGGAATATAGTCAATAATTATTTAATATCTCCGTATGGCGTGCTGAGATTCATGGGGTCGCAAAGAGTCGGACACGACTGAGCGACTGATCTGATCTGATCTGATGGTGACGTACAGTACTAGACACTGGTGATCAGCGCAAAACGTATAAAAATACGGGATCACATGCTATGAAACAGGAACTAACTCAGTGCTGCAGGAGCAGGAGCTACTAACACAGTGCTGCAGGCTGATTCTACTTCAAAAGCAAACAAACGAACTCATGAAAAATGAGGTTCAACTCATGGTTACCAGAGGTGGGGAGTTGGGCACAGGGGGGAATTAGATGAAGGTGGTCAAAAAGTACAAACGTCCAGTTATTAAATACAATAAGTGCTAGACATGTAATGTATATGTTAAATATAATTAGCACTGCTGCTGCTGCTAAGTCGCTTCAGTCGTGTCCGACTCTGTGCGACCCCATAGACGGCAGCCCACTAGGCTCCCCCGTCCCTGGGATCCTCCAGGCAAGAACACTGGAGTGGGTTGCCATTTCCTTCTCCAATGCAGGAAAGTGAAAAGTGGAAGTGAAGATGCTCAGTCGTGTCCGACTCTTCGCAACCTCTGCAGCCTACCAGGCTCCTCCGTGCATGGGTGCCGTTGCCTTCTCCATAATTAGCACTGCTCTATGTTATACACAAAAGTTGTTAAGAGAGTAAATCCTGAGTTATCGTCACAAGGAAAACTTTTTTCTGTTTCTTTAATTTTGTATCTACTTGAGATGAAGGAGGTTCACTAAAGTTACTGTGACAGTCACTTCATGAACTATGTAAATCAAACCTTATGCCATATGCCTTAAACACATACAGTGCTGTGTATTGATTATATCTCAATAAAACTGGAAGGCACAAAAGAAAAACACAACTCAAGTGGCCAAGTATGTGTTGTGTATGCATGTGTGAGGTGTTGTGTATTTGTATATGTTGTGTACTTAGGTATATATGTATAAGTGTGCGTGTGTGTACTGGGTATTTCTGAACGTGTATATGAGTGTTGTGTGTGCATACGTATACACGTCCATACATGTGTGTTATGTTGTATATTTCCATGCATGACTGTGCATGTGTGTGTGTGTGTGTGCTTCTGTGTACATGTGTGTCTGTGCACATGTCTGTATTGTGCATGTGTACATGTGTGTATGTGTATAAACACACACCATACAAATACTCATGTGCAAAGCAGGATACACAGTCGAGTTGGAGAACTAAGAAAGATATCCTTCCTTTGTTTTTGGCTGATTTTGAATTTTTTAAACCCCACAATAAAAGACTAGACAATCTAAGAATAGCAAAGATAGTACTACCTCTTAGCCAGAGTGAGAAAAGTGGGAGAATCTCCAGCTGATTTGAGAATTACTCATCACACAGAAAATGATGAAGTGCAGAAGTGATCTGTTCTGAGAATACGACTTCCAGCCTCCCGACCCCACAGGCACTCCCTCTCCCCACAACCAACATTGATTTATTAGATCAGAACTGACCCAGGGCAAATATCAGACACCAATCCAGATCAGTAACAGAAACACCAGACAATCCTAATTTTCCAGATTCGGGAGAAGGAAGTGAAGATGATAATAAACTGGTAGGCCCCAGAAAGAAAGCGAGATTCCAGTGGATGGACTCTCTGGCAGGGTAGGTAAACGCCTATGCATTTGTGCTACTTCATTCTCAGAAATAGTCTTTACTGCCAGATTGCTCTGCTTAGAGATGCCAGCAGGTGTCCCTGGGGTGAGCAGTCTCTGGCAGGGTGTCTGTACCCCAATTTGCATCATGGGCATGAGTGCTAAGTTGCTTTAGTCATGTTCAACTCTTTGAGACCCTTTGGACCATAGCCAGCCAGGCTCTTCTGTCCATGGAATTCTCCGGGCAAAAATACTGGAGTTGGCTGCCATGCCCTTCTCCAGTAGATCTTGAGACCCGGGGATTGAATCCATATCTCTTACGTGTCCCACATTGGCAGGTGGTTCTTTACCACTAGGGCCACCTGTGAAGCCCTGCAGCCCATATGAGAAGCACCCTGCCTGGAGACTAGGCCAATCATGGAAGACACCTTCATAGCCAGGTAGACACAAAAGGCATCAAGGTTCACTATCAGGTGACATGCATGGCATACTGGACGGCCCCAGAAGCCCCCCAGGACTCACAAAATTCCACACAGGGAGAGGCCATGCACCTTGCACCAACACCAGGAATGGCTCTGAGCCAGGGTTGCTGCATTGAAGTGAGCATACTGTTGTTGGAGAGACTGGCTTTGGGGCCACCTCCCTGCACCCAAGAAGTCTACACATCCCAGGGACAGGGTTTCCTGGGTCCTGAGTGGCTGTGCATTTAGAAATCTGAAAACTACATTGTGAGGCATTTCTTTTTACAGACTAAAACAAGAGAAAGAGAAAAAGCAAGACAGTGAGACAGCAAGAAAAACAGAGTGAGCCTAAGAAGAGGAGAGAGAAAAAACAGAGGTGGCGCTAGTGGTGAAGACCTGCCTGCCAATGCAAAAGACATAAGAGACCCCAGGTTGATCCCTGGGTCGGGAAGATCCCCTGGAGGAGGGAATGGCAACCCACTCCAGTATTCTTGCCTGGGGAATCCCATGGACAGAGGAGCCTGGCAGGCTTCAGTCCATAGGGTCACAAAGAATCAGACATGACTGAAGCAACTTAGCATGCACACACAGCTCTCCATCAGAAGGGCTGAGCGGTGGTCAGCCAGGAAGACAGGGTTTCTTGACATGAAGACAGCATTGCACCTCTGATCCAGTGACAGCAGAGGGATGACCACGGTGTAAACCCACAAGGACAGAGGGGGTGTGGATAGCCAACACCGTGGAGTAGAAGCAGCAAACCCTACCTACCATCTAGGGGCCACCAGGAAAAACAAGTCAGTTTGCCTTCAGAGCCCCAGAAAGACCCGTGCACTGGAAGCATCAAGTACTGGAGAAGCAAAGACTCGGGAAGGGAGGAAGAGGAAGATCTGTGCAGGGAACAGATAGACCTCCTAGGGCCCCATGTACCCCACCTGGCCTCTGCCCCCACTGGAGACACATTTCTTCTTGCACAAAGGGACCCTGAAAGACCCCAGACTTGAGACAGCAGAGGAGAGGCAGGCAACACAGATGTAAACCAGGAGAATTCATGACTTGGTGGTGAAATTGCAAGCGCCCTTCCTGCCTGGTTCCCAGACTCCTAGCAGCCAAGCCCAAACCACCAGGCACCTGCGGAGAGATCCTTTCCTGGAGAACCTGAAAGACCTCTCCAGACGCCAGCATCTAGAGATGCAGACTCTAGACCCCCCAGAAGCTGGCTGCCCCCACTGATGAGCCCACTGACGAGAAGCGGCGTGAGAGGACAAACTCTCCTTCAGCAAACAGGGAAGTCAGAAGATAACATCTGAAACTGACAAATCAAGAAAGAGCAGAACAAACACTGAAAAGTCAGGAGGTAAATATCAGAACGAAAAGAAGTGGGCATTCCTGGGAAGTGGGATTGAGCTGTAGAGCAGAGGGCGGCTACTTCTTATACAAGGCTTTCGGATCATTTGATTGATTAAACTACATGCATGTGTGCTAAGTCACTTCAGTCGTGTCTGACTCTGCGACCCCATGCACTGTAGCCCACTATGCTCCTCTGTCCATGGGATTCTCCAGGCAAGAATACCAGAGTGGGTTGCCATGCCCTCCGCCAGGGTATCTTCCCAACCCAGAGACTGAACCCAGGTCTCCTGCATTGCAGGTGGATTCTTTACCACTGAGCCACCAGGGAAGCTTCATATGCCCATGTATTTGAGATTAAAAATAAAAAGAGTAAAAGAAAGCAGAGGCTGGAGTCAGAAGCCGGCAGCTGCCTAACCCAGTGAGACACGAGACACACACACCCACTCCCCCGCTCTGCTCCCTCCCAGGATGCACATCCTGGACTTGCACTCCTGGCTCCAGGAAGTAAGAAGGAAGGTGAAAGTTATCAGGACACAAGAGGACACACGAACCCTGCAGTGTGACAAACGCCCCATGCCCACTCGCAAAAAGGGCAGCCACTTAAGGATTTGCAGCGAGAAACCGGAAGGAAGCCCTGGTCTGCTCCCAAGGGCACCAGGGACCAGGGTTCTGGGCAGCCAGGACGCCTGCCTCGGCCCCCTTCCTGGGCACTGAGGGGGATCAGTGGCCTCCCCATCTCCTCTGGCTTTGATGCTCTGCATCCTGTGATTCTGGGAAATGCACCAAAATCTGGGGCAGTCCCACTTTGATACCGTCGAGACACCAGGCATTTCATCAGGATCCAGGTCACAGCTTCTTCCCTACCTCATTCAGAAACTTATCCCAACTACTGGGGCCCCCAAGGCACATGCCCTCCAGGAGGCCAGGGGCACTGAGGATCCTGAAGAGTCCTGAGCCAGCAGCCGCCACCCACTGCTACTTTTGTTCTTTGGTTAATGATAAGACTTTGGACTTTGTCAGGAATTTGCTCAGTGTGTTAGGAAATGCTGGAATGGATGTAACATGACACATCGTTATGCTAATTTGATAGCAGGTTCCCCAGTTCAGCAGAATGCAAAGGTCACCACATTGAAACCGTGGCCGACTTGGTTTATTTCTTCTTTTGTAGGACAGAGTCCCGGAAATGATCTATGTATAGAGCAGACCTCCCAAACTCTGTTCCTCCATAATACCTGCTACACACACACACACACACACACACACACACACGACCAATCCTCAACTCCCCACTCTGCCTGGCTGGACACAGCTACAGAGGCAGCTCAGGGAATCTTTTTCTTTTAATTGTTATAAAATATACATAACATAAACTTTTCCTTTTATAAGTGCACAGTTCAGTGGCATTAAGTACTGATAAATTCACACCGTCGTGCGGCCTGCACCACCATCCACGCAGAGAACTTTTTCATCCTCCCAGACTGAATTCCGTCCCATCAAACACTAACTTCTTGTCCCCCAACACAGCCGCTGGCAACAGCCATTCTACTCACTGCCTCCATGAATCTCACAGCTCTCAGCATCACCTATAAGTGGGATCAGGCAGTATTCACCCTCTTGTGGCTGGTTTATTTTACCTATCAGAATGTCCTCAGAGTTCATCCACGTTGCTGTCTGTATCTAAACTCCACTTCTTTTTAGTTCTGGGAACGTTTTAATCCCTCAGATGGGATCTCCACGTGATCTGTGCAGCTCCATTCTAGTCACTTTCTAGGAATAGGGGCTTCCTCAAGAAAGTCCTAGAACTGCCCCAAGGAGCAGATGCCCTAGAGGTGGCCAAAAAGGTCACTCTCCTGTGCCACTTACAGAGGTCCTGGCCAAAGCAGCCCACCTGCCCAGGGACTCATCTGGTACTTAATGAGACTGGATTTCTGGGTGGAGCACTCTGCCCACACCTGGTCCCACAGCCCAGCCCCTCTGCTGGTCCGCACAGGTGCCAGCCTGCTCGCCCACAAGCCTGCACACCACCAGGCACACCCCCCATCAAAGCTCCTGCTCCTCTGTGCACAAGCCCTTCAGAGACAACAGAGGTGGCCCTGCCCATGGGGAGCATGCTGTCCCCCTGCGTGGGGGCAAGGCTTCCACATTTGTGATCACCCAATTGTCAAAAATTGATGACAAAGAACCTGGGCTACAGAAGCTGACAGCAAAGAGACTCCCCTAGAGCTGGTGTGCCTGGGGGGCTCCAGGAAGACCTCAAAGCCAAAAGATGGGCAGATTGGGCTAGACATGGGGTATTGGAGGGGAGATCAGTGGCCGAGTAAAAGCCAAAGCAGGGGACACAGAAGGTGTGTCTGGAGAGCAGTAGCAGTGTCCTAACTGCAGTGGGTGCTTTGTGGTGGGGAGTCAGAGAAAATGAATGAGAAAGGGAGGTGGAGGAAATGCGCTAGGACTCCACCCATAGGTTTTCAAGAACAATGATGTGGAAAGGAGTGTCTTAGGGAAACCAGGGGGAGGAAGTCCAGCCTGGAGAGGGAGGCGGTTGGAGCTGTTCAGTTACCCAAGACTGATGCAGATGGCCAGGGCCAGGCCACAGAGACAGAAGAAAGTAAGCATGTGAATTATAGTCTGAAACACTGGCAGAACCAGTGACTAATTCCATCCAGGGGAGGAAGACAAAGCCATGGAGGAGGACAAGTGGTAAGCCCTGGAGCCTTTAAGATGAGGTGGCTCTTCTGAGAGCAAGGGAAATCAGAGAGCAGAAACAGAGCCAGAGCGAGGGCAGGAGGAAGAAGGAAGATGATGAGTTTGAGATGATACTATGACAGCCAGGTGTCCAGGAGAGAGTTCAGGCTTGGGGAAGGTCCACAGAGGGTCAATAGTCAAACCCTGTAGTTCTTAAGAGTCCTGGGAGGGAGAACTTTGGAGGAAAGAGCAGAAGACCCAAGACTTGGTCTCACTATCAGCATAGGAAAGACCCAGGGTGGAATATGCAATGGACCTGTGGGGTCCTGAGAGCCCAGAGACGAGGGTGGATCTCCCGCTGAGTCCCTTGGGTCTTCTTGAAACTCAGGTCTCACTTTTCTTCTCCTTTCCCTCCGGACCCCTCCTTCTACTTAGCTCTTTTATTGCTTATTGACCAAGAAGCATTCAGTGTTCATTATAGAAAAATTCTATTATTAGACCTTTAGTGTTTCAGTGTTAAGGTGCTATCTACATAAATCTAATTAATTAGATAATTAATAGCATTTTCCAGCCTCCAAACAAATACAGACAAGATCCCTGGGAAGGAAGTGTTTTCAATTCCATTTTGAGCTTCATGTGTCCCCGACTTTCAAGAAAGGTTGCATGTTTCCCAGGGGAGGAGAAATACATTATTGGGCTTGCTAAATTTTGCAGCCCGCCTGCCTGGGCTCTGCTGGGCTCTGCTCTCTGCCCTGTGGGGGAGCACGTGCTCCTCCACACTGCCTGCAACTCAGAGGCTAGATCAACTCCAGAGGTCAGCACAGGAACCCAGAGCCAAGCTCACCAGCAGAGGGAGGCTGGGTCTCCCAGGTGGTTCAGAATCAATGGAGACGGGAGGTAGAAAAAAGTAGTGGGACCATTTGAGGGGCCACCTTCACACCCCACAGCAACGGAAGTGTAGCCTCAAAGCTAAGATTGTAGGCTTTGCTGTAAGATAATCCTGGGTTCAAATTCTAGCTCTCACATTTGGCTGTGCCATCTTAGACAGATAATACACCCTTTCTGCATCTCATGTCTGGCAGAGCTGCTGAAGAGACTTAAAAGCCCATCACGGAAGTGCCCCAGAGCACAGCACTAGGAAATCTATACAAAACAAAAATAAAGTGAAATAAAACCAGATCTCTCCCTCCACAACCTTCAGACTCACTCTCATTCATTTCACAAATATTCACGGAGCACCCACTATGTGTCCAGCAGCGCTGCAGGCACTGGAGAGACTCCTTGAACAAGCCAGACCGGAAATCCTTCTCCTTGTGGTACTTTTGGAGGGAAAGGAGGTCAGGTGGTGAATAAGTGAATTAAATAAACAGGGAAACTACACCATGTCTCAGGTAGTGAAGGGCACTCTAGAGAAACAGAACACAGGAACAGAGGAAAGAAATTCCTGCTGGATGGGAAGGGTGTGATTTTTAAAGCATGTGTTCATGGAAGACCTCATGGAGAGAATGACACCGAATCAAGGCCAGAAGGAGGAGCTGGAAGAACATGCTAGATGGAGGGGTGGAATCTCTCCATCCTAAGATTCTAAATTCATCTGGCATGGTGGGGAGTGTGGAGTCTCCTGGGGTCTCCCAGTGGTATTATTATAGTGCTGAGCACACAGGAAGTGCCAAATAAAGACATCCTGAAGGGTGATTTTTCAAGCTACCACTTTCAGAAGGTCCCAGTTGCTGATAATACAATATGGGGCTACTTCAACAATCTGCATGCAGCCCTGTTGTGGTGACAAAGCCGCCCCAGGGGCCCCCAGCCCTGGGAGCCTCCTGCAGCACACCTCATTATTAAACAGGTGAGCGGGGCTCCCGGGACCTTCGCTGTAATTAGGGCAGGATCTGAGCAAGGGCTCTATTTATAACCCCCAGCCATCAGCCAGCCAGGGAGACGACGAGTTGGTCCCTCTGCAGCTCCTATACCAACATCTATATGTGAACTGATTACGACAATTAATTTAATAGGGATTCCTCCACACAAACAATGTATCATTTTATTAGGAAACTCTATAAATGTCAGTGGTGCAATTCATTTTTATTAATTTTCTGAAATGAAATTAGCAGTGGCGGCGGTAGCGGCAAACAGAAGTTGTATTGCCTCCTCATTCAGCAGAGTATTGGTGTCATTAATTCCTTAATACCAGGAGGCCGGTTTGCATGAACTCAGCAGTTAACTGCACCAATTAATTTCAATACAAGAGAAGGGAGGGGTGTGGGGAGATCCAAACTCAACCCAACAACTAATTTAGGAAGGTCCTTGAACAACCACAGCAACTTTTCCGCCTCCTGGGACAAGAAGCTTTCAAGTGTAAACACGGACTGGATGTTATAATACTAATAGGAATCATTCTATCTTTACCCTCTGCTTTCAGAAAAGAAACTCATCCTTCCAAAGCCCGGAGAGATGGTGGCAAGTACGTCCCAAAATCAAGGCCAACAGGAAGCCTGGGGACAGCCCCTTGCAAACAGACCTGCTTGGGCACAGACCCTCATAGCATGCAAAGCAAGATCACCAATACTATCTCATTCAATGCTCGTCGTGACCCAATGAAGACACAATCAACGTTGGCCTCCGTCTCATGTATGAAGAAGAAAAAATGGGGCTTTGAAAGGGGCTGAAACAACTCTGTTAAAGTCACAAAGGTACTGAGTGACGGGGCCAAGGCTCAGACTTGGATATGTCAATATCAAAACCCTTATCCCTTCTCTGCCGCCAGGCGCCCACCTTGTGCCTCGAGACAGGAAGGCTCTTGGCTCTATTTATACTCCCCCAAAGTCAAGTGAGTCAGGCACGACTATGAGTGACATTCACTTCTCAACGGAAACCCGAATTCAGGCTGAAACACGAGGCAGGATCCCCACCCTTTCGTGCTGTCAGGGAGCGACTGAAGCAGGACTCGCGTCCGCACATCTAAAATCAGATGTCTAGCCCAGGATGCGTGACAGAGAACCTCACTCTCTGGCTAAAGAGAAGCTCTTTCCTTCCACTTAGATTCAAGAGGTGTTTGGCTGAGGAATGAAGGGTGTGTGGAGAGCCTGGAGGCTGCTTGAGATGAGGACCACAGTGGGGAGTCGGGAAATGGTGCCAAGGTGGAAATCAGACAGACTTCCTCCTGCCCAGAGAAACTAGAGCAGCGGTTCTCAAAGTGGGGTCCCCGGCCTGCACCCCATCACCTGGGGCTCGTTAGATATACAGAGGATCAGGCCCAACCCGGACATCCTGAATCAGAAACCGGGGGTGGCGTCCAACATGTTACTGGAGCAAGCCCCCCAGCTGATTCTGATCCCTGATTAGGTTTGGAAATCACTGCCCTGTAAGAAGGTGACTCCAAAGAAAGGAGAGATGAGTGGGCCAGGCTCTCCACAGTACAGGACACAGCTGTGCTCACAGACAGTCGATGGGTACCACATTCGCTCTCCCTGCCCCCACTCTGACCACCCTCTAGCAAAGAATGTCCTTCTTGGCTTCATTCTTTCTGGGCTTGGCCACAGTAATTGCTTTGGCTAATGGATTTGCAAGCAGGTGTGACATATGATGGGCTTCCCAGGTGGCACTAGTGGTAAAGAATCTACCTGCCAGTGCAGGAGACATAAGAGACGTGGGTTTGATCCCTGGGTCGGGAAGATCCCCTGGAGGAGGGCACGGCAACCCACTCCAGTATTCTTGCCTGGACAATCCCATGGATACAGAAGCCTGGAGGGCTACAGTCCACTGGGGCCACAGAGAGTCAATCATGGCTCAAGTGACTTAGCACACATGCACTCATGTGACTATGATGCCACATCCAGGGGGCTTCACTGTGCCTACATGGACTGCCTTGGCTTTTAAGCCCCTGCCATTCTCCATGAGAACCAGATGTCCCAGACAGGGAAGTGAGGGTGGGCAGCAGGGGGTGGGGGAGGCTTCTAGGCCTAGGTCCTACAAAAAGAAGACACATCGAGTGGTCCTGAACATAACTCAAAACCAAAGCCAACCCACAGACCCATGAGCAGGAAATAAACATTTATTGTTATAAGTTACTTAGTTTGGAGACTGTTTCTTACAAGGCATTATCACATCAAAAGCTGATGGATACAAAACATTTGACTTTATAGCAAAGGAAACCATGGCCCCAGAAGGCTAAGAAGTTGAAGAGATCCTACAGAGGGGTTCAGGATGACAGGCAAAAAGATCAGAGTCAACCTCTGCCCCACCTAGGGATGCAAATCTCAGGAACTCACCTCCCTTTCCTCAATATCCTCTGATACACTCTTTCAAAATGGAAATTTTTGTCTTCATCTAATGGATGTGTGTGTGCTAAGTCGCTTCAGTCATCTCTGACTCTTTGTGATCCTATGGACTGTAGCCTCCCAGGCTCCTCTGTCCATGGGATTCCCCAGGCAAGAATACTGGAGTGAGTTGCCATGCCCTCCTCCAGGAGATCTTCCTGACCCGAGGATCAAACCCGCATCTCTTACACCTTCTGCATTGGCAGGCAGGTTCTTTGCCAGTAGGCCACCTGGGAAGCCCCATCTAATGGATGCTAACCAGTAAAAACCTAAATGTCATGAAGAAATATTTTAAAGAACCTTCTAAACTGAGTGAATATCTTTCTTCCGTGGCTCAGAAAGGACAAACAGGTCAAGCGGATGGCCAAGTGGGCAGAGGGCGTACCCCCACCCCTTTCCTGGTCTCCCAGTTAACAAACAGGGAATTTGGCGCTTCTGGCCAAAGGAAACAGACTGGGCTTTCCACCTCTCAGGTTCAAACCCACAGCCCGGTTATCCTGTAAGCTGTGCTCCGGCTAATACCACTCAAGCTGTTAAACATCTGGGCCCATCACCACTAATAGAAAACCTGTGGCAATTGGAAGAGAGTGGCTGTGTTTTTCCAAAGCTCTAGGATGGAACATACCAAAAATGAAAAACTGAGAGCTGGGAAGGAGAAGAGGCTGCCTTTAAAATCAACCCTAAATCCCAACGTCCCCATTCTTCACAAAATGATATCACTCGCACTGACAGAACACACAAGTCAGCTGAATCCTTGCCAATTCCCTCTGTTCCCAGGTGGTGAGATGAGTTTGGTGTCCATGGCAGTCGGCAGGTTCACAGACGTGGACTAAATAATAAATTGCAAACAGCCATGCCTTTCTGATTGGGGAGATCTTAACACCATCCAGAAAAACTGGACTTTCAGTTTGTGAAACGTGTTGAGATGAAAGTGAACAGTTAAGGTAGTTTCTGTTTTTGAAAGGACGTTTATAGAGAACATCGGTAGCACTTTCCCCAAATAAACTTCCCCTGACAGTCCTGCCTGCCAAGCCTTTCCAAGCACCCAGCTGAAGGATCCAGCTTTAAGCCAGCAGGTTAAAATTTCCAACTTGCATGATGGCAGCTGCACTGGTTTTAATCCATCTGACCTCATTCACTATCACGATCTTGAGCCAATGAATGAGACCTCAGTGTCACAAGCTATCAGGCACAACACAGCATTCTGAACTTGCTCGTGAATGAACTGACCAAACACAGTAATCAATGAAAATCAATACGTTTACTGCACATATTCAAAAACCCATGAAATCTGGGACATTACCTTGTCTTAGGGGAGGTGGTTAGCCATTCTTCGTGTTTCTCAAATGTTATTAAATAAGCTGCAATTTCCTGAAACAGAAGAATAAAAAGATAATAACAACAATTAGCTCACTTCGGATCCTGAGAGGTAAGAAGGATGATTTTATTTTATTTTATTTTATTTATTGCTGTTTTCCCAGCTGCCATCCTCTTTTGTGAGGTTGGAACCTCATCTCCAGTGGAGAAATACTCAACTTGGACTGCGTTTCTATTTTGATTTTTTTAAAAGATCTTTCCATTCAACCTGCCATACTGTAATAATCAAAGCACCAGGTTTCAAAAGATGAGTTGGTGGCAAGGACAAAGATACCTCTCTGTGGAAGGAAAACATCAGACATTGTTCCAGCTTCTAAATGTCATTAATTTGAAGCAGGAGAAAACACACGCCAACAACAGGTCTCCACTCATGCAAGGTCAGAACTGGAAAGTTTAGTCGATCTCCCTCTGAAACTGGAGTAACCTTTCATCATTGTCACAAGGAGCATTGCCTTCTCTCAGCATGAGCCCCGAGCGCCGAGCCAAATCACACAAAGATTAAAAAAAGGAAAGAGAAAGTCATAGTACAGAGACAGAGACGGTGAGACAGAAAGAGAGAGAGAAAGAGAGGGCGTGGGGTGGGGGGTTAACCTTTCCTACTTCTGATAATCTACCGAAGAGCACTTCAGAAAGACGAGCCATGTCAGCAGAGTTTAAGGCAAAGATGGAGAAAATGTGGGCACCTGAAGGTAAATTAAATATTTATAAACACAACAACATCACTGCAGATAGAATTACTGATTTATTAATCATTTCCATAAAAAGCCAGTGGGTGACATCCACATAAGTCATCGCTCGGGCTCCAAGGCATGATATGGCCCATTACTTCCAGCTCCAAAAGGACCTGCTGACGTGAAATTGGCAGGAACTGTAAGTTAAATTAAGGCTGGACTAGTATTCCGTTCCCTTGATCTTGGTGATGATACAGCACGGAGCTGCCGCCCTCGACAACCAGAAAAATGCAGGGAGCTGGCCTCCCTTCTCAATTTCCTGTGCCACTGGGGATGGAGCAACAGTCAGCCTCCTCCAGGCTTGGATGTCAGGGTGTGGACACAATGCCACAGAGACGCTAAACTTAGCCTTGAAGGAGAAGAAGAGACACCACCAAAACCAGGGAAACAGGGCAAGTCAATGTAGAAAACACCACCCGGGCCACACAGTGTGACGGTCACAGGCCCGGATGGGGGTCAGGGTCTCTCATCATGGTGGAAACCGGCCACACCACAAGCTAGCCATGACTGCTAACCAGAGCCCCAGCTACATCAGTCCTTTCCCCAAGAAGCTGTGAAACAGAAACCTATGGCAAAAACAGAGTTGCCTTGTACAGATTTCTTTTTTTCCCCCTCTGGCAGTGCTCTGTGACAACCTTGAGGGCTGGGATGGAGTGGAGGGTGGGAGGGAGAGTCAAGAAGGAGGGGACATATGCATACTTATGGCTGATTCATGTTGCTGTACGGCAGAAACCAATACAACATTATAAAGCAATTAATTAGTGGCCACCTGATATGAAGCACCAACTCATTGGAAAAGCCCCTGAGGCTAGGAAAGATTGAAAGCAAAAGGAGAAGGGGGTGACAGAGGATAAGATGGTTAGATAGCATCACCGACTCAATGGACATGACTTTGAGCAAACTCCAGGAGATGGAGGACCGGGAAGCTTGGCATACTGCAGTCCATGGGGTCACAGAGAGTCAGACATGACTTAGGGACTGAACAACAACAATCCTCCAATTAAAAATTTTGAAAAAGACTTCTATTGTTGATTTCAGTTAAAGAAGCTGATCAACCAGATCATTCTCTTTCCTTTCCTTGGACGATGTCTTCCCTAAAGCCTTATCACAGACAGATATCGCCTCCCCAGGCTGGCCCTCCTAACTCATCGTGACAGGGCTGGCTGCCCATCCTCAGTGTTCCCATGGCACCTGGCACCTTCCTCCAGCATGAAGGATTGATCACTCTGCATCCTAATGGCTTGTTTACTTGGATAGCATCCCCCACTGGTCCATGTACTCCTCAAGGGCAGGGACTACGTCACCACTGATACATCCCCAGGATGTAACAATGTCCTGAAAAATGTTTGTTGGATGGATGAATGGATGAGTGAGTGGGTACATAGGAGGGAGGCATGAAGAGTAGGCACTGTAGAAATAAAAGCGCCTATATAAGGGAGGTATATATGCATACACATGACTGATTCACATTTTTGGATAGCACAAACTAACACAATATTGTAAAGCAATTATCCTCTAATTTAAAAAATATTATAAAAAATCACTAAATTTCAAAATACTGAAATTCTAAACTAATGACTTTTTTCCAGGAATAATCCTATTGTCTATAATGCTATGATTTACTTTTTCTAAAAATGTAGATTTCTTGGTGAAAAAAGTGTATATATAAGTAAGGGTGTTTGTGTGTGTGTCCTAAGTATGTTGAGTGTTTCTATACGTTTATTACTTAAGATAGTTGAGTGTTCAGTGCTCAGTCGGGTTGACTCTTTGGGATCCCATGGATTGTAGCCTGCCAGGCTCCTCTGCCCATACAATTCTCCAGGCAAGAATACTGGACTAGGTTGTCATTACCTCCTTCAGGGATCTTCCTGACCCAGGGATCGAACCCTCGTCTCCTGTGTCTCCTGTATTTGCAGGCAGATTCTTTACCACTGTGCCACCTGGGAAGCCTAAGAAAGTTGAAGCAAGTGCTTAAAAGCAGCAAAACCCAGCGGCTCTGAGACAGACCTTTACTGGTGAGTTAATTAACTCTGGTCACCTGGGAAGGTGATAGAGTCTGACGGTGAAGAGCACACACTCTGGAAGCAAACAAACCCAGCTTGGGCGCTGGCTCTGCCACTTACTCACTGTATGGCCTTGAGCATGTTGCCTGACCTGTCCAGACCTCGGTTTCCTAGGAAACTGAGATCAAACCACCTCATGGGTAGTTGCAAGGAGCGAAAATTCTTAATACCCTGCCTGGCATATAGCAATGCCCAACAATCATCGCTGCCACGATTATGATTAAAAGGTCTACGTGATACAAGCCAGCTCTACAGAGACCCCTGATGAGGTAGCAAGTACCCAATGGTCCAGTCAATCCCCACCCTCTACTGTCCTCCACCCCCAATACTCACCATGAATGCTAACGTCACAGTGACTCTTCAGAGTTAGTTGGCATCAATCCTTCCCCTTTTCTACTGGAGCCCACCTTGTTGCACAAAGCACTGGGAACTAACAGGGGCTGGAGTCAGGAAGTAGATAAACTGGGCCACTTTTTAGGTGCTCATCTTCCTGAACTTCAGTAGTTTTGATATCTGGGGGAATGGTCTACGCCAACTGGAACCCCTGGGACCCAGGCTCTTGCCCAGACTAAGAGCTGAGAGCTAAGTGACCCCTAATAGCCCAGAAGGATGGGGGCACAGAGCACCCCAGCCACCTCTAAATTCATCCCAGTGTTCCAAAGACACAGAGCCCCAAAGAAGGCCTTCGTGAACAGGCAATGCTTGCCCCAACCTGTCAGGGTTGCCCACTACTGCTACTGTTGTGCAAGGAGAGAAATCCCCTGGACTGCTTATTGCATTCACTGTTGACTCTACAAATGTTTATTGTGCACCTAGTATGACCAGCCAGTGAAAAAGACCACATGAAGTCTGCCCTTAAAGAGTTCACAGCTGAGGACAAAGACAAGTCAACGTAACAGTGGGGCTTTCATGTCATCACAGGGTCAACTGTCCTGTCAACTCTGTAACCAGACCCAGTGGCTCTTCTCAGGCCTGCCAAGCTGCCGTGCAAATAAGCAGAGGCCCCAGGGAACCACACCAATTCATGGACTGTCTTCGAGTGCCAGCTACACCCTCCTCCACTCTCAAATTAACAGGGACCCCCCACATACACATATATCCGCCTGGTGGAGCACCCGTCCCCCTTTAGAGCAGCCCCTCCAAGCAAAGGAAACTGAATGCCTAGCCCCAGGCTCCCTATTCTGTGGTGCTCACCTCGGCTCAGACAGTAAAGTGTCTGCCTACAATGTGGGGAACCCGGGTTCGATCCCTGGGTTGGGAAGATCTCCTGGAGAAGGAAATGGCAACCTACTCCAGTACTCTTGCCTGGAAAATCCCATGGACGGAGGAGCCTGGTAGGCTACAGTCCATGGGGTCGCAAAGAGTCGGACACGACTGAGCAACTTCACTTTCACCTTGGCTAAGCCTGAAGCTGGACTGGATTACAAGGGAGCATCGCTCTGCTACTGCCTGACTCCCAGCTGGACTGGGAGTGTCTGGGTCACCTGTCTACTCCCCAACCCAGGCTGCCCAGGAATTTCCCTTTTTCTGGTCTTGGTCTGTCTCATCCTCAGATGGGCAGACCATAGGCCAGACTCTGCCTCCGCAAAACTTAGAATTTTGTTGGGGAGACGGCTAGTCATAACCCAAAGAACCACACAGAATAGTAGATGTTAAGAGTGTTAAGCAAAGTGAGACCCATCACTACTCAAGAGTCATCTGGGTAATGAAGGGGAATGATTTCAGAGGGAAGGAGGATTTCACCATCTGTGTCATCATAACAGCTGATGCTGGCAGAGTGATGTCCAAGGCCAGCGAGTGCTCCAGGACTTCACAAAGGACAGTCTCACTTAATCTTCAAAACAAACGATGCAGTGGGAACTGTGCCCATTTTACAGGTGGGGAACCTGAGGCACTAGGCAGTTCAGTGACTTGCCCAAGGTCACATGGCTACGCTCTGCAGAACTAGAACCTGAATCCATGTGGAACAGCTCCAGAACCCACACTCTCCACCACTGATCAGGATTTCTTAAAAGAACAGCTACAATGTGTTCAGAGATAGGAAAGGAAACCCTGCCCGTGGACAGTCATGCTTCCCCCAGCTCAGACTAACAGCTTCCTGGTCTCTGCTGAGCAGTCACCTCACTGCCCCATCTCCCTTCAGAGGACCAGGAGCAGTGAGACTGAGCATCCGTGAGCAGGATTCTCTCCTTCCAGCAGGATCAGGCTCCTTTTCACCCCAAAACCTGTGTATGATTCATGGGATCATCTATTTTGGTGACAGAAGTTTCCTATATCCAGCAAACATTTGCTTTAAATGCCTTACAATACAGACAAAACAGACAAAGAGAAAGAGACACTCTAGCTGAAGAGGGGAAGGGGTTTTGAAAAACAGCAACTTCAACCCAACTTTCTGGCCCTCCCCACTCTTTCTCTGAGGCTCTACCAACCTAGGGCTCCAAGAAGGACAGATGGAAACACAGATCTGGGCCATCTAATTTGCATAGAGCAGGAAACAGAGGCCCAGAGATAGGGAGGGACTTGGCCAAGATCACATGTTGGTGACTGAGCCAAACTGGGACTCGGGACTCCTCACCCCAGTACAGGGTGCTCTTTCCCTCTCATTTGTGGCCTCTCAAACACAAGCGTGGCCCAGGAAATTCACTGAGTCCTAAAACCAGAAGAGAACATGCCCCAGCGAAGTGAAAGCTGGGACTCGAACAAATTCACATACACAAATGTTCCCAGCAGCATTGATCACAATCCCTAGTGTCCATCAACAGACAGACAGATAAACAGAATGTGTTCTCTCCACACAAGAGGTTATTCAGCCACAAAAAGGAGTAAAGTTCTGACACATGCTACAACATGGATGGACCCTGAAAACATGCTGGTGAAGGAAACCAGACACACAAGACTGCGTGTTGTATGAGCTCATTGGCGTGAAATGTCCAGAATAGGCAAATCCACAGTGATAGGAGATAGGTTAGTGGTCGCCAGGGGCTGGACAAAGAGGGGCCATGGGGAGTGACTGCTAATGGGGGTGTGTCTCCTTTTGAGGAGATGGGATTGTCTGGAAGGAGACAGTGGTGAAGTTTATATGCAATATCGAGAATATACTGAATGCCACTAATGGGAAATTTTATGTGTATTTCACCACAATAAAAACAAAGAAGAAAGTGCAAATGTCCAGCTCAATGCAGCCTGGCATGAAGAAAATGCCAGCCCTCCCTTCCTACAAGGTCGGACCCTGCACTCATAGGGCCACCCTGCATGCCTGCAAGTCTCCCCCAGCTCCTCCCTGGCTCCCTTGGGATCTCTCTCTTCCTGGATCCTAAACACTGCATCAGTGCCGAGAAGAACGACTCAACTGTCAGGATGAAGGAATTCACTGCAGGATCCAAAGCAAAGACTGTCCAGCTTGCAGATTTTAAATGTTTAGTTTGTCCTTTAGATGTTCAAATAGAAAAACTGTTGCCAAGATACAATGTCTGTGTGTGTCGGGGGCGGGGGGGGGCTCCGGGAATCCCACAGGCCCCTGTATCTGCTTGGCATTGGGTTCCATCCCTGCAGACCAGGGAGGAAAGTGGTCCCTCCCAAGTGAAGTGAAAGTCGCTCAGTCGTGTCCGACTCTTTGTGACCCCATGGACTGTAGCCCATCAGGCTCCTCTGTCCATGGAATTTTCTAGGCAAGAATACTGGAGTGGGTTGCCCATTCCTTCTACAGAGGATCTTCTCAACCCAGGGACTGAACCCTGGTCTCCGGCATTGCAGGCGGATTCTTTACTGTCTGAGCCACCAGGGATTTCACTGACCAAGCCCCACTGAGAAGGAGAGAGTGAGCAGGACTGCTGCCATTGTTGCCTGATTGCACGCCATGTCGCTATGCATCTCTGTCATCCAAAGTCATGCTGACCGCTCACCGTCCAATTGCCAGGTGGGGCTGGTCCTGTCTGCCCCCAGGTGATGGTCTGGCGGAGGACTGCAAAGCCCATCGTGGTGGTGAGCCAGCTTGGGTCAGCGAGGCTCAGGGCCATCGTCGGAGGCTGCCCTGGGACTGAGAGATGGAGACACAGTGTGCCAACCTGGCTCCCCTTGACCCTTCCCACCTCAGCTCCTGTGTGCTGATTCTCCCCACATAAACTTCCTGACCGTATCCACAGGTCACCTCTTCCATGGAGTCTTCCCTGCTGTGTCACTCTAGAATGAACTCTAGCTTCTGGAACCTTCTCAGCGGTGGCTGCACCACTCTTGAACCCCAAGTGCCCTGTGCTTTCTGGGGCTAGTTTACAGGCCTGGCAGTTCTCCCTTTCTTGTTTTTCAGTGTCTGAGGAGGGTCTGAGTCTCAATCCCTCCATCACCAGAGCCCTGAGCAGTTCTCGTATCTGAAGGTGACCGTTGGCAGATAGAGACTGATGAAAGAATACAAAGTTCTCTTCTAAAGGATGCAGGCAGAAAGAGCCCATGTCTGAGCCAACTTTGCTACAAGCTGGGGGGTTGGGGGCGGAAAAATAAAGGTGCACCTGCCATCAAGGCTCGATGCCCTACATAAAGAGGCTCAACAGAAATGTTATGTAAAGCTCTCCACGTCCAAAAAGGCAGCACCCAGCCAAACCATCAGCACCAGGGCAGCCCTGTCCAGCAGAAACAGAACATGAGCCACAAAGGCAAGCCATGGGTGTGACTTTTTAATTATAGAAGCCACATTTTTTAAACAGTATAGAGAAACAAGAGCAATTAATTTTAACAATATTTTTTTCAGACGTCCCTGGGTGGTCCTATGGTTAAGAATCTGCCAGCCAATGCAGGGGACACAGGTTCGATCCCTGGTCCGGGAAGATTTCACATGCCTCGGCGCAGCTAAGTCCATGGGGCACACATACTGAAGCCTGCATGCCCCAGAGCCTGTGCTCCACACCAAGAAAAGCCACCACAGTGAGAAGCCCATGCACTGCAACTAAAAAGTAGCCTCTGCTCGCTGCAACTTAGAGAAAGCCACAAAGCAACAAAGACCCAGTGCAGTCAGAAATAAATAAAAATTTGAATAATAATAATATATTTTTCAATATATTTTATACTTTAATCCAATATATCTAAAATATTATGATTTCACTAGTTCTATTTTTTTTTTAAGCAGTCATGAGCTATTTCACAGTATTTTCAAACTAAGTTTCCAAATCCCAGAGTGTAGTTCCCATTTCTGGTCCATCCCAGTTGGAAGCAACTGTATTGCAAGATCTAGACAGCTGCCTGTGACTGCCATGTTGAGCAGAGCAGCTCCAGATACAGACGTCACAGGAGCCTGCAAATCTCAGCATGCCTCCTGGAGCCAAGCCCCCTGCCTCCACAGGGCTGAGGTGGAGCCCAGGTGTGAATAAAGAGGCAGCCGCAGCAAACCACTGCCTTTGAAGCAGAGCTCACTGGCCCCCTGGATCCCCTCGGAGGTGAGGAGCCATGTCCTGCCTCCGAGAGGCTGTGTCTGTTTGGAAGAGGATATGGGATTCTCAGAGGAGCTGGATTCACCTCCATTTCTCAGCCTGAGCACAATGTCACAACCATCTCCTTCTCCAGAAGTCACTCCCTGAGGACACCCCTTACCACTGCCCAGCCCAGAGCAACTGACTCTCCCTTCAGCAATTTCCTCTGAAGCTGCCCTCAGAAAAAGGACCGGGCCCTCCCAGGCCTTCCATCAGCTCTCCCTGGGGCAGTCCATTCTCTATCTGGGTGTCCAGTGTCAAGGAAAGAGCAAAGTCAGTCTTCAGGGGTTTTTAGTGCTTATTGGGACAAATTCAACAAACAAACGAACAAAAGCCACAACCAGCTATACAGAGATATGTTTTGTTTTTTTTATTCTCCTGACTCCAAGTAAAGGAAATATCTGTGGTCTACACAATCTCAGATATTTTGCACACACGCACACAAAAAAAATACAGATCTTTCAACCAAGGGATAATTTTTTAAAGTTTGTTTTTTATGAGAGTTTTGCACAAGGGTTATATCTATAAGGGACCAAAGCTGAGGGGGAAAAAAAAAACCAGGACTCTCCCAGCAGCTGGCCCCAGCATCTGCTAGAGCCACAAAATGCAATTATATTACTCCCAAACGAGAAGTAAAAATATCTTGCTTCCAATACTCTTGGTTTTAAGATTCATACTTAATGTCCTCTGGGTATTTCAATGGTTCCAGATCTCTGTTATGTACTTTATTAGGGATGTGTGAATGTCATATTAATGACTTCTAACCAACATGTTTGCAGTGGCAGGGAACTTTCCCAGAACCTACTACTCACTGCACTTTACCCAAAATATTAATAATAATAATTGGCCTTAGTTTAAATAAATAAATAGCCATTCCATACCCTGCTCCCAGTGGCATGCCCCACCTGCTGTCTACAGGGCACCCCATGCATGAAGTTTGTGGGTCTCCTCCTCCGTGATAAATATTCCAACACAGGGTTCAAGAGCGCCATCCCCCCTCTGTATACATCCTGTCTCCATCTTTGAAAGTGAGAGTGTTAGTCACTCAGTCATGTCCAGCTCTTTGCGACCCCATGGACTATAGCCCCCATGAACTATAGAGTTCATGGAATTATCCAAGCAAGAATACTGGAGTGGATAGCCATTTCCTTCTCCATGGGATCTTCCCGAACCAGGTATCAAACCCAGGTCTCCCACACTGCAGGAAGATTCTTTACTATCTGAGCCACTAGGAAGCACATCCCAAAAACTCAGATGGCCAGGCCAACACTCTCTATGAAATGTTCTCAGTCCCCACTCGAAGGTCAAAACCAATACCACAAATCATGCTTTCGAAATGACCAGCTCCTGTGATAAACAAAAGCATATAGAATAATGGTTTATACTTTTATTTATATAAAGGGTAGCATATTTCTACTCTGACAATTTATGAGGGTGCTGGCGATTAAGATCTCAGGGACCCAAGGGTGTCTGGAGGACTTTCTATGAAATGGTAAGTAGCAATTCAGGATAAATTCCTAACAGCCCAGACTTGTGAAATAAAGCCTGGCTCAGTTGGCTGTCTGTCATTTAGATGTGGGAAAGCATTCTCATGACCATCAAAGTGCCAATCAGAGCAGCAACAATGAGCTATCATAAAAAGTCAGAGAAAGATTCAGGGAGGAAGCAGTTCCTCTAGTCTCTCCTTCATTTCATTATCCACTCATTGGTTCCATCATTTGATGAATTATTGAGCACCTACTATATGCCAGGCACTACCCGAGGCCCTAATGATACAAAGACATATGAATGATGGTCCTGGGAAATACAACTGGGAAGACAGACAGGGCTGTTGGATCCAGAGCTATTGTCAACTGCAAAACAAATGATGAATGCTAAATTAGCAGCATGAATAATGTGTTCATACTGGGAAGAGAAGGGAAGCTTTCTCCAACGAGCCAACGTTCAGACTGGGTCTTGAAGAATGAGTAGGAGGTTGCCTGGCTGACAAATGGTAAAGGCATCAGGGAAAGGAAGTGGCTGGTACAGAAACAGGAAAGTGGGGAAAGCAAATGTGCTTGGAAGACTTTGAGTAACATGAAGTGGTAGAGTCTGCAGGGCACGGGGAACAATAGGACCCAGAACGGGAAGGGGTAGAGAAACTGAGGAGGAAGGAAGATGCTTGGCAAATGGAGCTTTATCCACAAGAGCCAGAGGAGCCATGGAAAGCTTTCAAGTGGAAAGGAGACACAAAAAGAGTTATGCCTCAATATTTTTTGACCATGCTGCACAACATATGGCATCTTAGTCCCCCAACTAAGGATCAAACCTGTGTCCCCAAGATTGGAAGCACCAAGTCTTAACCACTGGACCACCAGGGAAGGCCCAAAAGAGCTGTGCTTAATTTTTTATATATATTTGTAAATTAACTTATTTATTTTAATTGGAGAATAATTATAATATTTTTATTGTTTCTGCCATACATCAATATGAATTGACCACAGGTATACATGCGTCCCCCACATCCTGAACCCTCCTCCCACCTCCATCCCCACCTCCATCCCCATCCTATCAACTGTGCTTTAGAAACATCAGTCTGATGGTGCCGGAGCAAAGAAGGGGCTACTAGCCAGAGACTATGATTAGAGCCCAGGAAGGAGGCAATGAGATCTGAACTATGACAGTGGGCAAGGTGGAACTAAGTTGCATTGTTTCAAAAGTGAAAAAGTAGGGTGGCTTGAAAGCCAATTGGTTGGAGAAAATGAATGAGAAGGAGGCAGTGAGGGCGCTTCCAAAGCAAACAAGCCCAGGGGCTGAATCAACCCCAGATGTGCTTGCTTGGTGAATGTGGCATTTGTCCCCATTCGGTTTATTTGCCAACATTAAAGATTGGGAGATGGGGATTTGCAGTTCCCTTGAAACCTAAGGGAACCCACATCCTTCTGAGCCCACATCCCTAGAGTCTACCCACTGCTTGGAATTGAGGAACAGCGGCCTGGACTCCCCACCTGGCTGATCTCTTCACCCACAATACATGCCTGGACCTAGAAGACAGGCATCTTTGGGGCTCCATCTTTGGAACTTTGATGTTCCTGGCATTGGAACTGAATAGCTTGTAGGACCATGAACAATATAAATTATCCAGAAAGAAATACATTTAGATCAACAGATTTTAGAAGAAAGGTATGTTAACCAGAATACTCATTGCTTCTAGGACAATGACATTTGCTGATTTGACTGCACCAAGATTACCCCAATTTCTATTTCAACATTGTGCTGGTTGTCCATTTATTATCTCTCAGCTCCAATTGCACCCTTATTTGTCCTGCATTGTGACACTGAAGGTGGGCCCTATAAACATTTCTCCTTTGCTGGCTTGGCAGAATGTTAGGCTTCTTTAATAGAGCGATGAAGTGTCCCTGCAAGATGATGGTGGCAAAACATCCCTTCTGGTGTCTGTCCTGTGTCACTATTATTATGATAATCATTATTATTCAGAGCAGGAGCCCAGTGGCCATGCAGATGAGTGCCAGCCATGTCCCCATGGCATGCCTCCCCTCTAGTGGCAGGCTGCAGCTCTGGTCTACCTGATGCCCTCAAGCAACAGTGAGCCACTTCTGTAGACCACCTGCAGCCCATGACCTTTGGCAGCCAGCATGCTCCCTGTGGTGGCCCTGTGCTCTGAAGAGGTTCGAACTACAGCCTATGCAGTGGGGGGAGGGCACTCTTCCAGTCCTTAGTTTATTTACTGTCTACTCTTTCTCAGCCTACAGGTAGTTGCTGCTCTAAGAAGTACTAGAGACTTCCAGAACCCTTAGAATTTTCTTGTATCCCTCTGAGCAATCACCTTTTACTAGTTAACAATTCTCTACATTAAATTTTCTCTGTTCAAATAACCAACATGGTTTCTGTGTCCTGATTGCACCCTGACTGGTGTAAGAATTGTCCACAACCCTGAAGATAAAATATTTACAACCTCACTGTTCTGCCATCTTAGAAGACACTCTAAAAAGTATAGGGGGAATTAAAAAAAAATCACCTGAAGGAAAAAAACAGATGCTTTGAGGGAAAATATGTACATTGCCCTAGTGATCACTCTATAGCAAGTTTGCTAGACACCAACCGCATAGTAGCTTGAAAGGCACTGGAACAATGTGTGTCTCTACTTAAATTTGTAAGAAGATCAAATCTGCCTGTATAGAGAGATAAAAAGCATTTCTTGCAGAATAGAATAAAGGTACTCCTGTCTCCCTTTGGCTGTGTGATCCGGGGGGGTAGGTCATTTGACATGTCCTCACCTGAAACGTGGGATAAAGAACCCGCCTGCCAATGCAGGAGATGTAAGAGACGCGGGTTTGATTCCTGGGTTGGGAAGATCCCCTGGAACAGAGTATGGCAATCCACTCAAGTATTCATGCCTGGAGAATCCCATGCACAGAGGAGCCTGGAAGGCTACGGTGCATAGAGACTCACAGAGTCAGACACGACTGAAATGATTTAGCACATACGCATAACATGGGGTAATATACGCAGATTCTGGGCACACAGGGTTAAAACTTTCAAAACTCAGCTCCATTGAGGTATAATTCACATACTGTAAAATGCAACTCATTTTAAATGCATAGTTCAATGAATGCTAACAAATACATTACATTAGCTATCATCACATTCAAGATATAAAACATTTTCAGCACCAAGGAAAGTTCCCCCGTACTCCTTTTCCGTTAATCTCCCTCATACCTCCAGCCTCAAGCAAGCATTGATCTGCTTTCTGTCACTGTAGATTAGTTTTGCCAGCTCTCCAATTTTATATAAATGAAACCATACAGTAAATACTCTCTTTGTTTCTGGTTTCTTTCATTCAAGATAATGTTTTTGAGATTAATCCATATTGTTGTGTGTATCAGTAAGTAATCCATTTTTTTTTATTGTAGAGTGTTATTCCATTGTATGGATATATCATAATTTGTTTAGCCATTCAAATGCTGATGAACATTTATGTTGTTCTCAGTTTGGGGCCGTCATAAATAAACTATTATTAACAAGTTTGGGGGCAGATATATGTTTTCATTTCTCTTTGGTAAAAACCTAGGCATGAAATGTCTTGGTCATACAATAAATAAGTGTTTAATTTTATATGAAACTACCAAAGTGCATTCAGTAGAAGCTGTGCTATTTTATATTTCTATCATGTATATGAATTAAAGTCGCTCCTCATCTTTGCCGATACTTGGAACTATCTCTCCAATTTTAGCCATTGTCATAGATATGCAGTCATCTCACTGCAGCTTCACTTTGCTTTTCTCTAGTGACTAATAATATGTAAATTTATTCATGCATTTGTTGACTATTTATATATTTTCTTTTCTAAAGTCTGTTTTAATGTTTGCCCAATTTTTAATTGGGTTGTCTTTCTTTCTATTGTTGAATTTTAATAGTTCTTTTTGTATTTTGGATTTGAGTCCATCAGGTTTATGCATTATAAATGTTTTCTTCCAGTCTCCAGCTTACTTCTTCATTTTCTTAAAGGTCTGTTTTGAAGAGAAGAAGTTTTTAAATTTGGTTAAAGTCTACTTTATCATTTTTTCTTCTTCTGCCCAATTTAAGAAATATTTCTACTCCAAGTTCTCTGGTTTTTATTTGAAATGTTGAGATGGTTTGTGTTGGGTGTCATTGTTGATGGGGTTGAGTTTACATTTACCAGCATGATATTTTTTCTGTTAATTCCATTTGTTCTTTGTTCCCTTTTCCTGCTTTTCTTGCCTTCTCTTGGATTAACTGATTTTTTTTTTATTCCATTTATCTCCACCACTGACTTATTAGGTTTGTTCCTGTTTTATTTGTGGTCACTCTAGGACTTACTTATGTGTCCTTAACTTAACAGAATCTACCTTCAAGTAATATTATCACACTTGGGTGTCTCATAAGGACTTAAACAGGATGCTTCCAGGTTGTCCCTTCTTTCATTCATGGTATTGTTTGTTGTCATATATTTTATATCATCTCTCTGTGTTCTAGAACCCCAATGCAGTGATTTAAGCAATTCATTATCTTTTAAAGAAATTTAAAATGAATAAAATTCTCTGGTATTTACATATATATGCATTTGCCATTTCAGCACTAAGTCCTCACTCTTTTTTTATAGCTCCAAATTTTCATCTGGTGTCATTCTTCTTCACCCAAACTTCCTTTAACAGTTCTTATAGTAAGGGTCTCCAGGCAAGGAGTTCTCTGAAGTGCATGGAGGAGTCTGTCTGTCTATTGGAAAACATCTTCACTTCACTTTCATTTTTTAAGGATAACTCCACTGAATGTAAAATTCTAGGCTAACAGGATTTTCCCCTCCCAGTGCATGAGATATCGTTCTATCGTTTTCTGGCTTGCATGGTTTCTGATGAGAAATCTGCAGAAATTCTTGGTCCCACCACCACCTTCTCACTCAGGCTGATTTTAGGATGTTCTCTTTATCCCTTATTTGAAGCTGTTTATGGTGCTCTTTGCTTTGGTTTTCTTTGTATTTAACTTGCTTGGGGTGTGTTGAGCTTCTTGTACCATTGAGTTTATAGTTTTCATCAAATCTGGAAAGCTGTCAGGCATTGCATCTTTAAACACAGACAATTAGACTTTGTTCTGGCAGGCATTTGATTTACTTGTGGATCAACCGGATCCTCTCCAGACTTATTTATAATCTTTGTAAAGGTGGGTCTGCAGTACCTCTTACTCTAAAATGTTTTAGCCATACTTTTATTTTTCCTTCTGTACTAAATGTCTCCTTTATTCAAGGAGACTCTCCAATCTGACTGGTCAGAATTTGAACACTTCCAAGTCCTGTATGAGCTCTGGGAATTTTTCACCTCATAGCCTCTAGATGCTTTTAACCCAGATTTTCAGATTTTATCCTTACACTTCAACAGTTTAGAAATCAATAGAACTTTACAGAGGACCCTGGAAAGATATGCAGATATCTGGAACACTTTTTCTTTGCAAGACTCTCTCCTCCCTGAGAGTCTACCTTCTGAATTTTGGCCATCTCAACCTCCCCAAACTCTGATATCTGTCTCCTCAACTCAGCAAGATGACTGTATTCTATGTGGGCTGCCTCCCTGAAGCCAGTCTTGAAATGCCTTGAAACAGAAATACAGAGTGACTGTCAGACTCACAATCTTCTCTTGGGAACCACGGTCCTATCCTGAGTATTGTATAATATCTGAAAATATTTATCTCATGTATTTTGTCCAGTTTTATCATTATTTATGCTAAGAGGGCAAATCTGGTCCCAGTCACCCCATCATGTGAAAGTCAGTCAGTCATGTCTGACTCTTTGTGACCCCAAGGACTAAACAGTCCGTGGAATTCTCTAGGCCAGAATACTGGAATGGGTAGCCTTTCCCTTCCCCAAGGGATTTTCCCAATCCAGCGATCAAACCCAGGCCTCCCGCATTGCAGGCAGATTCTTTACCAGCTGAGACACAAGGGAAGCCCAATCATTCCCATCATGAACAGCAGCAAAAGCCTTATCATGGTTTCTTAGATTTTTGTTTTAGTCTTTAAGAAGTCAGCAATCTTTGGACAAAAGACAAAGCCAGCCTAAGGCAAAAGGGTTAAAACTTTGAGGGTGTCATTGTGGTCTCAGAGAGAGACTTCCATGAAGCCTAGGCAGATCCAGGCTTTCTCAAATACCAAAAAGCAGATGGGGAAGATAGCATCCAGGGACAAATGAATCCTGACTCTGCTTTAACAACACCCAGCCTTCACCTCTACCCCTGGATGAAGATGTAGACTTGCTGCTCTGAAAGATTCAGTTCAAGAATCAGAAGAGCCTAAAAGAGCACAGATTGTTGTTATAAGTCCTTCCAGAACAGCAATATAAGCCTGAATATAAAACAGAAGTAGTGTTGCAAGAATTTGGCTTCTTTTTCAACCCTGGCAGGATTCTATCTGCACAGAGAATGTCACTGACAGCCACACACTGCCAACTCCCATTAAGAACCAGGGACAAGGGACAAGCTATGTAAAAATATCCTGTATCCATTTGGTCTTTGTGTATATACCTCCCTTTGAGATAAATCCTGAATCCCTGGTTAAATAAATCAGGGATTTATATCAGGGTTTGTGTGTTCTCTTCCTACCAATAGATAACCCCACCCACAATACCAAAGCTTCTACCTCTAATCTAACATATTAACCAATAAAGCCTTTTGGAAATGGGTTTTAAATCACTCAAAGAGATTAGAAAAAGGCTTTGAAGGTAGCAGATGATGGCTCTGGTACCTATAGAGAGAGTAGAGGTGAGTATCTTGCTTGGCACCCGTCCTTTCCTGCCTCCAAGCAAAGCACAGTCACCTAACTCTGGGGAACTAAATTTCCTTGCAGAACAAACTCCAACACTTACCCTAACCCCTCCCCATCCCCAGACCCAATAAAACTAATAAAAACAGAAGCAAGCAATCTTAAAATTAACACATCCAAGATACAAGCAGAAACCATTGATCAAAACCTGCTATCTTCCTTCACAGCCGACAGTTCCAGAACAGCCTAACACCCCATAATGGAATCCCATTATCTACAAAGGAAACTCGTTCCAGAGGACAGCCACAGACAAAGACAGAATCAAAGGCAGCAGGCAAAGGGGGGGACTCCGGAGCTCGCCTCTGCTTCCACAGAAGGGGTGCGACACTCAAGCTGAGAGAGCCATTAGAACAGCAGCAAGGAGAAGACACTCCCCACAAGTTATGAAACTGAGAACAAAATTAAGGAAGAGTCCAGTGGGGAAGGAAGACTGGGGAGCCTAGTTCTTCCCATCTGTGCAAAAAGCAAAACAAGCTGATTTCAAGAAGGAAGAAAATAGAGTCAACAAATACCTCTCCTTAAGTTCCAGAACTGTCTAAATTTGGAAAATACAGGGATTCCAGCTAAAGTAGGGAGGAAGATTCATTAGCAAATGCCTCAAATCCTTAATTCACACTTCAAACAAACAAGTTAATTGTGTAGCTAACAGAGTGTGACTTGATTATAAGCCACTGGTGGCCATTAATAGATGAAAGGTGTTTGGATTTCAATAGTGTTTGGATTTCAATAGTGTTTGGATTTCATAACCCGCCTTCACAGAAGAAGTTGAGCTTAGTCACCACCTCCATTTGCAACACCTGTGATCATGAGTCCCACATGGCAAGCAAGCACCCCAGCTTTGAGCTTTTAGAATTGAAGAGTAAACAGGAGGAGAATTCATGAATTTTCTAGAGCTAATTGTTCTACCCTGCTTTGAAGCACAGTAGAATTTGGTCTCAGAAGGCCTTAACATATGCATGAACATAGCCTTTCTAGCTGACCCACAACTCAAAAGGCCCACTGCTATGCTGCTTCAGCAGGAATTCCATTGAGAAAGCTGAATAGGACCAGGCTCCAATCCTCAGATATTATTGATCAATCATGCAGATGCCCTATTCCCAAAGACATAAGCCTAAGTTATATGAGGCCTTAATTAAAACTACAGAAATAGATGCATCCAAAAACTGACCAATGAAAAAATCTAAGTCAGTCTTTACATTGACCAAGTGGGCCCTATCCTCAGAATTTCTGATCCTATTAAAAGGGGAAAAAAAGAGATCTTCCTCTTTCTTGCTTCTTGATAATGTCAGGCAGTAATATGAAAGATAAGGAACCCAAAAGCACCATATTGTGTTCATCTAAAGAGCAGCAGTGGCTGCAGTCAATCAAATATACCTTCCTGAGAACCTCGGGATGTGATGATGCACGTAATGTCAAAACTTTCATATTTTGTAAAAGGCGACTTTGCTTTTCAAAGAGTCCCTATAGGGCAACATCAATAGTAGGAGAACAAAATTGTTCCTTTTCTTCTGGTCATGTAAAAAAAAGAGAGAGAGAGATTCCAATAAAAGGAGTCTCTCCCTGTCCAATGTGTGATGACTATCTACCAAGTCAACCCCAGTGGATCAGTATCTAGCAGCACTCCAAGGAGAGCAGCCTCAAAGAAATATTCTTATCCTCACTGGCTGGGCTCCATTAATTTCTTGAGAATCTGGGTCAAGCATTATGGGGGATGTAAGCCATGGAGAAGACCTAGCCTTCTCTTCATGAAGCTTATGATCTCAGAAGACTAGACACCTAAATTAGAGAGTGACACAAGACCCTAAGACCACTAAGATCCAAAGTTGGTCATGGGAAGCCCAGGAAGAGACAGGGCAACGCAGGCTGGAGGAATCAAAATAAGAAACCATAATGTGACCTCAAGGGAAGGAGTAAGGGGTAGCTGTCCTTGGTACTGAACCAACTTGTGTTCAAGGGTAGCAATTTCTTACTGCAGTTGCCTATTGCTGCTAAGTCGCTTCAGTCGTGTCCGACTCTGTGCGACCCCATAGACAGCAGCCCACCAGGCTCCTCAGTCCATGGGATTCTCCATGCAAGAACACTGGAGGGGGTTGCCATTTCCTCCTCCAAGGCATGAAAGTGAAAAGTCAAAGTGAAGTCGCTCAGTCGTGTCCGACTCCTAGCGACCCCATGGACGACAGCCCACCAGGCTCCTCTGTCCATGGGATTTTCCAGGCAAGAGAACTGGAGTGGAGTGCCATTACCTTTAGTGAATCTTAAAACCAATCTAGGGTGGAAAATGGTATTTTTTAATGTAATAGGCTGGGTTGGGATGGGATGGGTGGAGTGGAATGGAAAATACAGTGTATCTTGGATAGTATTGTTTCTTGAAACATCTGTTCAGGTATTTGATCACAGATGAATATACATATGTGTTTTCTGGTCATGATGTGAAATGTCTTTCCAGATGTGAAGGGCAAAGTATTGGAAAATCACATTTCCAGGCACAGCTGTTTCTTTCCATCCCTGAACACTGAAGACTTCTGTCCCAGGAATTCTAACTAAAGTTTCAACTAAGAGGCAGTGGCATGAGAAAACATGGGATGAAAATCACAAGAGACAAATAAATAGAAAACTTCAGCCACTAACAGATTGTGAAGGGAGATATGAGGGAGCAATTTTGGTGTGTTTACATCACAGTTACCAAAATTTCGGTGACTTTTTCCTGAAAAGTTGAAGTACAAACCACATCTTCAACCTCTGCTCCCAATACAACAGGGGTTTCAAGAGGAAGGTGGCTTCATGGCAAATCCAGGCAACTCATCAATTCTCTCATCCTTTGATCCTCACATTCAAAGAAGGGCTTTAAATTAACATTAAAGGCTTTTCTGTTAACTGGGGGAAATAAGTGTACCTGTGTCAGAAGGTGGTAATGAGGATTAAATGAGTTAATTTATGTAAACTACCTGAAACAGAGCCTGGAACACAGTAATTGTTGTACGAGGGTTAACTATTATTATCATTTTACTTTGATATAAGTTTAGGTGGCAAACTAAGATTCTATACTACATAGTCATTAAAAACATTCATGAGATTCCCCTGGAGAAGAAAATGGCAACCTACTTCAGTATTCTTGACTGGGAAACTCCATGGACAGGGGAGCCCAGTGGGCTATAGTCAATGGGTCTCAAAAGGGTCAGACATGACTTAGTGACTTAAAAATACAATTCTGAGGAGAAAAACCAATAAATGAAGCTGTGGAGAAGGCAATGGCACACCACTCCAGTACTCTTGCCTGGAAAATCCCATGGACGGAGGAACCTGGTGGGCTGCAGTCCATGGGGTCACTAAGAGTTGGACACGACTGAGCGACTTCACTTTGACTTTTCACTTTCATGCATTGGAGAAGGAAATGGCAACCCACTCTGGTGTTCTTGCCTGGAGAATCCCAGCCATGGGGGAGCCTGGTGGGCTGCCGTCTATGGGGTCACACAGACACGACTGAAGTGACTTAGCAGCAACAGTATACAATTTCAAGTATGTTTTAAACATAGAAACAGTATAACAATCTCAAATCTGCTTTCAAAGAGTTCATAAAAATACTGGAAGAGAATTTACTAAAATGTTCACAGCAGTTGGATTTGGGTGTGAGGTAGTTGTACATTTTCTTCATCTTTCCAATTTATTTTTTCACAATTAGTATGTGCTTTTGTAATCAGAAAAGAAAAGGCTAGACTTCAAAGCCTCTAACTCAAAGTCAAAATGGCTTTCATCTTGAAAATGTGCCACTTTGCAAAGCAGGCAATAAAACTGAATGTAGGAAGGAGGGTAGCTACATGTTTCATCTGTAGAGTCATGGAGATGCGCCAAGCGCTTAGCAGGAATATGGCGTTGCTGACTTTCTGATCTTCCTATGACACTGAGTGACTCCGAGATCACCTTACACATTCTGGGATGCAGACACATCAGGTTCTGCCCATACCTTAACCAGAAAGGGCCAGTGACAGTACTGAAAACACACCCATAAGTCCCTTGTTCAGTTGCTCAGCCGTGTCTGACTCTGCGACCCTGTGGACTGTAGTATGCTAGGTCTCCCTGTCCTTCACTATCTCCAGGAGTTTGGTCAAACTCATGTCCACTGAGTCGGTGATGCCATCCAACCATCTCATCCTCTGTCACCCCCTGACCCTGCCCTCAATCTTTCCCAGCATCAGGGTCTTTGCCAGTGAGTCGGCATTAAGCGGCCGAAGTATTGGAGCTTCAGCTTCAGCATCAGTCCTTTCAATGAATATTCAGGGTTAATTTCTTTTAGGATGGACTGGTTTGATCTCCTTGCAGTCCAAGGGACTCTTGGGAGTCTTTTCCAGCACCACAGTTCAAAAGCATCAATTCTTCAGCATTAAGTCTTCTTTATGGTCCAACTCTCACATCCATACATGACTACTGGAAAAACCATGGCTTTAAACTGAGCTCCCCAAAACACCTCATTTAGTCCTTGATAATAACTCTGTGATGTAGGTATTGTCATTGTCCTTTTTCACAGATCAGGAAACTGAGAATTTTAAAAGTTAAGTAACCTTATCATTCCCCCTTTATGCTCCCCTTCAGAGCAAATTTCCTTTAAAGAGCATCCATATTTACTACCTCCAATTTCTCCCTTCTCATCCTTTCTTTTTTTAACCACTAGTTTATTCTCTATATCTGTGAATCTGCTTCTTTTTATTTTATTCACTAGTTTGTTGTCTTTTTGGATTCCACATACAAGTGATATCATACAGTATCTGTCTTTCTCTGACTTATTTCATGTAGCATAATACCCTCCAAGTCCATCCATTTTCCTGAAAATGACAGAATTTCTTCTTTTTTTTTTTTTTGGCTGAGCAGTGTTCCACTGTACATATACACCACATCGTGGATCCATTCATCTGTTGATGGACACTTAGGCTGTCCCTCTAATCCTAAACCTGCTTCTATCAGATTTTTGTGGAAACAGTGACAGATTTTATTTTCTTGGGCTCCAAAATCACTGTGGACTGTGACTGCAGCCATGAAACTAAAAGATGCTTGCTCCTTGCAAGAAAAGCTATGACAAACCTAGACAGCGTATTAAAAAGCAGAGACATCACTTTGCTGACAAAGGTCCATATAGCCAAATATATGGTTTTTCCAGTAGTCATATACAGCTGTGACAGTTGGACCATAAAGAAAGCTGAGCACCGAAGAATTGTGGTGCTGGAGAAGACTCCTGAGAGTCCCTTGGACTGCAAGGAGGTCAAACCAGTTCATCCTACAGGAAATCAATCCTGAATATTCATTGGAAGGACTGATGCTGAAGCTGAAGCTCCAGTATTTTGGCCACCTGACGCTACGAGATTACTCCTTGGAAAGACCCTGATGCTGGGAAAGATTGAGGGCAGGGTCAGGGGGTGATAGAGGATGAGATGGTTGGATGTCATCACCAACTCAATAGACATGAGTTTGAGCAAACTCCTGGAGATAATGAAGGACAGGGAAGACTACAGCCTTGTGTGCTGTAGTCCATGGAGTTGAAAAGAGTCAGATATGAGGTAGTAAGCTGAACAACAATCAGGTTTTTAGCCCATCAAGACAGCTCTTACCAATCACCAATGGCATTCACATTCCCAGAGCCAGTGGTCAATTCTTAGTCTCCATTTCACTTGCTCTATCAGCATCTTTTGATATCACTTCCCCCCTCTTTGTTGAAACACTATCTTTCATTGACCTCTGCTGCTGCTGCTGCTAACTCGCTTCAGTCATGTCCGACTCAGAGACCCCATGGACTGCAGCCCACCAGGCTCCTCCATCCACGGGATTTTCCAGGCAAGAGTACTAGAGTGGAGTGCCATTGCCTTCTCCATCGTTGACCTCTAAGACTCCCCATTCTCTTTTGGTCTTCTGCTTCTCTGGCTGTTCGTTCTTCTCTTTGTTTGCTTGTTTATCCTCATTTTCCTTTCTACCTTCTTACCTTGGATGGTTCCCAAAGCTTGATCCCTGGACCTTCATCCATCACTCCTCTCCATCCCAGCTACTCCTTGTCAGTTCTTCAAGATTTGAAGCTCAAAACATCACCTCTACACTGACTACCACAAAATGTGTATTTTCAGCCTGAACTTCTACCCTGAACTTCCTGTTAAATAACTCCACCTGAATTCCTGCTAGGCCTCTAAACGCCACACATCTCATTGTGAAGACACACACAAAAACTCTTGTCCTGTAGCTTCCCCATCTCAGCAGATGAGGGCTTCACACTTCCTGTGGCTCAGGCTAGATCTCTAAGGGCTATCCTGGTCTCCTCTGCTTCTCAAAAACTCATGAGCAAATCCTGTTCCCTTTACCTTCAAAATATGCCCCAAATCCAACATTTCTCCCACCTTCCTGGCTGCCCCCTTGGTTCAAGCTGCTAGAATTTCCTACCTGGAGGATATGAGAGATGCCTACCTGGTCTCACTCTTCACACCCTTGCTCCCTGCACACCAGCAAGGGACATCCTTGAGATGGCTCCCACCTCATTCAAAGCCAAAGCCCACCAGCCCTGCATGATCTATTCTCTGCACTCTGCTGCAGCCACACTGCTCCTCACTGGTCCCCAAAAAGATCAGCACATTCCTTTGAATTTGTGAGTCCCCTGTGTCCAGAAGAGCCTCTTCTCTGGAAGGCTCACACCTGGCTCACAGCCTCCCTTGATTTGGGTCTCAGAGCAAATGTCCTTTTATCAGTAAGGCCTTCCCTGATCCCTGTGTAGAAGAGCAGCACACCCTACACCCTCTCTATCCCCCTCACACCCAAGACTTTTTCTCCATGGTATATATTCCTAACATTCTGCAATGTACTATACTTGCTGCTATACTATTTTTCTTTTTTGTCCCTCTCTGTTTGTTAGCACCACCCGCTCTGGAATGCAGATATTTTGTTCATTTGATCACAGCCTCTAGAACAATGCTCAACCCATAAATATTTATTGAATGAACAGACCAACAAATAAGCCCATTCAAAGCCATCTGGCTAACAACTTCTGGTGGCAGGTTAAGACCATGACCTTGTGTCTCCAGAGCCCACACACCTCTCATCTCCTGCCTCTGGTTGCCAAGACATGTTACCTGACAACCTTGCAAAGTCAGAAATAGCCAACCAGCATGCAGCCAGGGGGGAAGCTGGTGTGAGCCCCCATGTGGCTAATGGAACCAGATACTTGAAATAAGGGGTTTGCACTGGGAAATATCAGACATCTGATCATGACACTAATACCATGTACCATGTAGTGCAGCTCAGGTGAGTTCAGTGTTGAAAGAGTGGTCAGGGAACTGATCTCTGTGAGGCCAAGACTGTGAACAAAGCCCCAGCAAGCATGTAACAAGGATTTGTCCTTGACCTCAGGAAGGCCCAGATAGGCCAACACAGTCCACCCTGGTGTGTATGCATGCTCAGTCACTCCATCACATCCAACTCTTTGCAACCCCGTGGACTGTAGCCCGCCAGGCTCCTCTGTCCAGGAGTTTTTTTAGGCAAGAATACTGGAGTCATTTTCTCCTCCAGGGGATCTTCCTGATTCAGGGATCAAACTCATATTCCCTGCGTCTCCTGCATTGGCAGGCAGATTCTTTACCACTGCGCCACCAGGGAAGCCCCTCAGTGCATCTTTACCACTGGAGAAACAGCCCCCAGCCCCAATCCGACTAGATCCCACCAACAGAGCCTCTAGCTACTACTTTATCCCTCAGAGTCAGGGTGGACAGTCACCTCCATCCTCTCAGCTCATTTCAATAATGATCCCCAAGACAGGGAGGCATGGAGTACTTTCACCACATCATGGCCAAATTCTTTGTTTTAATTGGTCCCAGGCATTTCCACTTTGAGAGCTTCCTTCAGTTATTTGGTTTAAAAAGTCAATCTCTGCATGATCCAATAGGAGTCCAGAGAATAGATAAGATGGTGGGACTAATCTATAGCATTTGTGTTTAATGGTTAGATATTAATTGGCTTTTTTAAAAGTGTGTAAATCGGCCCATTTTCCGTCTTTGTAATCTGTTTGTTCTCATTAATGGAGGAGCAGTAGTCATCAACAGCTCTGCCCCACATATCACCTTGTAAAACTATAGTCCATTTGTTTTAAAAAAATAAAATAGATTTATCACGATTTGAAATACAGAAAGTCATTAAAATAATAATTAAAAACACAAGTACAAGCACAATAAAAGTTCCATGATAATAAACTACATTTTAATGTATACTAATTCTCCTAATGATTTACTGGATATGTCTTACAGGGTCAAATCAATGTCTGCACCAAAAAAAAAATTCAATTAACTTCTATTCACCGCATCTTTCAAGTGAGTCTATCGTTTGCTTTTGTTTCCTATCAGGCCATTTGTCAGTTGTTCTAGCCCCAGGATTACAAACAGAAGGGACACGGATGGCCCCATCAAGGTCGGGAGAAACATGCCCAGATCCTACCCAATCCACCTCCGCAATCGCTTGCTCATTTGTCCTTTATGACCTTGTTGGAGGAGGGGAAGGGAGGGTGCCATTCCACCCTCTCTCCACAGCAAGCTAGGGCTGGGGCCTGACTCGCCGTCCCCTCTCCTGCTCAACCAGCACAGGTAACCCCTGAGGGGGCCCCTGGGAGCCCCACCAATAGCTAGTTTCTTCTGCCAGGGGCTGCAGCCTGACACTCAGGCTGTCCTTCTTTAAACTTCCTCTTGCCCAGAAACACACACAAAATCGGGCCTCCCTTCTGACCATGCACCTCACCTGAGTGTTCAGAGCCAGAAAAAGCACATCTGTGTCCCAGTGCCATGCACAGAAGCAAGCTCTTCACCAAGTCTTTAGGTTCCCTGAATGACCTTTCCAGAATTAAAACACAAACACAAATAATGTCTATGCTTAGAAAAAAGTGGCGACTACTGACAGTGTGATGAGATGAAGGGATGTATGGGGGAGGTGGGGCAACTAGGGAGGACTCTGTCGACTCCCTGCTGCCGACAGAGAATGCATCAGAGCCGACAGGAAGGTTGGTCCAGGTCGAGGCCTGGGTCTCAGCTGACCACTCCCTTTACTGTCACCACTAGGGTCACCAGGAGTAACCTGCATCTTAGAGAGAAAGCCAAGTTCTCAAAAGGCATGTTTGGTTTGGTTTTGCTTTGTTTCTTTAATTTTTATTAGAGTATAGTTGATTCACAATGTTGTGTTAGTTTCAGGTGTACAGCAAAGTGAATCAGTTGTACACATGCATGTGTGTACGTGTGTGCTAGGTAGCTTCAGTCGTGTCTGACTCTTTGCAACCCTATGGACTGTAGGCCACCAGGCTCCTCTGTCCATGGGATTTTCCAGGCTAGAATACTGGAGTGGGTTGCCATGTCCTCCTCCAAGGGGATCTTCCCCACTCAGAGATTAAACCCGAGTCTTTTATGTCTCTTATATCTCCTGTGTTGGCAGGCAAATTCTTTACCACTAGGGCCACTTAGGAAGCCCACCTATACATATATCCACACTTTTTAAAAAATTCTATTCCCATACAGGTTCTCCCAGGTAGCGCTAGTGGTAAAGAATCCACCTGCCAGTGGAGGAGATGCAGGAGATATGGGTTCAATCCCTGGGTCAAGAAGATTCCCTGGAGAAGGAAACCACAACCCACTCTAGTATTCCTGCCTGGAAGATTCAATGGACAGAGGAGCCTGGTGGGCTACAGTCCTCGGGGTTGCAAAAAGTTGGACAAAACTGAATAACTCATACGATTCATTACAGAGTATTAAGTAGAGTTCCCCATGCTATATGGTAGGTCCTTATTAGTTACCTATTATATATATTTAAAAAATGCTCCTTGGAAAAATAGCTAGGTCAAACCTAGAGAGTGTTTTAAAAAGCAGAGACATCATTTTGCCAACAAAGGTCCTTATAGTCACAGCTATGGTTTTTCCAGTAGTCATGTATGGATGTGAGAGTTGGACCATAAAGAAGCTGAGCACCAAAGAACTGATGCTTTACAACTTTGGTGCTGGAGAAAACTCTTGGGAGTCCGTTGGACTGCAAGAAGATCAAACCAGTCAATCCTAAAAGAAATCAACCCTGAATATTCACCAGAAGGATTGATGCTGAAGCTGAAGTTCCAATACTTGGGCCCCCTAATGGGAGAGCCGAACTCACTGAAACTAATAAAACACTGTGAATCAACTATACTCTAAATAAAAACTTTTTAAAAAAGGCTGACTCTGATGCTGGGAAAGACTGAGGGCAAGAAGAGAAGTGGGTGACAGAGGATGACATGGTTGGATGGTATCACTGACTCAATGGATATGAGTTTGAGCAAACTCGGGCAGATAGTGATGGACAGAAAAGCCTGGCATGCTGCAGTTCATGGGGTCGCAAAGAGTCAGACATGACTTAGCAACTAAAAAACAACAACAACAACAATTTTATATATACTGTATATGTGTCTTGCAAAGCCCAAGGAGCTTTAGAATCTGGGAAGGGAAATGAATGACCTCGGGACCTCACGCTACAGCAATGGGGCAACAAGAGTGACCACGAGTGGCACTGCTTTAAGCCCCTTTTTTAAGTGAGGAAAAACAAGTTACAGAATGAAAGACAACTTATTTCAGGACCTAAAATGAATTAATGACAAAGCTAAGATGAAGCCAGAAGTGGCTGTTTAATATCCAGGCTTCTTCAAATCAAGAAAGTTCAGTGTAACATAACACCTCTCCTTTCTGGCCCGTTCTTGGCTATAACACCAGGGGGGCCTGAGCGCCTTCCTGAGGTGGCCCCCCTCATATGAACTGCCCTGGGAATTTTTTTTTTTTTTTTTTTGACCAAGCCGCTCAACATGTGGGATCTTAGTTACCTGACCAGGGATCAAACCCTCACCCCCTGGGTAAGAAGCAGGGAGTCTTAAGCACTGGACCGCCAGGCAAGTCTGAGCTGCCCAGGTTTTGCTGTCTTTCTTTTGGCAGAAGAAAGGAGAGGTGCCTGCAGCTGCTGAAGCTCTCATGCCCAGGGAATTGGCACTTCCGGGTACTTCCCGGCCCGCCTGTCAGGGGAGCCCTCCTTCCTCCAGAGAACACAGGGCACATCGTCCCAAGGAACCACGCTTGGACCCTGAGGCCCGAGAGCCTCAGAAGATGAGAAGCAAGGCTGGGGAAAGGAGGGGCCAAGGAAACGAGCAGGGAGCCGCAGAGGTTCTCATTAACCAAGACAGCCTCACGCTGGCGTCAGACTTTATAAGTCTCAACTGCACGATGCTTTTTAAAATATAGGTGCAATTTGGGCCTGTGGTTAATACTGTTTAATTTTATTTTGTACCATGTAATATTTTCCCAAGCTGGGCCTGGAGTAAAGTCTTGAGTTTCAATTCAGACCTGGGTGTCTTGGCAAGTTCACCCAGTCAGCAGCCGTGTGCACGCCCACGGCCACCCCACTGCCTGGCCCACTTACCGAGTTTCAGTCAAGGCCCACAGTGACTGAGAATGTGGCTGTTCAGATCCTGCGGTGCTCCCCCTCCCAGCCCACCCTCCAGAGGAGGAGAGACCTGGAGGCCTGAGACGGATGGCCCAGAAATGTCCACTGCTGCACATCTATCCTGTTGACTGAACCGAGCTCCCATTCCTTTGTTTATTCCTTCAACAACTATTTATGCCTCCTGACTCTGCGCCAGGCAGTCTTCATCCAATTTTTGGTCTGGAAAATATGATCACTGTCATCTCAATGAAAGGAGGTGATGCTCCAAGAGAGAAATTGCAGCTTCTAAACCCAGTTCCAGCACTTCCAAGCTGTGTGACCCCAGGCAAGGCCCCCAAATTCTCAGCATCTCTTGTCTGTCTTCTGAGGGTCTCCGTGAGGTCTGGGGGAAGGGAAGCCGGAAACACCCTGGCACAGAGCATGGCACGAAGCTGGGGCTCAATAAATGGCAGCCGCTCCTTTGTGGCAAATGAAGTCAGACTTTCCCAGTTGCATTTGGGTTAAGGCCCAACCATAAAAATGTGACGTGAATCAGGAAGACACCCATAAGCCACCAGGGGCCTCGCGGGGTCAAGGAGGTGGAAGAGGGACCTAGAGGGGAGTGAGTGTCCACACTCCGCCCTTCCTCCTTTACAGCCCTGTGGAGGCCAGACCTGTGTCCAGCTCTAGCTATCCCTCCTACTGACTCAAGGGTTCTCTGGCAAGAAAATGAAGAGGCCAACACTGAAGGCCACCTTCCGCTCCCCTCTGTTCGTTATCTACATGAAAACATGGCAATAATTCCACTCGCCTAAAACTCCTTAAATGCCAGTGTGTAAAAAGAAGATGTTCATGCCTAGCATGCTGGAACATAAGAAAGAGCCTCAGTCTCAAGGAAGGCCCTGGGACAGCCAGGAGGGGTCCCTTGATGGAGAGCAAAGCCCACAACTAACTGGAACCTAAGAAGCAAGACTGGGCTGAGGTTGTGTAGCCATGAATTCTTCCGAATCCCAATAAACTGCCTTTTATTTTATTTGTCCAGATTATTTATAAATGGATTTTTCAATAAAAGCCAGAGCTCAGGAGACATGATGGATTTTCCCTGGCACTTTGCAGGGACTTGTTCATCCCCATGGCGTCAGCCCAGCCCAGCAGTAGAAGCTGTCCTCCCTTCAGGCCACAGATTGGCTTTCAGTAATTTCTCAGAAGCCCTGGGTAGTCACTAAATTTGAACTCCTGTCCTAAAAACTCAAACTCAATAAACACGTATTGATATCCTACTGCATGCAAGACCTGAGGCTGGCCAGGTGCGGTGCTGGGTGGGAAACTTACAGAAGAGAGAAGCAAAGAGGACCCTAAGCACTTTCCGAGTTAGAAGAGAAAATGCTTGTGCAAAAAATCAGGCACAACACAAGGAGCCACAATGAGGATTAGAATGTGGACCATGGTGACAAGTGGATACTTTTAGTTGCAAAAAACAAAAAAAAATTCTAGAAATCCAACCTACTGCTCCTTGGAAGAAAAGCCATGACAAACCTAGACAGCATATTAAAAAGCAGAGACATCACTTTGCCAACAAAGGTCCATATAGTCAAAGCAATGTTTTTTCTAGTAGTCATGTACAGATGTGAGAGTTGGACCATAAGGAAGGCTGAGTGCCAAATAATTGATGCTTTTGAATTGTGGTGCTGGAGAAGACTCTTGAGAGTCCCTTGGACAGCAAGATCAAACCAGTTAATCTTATAGGAAATCAACCCTGAATATTCACTGGAAGGACTGATGCTAAAGCTGAAGCTCCAATACTTTGGCCACCTGATGTGAAGAGCCAAATCAATGGAAAAGACCCTGATGCTGGGAAAGATTAAGGGCAGGAGGAGAAGGGGATGACAAGGATGAGATGGTTGGATGGCAAAATCAACTCAATGGACATGAGTTTGAGCACATTCAGGGAGATGGTGAAGGACAGGGAAGCCTGGCGTGCTGTAGTCCATGGGGTTGAAAAGAGTCAGACACAACTGAGCAACTGAACAACAACCTAAACATCAAACAAGTGAGCATCTCAGATCCTAGGAGGCCTGGACGCAGAGTTGGCATCAATGACATCGTTGGGAACCTGGGCTTCTCTTTCCGCTGAGCCTTCCTCTGACTTCAGGCTTGACCCACGCAGCCGCCCAGAGATCACAACAGCACCCCCTCCCCATCATCACATCTTCCAAACCCTAGAGGACACAACTCACAGACTGCTTTTTAAGAGGCAGGAATTTCTCCAGGAGCTCCTACACATCTCAGTGGCAATAACTGGGTCACAGGCAACCCCTAAACCAATCATTGGCATGAGGGGCTGAGACTGATCCAAATTTACTCCCTTGGACTGGAGAGGGGCCTGTTCCCCCTACCAAAGAATCTGGCCACTGATACCCATGAGCAAGAAAGGAGAGGGGTTTGCTGTTGGGCAAACAATCAAAAGTTGCCCGGCCTGGAGAACTAGATATTCTCTGAAGAGGTTCTGCATTAAACTGGCTAAATATTCACACAAGGAAATCAGGGAACTGGTCTATGTTGTTCTTTGCAAGGCATATAGTAGACATCCAAATGTTTGCTAGAAGGAAGGAGGAAGGGAGCGAGGGAGGAAGGAAGTGGGGAAGAAACAGAGATGGCATTAAGTCAAAAGACTGCCTGGAAATAGGCTAGAGAATTCAAACCCCTGGTCATGCCCAGGGAATCAGAATAGCAAATACCATGATGTAGAGAAAGGAAGGCGACGACACCCTACTCCAGTACTCTTGCCTGGAAAATCCCATGGATGGAGGAGCCTAGTTGGCTACAGTCCATGGGGTCGCAAAGAGTCGGACACGACTGAGCGACTTCACTTTCACTTTTCACTTTCATGCATTGGAGAAGGAAATGGCAACCCATTCCAGTGTGCTTGCCTGGAGAATCCCAGGGACGGGGGAGCCTGGTGGGCTGCCGTCTATGGGGTCGCACAGAGTTGGACAGGACTGAAGCGACTTAGCAGCAGCAGCAGAGAAAGGATATGCTTCCCAGGTGGTGCTAGCGGTAAAGAACCCACCTGCCAGTGCAGAAGATGTAACAGAGGTAGGTTCAATCCCTGGATCGGGAAGATCCCAGAGAAGGAAGTGGCAAGCCACTCTAGTAGTCTTGCCTGGAGAATTCCATGGACAGAGGAGCCTGGCTGGGTGCAGCCCATGAGGCCTCACAGAGTCGGACACGCCGGAGTGAGTATATACATAGGGAAATGATGCTGATGTGGTCCTCTAAACTATGGGCCTGTGCTACCTCCACGATGAAGATTTAGTCCAGCAAGGAAGCAGAACCTCCTTTCTCTTGATTTCACCTATTATTTGGGTCCTTCTAGCCCAGATGCTCACCTGAGATATTGCAGGGCTAACAGCCATTTGGGAAGCTGACTGTCACATGTCCAATGTGGCTGGCTTCAAGAAAAGAGGAAACCATTTATTCAAGCAGACAAATGGCCCTATAACCCATCTGCTCTTCCTTTAACCAAGACTTCAGCTTCAAGTCCCTACATGTGCCATCTGATACAAGTTCTACTGAATCCTTCAGATAGTGGGGAGCAGGTAAATTATTTCATTGTTAGAGGTTAATGGGTACCAGGAATAAGCAGATTGATCTCGAAAGCAGGAAAGTCAGATCTATAGATAACTAAGTCAAAGGTTTGTTTGGAGACCAGAAAAATCCGCCTCGACTTTTTAAAATGACACACCCTGTTTATCACACAGAGACAGATGTGCCATTCACGCTTCATAGGGCCAGGGGAGCTCACAGACAGCCCACCTAATATGAGACTCTGGGGGTAGAAGGGCCCCATGCATCCAGCAAGGCAACCAGCTGGAGCCTCAGGAGCTGAGGATGTGGCCAGCGAGGCTGTTGCCCCAGGCAGGAGAAGAGGGAACCACTGGGAAGAAGGAGATGATTGTGGACCAGCAAAAAGGCAGGAGAGAGAAAGCCTCTGGCATGAATGGGGGCCCAAAAGGGGAGTAGGGGCTGACAGGACTTGAGAAGTGTGACATTGAGGTTGGGAACCTCAGATCCATGCTCAGATCCACCCCTCCTCCAAAAGCCGGTCGATCCTGGGCTCAGCACTGCACCTGTCACTTCTTCCTTCAGGATGGGGAGCGGCCCCCAGTGAGAGTAGATGCCCCAGTGGGGGTGAAACAAATGCTGCCTTCCTCTCTACTTCCCTTTCCTCAGTCCAGCTACTGCTGCACTTTCAGACGTGGCAGGCGGTGGACATTGACAAACGTGCCTGAGGCCACCTGCTCTTTGAAAAGAGGATAATTCTTCACTGGTTTGGAAGGGGAAAATTATTTCCCTGGTTGGTCTTTACTACACTCAGATCCTGTGATTTCGGGCTCCCACCTGCCCAGCAGCCCCTCTCTCTTCTCTGAATCCTTCCAATCAGCTGGCATGGAACCCAGCAGCAGGACGCCCCCACCTCCTCCTCAGGCCCTCTTGCTGCAATGGAGTCAGCATCATGGCCGTGTCAAATTCTCCAAATCTGCCCTGCACCTCAACTGCTAGGGCTTTCCCAAGGGCCTCACCCCTGAGGCTCTCCTTCCTCTGCCTCGTCCCTCAAGAAGAATTCCTTTCCTTCCTCTCCTCCCTCCAGCACTCCCTCTGCCAGCTCATTCCACGCCTGCCCCTTTTGACTCCTCCACGTTCACCAGGAAACATCTCCAGGGCCACACTCAACCTCTAGACACTGAACCCAGAGCTTCTTCTCTCTTATCTTAGCTTCTCTATGGCGTCCCAAGGAATGGCCGCCCCTCCATGCCCGCTCCCCTCCGGGCTTCTCTGAAACCACCCAGACCTGCTTTTCCAGGCAGCCCTGCCTGGTCTCCAGCACCATCTCCTCTGCTCTGTAGGATGTCTCAGCATCTGAGCACTGCAGGGTCCCACCTGGCCCCCTGGCTCTTCTCTCTGCACTTTCTCCTTCGTGTGTGTGTGGAGGGGGGCAGGGGGTCCTCTCCTGGTTTATGGCTTTATGCACCAAGTCCTTGTGATGACACACAGACTGACTTCTCTGGGCCCCTGACTCCAGTTATCCATCTGCCTGCCTGCCCTCTCCATGGGGACGTATGATGAATATCTCGCATTAAACGTGTCCAAAGAGATTTTTTTTTTATTTTTGGCCTCCTTCCTTATACCTCTTTCTCCTCGGATTTCACCCTCTCCATATACTGCACTGCTGATCATCTGGCTCTATGAGTCAAAAACCTACAAATTCTTTGGTTCTAACTCTAAAGGAAATCTCAAAGCTTTCCACTTCTCTCCTCCCCTACGGCCAGGCCCCATCCTATCTCACCTGGACAACTGCTGTAGTCACCCAGCCGGCCCCCTGACCACCCTCAGGATGCTGTCATCGAGAAAGACCCAGGAGGAACTTCCCTGGTGGCCCAGTGGTTAAGACTCCGTGCTTCCAATGCAGGCCGTGCAATCCCTTGTTAAGGAGCTAAGATCACACACACCAAAAGACCAAAGCATAAAACAGAAGCATATTGTAACAAATTCAATAAAGGCTTTAAAAGTGCTCCACATCAAAAAAAAAAAAAAAAATCTTAAGAAAGACCCAGAAATCCACTCAAGTCACTCCCCCCACAGCTCCCATCAGGCCCAGATAGCCCCACCCCCTCCCTTTGTGATCTCAGGGTTCCAGTCATCCCACCCCATCACCTCACCCCTCCCCCAGGCTCAGGAGCATACTGAACTCTCTCCCTCCCAGGTCCTTCTCAATCGCCACTCTCTTCACAGCTTTCTTACTCCCTTCCTCCCTAGAATATAAACTGCAAGAGGCAGAAAATGTCTCTGATTTGTCTACCTTGTGCCCCCAGCCCGTGCTGGTGGGACAACCACAAATATGTGCCCCCCCCCAAAAAAAAGTGTGGTTGCTGAACTTGTAAATACAATTTGCTGGGTTTTATAAAAAGAAAATGTCTAATACTCTAAATCTAAATGCAAATTTAGAGCCAGGGAAGATACTTCAGATCCAAGATAGCTTTAAAACCGAAAAAAAAAAAAAAAAAGGCCGGGGGGGCGGGGCATGGTCACGCAGCAATAATTCCTGAGAAGAAATCTTTCATTTCAAGAGTTGGAAGGTCTGTCTGTCCCTGCCTCTAGCCTGCAATGCAGCTAAGCCAGTGTCCCCTGCAGCGTGCGTGGCCACAGACCGTTCTCCTCGCTGATGCTCTCCTAACATGGGGGCTTGTGGGAGGGGCAGACTGGTGCTCATGGCCAAACAAGTTAGTAAAATGACAACCCGAGGATGCTTCCCTCCGGGGAGGCTGCGTTTCTCCATACCAATGTGTCTTGAAAGGCGCTGCAGTTTTCATTTCTTTCCACCAGCACTTGCAGACCAGCTGCAGTGATGGGCTTGTGCTCCCCAAAGCAATTACTTTGAAGTCCTAACCCCAGTCCCTGTGAATGTGGCCTTATGTGAAAATAGGGTCTTTGCAGGTGTAACCAAGTCAAGATGGGATCGGAGTGGAGAGGGTGGGGCCTGGTGTACACTCTGGGGTCCTACTAATGCATCTGGCACAGGAGGTCAGATGCACAGGAAGAAGCCACAGAGCAGAGACTGGAGGTATGTGGCTACAGGCCAGGAGCACCAAGGATGGCTGGCCACCACCTGACATGGAAGAGGTGAGGAGGCTCCCACCTTGTCGGAATCTCAGCCGTCCCTGCCAGCACCTTGACTGTGGACTTTGAGCCTCTGGAACTGGGAGAGAATAGATTCCTGTTGTCAGCTGCCCAGTGTGTGGTCTTTGTTACAGCAGCTACAAGAAGCTTGTACACCTGCAACCCTCAGAGCAAAGATGCCCGGTTGTCTCCCAGAGCCTCCTCTTCCTCCCTGTTCCCGGCTGGGTGTGAGCCCCAGGCCTCGCGTCCACTTGATGAAGAGTCCTTCCCGGGAGTGCCCCCGTCAGCCGTTTCCCAGCATCCTGGCCTGATACTCAAGGACCATTCATTCCTCCATGCTCCAAACATGCAGTCACACCTGATAGACAGTTACACGTCACGTATTTTAATCTTGCCTCATCTTCTCTTCCCTTTCCTCCTTTTATGAACCAAATATGTTCAACTGACTGTGTTATATGTCTCTTGACAATTTTCCTTAAATGTACCATTTATTACACAGCTATTTATTGAGCACCAGCTGTGTACCAGAAACCTACATCCTTCCTGGAACAACGTAGCATATAAACATGTATACCTTTTAAAAATAGAACGGGGCCATAAGTCATCAAAACAAACCCTTCACCCCGTCTTCCTCCTGACTCCTGGCATTTCAACTTGTGTCCTCTGAATCCTGCCCTTCTTTCCAGCTCCTTCTTCTAACAGCACTATTCTCAACTCAGCTACCATTGCCGCACCAGGCGCTGCCCCACTCCACCCTCATCATCCAGCCTGTCGTTTCCTCCTCTCCCCTCTTCCCCAGCTCCGTCACCACTTTATAAAACCCATCCTGAGAGACTTCCCTGGTGGTCCAGTGGATAAAAATCTGCCTCCCACTGGAGGGGACGCAGGTTCGATCCCTGCTCAGCGAAATAAGATCTCACATGACATGCGGCAACTGAGTCAGCATGCTCTAGAGCCCACGCACCAGAACTAGAGAGCTTGAGTACCACAACAAAGATCCCGTGTGCTGGGACCTATGCAGCCAAATTACTTACTTTTTTAAAAACCCGCCATGCTATTTCCTGCCTCAGTACATTTCACAGTCTAGATCCTTGACTTAGAATGGCCTTCCCCTGCTCCTCCCTGGTCTGTCTTGACCTCCTCCAAAAGCCCTTTCCAAGCACTTAACACTCAACCCAACCCCTCCTATCCATGTGCCCTCCATGGGGGTAACACTGAAAACATTGAACACCTGGACCAGCACAGACAGTGGAACTTAGAATGCATGTGAGCTGGAGCAGTGGGGGCACCCAGGGAGCATAGGGTAGAACCTTATTATTAGTAGTTAGGAAATACTTTCCATGGGCCCACAGCCTGTGAATCCACATGGATACATATTCCAGGGTCGTGAGGGACACACTCTGAGAACAACTGCGTGTCTGGCTCACTCAGGACAGGACTGGGTTTTACCCAACTTAAGAGCCTTGGCACCTGACCTCGTACCTGGCACACAAAGGAGGCGCTCAATTATTATTTGTTGAACTGAACCAAACTCTTTCAGGCAAAGACAAAAACGGAAAGACTGGGGATTTTCCCAGACTGTCACATCGACGTGGTGAGCCAAATAAAACCTGTTTTTGGACAGTCTGTTTGCTCAGATGGTGAGTCTGTCAGATTTCACAGCTTCAGCGACCTCATGAAGCTCTGACCTGAAAATAAATTGAGAGGGAATAAAAAAAGAAGGAGAAAGAACAGGAGAAAATGATCTACTTCTTCGGAGGCCGTTCTTTTGGCAAGCGCCCTCCAGTCAGTTCCAAGAAACAAAGGGAAATCTTCGTTATGTCAGAAAAACCGACATAAATCTCCAACATTTCTGCTTTCCTGGCAACACTTTACGTGCTCCTGGGAAATTGGAACCTGATTCTTGAATAGTTTCGATGCAGAGGCTTTTCTTGTGTTACACAAGAGGTCACAAAACTTTCCACAGTCTGGAGAGAAAACGGACGCTGTTTGGGCTAGGACATAAAATCCGGGGGCGAGGGTGTGGGCGGCCCTGCATTCATGACCTGCAACTCTCAGCTTGCTCAGCATCCCCAAAGGCCTGAGGACACGTGCACAGGTAGAAAGGGGTCCTGTGTAATATGAAGCAGAGGCCCCTATTCTAGCCTGAGTCATGTACCCCGAAAATTCATACATTGAAGTCCTAACTCCCCAGCACACCAGTCTGCAGCTGTATTTGGAGAAGGGCCTTGAAAGACAGGATTAAGTTAAAAGAAGGCCACTGGGCCCTAATCCAGTGTGACTGGTGTTCTTATAAGATGAAATTTGGACAGAGAGGGACACCGGGGATGTGTGTGCAGAGGAAAGGCCTCGTGAGGACACAGCAAGGAGGAAGCCACGTGCAAGCCACAGGGAGAGGCCTCAGGAGACACCAGCCTGCCAACACCTTGACCTTGGACTTGCTCTCCAGGACTCTGAGAGAATACATTTCCCTTGTCTAAGTCCTCCAGTCTCTGGGATTTTGTCGTGGCAGCCCAAGCGCACAAACACAGCCCCTTAGAAGGGGAATTTACTGACCTTAAGGTGCCTGAATCACCAATTAGCCACTGCAGACGTGCGGGCACTACAGCTCATGCACATCAAGGCACAGGAACAACCCCAGCAGTCCTGAAGCCAGGTCTTGAGGCTGCAGCTGCTGCCCAGCCTGGGGCATAGCCACTCAGGCTCCAATTCCAGCTTCTCAGCTGATTCACTGTATTCCCTGTACCTCCGGTTACTCTCAGCTAAAATGGGGGTAATTGTAGCACCTGCTTCTTAGTGTTTCCATGAGATTTGGATCCAATCATATCTTTAAAGCCCTAAGCGAAAGTGCCCAGCATAATGGAAAGCACAATCAATTCCACTTGTTATATTTTATTTTCAATCCCTCCTCAACACATGATTCCACTCTGATCACTTCGGGCGTTAAGGACTGGGAGGAAGTTCCCAAGAGAGTAAAAAAGGAAGAAAAGAGGGCCCATTTGAACAAGACTGGGCACAAGGGGACCTGGACAGTCATCAGATCGTAAGATTTCTCAAGCCCTTCTAACTGCCCCAGACTTGTCACCACCACCCTGTCCACCCCACCATCTACTAGGCGACATTCTTAACCTGAGCCAGACTGAGTTTCTGAGTCAGTAAAGAAGTCTGGTGTTCTATGGGGTTCTCCTCCCAAGCCTTTCTAGGGAGACAGAAATATCAAGGGACAGGACAGGAGTGGGGATCTGAGATGGAAAGAATGGAAGGATAACCTGGAGTGGTCCAGGGCGGTGGGGAGCAGGTGAAAGAAGAGCCCAGGGACCAAGCAGTGATGCTGGGCCAGGACCTGCCAGAGGCCAAGATGACACAAATGTGGAACTCCCCAGGAGCTCCTCTCACTGAGACTAGAAGAATCCAGCCTACAGAGCATACAGAGAAGTGGCCCGAGAGAGCCCCACACTAACCTTAGCCACTGGAATTGTCTGATTTATCAGAAATATTTGTCACCTTTCCACAGGCCAGGATGATAGCTAAAATATGCTTGTGGTTAAGGAAAGGACGGGATTAGGTACCCTCAGGTAGGAAAAGCTCCTCCTAGCACCGGCTGTGAGGAGTCCCTGGGTCCATCCCAGCTCAGAGGGGAAGGATTTACGATCAGAGAAGGGCCTTTGTCCACAGGAGCAAGGACAAACTGTGAGTGCCCTGGGCCAGGAGGCTGGGCACACCAGAACCTCGTCTGCAGGTCAGCCAGGATGTGGTCAGGACCCCGGCCTCACACACGAGGAAACAAAACCACAGGTCTGCACTTGACCTGCGTGGATGCCCCCTTCGTGGGCCAGGCTGGTCCAGCGGCAGCTGCACATGAGGAGGCCCCAGAAATCTCAGCCTTTTTCTGGGAGGAAGCAGAGCACAACCTGAATGCAGCAGGAGCCACCCGGCCAACCGGAGACACTGCCGAGCCTGAAGCATAGAGGTGTCATAAAACCCACTTTAAATCTATGTTTAAATACCTGTGACGTTGGCCTTTCAATCCGCTGCTCTGGCAGGGGTACAAGCTCTTGCAAAGATCGATATCCGGGGCCATAGCTGCCCTGATGGACAGTACGTGCATGCGGTGGTGACCACGCAATGCAGGAAGCAAAAGCGGGATACAGGGCACCCAGCGTGGCTCCATCTCCAAACTGAGAGAAAACTGCTGGAAGGACCTCAGGCTGCACAGGACCAGAGGAAGGCCCCAGAGCTGGAACCTGGACCCCTGCCTCAGGCCAGGTGGGGGAGGGCGAGTGAGAGGTCCAGCATCTCCCCACTTGTATCCCACCGCCCCAGAAAGGGGCCAGTCTGGAACCTTGAGGATAAAAAGGAGGAGTAAGTGGGCCCCAAAGAAGAGGTGAGCAGAAAGGTGAGGGAGAGAGCCTGGGATGTCAGCTCTGGGGCCTGTAACTCAGGTGGGGTTCTGAAAGGGGACAGGATAAGCCCTCATGGTCCCCACAGATAAACATGCTTCCACCTGCATCCAGTCCCAGGCCTTGCACTGCCCGCCAAACTTCTCTCCAGAGCCATGCTCCTGCTGACAACCCCTCCTCAGCACCTGCCAAGTGTTCCTCGGTGACCTGCCTCCTGTCCACCCATGAACTCTGGCCTCCTCCCTCAGGGGGCATCAGGTCACTCCCATCACTGCACAGTTAGGGCCAAAGATAGGCCCGGATTTAAAAGGCACTCAGCAAACACCAGCTACATTCCCCTTCCTCGAGTGCCTATGTCTGGTTTTCTAGGGCATTGTTTTCAATGTCTTTGTTTTTATCAGAGAACTTTTTCCATTTTCTAAAATAAAAAGAGCTGGTAAAGAAATTCCTCCCAGATGCCTTTCAGACAATCACACACAGCTTGAGCAAATAGGTCAGACCACGGTCCCCTTTCCCACCTGGCGGCAGCATGTTCTAATTGCAGGTTCAGCTATTTGAGTGGTTAAAAATAAATTATTGAAACTGTAAATTTAAATATTCAAAAGCGCCACGGTAACATCAAAAGAGGTCAGCAAACCATGAGTGTCTGTGATGTGCCATTTTCCTGGCCGTCTCCAGGGGAGGGAGGATCCTAAAGGTGTGTGACTTGAAGTCCCTTGAGCTGTCACTCTGGTGTCCTCTGGGCTCCAGGGACCAACCCCATGTCTTCAAGCCTTGGCACAGTTGGTAAAGAATCTGCTTGCCAATGCAGAAACCACAAAAGATGTGGGTTCGATCCCTGAGTCAGAAAAATTCCCTGGAATAGGAAATGGCACCCACTCCAGTATTCTTGCCTGGAGAATCCCATGGACGGAGGAGCCTGGCAGGCCACAGTCCATGGGGCCCCAAAGAGTCACACAGGACTGAGCATATGTGCTTCTGCCCTTGCTGAGCATTGGAGGAATTACTGGGCTCACAGGGGGTCGTCTGCAAACTGGGTGAGAACTGAAACAGCCCAGTTTGTGTCTAGTGGGACATGACCTCATAAGGAGGGTGCTCAGGAAGGAAACTGGGACCAGGTTGTTCTGCACTGGGGTGGCAGATTCTCAGATCCCCAGATCCTCCGAGTCTGAGCTCATGGTGGAGAGAGATGATCTCCACCTCTGAAGGCTTGAGTGTCCGGGAAGGTAAACCCCTGCGTGGGAAAGACGAGAGAATGGCCTGGGGCCTCCACTGTGACGGGGCCACAGCCCCCAGATAAGGACGGAGCCGTCCGGGGGAAGGAGCCACGGACACTCGGCCGCTACCCAGCCATCTCTCTACACGGGGGTTGCCCCCCACCCCCGCACGGCATCTGAAACAGAAAGGGCACGAGGGGTGTTCACTGCGTGGCTGAAGGTTAAGAGATCACAGCTCCCAAACAGGAGCTGCGCCTTAGATCCCTTCTTGTGTGCCCTCTCATTTGTGCCCCGTCTCACGTGAGAGGCAGCGGAGCCCTGGGTGCTAAGTCCCCTGGAGCCACTGAGAGGCAGAGCTGAGCCAACCCAGGGCTTCAAGAGGCCTCACGTGGATGTTTAACATGGTCATAAAGGGAAACCCCTGGTTTGCAACATAGGGCTTTACTTGAAATGAGTTTCCAGTTAATACTTACTATTTACCAGTCACCTGTTCTCATCCAGTCTCATAGCAACCCAGGAAGACCATGCTGCAGATGACAACACAGACCAGAGAGGCTGCCTCTCCTGGGCTCACAGGAGTAAAAAGCAGAGCTGTAAGTCAAGGTTAGGTCAGCCTGGCCCCGAAGGCCACGCTGCTGTCTACTCTGACCAGGAGCCTCGCAGTGAGATGGAGTCCCTCGCAAGCTCCCTCCCCCTTGGCACAGACTGCCTGCCCTGGGGCTGGATCTTTTCTTGGGGTGCCATCCCAGAGACCCGGGAGAAATGGGGCTGATCCTGCCTGCTGTTACCTCAGTGCTCACCCAGCCCCTCCTCAGGAGAAGACGAGTTGTCACTTGGCCTCACTAGTTGCTTCCAACAAATCCCACAGAAGTGAAAGGAAAAAGAATTAGATGAACACGTACATAATGTGCTCTGGCAGGAATAAGGCCCCAAATCGTCCATCAATGTTGCCTACCATCCTCAAACTCAGAAAAACCATAGAAGACCTGCTGTTTGTTGTAGGAACTGAGAGAAGTGGGGCAGCTGGCCTCTCTTCCCATCATTCCTCCTGGGGGAGGATGAAGTCTCTCAAAGGTGGGAGTGGGGGAAAGCTATCCATGAGATAGCAGGAAGCCTCTGGTCCCCAACCCCCAGCTCATGGTGATACACTTGGAGAAAGCAGGAAAAGAAGTAAAGAAGGCAGAAGTCCCCTGCCTGGGCGGGGCGGAACCATGTGCCAGCAGCGACTGACTCAGAGGTGATGAGGGTGGATGGTTTTCAATGAGCCAGGCAAGTCCAGGGCCCAGCCTCCACCAGGGACTCAATCCAACAAGGCTGTAGGAGTACACAGCCAGCAGGGAAGGGGTCCCCAAGGTGGGTGAGGACAGAGGGATCGGGGACAGCAGCAAGATTGAAGCCTGAGGCCAGATCAGGGTGAGGGGACTGCTGGATGCCATGTTGCTAAGAGCCAGCTCTTGTCAGGAAGACTTGGTGCTCCTGGAGGCAGCAATCATTCATTCATTCATTCGTTCATTCCACCAGTGTGTGTGGAGCACCAAGCACTCACCAGGCCCTGCTGGATGTGCTGGAGACACAGCAAGACAGACAGACGCCCTGTCCATGGGGCTGAGGGACCCACACACATGTGCAGAAGAGGAGCACTCCAGGAAAGAACAGCCAATGCAAACGCCCTGGGGTGAGAGTGGTCAAGACACCCAATGACCAGAGTGAGAGACGGAAGAGTCGAAAGTGAGCTCAGGAGGACACCTGGAGGCAGGTCCCATGAGGGCTTGTTGGTCATACCAAGGACTCTGGCCTCTACTCTGAGTGACAAGGGGACCCTGGGAGGCTTTGTAGTCAAGAAGTAAAATTACCACCTCTTAGGCAGGTGTGGTGAGAGTGTAAGACAGGAAAGCAGGGGAACAAACTGCAGGAAAGCAGAGAGGAAGCTGCTGCCGTGTGTCCTAGTATCTAACCACAGGGTGGAGGTGACCTGGAAAGAAAACATACAACTCACCCTTCAAAGCTGCTGTAAAGGGGAAAATAGAAATGGAGTCAGAGCCGGCGGCGGAAATGAGCAGACAGGCAACTTTCTACAATGGGAGCATATGTAGACACTGATGAGAAAGAAGAAATGGAAAAGTAAGGCCATAGAGGAAACTGCCAGCACAGCACAGAGAAAGGAAAAAGGCAGAAGATATGGCTCAGAACAGATGGGACTTGGGGTCAAGTTCTCGTGTAAAATGTGTCCTCAGCCAAGGGCACAAATAGCCCATCTTCCCACTGGCCCAGTAGTGTCCTCTCTGCCTGTGCAGCCCTGTTCCACTCTGTGACTCCGCTGAGTGAGCCAGGGGCTGGGTGAGGCTGAACATTCTATTCTGACAGCTGGGCTTCCTGGTGAGAAAGGGAGTGAGTAAGTGAGAGGGAGGAGAGAGCGGGGCCTGGCGGGGAGAGGCAGGGAGGGATGATGGAAGGAGTGGAAGAGGAACAGTTGGGAGGGTATCAGGCCAGGTGAAGACTGCACTTGAGGTCCAAGGTCATGAATCCAAAGGGCATTGAGATGCTGCAGTTGTCTTCGGGGCAGTGAAGCATGTGAAGACACAGAGCAGGACGGAATTGGGTCTATGGAGGGTGACATGTCTGATGACGTGGGAGAGGGCAAGGGACCCGGTGCAGGATGCAGGGGAGCAAATGACCCGTGGTGGGATCCGAGCTGAGTCGGATGGACCGTCAGACTATGAGGGACGACAAGGACCACTGGGTTCCAGGGGATTCTGGTGACTGAAGAAGGGAGGAGTTCGGGGCACTAGGAGGAGGGGGCACAGATGCTGGGGGTGGCCCCCAGAAGGGTTTCTGGAATCTGAGAGCATGAAGGGTGAAAAGGCACTGACACCAAATCCATGGCAATGGGAGTGAGTCAGTGAGAATGTGGAGGAGGAGACTGGGATGGGGGGAAGGTCAGAGTCCTGAGAATTTGAAAGAGAGAGGCTTGGGCTGGAGAGCAAGCCAGTCAGACTGGCAATGCAATATCCAGGAAAGGAAGGAGAATGACCACGACCAGCCAATGACCCCAGCATTGGTCTAGAACAGTGGCCCCAGCCCCTAGCAGCAGTCTGAGCCCCATGCAGCCCACCATTTGTCACTTCTCCGTCTTCACTTCCATCCACGTTCCCCTCTCCTGTTCACTCAGTTCCACTGCACAATCTCCCAGCCATCCTTCAAGGGGGCTGGGCACAATCCCATCAGCAGGACACTGCACTTGCTGTATGCTCTTGAGTGGACGTCCTTCCCCAGATGTGCACATGGCTCACTCCCCCCTCCCAGGCTTTACCCAAATGCTGGGGGTGGCATGCTGATAACCTGACTCCCATCCTCTCTATTCCCTGCCCCTTCCTTACTTGCTCTCATGGCATGGTTGCCCTCTGAGACATCATGAAATCTAGCTGTCATCCCATTGACTGTCCCAACCCCCTCCTCCCACTAGAGTATAAGCTCCATGAAGGCAGGGACCTAGACTGTTCCAACTACTGCATCCCCAGAATTCAGGATGGTGCCTGGCATACACTAAGGGCTTAATAAGTGTTTTGGGGATGAGTAAACACTTTGAAAAGCATCTCAGCTTCTTGGCTCTTAGTTGCTTCTTTGTAAACAGGAGACACCAAAAAAGGATGGAATCGATCAGAACATGTAGCATCATTCATCACAATTACCCCAAATCAAGGATCCAAGTGAAGGTGGGAGAGAGGGTGGGCTGTCCACACAGGTAGGGAGTAGTCTTCCTGACCAAAGTTTTCAGCTTTCAGAGACAGACCAAACAGTGTCCCTCTGTATTGTTTGTATTGACCCCACTGACCTCCAGCTTGGGCCAAAATCTCAGAATCAACAGGCAATGAGTGACCCCCCACACTGAAACCCACTGAGCTCATGGTCCAGCCAACAGCTGACATTTGGGGTCAAGTTAACAAACTTGACTTTCAACTATATTCCCCTCGAGTACATTATTGAGGAGCTACTTGTGAAAATGAAGCCGCACACTGTACATTTCTGAGTCGGTCTGGGACTCGGGAGATTTGGCCTGTCTGTAACTTTAATTTTCAACTAATTCCTAAAGCTGGAAGAGATTTGCAATACAGGTTGATGGATCATCTCCAAGTCTCAAAAGTCTTATGAAGAGTTTCAAGTGCATCTGGGGAAAGTCTCATCGCAAAGCTGAGCTTCCAGGGGTCGTTCCCACCTTGGAAGATGCAGAGACCACTTAGGCATCATGTCTCCACACGTGTGCTGAGCCATCTGCACAGGCACAAGCCACTAGCCCAGTGACAGATGAAAAGAAGGCAAGGGCTTGGTTAGGAATGCTCAAGATGCTTCTGAGGAATGCTGGATTTCTGGAAGAGCTCAACAGGATGACAACTCATGGGTGACATAGAGAAAGCCTCTCCAGGCAAAGGTTGCCAGGAGCAGTGCCCACCACATCACCAGCTCCCTGGCCCTTCCAGAGCAATCAGTAGATCCACTCATCTCTCTAGAAGACCCATTTTCCTGCAACTCATTGTTTTTTAAATATTTTTTCGCTGTGCTGGGTCTTCATTGCTACACATGGGTTTTCTCTGGTTGTGGCGAGCACAGGCTGCTCTCTAGTTTCCGGGCTCAGGCTTCTCATTGTGGTGGCTTCTCTTGTTGCGGAACACAGGCTCTAGAGGGTAGGCTTCAGTAGTTGTGGCAAATGGGCTTAGTTGCCCCATGTCATGTGGGATCCTCCCAGAACAGGGATAGAACCTGTGTCCCCTAAATTGGCAGGTGGATTCTTAACCACTGGATCACCAGGGAAGTCCCATTCCTGAAACTCTTAATTTACTAATTCCATCAAATATTAAACTTTTAATTGCATTTTGTTTTTCAAATGACCCCCACTGTGACTACCTAGTTAGTGTTTGTCTCACTTGAGCAATTACCTGGACTCTAGCCATTGCGGTGGTTTTTTTTTACCTCGGAGTGACTCTCGTCCCTTTTTCCATACTCAAAAATTTCTCCTTGTCATAATAATTAATAGGTTCTCTTTCTGCAGCGATTATATTCAGATTATCTTAATAAAGCACAGCTCTGAGTGCCATCCAGCCGAAGTTTTATCCCCACTAGGCCAGAAAGACTCCACTTTCCCTGCACAAAAAAAGAAATTCTCTGCCTCCCAGGCTCCCAAATAGACTGTACAGTTATGACCAGGAGCGTTCCCTGCTCTCAGGATGACTTAGCTTGGAATTCACTAACTGATTAAATGGAATTAATTGGAGAGAAGGGGTGAGAAAACCAGAAAGTCATATGGCAATAGAAATTCCAGGGTTTTTACAGAATCTACCCAGGGCACAAGAGCTGTGCTCCTAGAGGGGCATTAAACTTGGGTGGATGCCATTTGAACATATCTCTTTACAGCTGACACCTCACCACTGTGTCCACTCAGCCAGTGGAGAATTTGCACTTATCAGCTTCACTATCTAATCCTCATCACCTCTGAGAAATGAGACAGCAACAAGAAACCCAGGAAACAGGAGAAAATGATGCTGCAAAGAGCTTCAACACAATCTCTCTGGGGACAAAGGCCAGTTAGATGACAACTTTCAGGAACACCCAAGCCTCAGGATGCCTGGTGAGAGAAGCAAGCAGAGGGAGGCTGCTGGAAGGGATGAGATGGAACAGGGAAGAGAGAAGGAAAAAGTAGATGGAAGGGAGGAGGAAGGGGTAGACCAAGAAGAAACAGAAATCTACCGGAGGGAGCCTGAGACACCCCCCTCCAGACCTTGGTGTTTGTCCCTCCATCTAGAATCTTCCTTGCTCCTCCTACATCTAGAAAATGCTGTGTCCTAACACAAGACTGTGCCCAAAGCTAACCTTCTCTGTGGAGCATCAGCCTCTCACTGAAGGGGGAAAATGCATCCTCACAAACATCTAGGAAGTAACAATCAACCCTTAAATTTCAGTGGCTTAAAACAAACAAAAAGCTTGTTTTTGCTCAGGGATCCAGGCTGATTGATGGAGGCACTGAATCCAGGCAAGTAGCAAACAACATACTGGCTTTTAAAGCCTCTGCCATAAGAGACCCACATCACTCTGCTCATGCTGCTTCAGCCAGAGCTGGTTGTATACCCACCTGTAACCTCATAGCAGGGAAGGGAGTGCACATGCCCCCAGGGGGACATGCATACATACCACGGTCAGCACTGAGACCACCTCCATGTCACTGTAGGCCAGTGGCCATGGTGGGCATCACCCCATGACAGCCATGGTACATTGTTTTTATAGTTCATCCTTTTACCAAGCCTGAAGGAAAAGCATGACTGTGTGCATTTTTTACAGATGAAGAGACCAAGGCTCAAAGAAATTAAATATCTTCACTGAAGTGAGATGTCTAATAAGAAAAGAGCTGTCTTTGAAGACTGTCTTATATGAGCCCAACATGCCCAGTCCTGCCCCTCTCCACAGTTCAGTTCAGTTCAGTTCAGTCGCTCAGTCATGTCTGACTCTTTGCAACCCCATGAATCGCAGCATGCCAGGCCTCCCTGTCCATCACCAACTCCCGGAGTTCACTCAGACTCACGTCCATCGAGTCAGTGATGCCATCCAGCCATCTCATCCTCTGTCCTCCCCTTCTCCTCCTGCCCCCAATCCCTCCCAGCATCAGTATTTTCCAATGAGTCAACTCTTCACATGACGTGGCCAAAGTACTGGACTTTCAGCTTTAGCATCATTCCTTCCAAAGAAATCCCAGGGCTGATCTTCTTCAGAATGGACTGGTTGGATCTCCTTGCAGTCCAAGGGACTCTCAAGAGTCTTCTCCAACACCACAGTTCAAAAGCATCAATTCTTCGGCACTCAGCCTTCTTCACAGTCCAACTCTCACATCCATACATGACCACAGGAAAAACCATAGCCTTGATTAGACGAACCTTTGTTGGCAAAGTAATGTCTCTGCTTTTGAATATGCTATCTAGGTTGGTCATAACTTTCCTTCCAATGAGTAAGCGTCTTTTAATTTCATGGCTGCAGTCACCATCTGCAGTGATTTTGGACCCCTCTCCACACTGTTTCCTAAATGGGATATCACTGGCTCCTCTCTCCTGCTGTGAAGGATGCTGTAGCCTTGCCCACACAAGTACTGAGAGTTCAGCCCATTCACCTCATCTGGAACCTTAGACAGCTCCTGTGGTCACCAGCCTTTGGCAACCATGGACAACTCCTGTGAGCTCTAGATTTTAGGAACCACGGACAGCTCCTGTATTCACTAGCCTTTGGGAACCATGGACGGCTCCTGTGAGCTCTAGATTTTAGGAACCACGGACAGCTCCTGTATTCACTAGACTTTGGGAACCATGGACAGCTCCTGTCGTTGCTACTCAGTCGCTAAGTCCTGTCTGACTTTTCGCGACCCCATGGACTGCAGCACACCAGGCTCCTCTGTCCTCCACTATCTCCCAGAGTTTGCTCAAATTCATGTCCATTGAGTCAGAGATGCCATCCAACCATGTCATCCTCTGTTGCCCTCTTCTCTAACAGTTCCTGTAGTCACTGGCTATGTATGCTGATGCCTCAGGCACCTGAGGACAGTCTGGGAGTTCTAAATGCCCAAGTTCTGCTGTCCTGGCCTCCTGCTGCTTAATCTGGAAGACTGTAAACAAATACCCTGCCTCCAAGTTTTTATCAGTGTGAGCTTAACCATGTTGGCTGCCAGCTTATTAAATAAAGTAAATTAGGTCTCAATTACTTGCTTACACACCAGGCTGAAAAGATGAAATTTTCAATTTAAAAGTAATATTGCTATTATCATGCAGAAGCAGTTTTGAAATTGGACTTTGTGCACACTTCTGCCAAGAGAGGTCAGAAGTGAGAGGTTTCATGCAGGGGTCTCTTTCCCGTCAAGGTACCCAGTCAGAGGAATCTCAGGCCCTTTCAGAGCACGTGGGTTCTGAGCCCCTGAAAAAGCAGTTTGGACAGGAATAGCAGCACCTAAGCTGTTCATTTAAGCTATTTCCCTTTATTCGGGTTTAAATTCCACATCACTGTCAAACACCCTGCTTAACATTGCCTTTCAGTATCGAAAAATCTAAACCAGGTACATTCAAGGCCTCTGAATTTACACTTTCTAATGGAAAGGGAGAGCCAGTATCAGGTAAAGATGTGTTAACTCCAAGCCCTTATCAGTCACACAATCCAAGAGCAGACATTGGAGGACATCTTCAAAGAGGAAACTCTTGAAATGCACTCCTTCCACTTTATTCAGGCTCCATCAGCACAGAGTGCTTGAAAAGCCAATTTCATATCTTGAATTGGAAGAATGAGGATTCCAAAATGTCGGTCACATTCTAGGGTCCCCCTTTGCAGAAACCCTTTTTCCTCAAGGGCATCTACAATAAGCATGTAATGGTTCTAATGGCATAAAAATAATATTTCAAATGTAGATATATTTAAAAATTTAAAGACTTTGAGGTTGGCCTGGGGGCAACTTAATGACTAGTCAGATGTACTTGAAGGGGGATTTTGTGCGGGATGGAGACCAACTGGTTTCTATTTCAGCTGGGGATAGAATGAGCAGGAAAGATGCTTCCAAGTGCAGCAGAAGGAAGGCAGACAGGCAGGTGTGGCTAGCAACAGTCAAGACTTTCAGGAGAGGTTGACCAGCACTCCAAGAGGCAACATGTCAGAGGGGGAGAAAGCAGGCTTTAGGGCTCTGCAACCTTTCAGCTGGGCGACCTCAGGCAAGTTATCTTTTAAATGCACCCAAACTTCTGTTATGTGCTTTTTTAAAATGGGGATAGCATCAGCACTGGCTCCTTGGGGGTTTTGGAGGATTAAAAAGATAAGCATCTAACATTTGCTTGGAGCCTGGCACATAGTTACAAGCATGATAGACTCTTCAGTGCACAGTTTGGGGGTATAGGTTCTACTTTACAAGGTCTCTTTGTATAGCAGTTATCACCAGTCAAGGGACTGGCTTTATAACGATGGCTGCTTCCAAAAAAAAAAAAAACCTCCAGAATCTGTATAGAAACCCCTTACACATGTGGGCTTGGGGCTTTGTTTTAAGTCAAAATGATAGGATGAGGTAGGAAGAAGAGATACAGCTGGCAGACAGGAATAGAAAAGAAAAACGCAAGAGGGAGGAGGAGGGAGCAGCAGAGAGAAGATAAGGGGCAGGCTGGAGGAAAGATACCAGGAGGATGCGAGGGGACACCATGCAGGGATAAGATCCCTCTCCAGAGCAAGTGAAGAGCTGTGCCTCAGAAGGTCACCGGGAGGCAGGGGGGATCTTCCTGCCTGGGGCTCATTCAGGCTCTAAATACCACGTCTTCAAGGTCAGGAAGCACGGCTCCTCTCTTGGATCTGCTACATCTGTGCACTGGACGCCCGTCCTCATGTGCTAATCATGCCTGTGCCTTTCCAGCCTGAGCCTTTTGAACCTGCTGAAGCGCCCCCCCCCCCAGTTCATGCCACCCGTCAAACCAGAACACACATTGCAGATGCCAGGGGTTCCCCAAGAATACTGCTTTCTGTCTCTCTCTGTTCTCCCACCTCCCAGCCATTCAGAATAGGACCCTGTGACCAGTCAGTGGGCTTGAGTTCACAGGCCCAACAGCTGCAGCCCCATGGTCATGGCACTGAGCACCTGCTCTGGAGCCCTGGTGATCTTCCGTGTGTGTGTGTGTGTGTCCATGTGCCACCCCTGCAGAGGCATCCAGGGGAAATTCCCGTTGAAGGCGGATGGCAGCAGGGCATCCTATAGATCACTGTTCCTGACCTCATCCACTGGCAGCCCCAGCGGCCCCCCAGAGGGCCCGGGAAAGGCATCCACCCTCCCCAAGACCCATATATCCTCCAAACATTCCCTGTGAGGAATGTGAACACCTGCCTCCCAAACCGCCTCTCCCCATGCAGCCTGGCTCCTCGCAGAGATTTGTGTGCATCTCTCATTCCACTGTGTTCAGGAAACTCAGGCATTTAAAACTGGGAGAGAAACACGCACATGAGAAGCCTCACAAAGGCTCAGACAAGAGGACCCCAGTGTTTGCTAAATGCAGCCCACCTGTCTCCCACCTCAAAGCCCTCAAGTTCTCCTAGCAGCCACCCACCAAGGACAAGAACATCTTCCCGGAAAAAATATCCCAGAACTGCTGCCAGTAAAGGCCAGTATTTCTGACTTTTTTGCACTAATGGCATCAACATACAGGAAAGATGCCCAAAGAGGGCAGGGAGGGGAGCCTCCTGATTCCCCAAGAAAGAGTCCAAGCCACCATCTAGGGGTGTGAATGTTGCCTTTGATCCTCCCCCTAAGGACAGCATTATTCTGGCTGACATTCATCAAGCATGAGATATGGGCCAAGCACTGAGCTTTTAAGCTCACAATGTGCATCATCCTTTTTTAACCAAACAGCTCTAGGTGGACAACACTATTACTGAACCCACGTTATAGAGGAGTGTACACACACACACACACACACACTCCTAAGAGAAGGTAACCCCCAAGACTGCTGCAGGAAATGGGTTGTGAGGATGAAGCTCAGGGCAGGGAGCGGAACCCCTCCCACTAAGTGTGGGCCACTTCAGAACCAGGAGAGTCAGGCTGCACAGGGCCCGCACAGGGTCTCAGACTCAAATGTTCCCCAAGCACCCACCTGCCCTCGTCCTGCCAGGCTCTGCAGCAGGATGGACCCTCCACAAGTGAGAAGGTGAGCAGGGACTGCAGGCCCACACCCCATAGCACACCCGGGCCGGTTAGAAAATTTAGGGGGATTCTGTCTGGGTTTTTTTTTTTGTTTTTTTTTTTTTTCTTTTTGATCCAACTGTCAACTTAAGACGCTCTTAAACACCTGCTTTCTACCTTATTACAGTGACCTCTGGTGGTCAAGAGCCAGACATTGCAGGTCCAAAGTAGAATTACCTAAATTGCTTAACCGGAGAAGGCGATGGCACCCCGCTCCAGTACTCTTGCCTGGAAAATCCCATGGACAGAGGAGCCTGGTAGGCTGCAGTCCATGGGGTCGCAAGAGTTGGACACGACTGAGCGACTTCACTTTCACTTTTCACTTTCATGCATTGGAGAAGGAAATGGCAACCCACTCCAGTATTCTTGCCTGGAGAATCCCAGGGACGGGGGAGCCTGGTGGGCTGCCGTCTATGGGGTCGCACAGAGTCGGACACGACTGAAGCAACTTAGCAGCAGCAGCAGCAGCAGCAGCAAATTGCTTAATATCAAGCAACTCTAAGTAATAAAGGCCTTGTGGTCCTTTAAGAGCTTCCAAGAAGAGCGGAAGCAAAGAGAGTGAGAGATGGGAGCAACCGCCAGGTTGCTGGCTGAAGACTGAGCTGGCTGTCACTTGACCCTGAGCAGAACCCAGCATGGGCTCCTCAGATGATGCTCCCCGCACCAATGCCAAAGGCGCCCGAGCTCCAACCCAGGGTGCACCTCAGCCTCTGTTCCCCTTCCCCCACAGCTGGTGGCCTCTCAATGCCAGGCTTAAGGGCACAGGCTCTGGGAGGTTGTTGGAAAAGCTTCAGTCTGCCAGAGAACCTGCTGGGAGGCTGTAGGGGGGTGGGAAGGGGAGGAGGTTTTCTAGAAGGCCTGTGAGCACAGTGCTGCCAACCAGCCCTGCTCCAGCTGGACCTCTCGTGGGTAGGCAGAGGCCTGGGACTGAATCCGGAAGCAAGGAAACAGCGCTCCCTTTCCTGGAATCACAACTTCAGCCAAAAGGTCTGCAGGAACAAGATGGGAAACAAGGATTCTGCCCACCGCCCAGCTGTATCAAGGGGCCAGAGGCGCCCCAGTGAGGGGCGAGGTGAGGCAGCAAGAGAAGCATTTGCTCTGGAGCCATTTTGGAGACTGGAGCCTCGGGCTTGATGGGTGGGCAGAAGGAAGGACAAAACCCCAGGGATGCATGACAGATATCCTTTCTGCCCTAAGCCAGATCCCTGGGCAGGGGGATTCCAGGGGAAATGAGGCTAAGCATGGTCTCCTGTGGAGTGGAGAGCAATCACCATGAGAAACACAGCCCTGCCCCCAGCTGCAAGCAATAAAGCTTAATCCCTAAGACCACCCCTAAACCATCCTAGACAGACACTTTCAAATCCTAAAAACTCTTCAGATAAAGGAACAAATAACTCAGAGTCATCCAATCTAGTAGCCTCTAGAAGCTTCCAGCTCCTCATCCGGAAGGTAACATGTGATCTCAACCTCTTGGTCCATCCATGGAGTGTAGGCTTTGGCCAAATCCCCAAAGGCAAACGACAGATGCTCCCAAGGTCCCTGTGAGCATCAGTCTGGACAGTCCAGGCCTCAGTGTTTAGAACATGAAACAGACTGGGTCGCTCTCCTGGTCTTCTCTGAAAATCAAGCTGGATGTAGAATATTAATATTGTCTCAATTTTCCTTTATCTGCGAGGAGACGTCAGCAAACCTTTCTGCCAAGGATTGTACAAGGACCATTAAAAGGAAAATGTCCATGGTAATTGTGCCTTTCTGCATATTTCTTCACTCCAATATTCTATAACATAATAATGTTTCACATTTCTACAGAACTGTCTTTTCAGCATGTTTTTGCATTATGCTTAATTTCGTAAGAGTTTCTCAGCCCCACATAACGACACAGTTCAATGCAAAATCAGATATAAATCTAGCTTAAGAGACTCTCAACAAGAATTTCATTTAAAACTGTAAATGTTAAAAGATTCTAGCTCTGATTTATGTTATGTTGTGTGTGTTTCAAAGAGCGAGCTTCACCGGCCCTCTTAAACAATAGATACACATGAAATCCAGGCTTTCATGGGTCTAACCCGACCTACCACGCAGGCAAGAGGGCAGACAGGCCAGACTGCGGTCAAAACGCCAGTTCCCAGCCCAGCTGGGGCCACGTGCGTGAAACAAGAGGCGTATCTGACTCCAGCACCTGCGCTGGCTCAGGGGCCACTTTTAAGGAGTAGTTTTCAGCATCCTCTCATCTCTCTGTTCCTCCGAACACCGGGGCACCACATAAGGGCCCTCATGTCTCTGCTCCCACTTGGCTCCGTCTTTAGAAAACACAGAGAGAAATGGAAAAGAGGCAGAGAGTCCTGAGGATGGTTTTCACCTGCATGCTACCGGCTGTGTTCATGACCCTGCACGATAAACTCCAGTTCCTATTAACAAATAGCTCTGGGAGATTGGCAAACCGACAGTTCCGAATGCTATTTGAAATGCACAGGTCCAAGTCTTCTGGAGCTGTGAGCTGCAAATTCTCCATGGAATGAATGAACCTGGGGAAGGCGTTCACATCCATTGTCTCAGCACATTTAAGACAATTTTAGAATGCAGCTTATTTACATACTGGGCTCTAATGACTCTGAAGCAACTATCATAGGCTGTCATGTAAAACCGCATCCAGGCAATTTTATTGCAGCCTATCGCACACATGTTGAGTTTAGACGACTTGTAATCCACAAATTATTTACATTGCACAAATATCTCTGTGGCCCTGGCATTATGCTAGAGACAAGAGACAACACAGCGGCAGTAGATTAAATTGAAATATGCTGGAGGCTTCTGAAACTTGAAACTCTATTCCAAAATGCTAAAAGTCAAAAGACTCCCAGTTAGCATTTTGGAACTCACCATGTCTAAAATTTCACTTGAAAGGCGGCGCTATTGTGAGTTGCAACCCCAAAAAGAGTAAGCCACCACTTTGTAACTGTAAAATCCATTTATTTTAGGAAGATTGAGGGATCCAAACCCTCTGATAGCACTTAACATATTAAAAAATATGCACTGCAAAGCTCTAAAAGTTCCTGAATTCCTCCAAAAGAAATATTTTTGCCACTTCTAATGGACTCCACCCAACTCCAGGCAGGAACTGTGGGATACACGCCCCCAGAAATAAAGCAATTGAAATGACTTGACTATATGTCTTTCCAGGAAAGTAAATTATATATAGGTCTGTACTCACACCCCCTACTCCCCTATAGGTTACCCATTTTTCCTCCCACACTCCGCAGCCCACAGAGATGAAGAGAAAATTATCAAGTGGGCTTAAGCACTTGGATACCTAATTGCAATAAATCTCAGAGCCTCATCTTTCCATCTTTCAGAACTTTGGTTTCAGACTTTAAAACGAGTCCCATTAGCCAAGTTGACACATGCCAATTAGCTTCATGAGTTTCACAGAATAAAACACCCCTTGAGATAAGTCACCCCACATAACTGCACGATTTCCACATAGCCCCACTGGTTTTTCAGTATTTCAATAAAATCAGGCATTTACATGACGATGTAGATGGGCTTCCCAGGTGGCACTAGTGACAAAGAGCCCTCCTGCCACTGCAGGAAACGTAAGAGACACAGGTTCAGTCTCTGGGTCGGGAAGATCCCCTGGAGGAGGGCATGGCAACCCACTCCAGTATTCTTGCCCAGAGAATCCCATGGACATAGGGTCACAAAGAGTTGGACACGACTAAAGCGACTTAGCACGCAGATGTTTAGAAAGTGCCCTTTGTTTTAATTCATTTTCCTCAAAGATATCAGAAAGGACACTGGACATCATTAAGGACAAAACAAGGGTCTCCAATCAGAACAGTGCCCCCATTTTTGTATCTTTTGCCACTTGAAATGCAGGGGATGCCTGAGTGTTTATGTCTTTACAACAGAAGCAGAGCTTCCTGTAACTATGCTTGATGACAATGAAGGTGATGATGATGGAGGAGGAGGAAGAGAGAGAAGGAGAAGAAACCAAAATGCCATGCTCCAAGAATGTATTAAATGGTACAATTCAAACTCTATCCACTTACAAAGTACACTGCTTGGTAACTCTGCTCCTAACACATGACCATCCAAAGTGGTTTGCTATGATCCATGTGGACCCGCATATATAAACATTTTTGCTTTTTATATAAATGAGTTCATATAATACCTATATTGTTATAAAACTAATTTTTCAAAAGAACTGTAAACAAATAATGAACTCAAATATATGCATGTTTAAGTATTTGGGAGGGAAGTGTACTGATGTCTGCAACATTCTCCGAAATGCATCAAAACATTAAGATGAGTGATGAATGGATGGATAAGTAGATGGATGAGTGGATGAATGGATGGATGAGTGGATAGATGGATGGATGGATGGATGAGTGGATGGATGGATGAGTGGATGGATTGATGGATGTTGAGTGGATGAATGGATCGATGAGTGGGTGGATGGATGAATGTGTGGATGGATGGGTGGATGCATAGGTGGATGGATGGATGGATGGGTGGATGAATGGATGGGTGAGTGGATGGATGGGTATATGAATGGATAGATGGGTGGATAAATGGATGGATGAGTGGCTGAATGGATGGATGGGTAGATGGATGGATGAGTGGATGGATGGATGGATGAATATGAGATAAAGAATAAAATGTTAATTGTGGAAGCTAACTGGTGGGCATACAAGTTTCACCACAAAATTATTTCAACTTTGTTATTGTGGTCCCAGTCATTAAGTTGTATCTGATTCTTTGCGACCCCATGGACTGCAGCATGCCAGGCTTCCCTGTCCTTCACCATCTCCCAGAGTTTGCTCAAACTCATGTCCATTGAGTCAATGATGCCATCCAACCATCTCATCCTCCGTCACCCCCTTCTCCTCCTGCCTTCAATCTTTCCCAGAATCAGGGTCTTTGGCAATGAGTCAGCTCTTCACATCAGGTGGCCAAAGTATTACAGCTTCAGCTTCAGCATCAGTCCTTCCAGTGAATACTCAGGGTTGATTTCCTTTAGGATTGACTGGTTTGATCTCTTTGCTGTCCAAGGGACTCTCAAGAGTCTTCTCCTTTTCAATTTTACTGTATATTTAAAAATTTCAGACTTAAATGTCAAAAAAAAACTGGTTTTTTTCTTTAATAACATGGCATGGATCTCTTTCCATGTCAATACATACAAATCTCTTTATTCTCTTTAATGATTGCACAAGATTCCCTTGCATGGGTATACCACGACTGGGTAACCAATCCTTCACTGATGAATATTCAGGTTACTTTATTTACAGTGACAATGCCACTGTGATTATCCATGTAAATATGTCTTTAAATACTTATGACAACTTTTCCACAGGATAAATTCCTATATGTGGAATTGTCGACTCAAAGAATATATTTTTTTAACTTTTGCTATATAACAATAACAACTGTTCACATCTACTGTAAGTTTACTCTGTGCCCAAACTGTTGTAAGTACTTTTCATGGACTGTCTCTTACTCTTCTTAACAATCGAATCAAGTAGGTACTATGTAGCCTCACTTTATAATTGAGGAAACTGAGGCTTGAAGATATAAGATGATTTGTGCCAGGTCTGACAGCCAGCAAGTGGTATTCTGACTCCAGCTCTGACCCCAGAGCTTTTCACCATCATGCTTACAAATTATGGTCAGAAGATTAAATCAATACACACACATTCCTACCAACAGTGTTTGAGAGTCACTGCTTTTCCGGGTTGTACTGTTTTCAAATTTACCTAAAACATAAAGAAAACACTCCATATTTCCAGATACCATGAAGACAGATTTGAAGACCACAGAGAAAGCACAGACTTGATAAGGCAAGGAATGGAAGCCTTGTTAATTAGACAAGGGCACAAGGAAAAGCACAACATTCTGCCTCAACACGGGATTCTCTCTGTGCTAGTCTCACTGCTCTCTGTGGCAGGGACCCTCTCCTAGTTCTGCAGTACCTACCAAACCCTCAAACTTCTATATTTAACTCTATAAATCCCCAAGCCACCTTCCTATATGAACTGATGTAATCTCAAATATTCTGCCTCCGTTTTTCTTCATCAGGCAGTTGTAAGCAGAGAGGACTATGTGAGTATGTATATCATCTCTCTTCTCAGCATCCCTTCAATTAATTCAAATAGATCGTTAGACAGGGCTTAATGTGTGAGTGGGATCAACAACCTCAATGTATTCTTTTGTTTTATTACCTAAAATATTATAAACAGTCCCATTACAAAACTAATTCTTCCCATAGCAGACTAAGTGCTCGGCAACTGAAGCATGTCCAGCTCTTTGCAACCTCATGGACTGTAGCCCACCAGTCTCCTCTTTCCATGGAATTTTCCAGGCAAGAATACTAGAGCAGTTTGCCATTTCCCACTCCAGGGGATCTTCCCGACACAGGAATGGAACCTGTGTCTCTTGCATCTCCTGCATTGGTACGCATGTTCTTTACCACTACCCTCCACCTTATAAGCCTCAGTAGGCTAGACAGTACCAGCCCCAAACTTCCCAGGTCTCACCAAAACACAGCCTGGATGCAATTAGCCTCAAGGACAGGAAAGCTACAGCCACTGAAATGAGCCCTTTGCAGACAGCAAGGCATCAGCCAAGCTGAATCTAGCTGAATCTTGCAACACAACAAAACAGTAATAATATCTAATAATACCACTACATCACTGCTGTTGAAGGAACAAACACAAGGTAATGAATACTGGCTCAGAGAGTAGAAACATACCAACAACCAAAAAAATAATGAGTTTGGAAGAAAAGCTAAAGGAGAAAGGAACAGCTTCAGATGAAGAGCCTATCATCTCAGACAATTGCAGAGAGGAAAAAGCACAGACCTCAAACCCCAAAGACGTGGGTTCCAGTCATGGCTTCACAACTGACTCACTGTATGATCTTGGGCAAGTTATGTATTTCGAGGAGTGTCAGCTACAGAACTGGGATAACAATTCCCACATCATAGGTGATCGAAAAGCTAACTGTGAAGCTGGGTGAAGTCCCTGGAAGATCACAGTCTCTCCACACATGGCAGCTGTTGGCACCAGGATAATACATGGTGAGCTTGCTGAGTCCTTGCTGAGAGGTCTTCACACAGAACCTATGAGAATCTATCATATGCTCACATATTTTCTCTTTTTGTGTACTAATTGAGGAGGGAAAATATGAAGAATTTTAAACTTTCCAAAAATAACAGAGAAAAATATCATACGAACCCACCTGCCAGGAAAGTAAGTTGGTTCAGCCACTGTGGAATCAATATGGAAGTCCCTCAAAAAACTAAAAATAGAGTTGCCATATGATCCAGCGGTCCCATTCCTGGACACACATCTGGACAAAACTCTAATCTCAAAGGATACACATGTCCCTATGTTCAAGGCAGCACACTATTCACAATAGCCAAGACATGGAAGCAACCTAAATGTCCATCAACAGATGAACAAATAAAGAAGATGTAGTATATACATAAAGTGGAATATTATTCGGCCATAAAGAAGAATGAAATAATGCTATCTCTGCAGTAACATGGATGGACCTAGAGATGATCATTTGTCTTTCTATGACAAATACCATGTGATATCACTTACACGTGGGATCTAAAATACAACACAAATAAACGTTTCTATGAAACAGAAACAGAGTCACAGACACAGAGAACAGACTTGTGGTTGCCAAGGGGGTGAGCAAACCAGGGAGGAATGGATCATAAGTTTGGAACCAGCAGATGCAAACCAACACAGAATGCATAAACAGCAAGGGCCTACCATAGAGCACAGTGAACTATATTCAAGGCCCTGTGACAAACCATAGGGAAAAGAATATTAAAAAGAATGCATAGATATGCATAATTGAAGCACTTTTCTGTAGGGCAGAAATTAACACAGCACTGTAAATGAACTATACTTCAATTAAAGAAATACCACCTGCCAACAAACCACATATGAGTCTTAATATTCTGCTAGATTTCCTCAGGGTCATTTTTTAGAAATAAAAATAAGAACTGCATACATAACTAGATCTCGTGTTACCTAGCCCATTTCATTCTCTGTCCTCCAAGAGGTAGCCACTATTTTCCATTTTGTTTTTATTTTACTACATATGTAAGTACCCATAAACAACATACACTTTTTATATTTAGGCTTTTATAAATGGTACCATACAATACATTACTTTCTGCAACTTGTTTTTTTTTCTACTAGCTGTTTGGATCTCTAAACATACAGACAGATATCACTTTAGCTTATCCATTTTACCTGCAACATACTATTCTCTATATAAATATACTACGATTTATTTACCCATTCTACAACTGACGACCATTTCATTGTTTCCAAAATTTGTATTAGTATAAACAATACCACAAAGAACATCTTGTATATATCTCTGTGCATACGTACAAGAGTGTCTATAGGGCAACCCTTCTCAGAGTACAGTCTGTCTGTGGCCCCTTGAGGCATCCCCAAGACCCTCTCACAGGACTGTGAGGTCAAAACTATTTTTGCAAAACACTAAGAAGTCATTTGCGTTTTTCACCGTGTTGACATTGGCATTCCTGGAGCAAAAGCAATGGTGGGTAAAAGCTGAAGGGCTTTGGCACAAATTAAGGTGGCGGTGACAGGCTGTGGTGGAAGTCACATATCTTCATCATCATGCACATACAGAAACACACTCCAGTTCTCCTCCAGGACTCCTTACTGAAGCAGTACAAATTACTGATTTTATTATACCTCAATCTTCAATTGGATGTCTTTTCTACATTCTGTGTGACAAAATGGCAGTGTACACAAAATACTTGTGCAAAGTCAAGTATGACGGCTGCCATGAAGAAGAGCTCTGTGTGCCTGAGCTGCAAGCTCACCTGGCCAGTTTTCCCACAAAACACTGCCTTTATTTGTAAGCATGACTGACAAACTGGTTACTTAGACTTGGGTGTCTGGTAGGACTTCTTCTTCTGGCCGAGACAGAGTCATAACAAGGGCTGGATATAACTTCCTGCTCAGAACAACTAAAAAGCTGGCCAATATACAGGAAACATCAGTTTTCTAGATAGCGGACATCAGGCAATGAAGGGACGTGATCTCTGAGAGATGGATAAAAAACAAACTGAGCTTCTTGCAAGTGAAATTTTCCAGGCTGTGGCACAGGAAGGGAACCCAGGCAGAGCCCAGCAATTTCCCTAGGTTGAGGAGAAAGAACTAGGAGTTCTTAAGGACATCGAACCAGTTGGAGGTCAGCAAGGCAGAGAACCGGAGAACTCCAGAGTTCTCAGGGGTTCTCTCTCAGATATTCAAATACATACAGAGCAGTGTCAGAAACTACCTGAGGCCATGAAATGAATCAACCAAAAGAACTAGAGGAAACAACCACCATACCATGCATGCTTGGACCTGGAAAGTGCCTGTTTCCACCAAAGCATCATAGTACATAGGGCTCAGGGGAGAGTACACAGCAGAATATTACATCAGTAGTAACCTACTGCCTGATGAACTATGGACAGACGTTCGTGACACTGTACAGGAGACAGGGATCAAGACCATCCCCATGGAAAAGAAATGCAAAAAAGCAAAATGGCTGTCTGGGGAGGCCTTACAAATAGCTGAGAAAAGAAGAGAAGCGAAAAGCAAAGGAGAAAAGGAAAGATATAAGCATCTGAATGCAGAGTTCCAAAGAATAGCAAGGAGAGATAAGAAAGCCTTCTTCAGTGATCAATGCAAAGAAATAGAGGAAAACAACAGAATGGGAAAGACTAGAGATCTCTTCAAGAAAATTAGAGATACCACGGGAACTTTTCATGCAAAGATGGGCTCGATAAAGGACAGAAATGGTATGGACCTAACAGAAGCAGAAGATATTAAGAAGAGGTGGCAAGAATACACAGAAGAACTGTACAAAAAAGATCTTCACAAAAAAGATCATGATGGTGTGATCACTCACCTAGAGCCAGACATCCTGGAATGTGAAGTCAAGTGGGCCTTAGAAAGCATCACTACGAACAAAGCTAGTGGAGGTGATGACATTCCAGTTGAGCTATTCCAAATCCTGAAAGATGATGCTGTGAAAGTGCTGCACTCAATATACCAGCAAATTTGGAAAACTCAGCAGTGGCCACAGGACTGGAAAAGGTCAGTTTTCATTTCAATCCCAAAGAAAGGCAATGCCAAAGAATGCTCAAACTACTGCACAATTGCACTCATCTCACACGCTAGTAAAGTAATGCTCAAAATCCTCCAAGCCAGGCTTCAGCAATACGTGAACCGTGAACTTCCAGATGTTCAAGCTGTTTTAGAAAAGACAGAGGAACCAGAGATCAAATTGCCAACATCTGCTGGATCATGGAAAAAGCAAGAGAGTTCCAGAAAAACATCTATTTCTGCTTTATTGACTATGCCAAAGCCTTTGACTATGTGGATCACAATAAACTGTGGAAAATTCTGAAAGAGATGGGAATACCAGACCATCTGACCTGCCTCTTGAGAAACCTATATGCAGGTCAGGAAGCAACAGTTAGACCTGGCCATGGAACGACAGACTGGTTCCAAATAGGAAAAGGAGTACGTCAAGGCTGTATATTGTCACCCTGCTTATTTAACTTATATGCAGAGTACATCATGAGAAACGCTGGGCTGGAAGAAGCACAAGCTGGAATCAAGAGAGCCAGGAGAAATATCGATAACCTCAGATATGCAGATGACACCACCCTTATGGCAGAAAGTGAAGAGGAACTAAAAAGCCTCTTGATGAAAGTGAAAGAGGAGAGTGAAAAAGTTGGCTTAAAGCTCAACATTCAGAAAACGAAGATCATGGCATCTGGTCCCATCACTTCGTGGGAAATAGATGGGGAAACAGTGGAAACAGTGTCAGACTTTATTTTTGGGGGCTCCAAAATCACTGCAGATGATGACTGTAGCCATGAAATTAAAAGACGCTTACTCCTTGGAAGGAAAGCTATGACCAACCTAGATAGCATATTCAAAAGCAGAGACATTACTTTGCCTACAAAGGTCCATCTAGTCAAGGCTATGGTTTTTCCAGTAGTCATGTATGAATGTGAGAGTTGGACTGTGAAGAAAGCTGAGTGCCGAAGAATTGATGCTTTTGAACTGTGGTGTTGGAGAAGACTCTTGAGAGTCCCTTGGACTGCAAGGAGATCCAACTAGTCCGTTCTAGGGGAGATCAGTCCTGGGTGTTCTTTGGAAGGAATGATGCTAAAGCTGAAACTCCAGTACTTTGGCCACCTCATGTGAAGAGTTGACTCATTGGAAAAGACTCTGATGCTGGGAGGGATTGAGGGCAGGAGGAGAAGGGGAGGACAGAGGATGAGATGGCTGGATGGCATCACTGACTCGATGGACATGAGTTTGAGTGAACTCCAGGAGTTGGTGATGGACAGGGAGGCCTGGCGTGCTGCAGTCCACGGGGTCGCAAAGAGTCGGACACAACTGAGCAACTGAACTGAACTGAAATGCATGCTATTCACTCAGTCATGTCCAACTCTTTGCAACCTAAAGGACTGTAGCCTGCAAGTCTCTTCTGTCCATGGAATGTTCCAGACAAGAATATTGGAATGGGTTGCCATTTCCTACTCCAAGGGATCTTCCCAATATAGGAATGAACTTGCGTCTCCTGTGTCTCCTGCGTTGGCAAGCAGATTCTTCACCACTGTGCCACCTGGGAAGCCCTTGATCTGTTTGGGATTATTTAAAGTCATTAAAAATCCTAACTTCGGAATACTTTGAGCACCCGGTCAGAAAGAACAAGAGTGCACATTTATTCACCTTCAACAGCCCAAATACTTACTGATCATACTCTGGGTACACAAACAAGTAAGACAGACCTTGAAGCTGGGAGTAGGGGTGTGTGGGACACACATATGCACTGTGACCAAAGTACCTCTCTAAGCCCCATGGGGATGCCGATGAACAAGTTCTGTAGTGAGTCCAGGGCCAAGTATGGTGGCCAAAGGTTAGGATGATCAGCGTAAAGTCAAGAGAATGGATAACTTTGAGGGGAAGACTTAGATTCATGGGCAGAAGCAAGAAGGAGCAGCTGAGGGCAATTAAATTATACCTTCAGAGAGCAACTGGGGACCTGCCTGGAGAGGATATCTGTGCCTAAAACAGCTTCCTCCGCTGGAGGAACCCCAGACAGAGTGTGTTTGGCAGTTCTCATTGGCTCATGCTATGATTTGGGGCTGTAGGTCCACACTGACCATCAGCTCGACCATCACTGATACTAATGCTGTGCTACAGAAAAGAAGGCAATGCCTGATGGCCATTTTGGTGCTTAGTAGTCCACACTTTTCAGCTTTCTTTCTGCCAAAAACTTGGACCCAGAAAAGATGTCAGGAAGAAAAATGCTAAAGAATATTTCTGGCTGACAGTAAATGCAGACCCAGGCCTTCTTACCTAAGAGAACAAATAAAAAGTCAAAGAATCACCACATCCACCCCCAACACCACTAAGTTGATGGAGGACATTCTCGAAATATGGGCCCAAGGGAGGGTCAAGATTTAAAGAACAGATAAGAAAATGTAATCTGGCATATATTGATCCCTAGGGTCATTAAAATATATAACTAAGGTTCAATTCGTCCCCTCCCCCAGGTCCAACAGGCCTCCCAGGAGTCATCCTTTCAGGCTTCAACCTTAATTGCTGATATTTAAATGCAGCACGTGTATTGTTATCGATCCTCAAAGCAGCTTTTAATGCTGATATTCATGATGTTATCGTGAATCTCAGCAGCTAGTGAGTGATGTGTGTCTGTGTGTGTGTGTCCGTGCACATGCATGCATCTGTGTCCAAATTGAACCAGGAAAGGTGGGGTTTTTGCTTTTTACTTTTGGACTTTAACCCCCAAAAGGGAGACAGAATGCTGTGCATTGATCCTCCAGGTGTTTTCCCACCCCCTTCTCCATCCATCAGAGATGGAAACTTCTTGAAGCACTGACTCCAGCCACAGTTCAAAAGAACCCTGGGGGCTCCCTGGTGGCTCAGTGGTAAAGAATCCACCTGCCACTGCAGGAGACATGGGTTTGATCCCTGATCCTGGAAGATCCCACATGCCTCAGAGAAAAAGTGCCTGGGCCCACAACTATTGAGCCTGTGCTCTAGAGCCTGGGAGCTGCAGCTACGAGTCCACGTGACCAACTACTGAAGCCCCATCATCTTAGAGCCTGTGCTCTGCAAACAGAAGCCACCCCAGTGAGAAGCTAGTGCACTGCGACTGTAGAGTAGCCCTCGCTCGCCACAGCTGGAGAAAGCCCACGCAGCAAGGAAGACCCCGAACAGCCAAAATAAATAATTTTTTTAAAGAATCCCAGGACCAGGGTTTCACGCCCAACCTGGCTCTGCCACCTCAGGGAAAGGATAAGACCTACAGAAGTGTCTGCGGGATTTCGTGCCAGAGAAGGGGACAGACAGCTGTGGATGCTCCTTGCTCTTGGTTTCTGGGTCCAAGTTTAGAGAAATACCTCCTACCCAGCTTCTATCTTCCTGTTATTGGAAAAACCCCACCATGAAGGCCGCTAATACCTTTCAAACTAATTTTACGGTTTTTGCTTATATCCACATTCTGGCAAGAGGAGCCACAAGATAACAGAAAACCTAGAACTGCTGCCCCAAGCCCCTTCCCTTTTTCCTCCTGCCTCCCACCCTCGGAAACCCATTCACCTGAATTATCCATCAGCCGTACCATGCACACCTGCCTAAACATAAATCAGAGAAGAGTGTGATTCAGTCCAAGAACCTTACCCATCTGAGCAGCAATCTACTGCCCTGCTCTTTGCGAGTCTCATCTCCCTCCACCTCAGCCTCTAAGCCACCACCACCCACACCCTCACAGCCACATCCTGGCTGTGGGGCCAGGACTCCTTTCCGGGCTTTTACCCACGTCCCCCTCCTCACCCGCCCCTGGTCAAATCTGAATGGCTCCTTGAGCTTCACGCAGACACTACTTCTCCAGGAGGCCTTCCCAGATCTAGATCACCTCTTCCACATTCACCCACACAGTGGGGAAGCAGGGGTTATCTGTGCATGGATCAAACCTCTATCACTACACCGTCTGGTTCACTGAAATTATCTGTTTGGGTCTCTGCCTTTCCTACCCCTCCCCCTTGGAGCATCTTGGAGGCAAAGGCAATGTCTTAATTATATACAGCAAGGGTCCCCAAATCTCCAGAATCTAATGCCTGATAATGTGAGGTGGAAATGATGTAATAATAATAGAAAGAAAGGCACAATAAATCCAACACGTCTGAATCATCCCAAAACCATTCCCCCACCCACGTTCATGGAAAGAGTGTCTTACACAAGCCCGGTCCCTGGTGCCAAAATGGTTGGGGACCGCTAATATAAGGGTGTCCCCAGCATCTGGCCCAGAGCCTGGCACAGCAGCTCATCCAAATTCCTGACAAATGTAGCCACACGCATCTTCCTCAACCACCCCCACCCGGCTGAGACCAGAGGGGCTGACAATGGACCCAGAAACAGATGGCAAACCCCACATCCCAGCTACATCCCACAGTTCCTTCAACACCCTGCAGCCCTTTCATTTGAGAGCCAAAGCTCTCCACCCATGGCCCCTCTCTCACAGTGGGCGCCTGGTTGGGGCCCCCAGTCCTGCAGGGCTGGCCCTCCTGTCCTGCACCATCTCCCCCATAGGGGAAAATCATTGCATTCAGATCAGCTGCCGCGGCAATAGGTCAGACTTCCAGAAGCCTCCCCCAAAGGCTGATTAATGGGCAGGAGCGGCTCCTGCGCATCTCATTACACACAGAGCTGCAATGAAACCATCTTTGCTTTACAGTTTTGTGCAGGACATAAAAGCGGGAAATATCCCAGCCTTCCGAGGGAACAGGCTATGAATATTGAAGCAGCCCCGGGTTATTAATCCAGCACCATTAGTCTTAGGGAGTCACCCTAGCACTGACCCCCTGGAAGGAAATTTCTCTTGCTGTCCATTTCTCATTTCAAATTATCCGTAGAGCCACCCTACGTACCACCTGTGAATTATTTGATATTTTGGAGAGGAAAGTAAACAATATAAAAAATCAGCAGAACTTAGGGGATCTATAAATTCTGAGCAAGTTATTTTCGGAGTGAGGAAAGCTGATTCATATGGCACTTTACTTCCCAAGATTCATTTAGTTTGCTTTTTTTCCCTCTTATTAATAGGAGGTAAGCACCCCAGAAAGATCACATTTTTGTTCTCAGCAGCACCTGTCAAGGGGATCTCAGGCCCACAGCCCATATTTGAAAGTTTATCCCCGAAAGGTGTTCATGGAGCAGACATCACACTAGCAACACGTCTGGTGAACAATACTTCACAAGGTACCAGGAGCAGACACACACGATGCTTTTCTTTTTAAAGGCTAGCATTACAGGCTGGGGCAGACCAACAGAAGAAGCAAAAACATCGCATTTTCCCCTGTAAATTTCCCAGCAAGATCTATTAAAATAGAGAAAGCAGTTCCTATTCTGCATTTTCCCCATTTTATATTTATCCAAATTAATGAAGTCTTACTGTGGCTGTTTTACTGGTGGTTTTTAAGGTCATCACTAATGTTCATCAGTTTCATCGTGATACATCCACATGCAGATATTTTGCTCAAAAAACAAAAAATCAACCCATGTTCAGTTTCAGTAAGAGGGTTTGTGATTTTGTTTATTCCCTCAGCTGTATTTCTTTCAAATATAAGTAGAAGAAGTAGATCTGACTGAAACTGAGAGTAAGAAGGGGCCTTCCTGTCTGTCAGTACAAACTAGAAATATTCTGTCCATCGGCCCACTCTAGCTTCTTCTTCACTCTGTCTTCTCCTTTTGAGACTCCCATTAGATATGTGTTGGACCTTCTCATTCATCTTCCCTGTCTGTACTTCCCTGATACAGCCTGGATGACCTTTTCTGGGTTACTGTATGGTTTGCCAACTCTTTTTTTAGCAGTATATCTAGTCTTTTGTTTACCCCATCTATTTAGGTTTTGTGATTTGTCTTTTTTAAGTTTCAAGTATTATATTTTTATTTCTAGAATAACTAATTAATTCTTTAAAAAAAAAAAAACTGCTCCATTATCTCCTTTTCAAGTCTTATGAATTTTGTTTCTTATTTCATCACTCCAAACATTATAAATCTATTGGATTGGCCAAAAATTTGTTTGGTTATTGAATACCTTGTTCAATAAAGTTCTCAGTGAAAATCTTTTACTTAAAAGTGAACAAACTCTTTTGCCAACCCAATATTTGGTCTAATATTCTTCTCAGATTGCTCTATTATCTTTAGTCCCTAACACATGAATCCTCCTTTCACAGCATCTGTTGATTATCTCTTGTGGGGATGGGCCTTCTTGTTTACTGTGTAATTTTGGTCTAAGAGCTTATCTACATTGGGAGTCTCCCAGTTCTTTTTCCCATAGGAGCCCCATGTCCACTCTATGTTGAGGAAGCATCTCTGCAGGTTTGTTGTTCAGTCACTAAGTCTTATCTGATTCTTTGTGATCCCAAGGACTGCAGCACACCAGGCTTCTCTGTCCTTCACCATCTCCCGAAATTTGCTCAGACTCATGTCCATTGAGCTGGTGATGCCATCCAACCATCTCATCTTCTGTCACCCTCCTCTCCTCCCACCCCCAGTCTTTCCCAGAATCAGCGTCTTTTCCAATGAGTGGGCATTTGTGCTGACAAAGCCTCAGGGTTGTACTAGTTCTGGGCCATTTTTATCTTTGGTCCTCAGTTCAGGGTTTCTGCTCTATACAGACAGTGCGTGATATGGTCTCGTATCTATAGACATTGTAGGCTTGCTTTCACTCTTTCTTGTAGGAAACTATTTTTACAGCTACACGTTGGGATAGGGGCATACTATACCCTGGGCCAGTTGACAGAATCTTTCTAGATTTTACTGACAGAAAGGACAGCCCCTTCTTGTTCCCAGTTTCACACAGGAGATCTAGTCCACCTCTCCAGGACCTGTGAAAAGCCAGCCCTTAAGGGATTTACTGTGAAAACCCCCACAGGGCTACTCCACTTCATCTCTGAATTTCGTCTTCAATTTCTGACACTTGGAAATCTCCCAGTCTCACCTTTGAATTCAGATATGCCTGTGCTGCTGTTATAACCCAACATTCCAACGGCTTTAGAGTTAGAGGGGCAAGTTCCACATGTGCAGGGTCTGAGTCTTGATTGAAAGTTCTGCTGTAATCCCTCCACCCAAGGGAATTATTCTGTTGCCTGATATTCCCCCAAGCACATACTAAAGCAGAGACATAGCTGGCCCTCCTTCAAATACCTCATATATGTGGTCAACAGATGCCATCCAATTCAACAGAGAAACAATAACAGCAAAACAAGCCACCAAGCATCTCAGGCCCACATATGTCTCCAGGGTTCCAGAACTTGTCATGGCAATTCTCCCTGGATATTCCAAAAACCTGGAAAGCAAGAGCTGACCAAATTTGACCTTAATTTTTAGATTTTTTTGATGTGGACCATTTTTAAAGTCTTTATTGAATTTGTTACAATATTGCTTCTGTTTTATGTTTGGGTTTTTGGGCCACAAGGCATGTGGGATTTCAGCTCCTTGAGTAGGGGTCGAACCAGCACCCCTTGCATTGGAAGATGAAGTCTTAACCACTGGACCCAAGGGAAGTCCCTAAATTTGACTTTTTTCAAAGACAGGCTGTTTTATGTCTTCCTGGACTCATCAGGGAGGCCAAACCAAGATGAAGGTCTCTCTCCTCATGTCCCCCAGTTGCATAACCAGCCACTGCATCCAAAGCTTGTGTCAGAGCCATCCTAGGGCCTTCCGACAGTCAGCTGGACATCTGGACAACAGGATGACCAAGAAGACCCTCCCCTGGCACAATGGCACCCCACAGGGAATGGGGACCCAGCAGAGAAGCAAAGGGGCAACACCCATGAGCAAGAGGAGCAGACACCATATTCTCTGCAAACTCAAACCCCATCTCCAGCGCACATGTCAGGCAATTTCCAACACTCTCTGCTGATTTACTGTTCTGAGTGGCATTTTGTCCCATCCCACGACTGGGGTGAAGGAGAGGTCACTGTTCAGAGATCTGGGTGTGATTCGGAATTTTGCAATTGACCTGTTTTGTGGCCTTGGACAGGTCATGCCACGTTCCCTCTCTGAGTATCTGGTGACAGACATGAGAGCTATTTCTGGTGATAGACATGACAAGACAAGCTTGTCATGCAGATTCAACTGCTCCCCAAACTGGATGCTGTTAATGGTGATCTTAGAGAAACTCACACAATGTTGTAAACCAACTCAACTTCAATTAAAAAATAAAAAATAATGATCTTAGAGCACCCAAACCCCAAAAATAAACCTCCCTGTGCTGGCTGGGTCTCAGCCTCTCTCTTACAGGGAAGCAGAATGCAGACTTTTTTAAAAGCTAAATGTTCAAAAACATTCCCTCAGTGCTCTCCTACTCCAAATGGGTACGGTTTTCTGCTTAACTGGAGTAGAACTGACATACAATGAGCTGCGCACTTAAGGTACGCAAGTGATGAGCTCTGACACGTGTCTACACCTACAAGTGCAGAGTGCTCCTTTGCGCAGTCCTGTTCTGGCTCTTTGCCACCCCTCAGGCTATAGCCCACCAGGCTCCTCTGTCCATGGGCTTCTCTAGGCAAGAACACTGGAATGGATTGCCACACTCTCCTTCACGGGATCTTCACCACGCAGGGATTGAACCCTCATCTCTTGCATTTCCTGCATTGGCAGGCTGATTCTTTACCACTAGCGCCACGTGGGCAGCCTCCTACGCCTACAAAACCATCACCTAATCAAAACAGTGAACTTATCCATCTTCCCCAAATTTCCCTCCTGCTCTGGTCACCCCTCCCTCCCGCCTCCACTCTCGCTGTTCAATAGGGGCTGGGGGTAATTATAATAAAATTAAAAAGAAAATAAATCTGACAAAGAAGGGAAGAGAAAGGTGGAAAGAGAGAGGGACACACACACAGGGGAAGCAAGGAAGCCAGAGAACATGTGTTTGATGGCCCCATGACAGCCCAGAGACACAGAGCGAGAAACAGAACGATGAAGTGTGTGCAGGGAACAGAGAGGGACAGGCGTGCCCATCTGTGCGCTTCCCCTCCGGGGCGGGGGAGGCACCCACCACTTCCGGTGGCTTGAGGCACCGGCTCAGCAGGGACCCCGCCATCACGCCCCATCGCACTGCCCCATTTTTCACTGTCAAGGCCCTGCTTGAGCACAATTCATCACGGCCACGTTCGGAAACTACCCGTGTAAATGCCGAGCTATTCCACCTGGCAAGGGCCTGATTGCCCTGAAGGGGGTTTCTCAAAGCGTCTCCGACACCGTTCTCTGGTCTGCATCCGCCATCACGACCCCAGCATCAGGGCGGGTCCACGGACTCGCTCCTGAGACAGAGCACAGACAAGGGTTAGGAGCAGGGGCTGAGGAGGCCGCAGCGGCCCACGCCTCTGCAGGATGCAACAGCTCAGGCCTGAGCCTGGAATCCAAGAGGCCCCTCCAGGGTAGGTGAGGGTTCCAAGGGCCCAGAGCACGAGATCTGCCCAGCTCAGCGACAGCCTGTGAGAGGAGCCTGGAGCTCAGGTTCCTAAAAAGGGAGGGCCTTGCAGCCGCGGGTCAGCCCCGCCCATCCCAGCCCTCACAGAGTCGGGGCAGGGCACTCTGATCATCATGCTATCTGTGTCACAGCTCAAGGCCAAGCCCAGCGCTGTGACATCCCACAGGCGTCCTCAAAGGGTCCTCACCCCTAAGCCTTGGGCATCAGATGGTAGAAAATGACTTCTTTATCCACGTATTTATTTGTTGCCTGTATACGTTTTGGAGTATACTCTTAGCCCGCTGACTCCAACTGGCACTCTTGATGACAGCAAAAACTCCTTCAGAGCTCGAATAGAACCGCCTGTTAGAAAACAGGCGCATCTTCCAGCGGGTGATATTGACACCCACATGTCCTGTCACCATGGTGCTCCCAGAAAAGCAGACACGTGCTGTGTCGGCTTCGGTCACCCCCCAGGGAGCTCCCTGGATGAGGAACCATCAATGCCTGTTACTCTGGAGCTTGAGTCTAAATCATTCCTGAAACCACAAACCCCATAATCGGGAAAGAGGAAGAAAGGGAGTCATTGACCTTCAAGACTGGGTCGCAAAACACAGGGATGAGGCGGGGAGGGTTCAGGTGGAACTAGATAGGGGTGGTCCAGCCGCAGGTACCTGCACGCAATGGACCAGGTTTCCCCAGGAAGTAGTTTGGTTTCAGAGTGGAAGGGTTGTGTGTCCTTGTTTTCTATCCTGATGAAAATTTTGACCATGTTTATACAGTTGTTGTTGTTCAGTCAGTCAGTCGTGTCCAACTCTTTGCGATCCCATGGACTGCAGCCCTCCAAGTTCCCTGTTCTTCACCATCTCCTGGAGCTTGCTCAAACTCATGTCCATTGACTTGGTGATGCCATCCAGTCATCTCATCCTCTGTTGTCCCCTTCTCCTCCTGCCCTCAGTCTTTCCAAGTATTAGGGTCTTTCCAATGAGTTGGCTCTTTGCATCAGGTGGCCATACTGCAGCTTCAGCTTCAGCATCAGCCCTTCCAATGAATATTCAGGGATTGAGTGTTTAGGATTGACTAGTTTGAACTCCTTTTACACAGTAACAGAATAAACAGACTCTGGCTTGTGGTTTTTCATTTCTGCAGGTGACTTCTTTTCCTCAGACGGTCTTAGAGCATTTCTGACGGTGGCACACTGTCCCCTCTGGAGAGCCGTGAGGGCATCCAGCGCTGGACCTAGAGTGTGGCTAAAAGGGGCCGCCCTCGACCACTGAACTCCTCACTGAAGGCTGGGTGACCGCCGTCCCACCGCCCCACCCCCACACCCCGCAGGCTCCCCTGATCTGTGTGTCTCACAGATTCACGAGAACCCTGTTGAATTCACTCACACACAGCCTAGAATCCCATCCCCACCCTGATCTTACTCCTTTGGGAGGTCTTTCTAGCCAACCAGCGGACTGCTGATCAGAGGGAACCATTTCCATATGTCCCCAACACGCCTTCACGGGACTGTTCAAGTTGACAACAAAAGCTCAGACTATACAAACTGCTGAGGAGTTCGCCCAGCCCACCCTGTCCCAGAGCAGGTCAGCTCCTCAACCAGCCTGAGAGCCTGCCAAAGTCTGAGGGCTCGGGATTGCTCTGAATAGCAGCCCCAAGAAACATCAGTGGTTCTGAGGCATCCATGTGCTCCTGGGCCAGTCCACCTTGCTTCCAGGCACCAACATGGTACAGGCGTCTGCTCTGCCCACCACAGCCCTCTTGCCAGGAGGGCAGCCCATGAAGCCAGAGCTGGACCAGACATCCTGATGCAAGGAGTGTCGGTGCCCTGATTCCATCCCGGGGCTCTCCCTCCTGGGTTCCTGGCTGCTTCCTCGATGCTGAGCAGAGATGGTAGAGCCAGGGCACAGAGTCAGGCCAGCTTTCTCTCAGGATACAATGAGGCTGGAAGAGGCTAGAACCTTTAATGGCTGGGAGGGAAAAGCATGGACTTGAAAGCCCAGAAATGAGCCCCAAAATGGTTTCGACCCCAATGACAGGAAGCATTTCCTCGGATACACACACTCTGTGATTACCATGGCTACCTGGCTGCAAGGGCGGTGGAGGCTAGTGTTTGTTATTGAGACCATATTGTTAGCCACTGAAAAGACATCTATAAAAGCAGCCTTACTCTCCAAAAGCCTCCTCTGGCTAGGCTAGTGTAATTGGCAGCATAAATTTGGGTGGGGAGTTGGGAGGGGGGTTGGAAGGATAAAGAGTGCTTATAAAATTACCATGGAGTTCTCCAGATGGAGGAAGGCAAGCCCAACATGAATCTCACCCCTACCTGTTCTTTCTAGGAAAAAGGTAACAACGAAATGTTGTCCCCCGACCTCACCCCTAGGCAAGCCTAGCAGGGACAGAAAACATCCTCGCTTCCTATACCACAAGCACGGCTACTCACAGGCAGATCTAACACTTGCCCTCTGTGGCCTTCAGCTGGGTTATTTCCAACATGACTTCTTTCTGCTGCTGCTAAGTCGCTTCAGTCGTGTCCGACTCTGTGCGACCCCAGAGACGGCAGCCCACCAGGCTCCCCCGTCCCTGGGATTCTCCAGGCAAGAACACTGGAGGGGGTTGCCATTTCCTTCTCCAGTGCATGAAAGTAAAAAGTGAAAGTGAAGTTGCTCAGTCATGTCCAACTCAGAGACCCCATGGACTGCAACCTACCAGGCTCCTCCATCCATGGAATTTTCCAGGCAAGAGTACTGGAGTGGGGTGCCATTGCCTTCTCTGTGACTTCTTTCTAGTTAAACCCATTTGAGACCATAAAAAAATTTATTCAGTGGAGCAACTTTCTGATGTAGGAATCAAGAGATGAGTCCTAATCCCCAGCTCTACCTACTAGCTGTATCACCTGGATGAGCCCCTTGACCCCTGGGAGCCCAGGAGGACAAACAGTGGTCTACGCAGAGATTCTGGAGATCACCAAGGGTGGGGCAGAGGAATCCTCAACAAAGGAGGCCCCAGAGGCTCTCAGAAACCAAGACCCAGAGGAGCGAGCCCAGACATTCACACAAAGGACCTCCCTGCACCCAGCTTTGCACCAGATCCCCTTTGGAGCAAAAGAAGCCACCAGGGAGCCCTTCACTCTACTTTTCTGCTGTGTGAGTGAAAGATGCTCAAAGAACAGAGAGGCTGGACTCAGGCCCCTGCCACACTAACCCACGTGTTGAGGGTACCTGGGCATTCCATCCTCAGGAGGCTCAGCTGAAGGATATTAATCTGAACTGGGTCATCCCAGGAAAAAAGGCAGGAGAAAAGAAATGGCCCATAAAAACTAGACAGGGCCATGACAGCACAAACCTACTCTTTTCCTGTCCTCTCTTCATTTAAAGAATAAATTTAAAGGCTTCCCTGGTGGCTCAGACGGTAAAGAATCCACCCACAATGCAAGAGGCCTGGGTTCTATCCCTGGGTTGGGAAGATCCCCTGGAGGAGGGCATGGCAACCCACTCCAGTATTCTTGCCTGGAGATTCGTCAAGGACAGAGGAGCCTGGCGAGCTACAGTCCATGGGGTCGGAGAAGAGTCGGACATGACTGAACGATTAAGCACAGCACAGCACAAAGACATCAGTTTTTCCAACTTCTGCTGACACTAAAACTCTCAAGGTCAAACTTACACCTAATAAACACTTGCTAAGTAAGGATATTCAGGAATAAGCAGGAAGCCTACATTTCACAAAGAACCAATGCTCCTTCATTAGAAAACCCTCCTTCTCTACATTTGTATTTATCTGCATGAGTGCGGCATTCATGTCATGTAGTCCCAAAATCATGCTGTTTCAGAGACCGAAGAGACCACAGAAATCATCTGTTGCAATTTCATCATTTAACACATGTGTACAAAATAAAGAAAAGAAAACAAAGACCAGAGAGGGGAAGCAACCTAAGCAAGGCCACAGAGCAGAGACCAGCGGAGCCCAACCACATCCAGGGGTCTCAACTTCCAGGCTGAGCCAATCTCATTCTGAACCTCCTTCCCAGGAGGTTCAGAGGAGTGACATGGCTCAGATTCAGGTCTGTTCAGGAGCTTCCAAGAGTGTGGCCTTCTTCTCCTTTTTTGACAATGAGGCTTAAGAGATGGGAAGCATGGTTACAGATCCTATGACACAGCCTGGAAGGTACCTGCCTCCCAAAACAGAGATAGAAAGATGGACAGGTAAGTGTAAAGACATCCTTGTCATCACACTACTTAGATTTCTTTCCTCCTGTATGTCCTGCCAACAGATTATGTGTGCATGTGTGCTTGAAAAGTGAAAGTTGCTCAGTCATGTTCAACTTTTGGCAATCCCATGGACTGTAGCCCACCAGGTTCCTCTGTCCATGCTGGAGTGGGTAGCTGTTCCCTTCTCCAGGGGCTTCCCAACCCAGGGATTGAACCCAGGTTTCCCACATTGCAGGCAGATTCTTTTCCATCTGAGCCATCAGGGAAGCCCAAGAATACTGGAGTGGGTAGCCTATTTTTCTCCAAGAGATCTTTCTGACCCAAGAATCAAACCGGGGTCTCATCCATTGCAGGCAGATTCTTTACCAGCTGAGCTACCAGGGAAGTGTGCTTAGTCACATCCAACTTTTTTGTGACCCCATGGACTGTAGCCCACCAGGTTCTGCTGTCCATGGGATTCTCCAGGCAAGAATACTGGAGTGGGTAGGCATTTCCTCTTCCAGGGATCTTCCAGACCCAGGGATGGAACCCATTTCTCCTGTGTCTCCTGCACTGCAGGTGGATTCTTTACTGCTGAACCACTGACAAAGCTCAGTTCAGTGAAGTTACTCAGTGGTGTCCAACTCTTTGCAACCCCATGGACTGCAGCACGCCAGGCCTCCCTGTCCATCACCAACTCCCAGATCTTGCTCAAACTCATGTCCATCGACTTGGTGATGCCATCCAACCATCTCATCCTCTGTCATCCCCTTCTCCTCCCACCTTCAAACTTTCCCAGCATCAGGGTCTTTTCCAATGAGTCAGTTCTTCACATCAGGTGGCCAAAGTATTGGAGTTTCAGCTTCAGCATCAGTCCTTCCGATGAATATTCAGGACTGATTTCTTTTAGGATGGACTGGTTGGATCTCCTTTCTGTCTAAGAGACTCTCAAGAGTCTTCTCCAACACCACAGTCCAAAAGCATCAAGTCTTCAGCGCTCAGTTTTCTTTATAGTCTAACTCTCACATCCATACATGACTAGTGAAAAGACCATAGCTTTGACTAGACAGACCTTTGTTGGCAAAGTAATGTCCCTGCTTTTTAATAAGCTGCTAGGTTGGTCATAACTTTTCTTCCAAGAAGCAAGCATTTTTTAATATCATGACTGTAGTCACCATCTGCAGTGATTTTGGAGCCCCCCCAAAAAAAGTCTGTCACTATTTCCACTTTCCCCATTTATTTGCCATGAAGTGATGGGACCAGATGCCATGATCTCAGTTGTCTGAATGTTGAGTTTTAAGCCAACTTTTTCACTCTCCTCTTTCATTTTCATCAAGAGGCTCTTTAGTTCTTCGCTTTCTGCTATAAGGGTAGTGTCATCTGCATATCTGAGGTTATTGATATTTCTCCTGGCAATCTTGATTCCAGCTTGTGCTTCATCCAGTCCAGCGTTTCTCATGATGTACCCTGCATATAAGTTAAATAAACAGGGTGACAATATACAGCCTTGACGTACTCCTTTCCTGATTTGGAACCAGTCTGCTGTTTCATGTCTAGTTGTAACTGTTGCTTCTTGACCTGCATACCGATTTCTCAGGAGGCAGGTCAGGTGGTCTGGTATTCCCATCTCTTGAAGAATTTTCCACAGTTTGTTGTGATACACACAGTCAAAGGCTTTAGCACAGTCAATAAACCAGAAGTAGATATTTTTCTCAGAGAAGGCAATGGCAACCCACTCCAGTACTCTTGCCTGGAAAATCCCATGGACGAAGGAGCCTGGTGGGCTGCAGTCCATGGGGTCTCTAGGAGTCGGACATGACTGAGTGACTTCACTTTCACTTTTCACTTTCATGCATTGGAGAAAGAAATGACAACCCACTCCAGTGTTCTTGCCTGGAGAATCCCAGGGATGGGGGAGCCTGGTGGGCTGCTGTCTCTGGGATCTCACAGAGTCAGATACAACTGAAGCGACTTAGCAGCAACAGCAGCAGCAGATATTTTTCTGGAACTCTCTTGCGTTTTCAATGATCCAACGGATGTTGGCAATTTGATTTCTGGTTCCTCTGCCTTTTCTAAATCCAACTTGAACATCTGGAAGTTTATGGTTCATGTACTGTTGAAGCCTGGCTTGGAGAATTTTGAGCATTACTTTGCTAGCGTGTGAGATGAGTGCAATTGTGCGGTAGTTTGAGCATTCTTTGGTATTGTCTTTCTTTGGAATTGGAGTGGAATGAAAGGGATTGAAACGAAAACTGACCTTTTCTAGTCCTGTGGCCACTGCTGAGTTTTCCAAATTTGCTGGTATATTGAGTGCAGCACTTTCACAGCATCATCTTTTAGGGTTTGAAATAGCTCAACTGGAATTCCATCACCTCCACTAGCTTTGTTCATAGTGATGCTTCTTAAGGCCCATTTGACTTCACATTCCAGGATGTCTGGCTCTAGGTGAGTGATCACACCATCATGATTATCTGGGTTGGGAAGATAGTTCTTTTTGTATAGTTCTTCTGTGTATTCTTTCCACCTCTTCTTAATATCTTCTGCTTCTGTTAGGTTCATACCATTTCTGTCCTTTAATGTGCTTATCTTTGCATGAAATGTTCCCTTGGTACCTCTAATTTTCTTGAAGAAATCTCTAGTCTTTCCCATTCTATTGTTTTCCTCCATTTCTTTGCACTGATCACTGAGGAAGGCTTTCTTATCTCTCCTTGCTATTCTTTGGAACTGTGCATTCAATTGGGTATATCTTTCCTTAAAGTAGGCGAAGGTTAATTGTTTTAAATTCAGGAAATTGAAGGTTATGTTTTTTAGAGAACTTTGTAGGCAGAGGAAATACCAAAGTTCTATAAAATGAATTTCACTTCCATGACGTGTGCTGGGGTTCATTCATTCATCCATTCTACAGCCAAGTTCCTAATATTTGCACGGCACTCGGAAGGATGTAAAAATGAATGAGTTGCTGACCCTGCCCCCTGCTCTAGTGATACAGGACATGAACAAAAGAAGGTAAAATTTGCCAGGAGAAGGTGCAAATGTGCTGTGGTAATGGATTAGTACACCCAGTCACCACAAGGAGACACGTGACTTGGATGACTGTCAAATGCATCAGGCTGGGAAGAGGCAGCCTCTACATGGCCTTTTCATGAGGACCAGATGCTGGGACAGAGGGCAGCTCAGTCAGTGACCTCAGGCTTGGGGAAGGAGCAGGACAGGGTACAAAAGGGCAGCACCAGGGCCTGCGGGGGATGGAGCTGTTCCGCACGCTGACTGCAGTGGTGCTCACATGAGTTAAAGTTCATAGAACCACACGCTCCCAAGACAGTCAATTTTACAGGATGACACTTCAAAAATAAATTTTTCTGGACCTCCGTGGTGATCCAGTGGTTAAGAACCCACCTTCCAATGCAGGAGACAAAGGTTTGATCCCTGGTCCAGGAAGGTCCCCCATACTACAGAGCAACTAACCCATGCATCACAATTACTGAGCCCACAAGCCTAGAGCCTATGCTCTGCAGCAAGAGTAGCCACCACAAGAAGCCTGCACACCGCAACTAGGGAACAACCCCCGCTTGCCGTAACTAAAAAAGTCCGTGCGCAACAATGAAGACCCAACACAACCAAAAATAAATAAATGTGTGTGTGTGTGTGTCACTCAGTTGTGTCTGACTCTTTGCCACCCCATGGACTGTAGCCCCAGGCTTCTCTGTCCATGGAATTCTACAGGCAAGAATAGTGGAGTGGGTTGCCATTCCCTTCTCCAGGGCTTCCCTGATAGCTCAGTTGGTAAAGAATCTGCCTGCAATGCAGGAGACCCCAGTTCAATTCCTGGGTCAGGAAGATCTGCTGGAGAAGGGATAGGCTACTCACTCCAGTATTCTTGGGCTTCCCTTGTGGCTCAGTTGGTAAAGAATCCACCTGCAATGCAGGAGACCTGGGATCGATCCCTGGGTTGGGAAGATCCCTTGGAGAAGGGAAAGGCTACCCCCTCCAGTATTCTGGCCTGGAGAATTCCATGAACTGCATAGTCCATTGGGTCACAAAGAGTCAGACACGACTGAATGGCTTTCACATTCACTTTCTCCAGGGAAAATAAACAAAATTGTTTTTCAAAAACTATTTCTATGAAAAAATAACTTTAAAAAACAAAAATTAAAAATTTTGATGTGCACTCAGAGGACAGGCAGACCACGTCTGGCTTGCGGCCCTGTCAGAAGCCTCTGATCAGAGCCTGCAGGGTGGTGGGATCAGGACTCGGAGAGCAGCAAACGCTCTCGGAACAGAGGACAAGCCAGGTGGAGGTGCTGCTGGGACAGCGTGGCACTGGCAGGGAATAAACTGCATTTAACTGTCTCCACTCAGTCCAACGAAACGGTCACTCTGTGGTGATGACAACAGCTCACCGAGCTAGAGATGAGAGCGTCTGAAGATTCGAAATCTTGACGATTCCAAGCTGCTGGTCCATCCATCCAGCAAAACCCACTGTAGCACTGGGAGTGGAGACTTCCAAACGCTTCACCTCTTCTCTGAGAGGGAACAAGCTCCTGTCATCTTCAGCATTTCTTGATTTGGAATCATAGGGCCAGAGATGATCAGGCTGGCAAAAAACCTACAGTTCACTGAATCTGTGGCTGGTGAGTCAGGGAGCCTCTAAAAATCTGGAAGAAAAGCTCTATACATACTCTTTCTCCAGAAAAAGACATGTAGGGATGGAGTTATGCAAACAATTTTCAGATGCCACTCAACTCCCTGACTCAACCCTGGGGACTCAAAAGTGGGAGACTGTCCACAGTCACAGGTTAAGAATCCAGACAGGACCCCGAGAGGCCCTGCTTCCCCAGGTCCCAGATCGTGCACAGAATATTAGGCTCATCCAACCCCACCCAGCCCCACTGATGACGGGGAGCCTGGAGGAGGCACCAAAGAGAAGATGGCTCCTTTTTGGGACCGACGCAAATGCTGAGTTACCAGAAATAATTCCAGGCCGGGAGGCCGGGGCCTGTGCTCACACAGTGTCCTGCCGCATTCAAACGGGAGCATATTTCAACCTGCAGTCGGCTTGGACTTTAGTTACCAAAGGGTGGGTCCCCGCAGCCACCCGCTCTGTTGCTGTGGTGCTTAATGGGGCAAGCTGGCTCGGGGAGTGGGGATGAGATCACATTTCTAGAGGGCGTTGGGATTCCCGGGGAAAAGGAGCCTGTCTCCAGCTTCTTCACAGTTGACTGCACCTCCACCCTGCCTCAGGCCTCCTGGGCTATTTATAGCCTCACACCCAAAACACAAACTGTTGTTTGCAGCTTTTCCAAGGTCTAGCCCAAGGCTCTGCTTCAGTTCTGATTTCCATCTGTGCAGACACCCAGCTGCTGATGGGGTTTTAAGAGCAAGGATGGGGCCAGAACAGGAGACCCTGGAATAGAGCATGGGCCTCACCTTCCCCAGTGCAGACAATGCCCCGCAGGCTCCAGCCCCCCAGTACAGCAGTCCCACAGAGCCTGCACCAGGGGCGGGCTCCCCTCCCATGTGGACCGGTCTATTTTAAGCGCTGTATTTTTAGGACGAGCAAATGCACTGGGTTTGTATAGTCCAAGATCACGGCCTCCCCTCTGGCAGCAGCTGCACTGCTAGGCCTCCTTGTCTTTGACTTTGGAGGCTGGTGTCAGCTGGCCATCTGTGGTCCGGGCTTAAGGAAGGGCGGGGTGATGGGGTGTTCTGGGCCTGGAAGGTGCAGGCAGCTCATGACGGAAAATTCCACCAGGTCCTGGAAGCTGAGATGGCACCAGCACCCCTGGCCTTGCCACCAAGAACACCAGGAGCCCACAGACGCTGAAGGGCCCCATCCACACCGGGGAGGCAGCACGTCAGCACCCCCAGGTTCAACTCCTGGCTCCAATCTGACTCCAGAAGAAGAACACCTCTGAGCCCCACCTGCTCACCTACGCTGAGGTGAGGACAGCCAGGCCTAGCTGGTGGGGTCACCGTGAATGAGCGAGATGAAGCAGCCAAGCTATTGAGTCCTGATGGCTCACTTGAGGGAAAGGTATTCCACAAGCATCACTGTGATGCCTCGGGGATCCCTTCATCGTGGGGAGGAGCACAAGGGCTCCAGAAAGACTTCCTCTCAGCTTTCTACTCCACGCCACCAGGCCTGGTGACACTATCTGGGGCATGGCCCTAGCTGTGGTCCTCCCTTCGCCATCTCCCTGCCTTCAGCAGGGCTTTCCCCATCCATCACCTAACACCCAAGTCAGCCTGGGTCTCCCCCCGGCCTGGTGCATCCTGTACCACCACCAGGGTGAACATTCCAGAGCACAAGTCTGATCATCTCATGCCTCTGCTCAGAAGGCTTCCGTTCCTCAGGTAAAATGCAACTTCTTTAGGCCTCATAGGCAAACCAGGCTCACGTAAAACCTCCCCCAACTCAACAACCAAAAAACAACCAAACGACCCAACTCAAAAGATGAGCAGAGGACTCAAATAGACTTTTCTCCAAAGCAGACGTGCAAAGGGCCGCCCAGCACATGAAAAAATGCTCAACATCTCTAGGACATGCATGGCGGTAGCTGGCAGCACAGGAGGAGGGAAGAGTGCCTCCTTCCAGAAGGAAGAAAAGAAAGAAGAGCAAACGCAAACAGCTGAGACTGCGTGGCTCTCTGAACCAGGAGGAGTGAACATGCAGGCCAAGGTGACCACCCTGAACCAGGAAGAGTGAACACGCAGGTTGCTGTGGCTAGAGCAGAGGGCAGGAGGGGACAGAGCGAGAACGGAAGTGAAGGAGGCGAGTGGAGGAGTGAGGCAAACAGGGCCCCGGGCATCAGCGAAAGGTATTCAGAACAAAGCCCCTGACTCTCGGTGAGACAGGAGTCACTGGGGGCTGTAAGTGCACAGTGACCCTCATCTTAGCACAACCGTTCTGGCTGCCGGGGCAGGACAGTCTGAGGAAAGACAAGGGCAGAAGACAACAGGGAGGCCGCCACAACCATCCAAGCGCCAGATGCTGGCCACGCGCATGTGTCAGAGGCGGGAGACGGAAGATGCCTTGCAAGGCAGAGCCAACAGGCTTGATGGGCTGGGTGTGAAGACAGAGAGAGGATTCAGAAATGTCCCCAAGGCTTTTGGCCCAAGACACCAGAATGATGAAGTTGGCATGCACTGAGACAAGAGAGAAAATCACAGGTTTGGGGAGAAGTCAGAGTTGGGTTTTGGACCGTCGACAAATGGAGACATCAGAAAAGCACTGGCCTGGTGAGGCTGGAATCCAGGCCATGGACACTGGGTTGGGGTGATATTCAGAAGTGTAACAGTGGGTGTGAGTGGTAAACATAGGGACTCCATGGACAAGCCTGAAGCACTACAAGATTTACAACAGGGAAGATGAGGAGGAGTTGGCCAAGGAAGTAAGGAGAAGAAGCCCCAAGAGGTGACAAGACGTGAGTGGAAACCATGCATGTCCAGGGGGCTAGTCAGGCACTGGGAGAAGGGAACAAGGTGGGGAGAGCCCAGTGCTGTGGGTGCGAAGGAAGTGATGGAGAACAGACCACAGGGCAATGTGGAGGTCACAGAGGGCCTTGAGAACATGGCTTTGGTGGAGAGCCGGGGTGGGAGGCAGAGGGCCCTTGGGAGAACAGGGATCAGCTGGCCCTCTGGGGCAGGGACTCCCCCCACTCATCACTAGGAAAGAGGAGAGATGGGTGGTAGCTGGAGGGGAGTGGGGTCAAGAGAGGGAACATGTGTTTCAATTTCCTTCTTCACAACTTTCTAAACTTCCCAAGCTCCTGTGGATGACTTTTTTAAAATTCTTAATCATAGTAAAATACACGTGACACACACTTTACCCTCTTAATCATTCGAAGTGTAGAGTTCAGTCTTGTTTAACACATTCACGTGGCTGTGCAACCATTACCCCATCCATCTCCAGAACACTGCATCTCGTAAAACTGAAACTGTCCCCATTAAACACCAACCACCTCCTCCTGAGGCCCTGGCACCCCCTCTTCTACTTTCAGTCTCTGTGAATTTTGACTGCTCTAGAATCCACAGGGTCACAGAGTTGGACACGATTGAGTGACTGAACTGAACTGAAAGTAATCCATACAAGAGGAATCATAGAGTACTCGTCCTTTCGGGGACTGGTTTATTTCACTGAGCACAGTGTCTACAAGGTTCATTCATGTTGTGGCAGGTGTCAGAACTGCATTCCTTTTTAAGGCTGAATGATATTCCACTGTATGGACCTACCACATTTGATTGATCCCTTCATCCCTTGATGGATCTTTGTGTTGTTCCCACCTTCTGGTTAATGTGAACAATGCTGCTGAGAACACGGCTGTACAGATACCTCTTTGAGACTCTGCTTTCAGCTCTTTCGCGTCTGCACCCAGAAGTGGAATTACAGGATCATATGGTAACTCTATTTTAATTTTTCAAGGAAGAGTCATACTGTTTTCCATAGCAGCTGCCCCACTTTATGTCCCCACCAGCCGTGCGCAAGGGTTCCAATTTCTCCACATCGAGAGGGATATTTTTAAGATGGGAGGAATCATGGAATGTTTGTATGCTGATGGGAGGCTCCAGGAAAGAGAGAAAATAGCTGCTTGGGAGGGTGGCAGAGAACAGTGAGGACCGAGCCAGGGCCTCCCGGCGACGAGGAGAAGGCCGCGGGGTGCACAGGTGCAGGAGCTCGGGTTTGGCAGGAGGAGCCTGAGGACGTTCTTGCTGATGGTGTCTGATGAGCAAGGTCTTCAGCCAGGAGAGGGCAGGAGATGTGCTGAGGAAGGAGGAGAGGGAGCAGGTGCGTAAGTGTCACCTTGGAGTGCAGGCGGGGGACCATGGACGCCCCTGGGCAGCGTCTTGGGACTGCCCGGCCAGCCTGGAGAGGAGCAGGAGGGAACTGATTTACACCGGGCTCTGGATTTGCCAAGTAAGAACAATGCGGTGAGAAAGGGGCAGAGTCAGAAAGAGTGGGAATGGTGAAGAGAGAAACAAGAGAGGGGTGAAGCTGGAGGAGGCCCCAGACATCAACAGGTCTTAGCCCCAAGGACCTCAGGGAACTGGGAGCAGGGGTAACTGTTGGGAAGGAGGTCTCGGATAACACATATTTTTAGATGGGTGGAGCTTACATTCCAAGGTTGAATGGACCAAAAAGGAAAGGAATGAAACAATAAAATAACTAGATGAGTGTGTGCTCAGTCATGTCCCACTCTTTGCGACCCCCATGAGCTGGAGCCCACCAGGCTCCTGGGTTCATGGGATGCTCCAGGCAAGAATATTGGAGTGGATTGCCATTTCCTTCTTTAAGGGATCTTGTGACCCAGGGATTGAACCTGCATCTCCTGGGTCTCCTCCATTGTCAGGTGGGTTCTTTATCACTGAGCCACCTGGGAAGCCCTAAAATAGCTACAGACCATAATAAATGCTCTGAAAGAAACAAACCAGCCTGGAGACAGGGGTTGGGGAGGGGCTTATTTAAACAGAGTGATCAGGGGTTGCCCCTTGAGGAGACTGGAGCTGAGACCTGAGTGTCATATTGAGGAAGGACCCTGGTATCTGCAGAATGGAAAGCATGCGGAAGGGGCTGGAGACAGTGCGAGAAACAGGAAGAAGTCCAGAGGCTGAGTTTGAGGGCTGCTGGAGCACCTGAAGAGCTTTCACGGCAAAATAACACAATCCACACTGGAATGTCTAACTGCCAATTCAAGCCCAACATTACCAAGAACCCACGAAACCTGTGATGGATTCCTTCTGCAGCGACATGGCAAGATAGAAGTTAGTAGCTAGCGTGTCCACACGTGACAGCAGGCGCCAAACCAGGAGGGTGTGTATGAATGCTATAGGACAGCAGTTGGGGTGTTTGGGGCTAGAACTTTCCCCCCAAATTAAGGACTGGCCAGCAGAAGCCGCCCTCTGCGGGCATCTACACCTGGGCCAAAGTGCAAGCTCTGGCTCTTTCTGCAGACTAACCAGGCTGCCCCAAGGAGGCCACCAGAGCTTCCAGCTTCCTCCCATGCAAGCCCCCTCCAGCCCCCACATCTCCTATCCCACCGGGCCCTGGGGAAGCAGGCCTGGCCCAACCCCAGAGCTGCCCGGGCTCCTGAGCAGCTCCAAGGCGACAGGGAAAATGGGAAGATTCCCTCCCCAGTCCTGGCCAAGCCCTGCCTCTCTCCACCAGCAGGATCAGTGCTGAACTGGGGGAGAGAAAAGCAGAAAGAAAAGGGAGCAAGAGGAAAAAGACAAAGCCAGCCAGGAGAGACGCAGCAGAAGTTCCCGGGACTCTTACTTCCACTAGCATCGCCTGTCCCTACCCCGAGAGCTCCGAGGGCCTCTGCCACCTGCGCTGCTGTCTGCAGGCTGGGGATTGGACCCAGGTTATGCCGCTGAAGCCCCATACCTCCCTGAGGAATAAGAATTGTCACTCCAGGTTGAAGATGGGGAGGTTGAGACTCAGTAAGGGATGTGACCTTGACCAAGGTTACACAGCCCAAAGTGACCTGCCAGCTTCCTTGCTCCCCCCACCTGTGCATGGCCACCACTGGAGAAAAGGCAGATTCACAGTGAAGGGGCGGGGACCCCGGCTCCCTTGCCAGGGCCAGGGGATAAGCGGCCCCTGCCAACCCCTGGTGAGGGGTAGACAGGTACCCAGCCTCCCAAGGGCTCCTCTTCCAGGAAAGTTGGCAGGAGGCCTGAAGCATCTGTTTATTTCCCTTGGTCTCGTCTTCAGCACTAAACCATAACGTTTATCTTTAGGTCACTGAAAGCATATAAATTAGGTTAAATATTTCATTCACTAAATAGCTCAGATAGTCATGGATTCTACCCTAAGTGAGCAGGAAGTTAATTCTCTCTACACTTACTCAGTAATATGAAATAATCATCTTAAATGAATATTTTACAGTTTGCATTTATTAGCAATGCAATTCCTTTCAGAGCCACTTGTAAGGGGTCCCAATGCCTTAGGAAATTTAAACAGTCCAGATGAAGCCATCATCTTGTAAAGATTCTACCCATTTGGTGTTGATGCAGGGTTAGAACATGCCCTCCTGGCCAGGCCCAGCTCCTCACTTTTCCAGGGAACTTCCAGCTGAGGAGGGCGGGTCTCCTGCCGCACACAGAGCCAAGTTCATCCCTGGCCTGTCTGGATCCTCCCTAAGATCCTGTTCATGTCAACAAGAAACCAAAACTAGAAACCAACAAGCCACTGAAGTTTTATTCAGCAGGTGTTCTGTGCAAGGGCTGTGTCTGCCTGTCCCCACCACCAGCCTCCCATCACCATCAGGCCCCCTCCCACCTCTGCTGACAGCTCCAGCTCAGAGCTCCCTTCACCTCCCCTCATTTCTGTGCTGTTTCTCTGCATGACTCACCTGACGCTTATCTTGTTCCCCCATGCTGGGCTCTAGAAGGATCTCACTGGAATAAATCTGAGGCCCCAGAGAGGAATTAAAAGTTCCTTAAGAGGCTGGCTCCCTTTGCACCTTCATCCTCCCCCCAGGGTGCCCCAGATGGCACTGACCACAAGGTTGACCCTTCATCACTGTGCCAGCGAAAGGCACAGACAGAAGTGGGGCTCCGCGTCTTCCCTTTCAAAGCCCTCCTTTCCTCCTCTTGAATGAGAAGCCCCCCGCCCCTATTGTCCACTCTGAGTGTCTGTCTGCACTCAGAACTTTGTGCACTAATTGTGTGGGATGCTGTTTTTCAGGTCTTGCAAATTCTAGTTGCTTTGGGGGTCAACTCAGTTAATAATCACTAAGTGCCTTTTAAGTGCAAAGGCCTCGGGGAAGGAAAACAAGTACAAAGAGCCACAGCCTCCCTCACTGTGGAGTTTACAACCTGGTAGGGGCAGTGGACAAGCACAGAGCCACTGCAGGCGCTGGTGCTGTAAGGGCAGCACCAGGAATCTGGGAGCCCACCAAGGGGACTTCAAGAAGGATGCAGGGCTGGGCATCCCAGGGCAGAAGGACAGAAGCAGCAGGAGGCCTCAAGTGTCACCAGCCAGAGCCAGAATTGAACTCAGGTTTGGTTGCTAGTTACCAAAAAGTCAGTGTTCAAGAGATAAGGGTTGGTGGAGAAAAGAAAGATGCTTTATTCAGGAAGCCAGCAATCTGGGGATTAGTGTTCCAGAAAGCATCTCCCCAGGTTTCTGGCTTCCCACCTAATGCATCTTTCCTTTTCCACCAACTGTTATCTCTTGATCATTGACTTCTGGGTGACTAGCAACCAAACCTGAGTTTGGTTCTAGCTCTGGCTGGTAATAAATTCTGGCGAGCCAGGCAGGAGACTTGCACCCGAAAGGCTCCTCTTATTTCCTGCCAGGAGCTTCCCACAGCAGGATGATCACTGAGACCCAAGGGTACCTGTCAGCTGCTCGCTGCCACCCAATGCTAGAACAGCAATTTGTGGCACAATCCCAAGCAGTTGCCAAGATTATTTTGCCCGACAGGTGAAGGATGGGGCAAGAAGGAGGCAGATTAGAGCTAAAAGCAGGAAGCTAAACTGAGTCCCAAACATCAGGACCATGAAAGGAGTCCTAAGGAGTTTGAACTAGTTCCTCTAGTGGGAATTGGGAATACCCTCGTCTTGAACAAGTGAAGGACCTAGGAGTGATGTCCATCTCTCCAATTGGACTGGAAGCTTCATCAGCACATCCAGCGCATGGCTCTCGCCATGAGCACTCAACACACTGGTCCTTAGCAGGAGTGCCTGTTTTCACACCCCTCATTTCCCAAGTCCTGCTCTCTTAGGCTGCAGCTCATTAAGAGATGGTTACAGGAAACACCTAACATTCCAGGTTCCTAAGCAATATTGTTCTTTACAGCACTGAACTTTATGACAAACCAAGACAATGTATTAAAAAGTAGAGACCTCATTTTGCTGACAAAGATCCATACAGACAAAGCTATGGTTTTTCCAGTAGTCATGTATGGATGTGAGAGTTCAACCATAAAGAAGGCTGAGCACCAAAGAATTAATGCTTTTGAATTGTGGTGTTAGAGAAGACTCTTGAGAGTCCCTTGGACTGCAAGGAGATCAAACCAGTCAATCCTTAAGAAAATTAACCCTATATTCATTGGAAGGACTGATGCTGATGCTGAAGTTCCAATACTTTGGCCACCTAATGCAAAGAGCCAACTCATCGGAACAGACTCTGATGCTGGGAAAGATTGAGGACAGGAGAAGAGAGCGGCAGAGGATGAGCTGGTTAAATAGCATCACCGACTCAATGGACATGAATTTGAACAAACTCTGGAAGACAGTGAAAGACAGGGAAGCCTGCATGCTGCAGTCCACGGGGTTGCAAAGAGGTGGACACAACTGAGCAACTGAACAACAACATTAAGAAATCTGCACGTGCTCTAAGCCATGTGAGGCCCAGCACGGCCCTTCTCTTGGTTAACGTCCCTCAAGTAAGAGCTGGTGTGACCACCCATGGAAGGACGTAGTGATGACACAATTGCCCTCTGCTCAGAGCTGGTCTATATCCATCCAGATAAATAATCATACACCTGTCATCTTTCCCTCCTGCTCCCAGGGCACTCGTAGCTACTCCTCGTAGCTCCCAGCTACTCCCGCTCCCTCCTACTCGTAGCTAAATGAAAAGCCAATTACAATAATGCTAGAAATACTGGTTTTTTTCAGTTTTTACTTTCATCTGGCAGCTCTGTTGAAAAGTAAATTTTATTACAAGCCATTGCAAATCCTTCTCTAGGCAAAACGGAATGAAACCAAAGTAAATAAGTACATCCTCCAACCGGGGACTAAAAATTATACATTTCCAATGTTTGATTTCATAGAGAAGTTGGAGGAGAAATCATAGAATGTGGATGTGGAGGGGAAGGAAAGAGAAGTCATGCAGCTTAGATGGAGCCAGACTTCTGCCCTCCACACTGGAGCTGAGCTCGGGTGTGTCAGGTGCTGACGGTCCTCCAAGGCGGGTGATCTGAGCTTAGTCACGATCACTGCCCAGGGCCAGACGTGGCCCAGAGAGGACTCACCCAGCTCAGTGTTTTGCAGAAGGTCATCATTTTCACTCTCAGCTGTGTTCCTAAGCTTGCCATAGGGATGAGCGAGCTTCTTCTCAGCTGTATCATTTTTCTTGTAATTACTAAGCTAATTTTCTATGCCAGGGTCTCAGGGTAATTCTGAAAGGACTAACAGGCTTGTTATTTGCGGGGGGCGGGGGCGGTGTGTCGGAATTCATCAAATAAGCAATAAAAGGAAGAAAACCTGCCATCTTCCACTTAAAAGTTCTAGAAACTAATGCCACACTTCAGTAAAACACAACCACTTTTTTTTTCTTTCTACTTTGTATACATTCTAAATTTTCTGTAACAAGCACATATTAGTCTATAACAGGGGAAAGTAAAGTCGATTCTTAAAAATCTCTTTGCTTACCGATCTTACTATCCAGGGTGTTAAGAACAGAGTTAGGAGAATCTGAAAACATCCCATTGTCCACAGCAAGACTGGATTTAAATCTGGAAAGTTTCCAAGCCCAAATACTGTGGGTGGGTCTAAGAAGCAATTCCCAGTTTTTCTCCAAGTCTAGCTAAGCCCTGAACACACGCTGGCATGCCATCTTCCCTTCTCCATCCTCCAAATGCTTCAGCCAGCCTCAGTCACGATTCCTCTAACTTTCCTTGGCCTCCCAAGAAAGCCTTCTCCTCTGTGAATGCTTTTTCCTCCTTCATCACCCTCCCCGCCCTGTCTGGTCTACTCCATCCCCTACTCAGACAGTTCTGACAGCTGCCACTCCACCAAGGATGCACCCTCATCCTGACCAGGTGTCCAGTTGCATGGATTCTGTGAATGGCAGTGTGTGTTGAGTGCTCAGAGCACTTGTTGGAATAGCTTACAACACTCTGAGTACACAGGGCTCAAACTAGCCTGGATGGAAACATCTCCTCATGCTGTCAGTCTTAGACTGCTCTGCCTGCCATAACAAAATATCCTAGATTGAGTGGCTTAAACAACATAAATTAATTTTATCACAGTTCTGAAGCCTGAGAAGTTCAAGATTGGAGTGTGGCCGGGTTTGGTGTCTGGTGAAGCCCCCTTCCTGACCTGCCACCTTCTCACCGAGTCCTCATGTGGTAGAGAGAGTGTACTCTGGTCTTTTCCTCTTTTTACACTTCCCTCGTGGTCCAATGGCTAAGATTCTATGCTCCCAATACATGGGACTCAGGCACAAACCCTGATCAGGGACCTAGATCCCACACGACACAACTAAAAGATCCTGCTCATCGCAGCTAAGACCCAGAGCACCCAAATAAATAAATACAAATATTTTCTTAAATTAAAAGATAAAGGCACTAGTCCCATCTTGAAGACCCCACCCTCAGGACCTCATCTAACCCTAATTAGTCGCTCAGTCATGTCCAACTCTTGGCAATCCCATGGACTGCAACCTTCGAGGCTCCTCTGTCCATGGGATTTCACAGGCAAGAATACTGGAGTGGGTTGTCATTCCCTTCTCCAGAGGATCTTCTCAACCCAGGGATCAAACCCAGGTTTGAAAGCAGATTCTTTACCGTCTGTGCCTGGGATTGAACCAAACAACCAATTACCGCCTCCCAAAAGCCTGATCTCCAAATACACTGCAAGTCAGGGGTTCAACATATGAATCTGGGGGACACAACTCATTCCAAAGAAGTTTCATCCTTCTGTCTCAAGGTCCCTGCCTGCAGGAAGCCGCCCTGACCCTGATAGACTGGGCTGGCCCTCTCCCTAAGTAACCAGAACTCCCTGTAAGACACTTTCTGTCACCTTCTGTACATTGATCAGGCTTCCGCCTCACACCCTACACAGCAGGTAAGAGCTACTGAAGCAAAGATCAGACCCCTCTCGCCTACCTTGTACCCTAGCTCCTGAACACATACTGTGGTCAGAAAGTATCTGCTGAAAGGAAGAAAGGAGAAGAGAAAGGAAGAGAGAGGGAGGGAGAGCTTAATGAATTAATTCATTGATGGGTTGACTGGTCATTTTTCCCAGATAACTGAGCCTGGACTCCTGGAGGCTCCAAAGAGGCCCCACCCTCTTCATGCCACCAGGAGCCTCAAATGGGCACTGAGCTCCGTCAGGTTCCTGTGTGGGAAACTGATCCGGGGGTAACCTGACAACACGGAAGCCTGGCTCCAAGGCTGGCATATAAGAATTTCTCGGGTGAGAGAAAGCAGACGAGGCAAAATGACTACAATCGATCCTTCGAGGTGAAGAGTGGACAGGTACTCATTACATCCCTTTTGCAACTTCTGTGTAGGTTTAAACTGTTTTAAGCTCAAAAAACTGAGAAAACAGACAAAACTAAATTATAGGGTTAGAAATCCGAGTAGTAGTTGCCTTTAAGGAGGAGGTGACGTGAGGAGCGGGCTTCTGAGGTGCTGCCACATATATTCCTGAAATAGATGCTTTTCACACTCTCACTGACCTGCACAGTTCTGTCTGGCACCCTTTTTGGTGTACATGCTTAATATCACAATAAGAAGACTTACTTTAAAAAAAAAAAAAGCAAACAGAATACACATGTTTCTGAAAGGCCCATGGGATCATAAGGACATTCTAGCATGTGGACAGGACCACGTGAGCTCTGCCCAGATGATGGGCAAGGCCCCACGGTGGATTCCAGAAGCCAGTCCAGGGAAGCTGCCTCCTCTTCTAGACACAGTTTTGGGTTCCCACCCAAGTTCTCATAGTCAAAGCTATGGTTTTTCCAGTAGTCAAGTACAGATGTGAGAGTTGGACCATAAAGAAAGCTGAGCACCAAAGAATTGATGCTTTTGAACTGTGGTGTTGGAGAAGACTCTTGAGAGTCCCTTGGACTGCAAGGAGATCAAACCAGTCAATCCTAAAGGAAATCAGTCCTGAATATTCATTGGAAGGACTGATGCTGAAGCTGAAGCTCCAATACTTCGACCACCTGATATGAAGAGCCAACTCATTAGAAAAGACCCTGATGCTGGAAAAGATTGAGGGCAGAAGGAGAAGGGGGTGACAGAGATTGGATGGCATCACTGACTCAATGGACGTGAGTTTGAGCAAATTCCAGGAGATAGTGAAGGACAGGAAAGCCTGGTGTGCTGCAGTCCATGAGGTCACAAAAAGTCAGACACAGTTGAGCGACTAAACAACAATACCAAGTTCTCCAGCTGAGGTGCCAGTTGCCTCATTTGAAAAGTCTAAGTGAAATTGATGCCAAACCCCTATTTTTGAAAAAAAAAAAAAAAAAAAACAGAATTGGCCTCTTTGTTCCTCAGTAATTATTCTCTCTTCAAATAGACAATTTTTCACCATTAACAGGATGACAGGACTTTAGTGGGTAAGATGATCCATCTAGAAAATAATGTAGTGTCCACCATAATTCCCATTTCCTAAGCATGTTGGGCTATTTTTTATTTCAAGAAAAGTGAGGGAAATTATTTTCTGTAACTGGACGCATTCCTGTGCTCAGATAATCTCAAAACAGCTTACACTTTAAAGCGGAAGTGTACCTTCGAGAAGCATAGCACAGCCTGGACCCTTTGGGGAGTGCGTTTTCAAAATAAAGATAATAATGATGAATAATCTCTTGTTTGACAGGCAACGACAGGCTTCGACTCACCTCACACAATTGCTATTGCCTCCCAGTGCATAAACCAGATACTTGAGGAAAATTGGAGATTTCCCACTCTTCTCCTTCTCAGCCTGGGATAACATGGGTTTGTTCTTGCTGGTATATGAAAATCATTACTCTTTCTAATGGAAACAATAACTTCCACACAAAGCACCTGTGTGGCCTCCCTGACCACCAACCTACCTGCATGAGTGATTACTTAAAACCAAAGGAGCTTAAGAGCTCCCCCTTTATTTGCTTTTGTTGCCTCAAACCACAGTAATAAAGTCCCGAAGCTCCTTCACAGGACTCATGCACCAATGAGACCTGGAACTCCATCAACATCTCCTCCAAGTCCGACTCCGGCTGCTCTCACGTGGACCACCCACTTAACCAGTTGTCTGGGCCCCAGGCATTCATCTCAGTCTTGCTCCCCACCCCCCATCCCTGCCCCCTCACCAAACATGCTTCTGGACCACATTCCTCAGTGCTGACAGAGCAAAATCAAAGCATACGAACTTGTTTCAGTACTGACCTTTACCTGGTGGCTCAGTAGTAAAGAATCTGCCTGATGATGAGGGAGACACGGGTTCGATCCCTAATCGGGGAAGATCCCATATGCTGCCCGGCAACTAAGCCCATGTGCGGCAACAACTGAAGCCCACGTGCCCTACAGCCCGTGCTCCACAACAAGAGCAGCCAGGGCAAGAAGCGCCCATGCACCGCAACAGACAGTAGCCCCTGCTCACCGCAGCTACAGAAAAGTCCGCACAGCAACGAAGACCCAGCACCACCAAAAACAAACTAAATAAATGAACATTTTTTAAAAATCAGTTACCTTTGCAAAACATAATTAGGACAGCAAACCTGTGTGATTCAGAAGCCAGGTTCAGGCAACACGATGGTGATGGTTGGTACCATTGATATCATTCTAAATATTTCTGCCCTCTCTCCTTTAGTTGGGCTTCCCTTGCAACTCAGCTGGTAAAGAATCCGCCTGCAATGCAGGAGACCTGGGTTCGACCCCTGGGGCGGAAAGATCCCCTGGAGAAGGGAAAGGCTACCCGATCCAGTATTCTGACCTGGAGAATTCCATGGACTGTATAGTTCATGGAGTCACAAAGAGTCGGACATGATTAAGTGACTTTCACTTCACTTCTCCTTTAGTTAGTCCCATGGTTCTCAACAGGGGCAATTCCACCCTCACCCCCTCACCCAAAAGACATTTGACAATGTCATGAGACATTTTGGACTGTCCCAGCTGGAGGTGAACACGCCTGGTACCTAGTAATAGGCAAAGGCCAGGATGCTGCTAGACATCCTACAAGGCACAGGACAATCCCCCAACCCAGCAAAGAGTTATCCAGCCCAAAATGTCAGCAGTGCCGAGACTGAGACCCTGAGTTAGATGAGCAGCAATTCGCCACGGCCTTTACCATGTGCCTTCAGAGAGTTGTTGAGACTTGCTTGTTTTGTCCTCTGTGATGAAATGCTGGGGATTACAAGTTTGGGGAGGAGCACTTAGAGAGAAGCTGATCTGCATCATCAAAGTGAGTCATGACCAACCATCTCATCCCCTTATTGATAGGACTCAAATTCTGCACGTCTCAATGACTCTAAATTTCAGCCAGGCAGCCAGCAAAGTCCCTCCTGTTATACTTGGAAATTAGATGGTGGTACTGGTGAGGAGATTCATCCTTGGTTGAATGACCAAACTTGCAAAGCAGAGAATAATAGATCCCAGTCACCCGGAGGAAGGCCTCTAAGGACACATCACAGGATTTGCCCTTCACCCCATCATGCGGGACATCTCTATCAACAGCCTGAATAGGTTCACAGTATTCTTCTGAGATCCCATGAATAGCATCATTGAGAAGGATGCTGATATTCTGGTAGGCTGAGATAGAATTCAAGCAGACCTCAAGGGATTTATGACAGAATAAACCAGCTCCATGGCAGTAATAGGTAGGCCTTGGATGTCTTTATGGCTTTCAAAGCATTTTTCACTAGGCTATTTCATTTGATCATCATCATCAGCCCATAATATACGTGGGTCTCCTGACCCCCAGCCCAGCATCCATTCTGTATCCCGCCTTGCTTACGGGTCAAGAGTCTGTACCTCTCCTGGCTGGAATCCAGGACTGGGGAGAGAGTCCTTTGGAAAAGAGTTTTGGTTTGAGCACCAGCTTGAAAGGCGTTCATCTGGCTGGGTTAACTCGAGAATAATGTCAAGAAAAAGAAGGTAGCAATGCCTTTGCTCTGCTCTGATCAGCAGCCACATGTGTGGTTTGGTCTTGTTTTGGCCAGCACATTTCAAAGCAGAACTGAAAACAAGACCTTACCCAGAGGAGGATGATCACGATGGAGGAAAAGAACAACAGCAAGTCCTATGAAGGAGATGGAAGCAGCAGGAGACATCTGCTCATTAGAGACACTCAAGGACGCCCATGATGCTGTCCTCAAAGACAGAGGTGCTGTCCTGGACAAGATAGATTCAAGGTATTCCCTGTGGTTCCAGAGGACAGACGCAAGGCTGGTGTATATTCAGGGGGGAGTTATTTAAGCTCAGCAGACAGAACTTCCTGACCATTTATTATACCATCAGAAATGGCAGGCAGGGGACTTCCCTGGTGATCCAATGGCTAAGACCCTGTGCTGTCTGTCAATGCAGGGGGCCCAGGTTTGTTCCCTGGTCAAGAAACTAGATCCCACATGCCACAACTAAGAACCAAGCACAGCCAAATAAATTAATAATAAATAAAAGAATAAATAAAAAAATTTTTTAAATGGCAGGCAGGTCACTATCCCAGGTGGTAAGCCCCCAGCCCTGAAAGTGTGCAAGCTCAGGGTGGAGCTAAGAGAAGGGCTTCAGAGGTAAGGTTCTAAACCATGTCACTGGTTCATTCATCAAATACACATTGAGAATGTGGTCCTAGGAGCTGGAGGGGAGAGCAGTGAACGCAAGACAAAATCTGCTCTCCTGAAGCTTAGAGGTCAATGGTGATGAGGTGGTGGGAAGTGCTATGAAGACTTGGGGCTTTGGTGATAATCAAGAGCTTCCCACCAGATTATCACTATTCAGGTCCTTATATTATCAATATTATCAACCTTCAGGTCCTTAAGAAATTAGGAATGTAACAACAAATAACTATAAATATTTAAGAGTGCAGCTACAAGAAAGTGTGAGGGTTTTCCCAGTAGCGTGGGATCTGGGTTCCTCAAATGAGTCATCAGTGAGTCAAATATAAGATCAGCTGAGACCAAAAAGGCCCATCACCTCCAAGGTCCCTTCCTGCCCAAAGACACTGGAATTCTAAAAGCACATCTGCGGCTTCCCACAAAGTCTCTTTTTGAAACAAGCCGAACCACGTGACAAAACTGAGCTGAGAATGGGACTCCCTGGTGGCCCATCGGGCAAAAGGAGAAGCAGGTGTAGGGGGAGGTTAACAAGTAACACGGGAAAGTGGAGAAACTGAGTCTGAAAGTAACTGAGTCAAAAGCACGGAGGTCAGAGCCCAGAGAAGCCAGAGAACCCGAACCTCGGAGCTCCAGGGGAAGAGATGCCAAGGGAAGGCACCTGCCGACGGGACAGTGGCCCCCGAGCCCTGGCCTGCTCCAAGGAGTGTGGGGAGGCTTCGAGCTGTCCCTCAGCTGCTCTCGGATACAAAATAAAAAAAGAATGTTATATAGATGAAAGCGAAAGTCACTCAGTCGTGTCCGACTCTTTGCAACCCCTTGGACTATAAAGTCCATGGGATTCTTCAGGCCAGAATACTGGTGTGGGTAGCCTTTCCCTTCTCCAGGGGATCTTCCTAACCCAGGGATTGAACCCAGGTCTCCCACATTGCAGGCAGATTCTTAACCAGCTGAGCCACAAAAAATGTTATGAAAAATGACAATTACAGGTCCACTTTATCTATCCATGCAAATTAAGACATTATCTAATCAAATAAAAGGGTATATTAAAAAAAATTTTTAAAGGGTCAAGTTGGCCAGGGGGGTGGGCAGGGGGCACCTGACATCAGGGAGCGAGCAAGCCCAAGTTTAACACCCAAGTCTCCACAGGGAGGGGCATCCCTGAACCCACTTGTTTTCCAAAACTCACTGGGAAAAACTCCAGTGGGGGTCTGACACCACTTCTCCCCAGTCCGTACTGCCATCCAAGGGGGCTGGGGCTCCCAGGGGAAGCACAAGACCTCCAGGGAGAGTAGCCCTCCAAAGAGAAAGATGGGAGATACCGCCATCCATGAAACAGGATTAATAGACAAAACACAACCAGAATTCAAGCTAAGAAAGACATATACTCAAAGAGAAAAGGGGGGATGTCAGGAATAGAAAGTCAGAACAGGCGGTCGTAAAGAACCAGCTGGAAACACTGGGTGTGAAACACATAAAAAAGCTTGTTTCATGGGGACAGCGTTTCAGTTTAGGAAGATGAAAAGGGTCTGGAGGTGGATGGTGGTGATGGTTGGACAACAACGTGAACGTAGTCAGTGCCAACGAACTGTCCACATCAAGTGGTGAGTTTAAAATAGATAAACAAAAATAAATAAATAAATAAAATAAACAAAAATAAAATAAAGTGCTGAGTTTTATATTACATACCACATATTTTTCCACAATAAGAATAGATAGAAATTAACAAATTAATATGTAAATAATGCCATGAATATAAAGACCCTAGCACTCTTTCTGCCACAATGAAGCTATCTGATAAAAGGTAGCTTTAGAAAAATGAATAATAATAATAACAGGTGAAACGAATAAAGAATACAGCATTGGGTTGGCCAAAAAATCATTCAGGTTTTTCTGTAAGACGTTACAAACAACCCAAACAACACTTTCTGGCCAACCCAATACCAACACTGATTCACTTTTTGGGGCTTCCCTGGGAGCTCAGCGGTAAAAAAGCCACGGGCAATGCAGGAACCACAGGAGACTCGGTTTGACCCCTGGGTAGAGAAGACACCCTGGAGGAGGAAATGGCAATCCACTCCAGTATTCTTGCCTGGGAAATCCCATGGACAGACGTTACAAACAACCTCTTTGGCCAACCCAATACAATCACTGATTCGTTTAGCAAATATTTGAGTATCCACTACATGCCAGATTCCAGACAATATTACAGAATGAAACAGACAAGAAGTGCTGCCTTCCTGGCCCTCACATTCTGTCAGGAGAGACAGAAAATAAATAATGTTAAGAAATAAAATGCAGCAAATACTAGATGGTGATAGATGTGATGAAGAAGGTTAAGAAGAAGGGGAGTGGATTCCCAGTGAAGCAGTGAGGAATGGTTCCCCTGGGGAGGAGGGGTCTTAGGACTCCAGGCCCCTTGTGGTGGCTGATGACGAGGGGCAAGGAGTGGGTGAGGGGACGAGTGACATATGGGAATGTGGGGACACAGCCAGGAGCGTGCAGAGCTCCAGGCATCCCTCAGACTCACGCGAGGGAATGAAGGCTCCCAGAGGTGCAGATTCATATTTTATTCCTAAAATCAAGCACTCCATAACAACCAAAGAATGATTTAGTGAGCTAGAAGGTGACATCAGGGAACTTTCCCAGAAAGCATCAGGAAAGGATAAAGAGATGGGAAGTACTTTTTTAAGTAAATAAATAAAAGGAAATTTGACAAACAGAAGTTGACCTGTCAACATCCATATCCTAGGAGCCTCAGGAGGTCAGAGACGTCAATGGTGGGGGAAACAAATGAAGAACTAATAACTAAGAATTTTCCAGAATTAAAGAGAGAAATGTAAAACCTCACACTCGAGGATGCACAGAGTGCCAGAGGATGGGAAGAGAGATGGACAGACACTAGATGCTTCTGAAAGGAGAGACAGCTCAAGAAAAGAAAAAAGTAGAGTAATAACGGACAGAACTGTGAAAAGAAATGAATAAATCAAGAGATTTGGTTGGAGACTTTTACACACTCCTCTTGGAAACCAATGGCTTAAGCACACAAAAAGCAAAAACACAAAGATAAAGAGGTTTATTAAGGGTAAACTAATAAACACATGGAGAATTCACCCAACAGAGAACACACATCCTTTTTGAGTGCACATAGATCGTTCTCAAAAATTAAACATGCACCAGGCCATAAAGAAAGACTCAGTAAACACCAGAGAGTCAACATCCTACAGACCATGTTGAGACCATGACATAATAAATTTTTAAAATATTAACAAGAGGATCGCTTGTACATCCAATATATCTGGGAACTTAAAAACATTCTATTGATCCTTGTTAAAGAAAAAATCATAAGGGGGACTTTTCAATGTTCAGAGGACATAGTAAAATCACTACCTGTCAAAATTTATGGGGCACGAAACATTCCTCTTCCAGTAATGGAGGAGTAGCTAGTATCGGACCAACCCTCCAAATTTAAAATATATACCTTTCATCTGAAGACACCTAGGAGAGACCAAAAGCAGGCAGAAACTGGAGAGATTCAGAGACTTAGAAGGTCAAAGCACTGGGCGAGTTTCTGAGTTGGTTTTTTTTTTTTTTTTTTTTATGGTTTTTTTCAAACCCAGTCAGAATCAGAGAGCAATTAGTACTCAGATAGAAATCTGTAGTTTGCTGGTTATAGAATCAGAGGACAGAGTGTGGGTGACCACACCATCTACAAAATGAAGGCGGAAACCCCCAAAAGAAGAAAGCCAAGAGCTAGAGTCTCAATTCTGTGTGTAAACTTGGCCCAAATCTCCAGTTAATCCCGGAATTACATATGCTTGGAGCAGGCTCTGAGCAACCCAGCTGAGGCTGCAGACTTGGACAGAGATTTCTGCTGCTACCCAGTTTGGATGGAACAGTTTAGGGTTTGAATTTGGCAAAACTGAGTGTCTGCTAAAACAAAAACTCACTATTATTCAGAATAACAAAACAGAATCCCACGTCCTTGCACATTATCATTCACAAGATCCAGACCACAGTCTCAAATTACCAAATATACAAGCAGGAAAATGTGACTCCCACCAAAGGGAAAAGTAAAGACTGACCCTGAGATGCCACAAATGTCTGTATGAAGCTAGTCTTTTTTTTTTTTTTAAGATTTGTGTGTGTGTGTGTGTGTGTGTGTGTGTGGACCATTTTTTAAAGTCTTTATTGAATTTGCTACAATATTGCTTTCATTTTATGTTACACTTTTTAGGGCCAAGAGGCATGTGGCATCTTAGCTCTCCAACCAGGGATCGAACCTGCATCCCCTGCATTTGAAGGTGAAGTCTTAATCACTGGACCACCGGTTAAGTCCCTAAACTAGACTTTTTATTCTGGTGTTACGACATCTCGGGGCCTTGCTGACACTGGAAGAGACTGTTCCTTAGGGTTGGCTAATTCCCAGAGACAGCAAACAACTTGCCTAGGAGTGTACCTTTCATATACAAACCAAGCAATCTGAAGCCCACACCCCATTCATCTTTTACTGGGCTCTTGGCCCTCCCAGGGCTCTCACATACAGACCTCAGGGCCAGTACCAGACGAGGAGGGACAGTCCTTATACCCCAGAGCCCAAGGAATTATTCAAACTAGCCAATCCTATCCCTTCTTACCCTGTCTTGTTTTGCCCTTCCCTCAAGAACCATAATAAAGACTCTTGTCCACACTGTTTTCCTTACTCCCTCTGCCTCTGGACCAGCCCTGATGCTTATGCATGTGGCCCAATGTGACACGCTGTACCTCTTCCTATTGGGGAACTATGAAAAACAAGTTATATTTTCAGTGACTTCCCTGGCAATCTAGTGGTTATGACTCCACACCCCCCACTGCAAGGGGAGCAGGTTCAATCCCTAAGTGTAAAAAAAAAGATTTATATTTTCAATCACAATCATCTCCTGATGGGTTAGTCTCACCATATCTGAATAATAATAAGGCCTACATTTTAGAACAATGTTGAAATTAGAAGACAAAGATTTTAAAGGAACTATAACTATACTCAAGTGAGTAAAGGAAAATATGTTTGTAATAATTGTACAGATAGGTCACCTCATTAGAGAAGAAACAACAAAAAGGAACTAAATGAAAATTCTACAACTGAAAAATAAAATGCCTGAAATGTATTCACTGGATTGACAATAACAGAGGAAGAGTTAGTGAACTTGAAGAGTGGACAATTTCTGTTGATTTATCTCAGTGAATTTCAACTGGAGGTGATTTTTGTCCCCCATAAGATATTTGGGAAAATATCTTGGAAAAGACCCTAATGCTGGGAAAGACTGAAAGCAAGAGGAGAAGAGGGTGGCAGAGGATGAAATGGTTAAATAGCATCACTAACTTAATGTCCATGAATCTGAGCAAATTCTGGGAGACAGTGAAGGACAGGGAAGTCTGATGCGCTGCAGCCCATGGGCTCACAAAGATTCAGACACAACTTAGTGAATGAATAACAACGACATATTTGGGAATGTTTGGAGACATTTTGGTTGTCACAACTGGGAGGCTAGGCTATTGGCATCTAGTGGTAGAGGTCAGGGATGCTGCTAAACATCTGACAACACACAGGAAGCCCTTCCCACACCGGACAACTAATGATCTGGCCCAAAATGTCAATCGTCCTGGGATAGAGAAATCCTGACCTATTGGGAAAACAAAAATGTTTTTTAAAAGTGAACAAGTTTTGGTTATTGGTGGAAAAAAAAAAACGCAAGGTCAAATATACATATCTTTGGAGTCCCAGAAGGGAAGAATGAGAATAGGTCAGAAAAAAATCAGAGAAGGCGACGGCACCCCACTCCAGTACTCTTGCCTGGAAAATCCCATGGACGGAGGAGCCTGGTAGGCTCCAGTCCATGGGGTCGCTAAGAGTCGGACACGACCAAGTGACTTCACTTTCACTTTTCACTTTGATGCATTGGAGAAGGAAATGGCAACCCACTCCAGTGTTCTTGCCTGGAGAATCCCAGGGACGGGGAAGCCTGGTGGGCTGCCGTCTATGGGATCTCACAGAGTCAGACACGACTGAAGCCACTTAGCAGCAGCAGAAGCAGAAAAAAATATTTGAGGAAATAATGAACTGAATGTTCCCAACTGTGTTGAAAGACATAGATTTTCAGATTCAAAAAGTTCAGTAAACCCCAAACAAAATAAACAAAGTAAAAAACACCTCAGGATACCAAGGTCAAAGTGAATAACATTCAAAGATAAACAGAAAATCCTGAAGGCACCCAGACATAACACATTACATAAAAGAAATAAATCAATAAATGCTGAATAACTTTTTATTAAGAACAAGAGGACAGAAGAGAGGAGAACATCACCTTTCATGTGCTGAAAGTAAAAAACATCAGCCAAGAATTCCGTACACAATGAAAACATCTCCCAATAATGAACACAAATAAAGACATATTCATTGACCCACCTCCCAGAATATTGGAAATAAAAGCAAAAATAAACAAATGGGACCTAATTAAACTTAAAAGCTTCTGCACAACAAAGGAAACTATAAACAAGGTGAAAAGACAGCCTTCAGAATGGGAGAAAATAATAGCAAATGAAGCAACTGACAAACAACTAATCTCAAAAATATACAAGCAACTCCTACAGCTCAATTCCAGAAAAATAAATGACCCAATCAAAAAATGGGCCAAAGAACTAAATAGATATTTCTCCAAAGAAGACATACGGATGGCTAACAAACACATGAAAAGATGCTCAACATCACTCATTATCAGAGAAATGCAAATCAAAACCACTGTGAGTTACCATCTCACGCCAGTCAGAATGGCTGCGATCCAAAAGCCTACAAGCAATAAATGCTGGAGAGGGTGTGGAGAAAAGGGAACCCTCTTACACTGATGGTGGGAATGCAAACTAGTACAGCCACTATGAGAACAGTGTGGAGATTCCTTAAAAAACCGGAAATAGAACTGCCTTATGACCCAGCAATCCCACTGCTGGGCATACACACTGAGGAAACCAGAAGGGAAAGAGACACGTGTACCCCAATGTTCATTGCAGCACTGTTTATAATAGCCAGGACATGGAAGCAACCTAGATGTCCATCAGCAGATGAACGGATAAGAAAGCTGTGGTACATATACACAATGGAGTATTACTCAGCCATTAAAAAGAATACATTTGAATCAGTTCTAATGAGGTGGATGAAACTGGAGACTATTATACAGAGTGAAGTAAGCCAGAAAGAAAAACACCAATACAGTATACTAACGCATATATATGGAATTTAGAAAGAGGGTAACAATAACCCTGTATGCGAGACAGCAAAAGAGACATTGATGTATAGAACAGTCTTTTGGACTCTGTGGGAGAGGGAGAGGGTGGGATGATTTGGGAGAATGGCATTGAAACAGGTATAATATCATATATGAAATGAGTCTCCAGTCCAGGTTCGATGCACGATACTGGATGCTTGGGGCTGGTGCACTGGGACGACCCAGAGGGATATTATAGGGAGGGAGGAGGGAGGAGGGTTCAGGATGGGGAACATGTGTATACCTGTGGCGGATTCATGTTGATATATGGCAAAACCAATACAATATTGTAAAGTTAAAAAATAAAATAAATTTTAAAAAATCCAACAAAAATATTAAAATTACCACCATAAAATTTTCCTATGAAAAAATTTATATGAAATCTTCAGGATGAAGAGAAGTGATTTCAGGAAGGAACAAAGAGCCTCATGCTGCTGCTGCTGCTGCTGCTAAGGCACTTCAGTCGTGTCCGACTCTGTGCGACCGCATAGACGGCAGCCCACCAGGCTTCCCCATCCCTGGGATTCTCCAGGCAAGAACACTGGAGTGGGTTGCCATTTCCTTCTCCAATGCATCAAAGTGAAAAATGAAAGTGAAGTCGTTCAGTCGTGTCCGACTCTTAGCAACCCCATGGACTGCAGCCTACCAGGCTCCTCCATCCATGGGATTTTCTAGGCAAAAGTACTGGAGTGGGGTGCCATTGCCTTCTCCAAGAGCCTCATAAATGTGAGCAATTATAAAGATATTGTTTCCTGCTTCTTATTTTCCTAAAATGTATATGACTATTTATATAAGAAAGAAAAGAAAAACACTGTATCAGTTTTATAGCATATATATAACAAGTATAGCATGAAGGAGTAGAGATACATTAAACTATACTTTTGCAAGATTCTTACAATGAACAATTCTTACAATGAAGTAGTATAAATACAAACTATAAGTAGACTGTGAAAAGTTGAGAATATATATTCTATTCCTTGGTGTAACCATCCCCAAAAATTTAAAACATGAGAAGAACACAGCTAAAATGAGAAATTAAAATGAAACTCATTTTAAAATATTTAATTAACCCAAAGAGAAATAAAAAACAGGTGAGATAAATACAAAACCATTATCAACACTGTAGACATATTTCCAACCATATCAATAATTACATTATATGTAAACAGACTAAACACTCCAATTAAAAAGCAAAGATTGTCAGAACAGATGAAAATAACAAGACCCAACCATATGCTATCTACAAGAAAAATACTTTAAATAAAGAAACAAAGAAAGTAGTATGTGAAAACAGATAAATCATGTAAGCTATAAGAAGGTTAGAGTGGCTATAAAAATGCTAAGATAAACAGAATTATCAGAAATACAAATGTTCCACAATGATAAATGGGGTAATTAAATCAGGGAGACACTCCATCATAAATTTGAATGTGCCCCATAATAAGGCCTAAAAGCAAGAAGCAAAAACTGACAGATATTAAGAAAGAAATCTGTTCAGTTCAGTTCAGTCACTCAGTCATGTCCGACTCTTTGCAACCCCATGAATCACAGCAAGTCAGGCCTCCCTGTCCATCACCAACTCCTGGAGTTCACCCAAACCCACGTCCATTGAGTCAGTGATGCTATCCAGCCATCTCATCCTCTGTCATTCCCTTCTCCTCCTGCCCCCAATCCCTCCCAGCATCAGAGTCTTTTCCAATGAGTCAACTCTTCACATGAGGTGGCCAAAGTACTGGAGTTTCAGCTTTAGCATCATTCCTTCCAAAGAACACCCAGGACTGATCTCCCCTAGAATGGACTGGTTGGATCTCCTTGCAGTCCAAGGGACTCTCAAGAGTCTTCTCCAACACCACAGTTCAAAAACATCAATTCTTCAGCGCTCAGCTTTCTTCACAGTCTAACTCTCACATCCATACATGATGACTGGAAAAACCATAGCCTTGACTAGATGGACCTTTGTTGGCAAAGTAATGTCTCTGCTTTTGAATATGCTATCTCGCTTGGTCATAACTTTCCTTCCAAGGAGTAAGCGTCTTTTAATTTCATAGCTGCAGTCACCATCTGCAGTGATTTTGGAGCCCCCAAAAATAAAGTCTGACACTGTTTCCACTGTTTCCCCATCTACTTCCCATGAAGTGATGGGACCAGATGCCATGATCTTCGTTTTCTGAATGTTGAGCTTTAAGCCAACTTTTTCACTCTCCTCTTTCACTTTCATCAAGAGGCTTTTGAGTTCCTCTTCACTTTCTGCCATAAGGGTGGTGTCATCTGCATATCTGAGGTTACTGACATTTCTCCTGGCAATCTTGATTCCAGCTTATGCTTCTTCCAGCCCAGCGTTTCTCATGATGTACTCTGCATATAAGTTAAATAAGCAGGGTGACAATATATAGCCTTGACGTACTCCTTTTCCAACCAGTGTGTTGTTCCATGTCCAGTTCTGACCTGCATACAGGTTTCTCAAGAGGTAGGTCAGGTGCTCTGGTATTCCCATCTCTTTCAGAATTTTCCACAGTTTATTGTGATCCACACAGTCAAAGGCTTTGGCATAGTCAATAAAGCAGAAATAGATGTTTTTCTGGAACTCTCTTGCTTTTTCAATGATCCAACGGATGTTGGCAATTTGATCTCTGGTTCCTCTGTCTTTTCTAAAACCAGCTTGAACATCTGGAAGTTCACAGTTCACGTATTGCTGAAGCCTGGCTTGGAGAATTTTGAGCATTACTTTACTAGCGTGTGTGATGAATGCAATTGTGCGGTAGTTTGAGCATTCTTTGGCATTGCCTTTCTTTGGGATTGGAATGAAAACTGACCTTTTCCAGTCCTGTGGCCACTGCTGAGTTTTCCAAATTTGCTGGTATATTGAGTGCAGCACTTTCACAGCATCATCTTTCAGGATTTGAAATAGTTCAACTGGAATTCCATCACCTCCACTAGCTTTGTTCATAGTGATGCTTTCTAAGGCCCACTTGACTTCACATTCCAGGATGTCTGGCTCTAGGTGAGTAATCAAACCATTGTGATTATCTTGGTTGTGAAGATCTTTTTTGTACAGTTAATAGACGAATCTATTGTATTAATTGGGACACACTAGTGCTCCTTGAAAGGAAAGCTATAACAAATCTAGACAGCATACTAAAAAGCAGAGACATCACTTTGCCAACAAAGGTTTGTATAGTCAAAGCTACGGTTTTTCCTGTAGTCAAGTATGGATGTAAGAATTAGACCATAAAGAAGGCTGAGCACCAAAGAAGTGATACCTTCGAATTGTAGTGCTAGAGAAGACTTCTTGAGAGTCCCTTGGACTGCAAGGAGATCAAACCAGTCTATCCTAAAGGAAATAAACCCTGAATATTCATTGGAAGAAGTGATGCTAAAGCTGAAGCCCCAATACTTTGGCCATCTGATGTGAAGAGTCAACTCATTGGAAAAGACCCTGATCCTGGGAAAGATTGAAGGCTAAAAGAGAAGAGGGTGGCGAAGGATGATAGTTAGTATCACTGACTCAATGAACACGAATCTGAGCAAACTCCAGGAGATAGTGAAGGACAGGGAAGCCTGGTGTGCTGCAGCCCACGGTCGCAGAACGGGCACAACTTAGTGACTGAAAAATAGCAACAAAGTGTCCAAAAAACACAAAATGTCTGGAAATAAAGTAACAAACAATAAGCAAAACCTCTACACTGAAAACTACAGAACATTAGGAGGAAGATTAAAGAAGACCTAAATAAATGGATAGACCATATTTATAGATTGGAAGACTCTGTATTTTAAAGATGACAATTGCCTCCAAATTGACCTATATCTTTAACATCATCCCACTGAAACCACCTGCAGGATATTTTTTTAAATAAATTGACAAACTGATTCTAACATTTAAAAGGAAAATGAAAAGGAAGTAGAATAGCCAATAACATTTTTAAAAAGAACAGAGTCAGAAGCCTGTCTTTTAAGATTTGCTATGAAGCTACAGCAGTCAAGATGGCAGCACACCGACACAGGCGAGGCAGATAGACTGGTGGAATGGAAACGAGACCCATGCTTATCTGGTTACTTAATTTCAGGTACTGGAGCGATCCAACAGGGAAAAGAAAGTCTTTTCAACAAACGATGCTGACACAACGGGACATCAGCATGGAAATTAACAAATGCCTACTATCTTACACCATACATGAAATTAATTTAAGATGGATAATAGACCCACAAGTAAAAGCTCAAGTGATAAAGCTTCCAGAAAAAAACGTAGGAGAATATCTCCAGAATGAGGTAACAAGCAATGATTCCTTAGAGAGGACATGGAAAGCAATAACCATAAAAGGAAAAGAGTAATAATTTAGACTTCAGCAAAATTTAAAACTGCTCCTGAAGAGACATCATTATAAAAATGAATAAGCAGGCCACACCCTAGGGAAAAATACTTGCAAAACATACAGCTGACTAAGGACCTGTATCCAGAATAGATAAAGAACTCCTATGAGCCAATAATAAAATGAAAATCCAAAAATTTAATGGACAAAAAAGTGGAACAGACACTTCATAAAGGAAGATATATGAATGGGCAATAAGCACATCAAAAAATATTGTTAGTCATCAGGGAAATGTAAATTGAAACTATAATGAGATACACTCTACACCCACCAGAATGGCTAAAATTAAAAAGACTGACAACATTAAATGTTGGCAAGCATGTGGAGCAACTGGAACCGTCATACATTGTTGGTGGAAATGTGAAACAGTCCAATCACTTCAGGGGCAAAGTCTGCCAGTTTCTTTTAAAAGAAAAAATAGCACCCAACAATGTTCTCTTGAGCATTTATTCTAGTGATATAAAAACACAAATCTCAAAAAAAGATTTGTACAAAATATTCACAGCAGTTTTATTCATAATAGCCAAAAACTGGAAACACACCAGATGTCCATTAACAAATGGATAAACAGACTCTGGTACATTCATACAATAGATTACTACTCGTCAATAAAAAGGGGAAAAAAAACTACTGATACATGCAAAAACATAGATGAATCTCAAAAACATGCTGAGTGAAGGAAATCTTATCCAAAAAAAGTACATGTGATAATGAATTCCCTTATACGAAGTTCTAGAACAGGCAAAAACAGTCTGGTGAAAAAAATGATTGGAACAATGGCTGCCTGTGGGAGGTGTGTATTGACTGGAGAGAAAAAAAAGGGGGGTCCTTTTGGGTTAATAGAAATGTCTATGTCTTAACAGACATGTCATGTGAGTGTACACATTTGTCAAAGCTCATCAAAAGGCACACTTCAGATCGTGCATTTCACTGTATGTAAATTTTACCTTAAAAAGTAAATAAACAGTTCATAATATGCATTCTGAAACATTTAGCAGTGACATGTACTGTTGTCTGCAGTTCACTATGAAATGCATGCAAAAGGAAGATGAACTGATGAATAGATACATGAATGGATATGTAATCAGGCAAATAGAGTAAAATGTTAGAGATGGGTATAAGGACATTGGCTACAATTCTCTCCACTTTGTGTTTGAAATTTTTCATAATATTAACATTGGGAGAAAAAAAAATGTGGAACACAGCTTAAGCACTACTTATGGAGAATTTTATTGTTTAAATGAACTTAACAGAAAACAAGAAAAATTAAATGCACTAAGCATTTGTGCTACCAGTATCCATTCTCTTCTTCTTCCTAAACAACACACCCCAACTTTATCACTAGCAGAAAACTGCTGAGTAATAGACCACCCGTCTCAGCCCCCTGCTCTAGGAGCAGTCAACAATGATAAAATAAACTGAAATATTTCAGTCAATGACAAAATAAACTGAAATTCTTCACAAAATACATCCAGGTTGTGGAAATATTTAAACCTCTTTTAGTCATCAGCATATCAACAATGTGACCTTCCAGAGTCAAAAGGCTCTCCTTTCAAAGTAGACTCTTCTTGCAGCAGCACCAGCATCCCCACCGGGCTCTTGGCCCGGGCAATGGCTCTTCGTAAAGGATGCAGGCACCACCCAAATGAAGAGGTTTACTGCCTCACTTCGGAGCAATAACAAAGCAGATACCCTGAACCATGGGTTGTTTGGCAGAGAAAAAAAAAACCTTTCAATTCCCAGTCGAAATATGCAAAACAGCCTCCACACTGTAAATCTTCCTTTTCAGTTCTAAGGAGATAAGTCGGACCTATTAACCTTCCATGCTATTTTCAACTTCATTATGTGGGCTGACACAACGAGGGAGCAGTGACGGCTCTTTCTGGCAGAGTGCATGTAAATCGCTTTCTCAAAGGAAATTACTTCTCCGGCCTGAATGTTATTAATCTAAATTCTCTGTTAGTCAAATTGTTGCCCATAATAAATATGGAACAGGTTGTGATACTTATCAAGTGTGGCAACTTGGTGGCTGCCACATTCGTCCGGTGGACCTGTCCCCTGGGAGAAGGATGGTCCCGGATGGGTCCCTGATGGTGGGAGGTGGGAAGTGGTGCCCCCAAGGAGTGGTCCTCGGCTCTGCTCTAGTGTGCCTGAGGCACCTCCAGCCCTCTTGTCCCCCTGCTTCTCCAGCCTCAACAGAAGAGGCTCCAGGCCGAGCGGACCACTTCTGATGGCCTCCCACACTGGAACGGTATTTTTCAAGGAAAACTACCAGGAGGAAGCTTGAATCACCTGCTGAGGAGGATCTCCATCTAGACTCTTGTCTGCCTGGGGCTTCACAGACCAGGTCTCCCTGACCGCCTGGGCAGCCAGCCAGATCATGCCCAGGCTGACAACGGGGTCCTGGGCAAAACTCTCCACAGTACCACTTCAGTCACATTCTGTTCAGCACGAAAGTCTTTGCAAATCACACTACTGTCAGAATCTGGGGCGGAAGGAAGGACTTGGCTAATCTACATGTGGCCCAGCCCTACCCGCTGGCCAGGCCCCGAAGAACTCTTCACATAAAGATGCTCATTTCCGACAGGGCAATCTTAGAGATGGAGAAAGCTGGCTGGTGTGAAGCAGGGAGGGTTTGGGGGGGCGGGGGGAGGGAATACAAAAAGCTTCTTTTTTGGTTTCTACTGGGGTTTTTTTCCAGGGTAATTACAAGAAGTTTAGGATCCATTCGGGACTTGTAGTTCATTAAATGAATTTCCATCTGTGTCTCCACCACCTAAGAAGTATTGCTTGGTACAATACTCGGGTTTTTATTGTATATAAGTCAGATTGCTAATTTGCAGCATGCAGCACTGGAAGGATCATTTCAATAGTGCCTGATTATGCAAAATGAGACTGGGTTTTCATTAGGTTTGGCTCCTGAGCTCCTTAACACTTGATGGGGTGCCAGGACGCAGGAGGGAGCCCTGTACAGGAAAGGAAGCCCAGAACCAGCACTCAGAGCATCCCAGTCCTGTTCCCACCCTCCAGCCCGGCATACCCATGCCACCCCTCCACAGCAGGGGAGCCCATCTGAGCCCCTACCCCTGCACATGCTCCTGTTCTCCCAGCCCTGCATGGCCCAGTGATGACCACTAGGAGAACTCTAATAGGAAAAGAGAACTTGGGAAAGACGAACTTCTAGATTCCAGGCATGTCCTGGGTCTATTGATTTTAGTTAAAGGATAATGTTCCCAAGGAGGAGGGAGGGGAGGCCAAGAAGCCTCTGCTGATGGTTCAGCACCAGAGTCAAACAGAGATGAGCCCCACAGAGTTACAGGAGGAGATCAAAGATTACAGAAGCCAGCTCTCACTGCAGATGATGCTCACCAAGGGACCACGAGGCTGCGGTGGGTACCACATGGCACAGGCTGGGAATGGAGGAGGGAAGGAAGGCGTGATGGGAAGGAAGGGAAACCTGGATTCCTGGGACCAAGGGCAAGGCAGCCCCTTTTCATCCTATGGGATCTGGTCCATTGAGGCCAAGAGGAAAAAGGGGTGACAGAGGATGAGATGGTTCGATGACATCACTGACTCAACAGACATGAATTTGAGCAAACTCCAGGAGATAGTGAAGGACAGAGAAGCCTAGAATGATGCAGTTCATGGGGTCGCAAAGAGTCAGACATGACTTAGTGACTGAACAACAACAAACAAATCCTTCATTGTATCAAATTGCAAAGGCTATCTTCAAGATGTCCAAGGAGAGCAAGGAAGAGCAAGGGGCACTATAAACACCCCCACTTGTCCATAGCTGAACTGTTGTTCTGATCAGACCTACCTTCCTCCAGCTAATGCACCTGAAGGGCAGTTCACCTGCCTGAGTGATCACAAGGGTTCTCCACCTGGGTTGGACATTAGATTCTTTAGGGCACCTGAGCCCCAGCTCAGACCATTTAAAGTAAAATCTCTGAGGTCCCCTGGCACCAGTGCTTTTAAAAGTCCCCCCAGGCGATGATAATGGGCAGACAGGGATGAGAAGGCCTGGATCAGATGATCTTTGAGAAGTTTGCTAAAATGCTCATCTGAAGTTAGAGATCCAAAGGAGCACTGGGGTGAAATGACCCCAGGGGTCTCTTATGCTACTGGGGGCCCAAACAAATTGCAAAGTCTGCATCAGAATATATAAGATCTTGGCTCCTAAGTCACCAAGGGTTTGTGTCCTGAAAGCAAACAGCCAAGGGAGGCTGGGCTGAAAAATTCACCCCATTGCTGCAAAGGTGCAGGGTGAGGGAACGTTCTCCCAGCATTAACTCCTATCCTCAGTGTTTTTGTAACCCACTTGGTGCCAAGTGTAGACAATACACCAGGAACCACCTTCCTAGAGACTAGAAGACTTGCAGACTCTTCCAGGAAGACTTCCCTGATTGATGAGGTGACCTTGGATGGCATTTCTCCACATGTCCAGTGCTCACTATTACGGTTTGTATGCAACCACAGACAATTGTTAGTAAATGACCCAAGAATGCTACCCTTTCATCCACATCCTCAGTCATTAGATTATAAATCCCTCTGGGGCAAGCACTGTGGTATTTAAGTCATTTGTAAAACGCTAGGGCCCTCTCAGGACAAGACTGTCCCCATGGGCAGTCAGTCTACCCTGACCCTGATCAGAGCCCATTTCCCTCTGTCTAGGATCTGCTCTGCCCAGCAAGCCCTGACCCAAACTCCCTCTGTCCCATGTGGGTTGTCTCCTTCCTTGGCTGGGGGACAGAAGGCTGCTTGACTTTTGCTAAAAGGAAATCTAGTCTTTTGGTAGCCTTTGTATATGAGTTCAGTCATGTCCAACTCTTTGTGACCCTATGGACTGTAGCCCACCAGGCTCCTCTGTCCATGGGATTCTCCAGGTAAGAATACTGGGGTGGGTTGTCATTTTCCCCCTCCAGGGGATCTTCCCTACCCAGGGATCGAAATCAGGTCTCTTGTGTCTCCCGCTTAGCAGATGGTTTCTTCACCACTAGCACCACCTCCATCAAACAACCATCCCCTGATGCTGAAAGGACCCCCACCCCACCTGGAAACTGGAGCACCTGAAAAGGGATGGTCTTGGGAGGAGGCTGCCCTGAGGGGTGCTGTGAGGCAGCAGAGCCCAGGCCTGTTCTGACCTGCTCCCTTGGACCCTCCATCCTCTCACATCCACCCTTGGGGGGCCAACAGGGAAATGCATCCCAGGATGGCTGGATCCAGGAGCAACCCCTTACCAGTTCACCAGTGCAAAGCCTGTGTTTCCAGAATGTTCTCCTATCCCAGAAGGAAGCAGGTCAGCCCAGGAAGAGTTAATCTGCCAGTCGTCAGAGGTGAAAAGACGAAGCTCTTGCCCACACAGAGGTGCAGAGAGCACCCGGCACACGATAAATCTGAGAGTCCAGAGGCCTCTCTCCTCATTTGTTAGCCAGCGATGTGTGAAAATGTTAATGAAGGGAGTTATAATCTATGAGAATTTCACTATTAAAATGTAGTTCACGTCCGAAGGCTTCTGCTTACACGCAGCCCACTGTACATCAATCCTTCCTGGGTGCTGCTAATAATAGACGTAATTGCCTCACTCTGTCTAGCCACCTTCACCCTGGCAATTCTAAGATTTGCTACAACTGTTATTGTAGAAATTATTTTCATGCTATTAACTTTGAGTTTTATTATATGTGTTCTTAAAAGAAAATAAATGCAGAGAGATTGTAAGTGTATATCGGGCCCCCGATGAAAGTATTTTTAAAAATACAACGTAATGACAAGAGGCACTGAAGGAGGGTGATATAATGGTGCCTTCCCTTATTGAAACCGAAATTAGATTCTGCATTGTAAAAGCGCATAAAGAGGTTTCTTTCTTTTCGTGGAGAAAATTCCTATTCTGAAATGGCAGCACATTGCCTGATGCAAAACTCAGTTGGGGTGGGGAACAGCCAGGCTGGTCTGAAGAAGCTGGACTCTGGCTGCTTCCTGTTCCATGGTGGGTGTCTGACGCACCCCAGGGCAAAACTATGAAGTCTTGACCAAGGGGTGGGGGGCACTGTAGGTACAGCCGCCATCCTCTTCCCAAAACCAGGCCGGGCTCATCTCAGCTCTGCAGGTCAGCCCCACTGTTCCTTTGCTCCAAACGGGCAGGTTTCCCGGGCTCGCAGCTGAGCTGGGAGCCTCACAATTAGTGCAGGCTTCCAGGCCTGGGACCTCACAGGCGTCCGGCCAGACGGTCATCAAATGGGAGCTAAGAACTTCAGCCAGAACTGGGAATAAGATCCACAGCCAGCATTTGATCCCTTTCTCTGGGAGGTGACCCCCACACCACAGGAGGTGCCCCCACAGTCCACACCTGTGATCCTGCCCCACCCCCGACCCTCAACTCTCTGCCCCAGGCATCTGGGACTGAATTTGAGGGCCTGCCAGTTGCCTCTTTATGTGGCTGGCTTGATAAGGTATGAATACAGGACTAAGGGATCAGTGTCCAGGCGTGGGACTGAGAACAGAACCAAGCCCGTCTGCCGAGAGACGAAACAAAGCAATGTGCAGAGAGACATGAAGGGCAGAGAGAACCTGGCTGGCCTTCCAGTCTCCTGCTCCAGTTTCTACCTAAGCTTACTTCCCTCTGTGAGATATTCCTATACCCTCACAAGAGAAGTTCTTTTTTTCTCAAGATGGCTCAAGTTTTCTTCTATAATGCATGACCAAAACAGTCAGAATACAGTTGGCTAATGTAGGATGGATTTAGAGACATTGTGAGATGCTTAGGTTAATTTTTATGGAATACCCCAGAATTATTTGGTATTTTGCCATCTATCCACCCATCCATCTACTTATCAAGCTATCCATCCATCCACCTTCCCATCCTTCCATTCATCCATCCATCCATTGATCTATCTGTCCATTCACCCAATCATCCATCCATCCATTCAACAGATCTAGTTATTGATTGACTACCATATGCCAGGCCCTGGGCTCGAGAGGTGCACAAATTATGTATACAGTTTTGTAGAGAAAATAAATATGAAATAAAACACTAAAATGAACACATAAAGACATGATGTGATGGTATATGAAGGCACTGCACACAGCATGATGGCAGATTCTGTCGGGATACCTGGTAAGTTTGGGGGGTTGAGATTTAAGCTGAGACTTAGTTAAGAGTTAACAAATGAGGTAAGGGAGGAAGAGGGTACCTGAAGGTGGCCAGCAGAGCCAGAATGTGATGGAAGGACTGGGGTGGGGGTTGGGAGGGACAAGCAGAGGGAGTCACACAGGGCTTAAAAACTAGCTCCTTCTGAAAGCAACTATATATTTTCTAAAGACACTGAGATAGGAAAGATTTCCAGGACTGTGGGTTTCCCAACACACACTCTAGGTTTCTTTCTGGAATTCACATTGGACGACCCACCTCGGGGGAGAGTAACACAGAATAAAGACAGCAAACAGGACTCAAGCACCCAGCACCTTCCATAAGCTCTAGTGGCTCTTCCCAAACCTCATGCAGAGTTTTGGAGGATGACCATCTAGAAAAGTATAAGGACAGTTCAGAGGCTCCCCCACCCAGAAAGGACGTCAGACTCAGTAGGCTGAAATCCCCATCTCTAGGAAGTCTGCCGGCCTGGACCAGTCATCTCCAGTGACCTGCTCCCCATCAAAGCCAAGGTCGGGTGGGCAGAGCTACTGAGACAGGCCTGCCTCCCCTTCTCAGACCCTCCCAAGTGAGCGTACTCACCTGAGGCCACTTCAGGGAGCTGCAGAAGGACCCCTGCAGGTGGAGGGGAGGTGGCCAGGGGGTTCTCTCAAGGCCCCATGTCCTGCAGCCACTCTCTGCTACCTCCCTAGGGACAGGGAGCCGGTGCCTGGACAATACTGGTGGCAACTCTGAGCAGGGGCCCTGGGTCCCGGGAGATGTACTTGACACCCCAACAAACTAACAAGGGGCTCTTGTGTGTGAAATCCAGGTACTACAGGCAGGAAACAATTGCTTCAAGGGCTGTTGCACCCACTCGTGGGAAGCCTGGCAAAGACGCTCCTCTGCCCTTCCTTCCAGCAACCACACGTGCAAACACACAGCCACCTCTCCAAAACCTGCCCTCGCTATCCAAGCTGATGCGATTCTCAGTTCCCTGTGGCCCGCATAGAGAGGGAACATTCTGGAAACAACCCCTGAGCTCTGCCCCAGAGATGGCTCTCCCAACACAGATCCTGGAGGCCTCAGGCAGGCCCATTCTCATAGGGCCTCCCAGACCCTGGAGAACATTCCGGGAGCTAGGAGGATCCGCTGCAGGGGGAGAGGGAGGGGACGGAAGTGAGGCAATGGTCTGACCGGTGGAGAAGCAGCAGCTGCTGTAGGCAGAAAAGCTGAGAGTCAAGACACCCAGATCCCAGAACTATGCACTTCAAAAGGGCTTGAGAATTCAAAAACAGAAAAGTGTTTATTTTGTAAAACAAAGTGGAAAAAGTAGGGTACAAAATTGTACACAGTAGAATCCAACTATGTATAAATACAGAGGCAAAGTCTAGAAATTGGTAAAATTGGGGGCAACTGCGATGTTCTTCTAAAGATGTATTTTTTAACCTTTCAATTTTTTCTCCAGGAGTACATGTCACTACTAGACCCGGATGGACACATCCTTTATTGGAAATTGTGAAAGCTGAAAAGCTCAAGAAAGCCAGTTTTCTTCTTAAATTTGGCAGCATGTGCTGGTGACACTTAACCTGAACTGACACAAGTCCTGCCCTTATTTACCCCACTTGGTGTGAATATTCGTTTGTTTCGCTGTGGAAATATCAATGAGTTTGCTTATTGGAAAAGACCTTGATGCTGGGAAAGATTGCAGGAGGAGAAGGGGGCAACAGAGGATGAGATGGTTGGATGGCATCACTGACTCAATGGACATGAGTTTGAGCAAGCTCCGGGAGATGGCGAAGGACAGAGAAGCCTGGCGCACTGCAGTCCATGGGGTCGCAAAGAGTCGGACACGACTGAGCAACTGAACAACAACAACAATTGAAGCCACTGGAGTTGAGCCAGCACACACACCCATGACTCTTCCCAAATCCAGAGGATTCTGAACTCAGCAAACAACTGACCCAAGCGTTCCTGATGAGAAACAGAAATGAAAAACACACATCAAGTCACAGAAAGGAAGCCCCAGCGTTTTCACCAAGCCTTGGGTCTGTGCCTGACTTGCTATGCCGTCTTACAGGAGTCACGTCCCTCTGGCCTCAATTTCTGGATTTGCACCACAAAAGAGGAAGGGCCTAAGTCTCTCCTGAGTCTGCCTTTCCATGAGCTCCTGATTCCTGGTGCTGCCATGACAGCAAGAGTCCTCAAAGGGGACCCATCTCCTCAGCCTATCCAAAGGCTCATCCATCCCTGCCTGTCCAGACAGAGGAGTCCCAGGCCCACAGGAGGAGAGGAAGGCTTCCAGACGTCTGGTGGCTGCAGAAGGGTAATTGCCCATCAGGAAACGCATGTGCCTGCCCTTGACCCCACCCTGAATTCATAGGCCCCCCAATGGGCAAGCCCTAAGCCTGACTGCAAGTGGCCTGCGTCTTCAGCGAATGCTCCTGCCAGACCATCAGTAAGGGGCAGTGGGAGGAGCTAGCCAGCTGCCTCTCCCAGGGGCTTCCTCCCAGAGTGCTTCTCCCTGGAAGAAAGCCCAAGGGAGACAAGTCCCAGCGGTAGGGTTCTAGGGACTTGAATGAAGTACAGGCGGAGCTGGGGGGACATTCCTTTAGGTCCCACAGTTCAAAGCACTAAGATGCCCCCTCTCCACGTGCAGGTGGTAGACGCTCCCCACACCTGTGGTATGCAAAGAAAGCATGATGAACTTGAACAGGATGAAGAAAGTACCCCAAACACCAGGGGTCCTCTTCCCAAATGACACCAACACCCCCACAGCTTTGTGATTTTTAATTTTCTTCTAATTTTAGGATCATCACAGCATTCTGAGAACCCCTCTAAGTGTTTCAGGGAGCGGTAAATGGTCCTACACTAAAATAATTCAACCAACACTATAATTTTAGTGCCACCATCAAAATGAAATAATGGCTGTTTACTATGTTACACCTTTCAAATGACCTTCATTTGAATACAAATTGTGGCTTGAAATTCTAAAAGCTGCTCAGTTCCAGAAGGCTGCAAAATGCAGGAACTCAGTGAGGACGCCTCTACCCAAGCCTCCTCCCCAGGACCCGCAGTTTAAATGGATCTCTTTCTCTGGAGCTGCTGGAGACCCATTTAGTGCCTCCATACAGAATGGAAGGGCCCTGACCGAGCAAAGCAGGATGCTGGGGTAGGTGGTAGAACAGGTAAGGGGTGATCTGGGGAGCCCCACTGTGCTGGGACTGGTTACACAAGGGGCAAGCAAGGTTCAAGAAACTCCCTCAGAGGAGACAGATGCTGCTCTGCCATCACTGGTCCACATGGTGCATCCCTCACCTGCTTCTTCCAGTAGCATCCTCGCTCACCTCCCTGCTTGCTCCCCACGCTGCCCCCACCACGCACCCTCCTCCACCCACACCGAACCCCTCACCCGGGATCTCACTGCACTTTCTCTGCTCTATGTCTTTGCTCAGATGCCCACATGCCAGGTGGAAGAGAGAAGGAGCTCCTCAGGCCAACTGCTGTTTAAGAATTCATGCATCAGTTCAACAATCGTCTCCTGCACAGCATGAAGGTGGAGAGAAGCAGGCAGGCTGTGTATATGAGGTTGTCCTTTCTCTGCTCATCCAGGAGACCCCAGGTCAGGAGGGTGTCTTTCTCAGCTTTAAATCCCAAATGCCTAGCCCCCAATTTGTGTTCCTTGAACTCAGATCTTAACTCAAGAAGCTTCCTGGTGCTAAGTTGCTCGGTCATGTCCAATTCTTTGTGACCTTAGAGACTGTAGTCTGCCAGGCTCCTCTGTCCATGGGATTCTCCAGGCAAGAACACTGGAGTGGGTTGCCAATCTAGAAGCTTCCTAGACTCTATCTACTAAGTCTGTCCAGTCTAAAACATCCTGCCATTATCACTGCCTTTCCTTTACATCCAAATGAAAGCTTTTTAAGAACCCAGGTTCAGCAATTTTTAGATGTATGACTTAGGATAAGCACTTAATTCCTCTAAATCTCAGTTTCCACATCTAAAGAATAGTAATAATGATAAAATCTCCTCTGTCAGTGTTTCTCTGTTGTGTTGACACCACCCCACCTGCCCTGTTGGTTTTCTGAGCTCTGCACGGTGCAGGTTCCAGCCTAGGGCTGGACCCACATTCCCTCTCTCCCATCCTGTTCCTGCTATTTGCCTGGCTAGGATCCAGAATATTCCTTCCCCTCCTCTCTGCCTATTCATGGCTCATTCCATCCTTCAGAGGAAGTTTGGCTCCTGCCTCCCAGGAAGCCCCCTGGACTATCCTGGTCTGTGCTCACCTCCCCGTGGGCAACTCAGCACCCATCACAGACTGCCAGCTGTTCCAAGGGTCTGACTTTCAGGCAGATCCTTTCTCTCTCAAAGGCAATTTCCTCAAGGAAAGAGCCCTTGTCTCCCAGGTCCTCCCTCCAGAGCCCTCTAGCCAACTGAACTCTGTACCTGCCATCACTCCAACAGCCAAGGCACAAATGAAAACTTGTCTCTTCTTGTTCCAGGTCCCCGTGTCCCAGGTCAAAATGCCAGCTGTATATCCCAGGTCCCTTAAACACATTGTAGAAGGTCCTACTGAAGTGTCTTCCTCAGTATTTTGCCTGTTCATGCTTCTCTTTCTTTTCCCTGGTTCTGACTTTCCTCACTTCCTACCAAGAAACCCAGGTAAGCTTCCGTGTTGATCTGTCTCCAGACACCCCCCGTTTCATCTGATGCTGCTGTCCACTCTGTGCGTGTGTGTACACGTGCACTCAGTCGTATCTGACTCTTATTCGACCCCACAAACTGTAGCCCGCCAGGCCTCTCTGTCCATTGAATTTTCCAGGCACGAATACTGGAATGGGTTGCCATTTCCAACTCCAGGAGATCTTCCTGATCCAGGGATCGAACCCACATCTCTTGTGTGTACGGCCTTGACAGAAGTGTTCTTTACCACTGGATCACCTGAGAAGCCCACTGAGATTCCCATAATACCCATATGATTCAGTCAGGCTCCTGCCCCATGAGCTTCAAGGTAGGGGTCCCTGTGCCTAACTTGGGTACATTCCAGATGCCCAGTCCACATCCACACTGTCAACAGAAAAGAAGCGAGCCCTGGCAGACCCCACAGCACAGGAGAACCCTGAAAACCGTACACTGAGTGAAAGAAGACAGGCACAAACCATCGCGTATTGTAGGATTCCATAGACATTAAGTGCTCAGAATAGAAAAAGACAGAAAGTAGATTGGTGATTGCCAGGGGCTTTGGGGAAATGGTGGGCTTGGGAGATGGTGTTTACGACTGTAGGGGTTTCTTCTTGGGGTGATGAAAACATTCTAAAATTGATTGTAGTGATGGGTGAACAACTCTGTGAATATACTAAAAACCATTGAATTATGCATCTTAAAGGGGTGAATTCTATCTCAGTAAAGCTGTTTTATGCTCCAATCAGGCTCTATCTCCCTTTTTTCCCCACCATCCTCCCCTACCTGCCTGAACTGTGATTGGTCATTCCATTCAGTCCATCCAAAGAACAACCATCCTTCAAGGCCCACCCCCCAAATTCCTATGGCCTTCATTCATTCGCTCATTCACTCAGGCATGCTTCCAACAAGTGATGACTGTGGACATACTGAGACTACAAGAGCACCTGCAGTCTAATGACAAACAATAACAAGAAACAGAAAAGCAAGTCCAAGGAGAGTTAAAGTGCGGTGGTGCTAAGCATGCCGTTCCCTTGGTCTTTAACATTCTAAGTGAATTTTCCAGGTTTCTCTTGTTCCTCTTGAGAAGATCCTGAGACAAGAACAATTTTCTGCAGGTCCTCCTCCCACCCCCACCCAAGTTCCACTGCTTGTGGTGAGTGGAGAAAGCACTGGAATTGGCTTCAGAAGACCCAAGACTGGCTTCCTGCTCCATCGACTCTGCAACTCTGTACACTCGCTTCATCTCTGCCCAAGTGTCCCCCTAGAATACAGCGATGGCATTTCATTCACAAGAAAAGCTGCGTGTAGCAGGGTGATCTACTGGGAATTTAATTTGGTGAGATAATCTGTTGAAAAGTTACCTGTATCTTGTAGACTCATCAGAAATGAAAGGAAGATGGTTTTCCCTCCTCCCAGGAGGATGGTAAGCCTTTTAGTCATTCTGACAAATTCTTGATACTTATTGGATGAGTGGATGATTCTTTTTTCTGATTATTTACCCCTATGGGAAAAGTTTCAGGGCTGGAAGAAGTTGTTTGTCTGCCCTGAAGGAATATCCCTGGACAGAGGTGTCTGTACTTCCAAGATCTCTGAGCTGACTCCTGAGATGGGAGAGGGCTGAGGCTCCCTCCCGGGGAGGGCCTGGACCTGGGCATCAGCTTGTTCACAGTCTGGAGAGGACGCAAGTGGAGGGTCTCAGGGTATGGGGACCTGAATTTGACCAGACACGGCAATGCCGAGGTAGCAGGACCTCAGAAGTCGGGTGGGGGCCTGTGAGGATCAAGTGCGTAAGCCAGGCTCACGGTGACCCTGCTTGGCAAGGAGTGGGACCGCTCAACCCCACAGTCCTCTGCTGGCCTGGGCGGAGCTGGGTGAGCCACAGTAGCCTCACATGGAGGGGCTCTTCTGGACTCTCCTACAACTCTGGGGGGAGTCCTGAGAACCCTGGATGCAGGGCTCACCTCTGCTTGTGGCAGGTGGATCCTGGAGCTGGATTTAAACAACAAAGAAAATGTAACCTTGCCCTGCTCTTAGCAGCTTGGAACAGCTCCAACCTGACATTTAGGGGGATCCTCAAAGATGATTAATTCATAACAACCTCACCAGTTAAGCACACTAGACTGGGAAACAATGGGGGTTTTAATTTTTTTTTTAAACGATGACCAAAGAACCATTCAGAGAACTGGAGCAGAGAGAAAAGTGGCCTCTCAAATGTTCTGGCTGGTTGTGGGGATCCCAGCGAAGAAAGGAAAGAAACAAGATGAAAAGGATTGAAGAATGTTTCAAAATCCTGGGACAGGCAGACAAAGAGGCAACAGAATGTTCAGGGGAAAAGGCAGGAATAGAAGAGAGTGGGGATCGTATTAAAAAGGAAAGAAACAGAGCCCTATGATTCCAAATACTGGAATAAGAGGTGAGTCACTTGACTATGATTTATTGGTTAATACTACTGAAATCTTGGAAGATTAGGACAATCCTGAGGACAGTCTGTAGCTGGGGGTCCTGCTGGCAGGGGTCCCAGGAACACATCATTGCTGTTGCCAGAGCTTAGGCAGGTGGCTGTGAATCTCAGTGGGAGAATCTTTTCCAAAAACAAATAGGTTTTATTATGGTTGCCAAGGAGCAAGGATGGGGGGAAGGGATATTTAGGGAGTTTGGGATGAACATGTATACACTGCTATATTTAAAATGGATAACCAACAAGGATCTACTGTATTGCACAGGGAACTCTGCTCAATGTTACATGGCAGCCTGGACGGGAGGACAGTCTGGGGGAGAATGGATTCATCTCTGTGTATGGCTGAGTTCCTTGGCTGTCCACCTGAACCTATCACAACATTGTTAATCAGCTCTATTTAGATATAAAATAAAAAGTCTTATAAAATGGGTTCTAGACAGCGAAGGTAGGGATCTACACTCATGGGAGATGGACCAAGACAAATATCCCAATTCAATGTGGCTCAGAGCTTGCCCTGAGTCCTGCTTCAAAACAGTCTGCCGAACACAGTGCCCTAGCACCAAATGTGAGCCTGCAGCGCCCCATTCCAAAGGCCAAGGGACCACAGTCCTGATGCCAGGATGACCCTCCAGGACACCGCCAGGTGAAAGGCGCCCAGCTGCCCCGAAGCCTCCTTCTCAGGAGCCTCCCTGCCCTCTGGGGCCCCAGCGGGACACTGCTGGCATGGACCATGGGGCCGACAGGAGGCTGGTGGGCAGCTTCCCCTGCCAGCTCCCAGCCAGCACCCAACTGCTCAGTTCACAGAGAGCCATTGCACTGGGGCAGAGCCCAACAAAGCAGTGCTTCCATCGTCCTCCCAGCCTATTTAAGAAAACCTGCTTGCCTAAGACTGCAAGCTGTCTTGCTGTGGGCCACCCTGTTTAGAGTTTATCTTACATTAAATCTCCAAGCCAGAGACCCTCCAGTCGGTCTGCATAAAGCGGAGTTATTGGTCCAAGTGTTTTTAAAAATAGATGCAACTCCAGACCCCAAGAAACTGAAGGGATATTATGGGAATACACAACTGTATTATTGTGTTACTCTATGAAAAATTGAGTTCTCAGCTCCTCTGTTCCCCTCCTGCTCCTCCCTCTTCTGGATCCTCACCTGAGAGTGCAGCTCCTGGCACCAAAAACAGTAAATATTACAAACCAGCTCCCCATCAGAACAGTCCAGAGCACACTGCAGGGGACCAAGCTCCCCTGTGCCCCATAAAAGGGGGGCCAATAAGCTCCAGAATGCCATTCCAGCTCAAATTTCAACTAATGGTGAGCCCACAAAAAAATCAGTCACAGGGCGTCCCTGGTGGCTCAGTGGTAAAGAATCTGCCTGCCAATGCAGGAGACACAGTTTTGGTCCCTGGTCCAGGAGGATCCCACATGTCACGGAGCAACTAAGCCCGGGAGCTGCAACTACTGAGCCCATGTGCTGAAAGTACTGAAGCCCACAAGCCTAGAGCCCGAGCTCCACAACAAAAGAAGCCGCTGCAATGAGGGGCCCACTCATCACAACTAGAGAGGAGCCCCCACTCGCCGCAACTAGAGAAAAGCCCTCACAGCAAGGTAGACCAGCACAGCCAAAAAGAAATAAATAAAATCATTTAAAATATATATATATATATATATCAGCCACACCTTCAAGCTGGATTCGTGAATCACACTTCATCACAGGCCTCCCAGGCAAGCTGGTCTTGACAGGGGAAGTCCATCTGGACTCTGAGATTTGGTGAGAAAGTTCCTTCCAGGGCCAGACGTCCTGGGTGTGGCAGCCTCTCCAGGCCAGGCTCCCCGCCAGCCACAGCAGAAGTCAGAAGAGAGGAGCCTTTATTCCCGAAAACAGCCCCAGGAACAGCCAATGCCCACAAGCCATGGCCACAGTCACAGTTCAGGCTGTGTCTGGACACAGGAAATAAAGTACACCTGACTGGGCTTCCCTCTACTCTCAGCCCCAGCTATAAACTCACACAGTGAAATCATAACCCCTAAGGTGACGCGTTAGGTGATGGGGCCTCGAGAAGGTCCCGAGGTCATGAGGGTGAATGGGCTCTGTTGTGGTGGTTGTTGTTCAGACGTTAAGTCATATCCGACTCTTTGCAACCCCAGGGACTGCAGCACGTCAGGCTTCCTTGTCCTTTACTGTCTCCTGGAGTTTTCAAATTCATGTCCATTGAGTCAATGATGCCATCCAACCGTCTCATCCTCTGCCACACCCTTCTCCTTCTGCCTTCAATCTTTGCTAGCATCAGGGTCTTTTCCAACGAATTGGCTCTTCACATCAGGTGGTAGTGTCCTTATAAAAAGAACCTGAGAGCAAGACTCCCCAGCCTTCAGAATTATGAGAAATAAATGTCTGTTGTTGATGAGACATCTTTTCTATGGTATTTTGTTACCCTAGCCCAAAAAGCTAAGTTCCCTTAACCAAGATTTCCCTAGCCAATTGCCAGTCCCTTGGGTAGCTGGAAAGGCAGCATTTTTCTCAGAATACAAGCTTGATGAGGGCAGAGACCACGCTTGCCTCATTAGCCACCCTAATGCCTGAGAAAAGCAGCCTGGCACGCAGCAGGCACTCAGTGGAATCAACCAGAATGAATAAAGTTTCACTACAGACACTGGCACCGGAAAGCGCTTCCTAAACACGGATCCTCGCTCCAAATGCAGAAAAAGTAAAAATTCAGACACGTGTCGAGTGTCAGATCAATATTAAGTTTACTTAAAGGCATGAGTAAATATCTTAAATGAGGCTTTTTTGTCTTTATTAAAGATGAATGACCAAGTATGTCACTAAGAGTACACACGGGACTTTAAGTTGCTTCCTATGCTTCCCTGCGATTTATAGAAGCTTACACTCCCTGGACACTCTAGAAACCAGGTTCCCTTCCCTCCAGAGCAAGGGAACAGTTCTTTGCTCCCCATGAGATGCTGCCTTGTCAAACCTTCTCTTTGAGGATGCTCCTCACAGGGAGGTAGGGAGGAGGCACATGCTCCTTCCAGAACCCACAGCATCACCTCCTGCTCTTTTCGTTCCCTCCAACAACAAGTGCTAAGCTGGGCTGGCACTGTGCCTGCCCTTAGGCATGGTGGCAAGACCATCCGCCTCCTGCCCACAGCCTGTCAGAGACACACATGATCTCCTCTCAAAAAAGCAGCCAGCAGCTCCACCGGGAGGCTGAGGGGCAGGGTAGAGGGTGTGCCAAGTCACACCCGGGTGGAGCAACGATGCTGTCAAAGCACCTAGGAGCCCCACACAGACAAGCCCGGCTGCTTCTCCAACACAGCCCTGTCCTCCACCTTCAGGGACCAGGAACTCCATTCCCATCATTTACATGATAATGATGGAGAACAGTCATGGGTGTTTTCATTGGCCACAGACACCGTTATCCTGCACCAAATCGACTCTAATGCAACAAAGATTTAAAAGTTATTAAATGCCTTTTCATCAAAGGCCTGCCTGTGGATCTATTCGTCAGTTAGAAATCTACCCAGGAGGCGATTTTCCCACTGTTCAGCTCATGAGACGACCGAAAATTTGTAGTAAGGTTGGAGAGGAAAGAACACTGCCCCCCACCCAACCCCATGCTGGTGTGCTTACCAACTCCTCAGGAAATTACAACTTCAAATTCTGTTTTCTATTATTTGTAATCCTAACTGAAGTTGTAGCAGAATGACACAATACAACTGCCCATTCTGCTATTTGATTACCTACCTTCTCGTGAGTGTAGTGCTACAAAGCAGAAATTTTGGCACTCCAGCAAAAGAGGCGTTGCTATAAACACACCCACTCCCAGACATCTACGTGTAATTATTCAAACAAATGAGGAGGATGAGGAGACAGCAAGGACCCATTATATGCTTTCCTTCTTCAGAAACTTTTTGTTCTCCTTCTATTCATTACTTTCAAGGTTTGTTCTGCCTCGGCTCTCTGCTCCTTGACAGTCCGAGGATGATGGTGAATGAGCAGTGGGGTGATCGAAGAGGCAGGCCACTCTGAAAAGCAGAAGGCCTCAGAGCCCCAGGAGAACGGAACCCACCACCTCCCCTCCAGTGCCTGGTCTCTGCCCCAGCCTCCATTCCCCTGCAGTATCCCCAGCCCTGCCACCCGATGCTACATCCCACGATGCTATTTGCGTCTCACTGCTCTGCTCCCCCAGCATGTATGGAGAATGCATATGGGATGTCAGGCAGAAACAGCAGGATATGAAATTCTATACAGAGTAGGATTGCAAATACATTCAATATATGCACACACACAAAAGGAGGCTAGAAGATGTACATCGGAACGACAGTTGTGGGTGGGCACATGAAAAGATGCTCCACATCACGAATTATTAGAGAAATGCAAATCAAAACTACAATCAAAATCACACCAGTCAGAATGGCCATCACCAAAAACCTACATATACTAAATGCTGGAGAGGGTGTGAAGGAAAGGGAACCCTCCTACACTATCGGTGGGTATGTTAATTGGTGCAACCATTACCGAGAACAGTATAGAGGTTCCTCAAAAAACTAAAAATACAGTTACCATATGATCTAGCAATACCAGGCATATATCTGGAGAAAACTATAATTCAAAAAGATACATGTACACCAGTAGCAGTACTATTCACAATAGTCAAGGTGTAAAAACACTAAGTGTCCATAGAGAGATGAATGATAAAGAAGATGCATCGTATCTATGTGATATATATATGTGGGCTTCCAGGTGGTGCAGTGGTAAAGAATCTGCCTGCAATGCAGGAGACAAAGAAGGTGTGGGTGTGATCCCTGTGTATATACATACAAATATGTGGGATGTAGCCCATGTATATGGTGTATGTATATATATATTTCCTCTATTTCTCTGCATGGTTCACGTGAGAAAGCTTTCTTATCTCTCCTTGCTATTCTCTGAAACTCTGCATTCAGTTGGGTATATCCTTCTGTTTCTCCTTTGCCTTCCGTTTCTCTTCTTTTCTCAGCTATTTGCAAAGCCTCAACAACTTTGCCTTCTTGCATTTCTTTTTCTTGAGAATGATTTTGGTCACCACCTCCGTAAAATGTTATGAACATATGTCCATAATTCTTCAGGCACTCTGTCTACCAGATTTAATCCCTTGAATCTATTCATCAATGCCACTGTATAATCAAAAGGGATTTGATTCAGGTCATACCTGTATGGCTTAGTGGTTTTCCCTACTTTCTCCAACTTAAGCCTGAATTTGGCAATAAGGAACTCGTGGTCTGAGCCACAGTCAGCTCCAGGTCTTGTTTTTGCTGACTGTATAGACACCTGGGGCTTCCCAGGTGGCGCTAATGGTGGAGAACACAGCTGCCAAAGCAGGAGATGTAAGAGACGTGGGTTCAGTTTTTGGGTCAGGAAGATCCTCTGGAAGAGGGCATGGCAACCCATTCCAGTATTCTTGCCTGAAGAATTCCACGGACAGAGGAGCCTGGCAGGCTACAGTATATAGGGTCACAAAGAGCCGGACACGACCTAAGTGACTTAGCATGCATGCACACAGACCACCTGATGTGAAGAGCCGACTCACTGGAAAAGACGCTGATGCTGGGAAAGATTAAAGGCAGGAGAAGCGGGTGACAGAGGATGAGATGGTTGGATGGCATCACTGACTCAATGGACATGAGTTTGAGCAAACTCTGAGAGATACTGAAGGACAGGGAAGCCTAGTGTGCTGCAGCTCATGGGATCACAAAGAGTTGAACACGACTTAACAACTGGACAACAACAACAATATATATATGTGGGACATATATATGGGTGTGTGTGTGTGTGTATATATATATATGGGTAGCAATATTACAAATATTATAGCCAAAGAAAAGAATGAAATAATGCCATCTGCAGCAATATGGAGGGCCTTAGAAATGATATATTAAGTGAAGAAAGTTAGAGAAAGAAAAATATCATATGCTATTATTTATATGTGGAATCTTAGAAAATGATAGAAATGAACTTACAAAACAGTAACAAACTCACGTAGAAAACAATCTTATGGTTACCAAGAGAGAAAGGTGGGGGGACAGATAAACTAGGACTTGGGGATTTGCAAATATACAGTACTATATATAAAACTGATAGACAAGGGCATTCCCTGGTGCTCTGGTGGTTAGGATTCCATGCTGGCACTGCTGATAGTGCAGGTTCATCCCTGGTCAGGGAACTAAGACCCCACAAGCTACGCAGTAAGAACAAATAAATAAATAAATAACCAGAATAAAATAGATAGACTATAAGGACCTACTATATAGTACAGAAACTATATTCAACATCTTCCAATAACTTGTAATGGAAAAGAATCTGAAATATATATATATATGTGAAAAGTGAACTAAAATGGACCAGAATGGGAGAATTTAATTCAGATGACCATTATATCTACTATTGTGGGCAAGAATCCCTTAGAAGAAATGGAATAGCCCTCATAGTCAACAAAAGAGTCCAAAATGCAGTACTTGGATGCAATATCAAAAATGAAAGCATGATCTCAGTTCATTTCCAAGGCAAACTATTCAATATCACAGTAATCAAGTCTATGCCCCAACCACTAATGCCAAAGAAACTGAAGTTGAATGATTCCATGAAGATTTACAAGACCTTCTAGAACTAAAACAAAAAAAGATGTCCTTTTCATTACAGAGGATTGGAATGCAAAAGTAGGAAGTCAAGAGGTACCTGGAGTAACAGGCAAGTTTGACCTAAGAGTACAAAATGAAGCAGGGCAAAGGCTAATTAGAGTTTTGCCAAGAGAAAACAATGGTCATAGCAAACACCCTCTTCCAACAACACAAGAGAATTTTCTACACATGGACATCACCAGATGGTCAATACCAAAATCAGATTGATTATATTCTTTGCAGCTGAAGATGGAGGAGCTCCATACAGTCAGCAAAAACAAGACCAGAAGCTGACTGTGGCTCAGATCATGAACTCCTTATTGAAAAATTCAGACTTAAATTGAAGAAAGTAGGGAAAACCAATAGGCCGTTCAGGTATGAACTAAATTAAATCCCTTATGACTATACAGTGGAAGTGATGAATAGATTCAAAGGATTAGATCTGATAGACAGAGTGCCTGAAGAACTATGGACAGAGGTTCGTAACTTTGTACAGGAGGCAGTGATCAAAACCATTCCCAAGAAAAAGAAATGCAAAAACACCAAATGTCTGAGGCGTCCTTACAAATAGCTGAGAAAAGAAGAGAAGTGAAAGGCAAAGGAGAAAAGGAAAGATATGCCCATTTGAATACAAAGTTCCAGAGAATAGCAAGGAGAGAAATGAAAGCCTTCCTCAGTGATCAATGCAAAGAAATAGAGGGGAAAAATAGAATGGGAAAGATTGGAGAGCTCTTCAAGAAAATTAGAGATACCAAAGGAACATTTCATGCAAAGATGGGCACAGTAAAGGACAGAAAAAGTCTGGACCTAACAGAAGCAGAAAGAGGAGAAGGAGAGGAGAAGAGGAGGACAGAGGATAAGATGGTTGGATGGCATCACCGACTCAATTGACATGAGTTGGAGTAAGCTCCGGGAGTTGATGATGGACAGGGAAGTCTGGCGTGCTGCAGTCCGTGGGGTTGCAAAGAATCATACATGACTGAGCAACTGAACTGAAATGAACAGAAGTAGAAGACATTAAGAAGAGGTGGAAAGAATACACAGAAGAACTATACAAAAAAGATCTTAATGACCTGGATAACCACGATGGTGTGATCCTCACCTAGAGCCAGACATTTTGGAGTGTGAAGTCAAGGGAGCCTTAGGAAGCATCACAACAAACGAAGCTAGTGGAGGCGATCGAATTCCAGCTGAGCTATTTCAAATCCTAAAAGATGATGCTGTCAAAGTGCTGCACTCAATATGCCAGAAAATGGAAAACTCAGCAGTGACCACAGGACTGGAAAACGTCAGTTTTCATTCTAATCCCAAAGAAAGGCAATGCCAAAGGATGTTCAAACTACCACACAATTGCACTCATCTCACATGCTTAGCAAAGTAATGCTCAAAATCTTCCAAGCTAGGGTTCAACAGTATGTGAAACAAGAACTTCCATATGTATAGCTGGATTTAGAAAAGGCAAAGGAACCAGAGATGAAATTGCCAACATCTGCTGGATCATCAAAAAAAGTAAGAGAGGTCAAAAAAAAAACAAATCTACTTCTGCTTCATTGACTACGCTAAAGCCTTTGACTGTGTGAATCACAACAAACTATGGAAAATTCTACCTTACCTGCCTCCTGAGAAACCTGTATGAAGCTCAAGAAGCAACAGTTAAAACCAGACATGGAACAACAAACTGGTTCCAAATTGAGAAAGGAGTACATCAAGGCTGTATATTGTCACTCTACTTATTTAACTTATATGCAGAGTACATCATGAGAAATGCTGGGCTGGATGAAGCACAAGCTGGAATCAAGATTGCTGGGAGAAATATCAGTAACCTCAGATATGCAGATGACACCACCCTCATGGCAGAAAGTGAAGAGGAACTAAAGAGCCTCTTGATGAAAATGAAAGAGAAGAGTGAAAGGTGGCTTAAAACTCCACATTCGAAAAACTAAAATCATGGCATCTGGTCCCATCACTTCATGAAAAATAGATGGGAAAATAATAGAAAGTGAGAGACTTTATTTTCTTGGGCTCCAAGATCACTCAGATGGTGACTGCAGCCATGAAATTCAAAGCCACTTGCTCCTTGGAAGAAAAGCTATGACAAACCTAGACAGCATATTAAAAAACAGAGACATTGTTTTTCTGACAAAGGTCTGTCTAGTCAAAGCTATGGGTTTTCCACTGCTATGAGAGTTGGACCAAACACAAGGCTGAGCACCAAAGAACTGATGTTTTTGAACTGTGGTGCTGGAGAAGACTCTTGAGATTCCCTTAGACTGAAAGGAGATCAAAGCAGTCAATCCTAAAGGAAGTCAACCCTGAATATTTACTGGAAGGACTGATGCTGAAGCTGAAGCTCCAACACTTTGGCCACCTGATGCAAAGAACTGACTCACTGGAAAAGACCCTGATGCTAGGAAAGACTGAAGGCAGGAGAAGAAGGGAACAACAGAGGATGAGACGCTTGGATGGCATCACCAACTCGACAGACATGAGTTTGAGCAAGCTCCAGGAAATGGTGGACAAGGAAACCTGGCGTGCTGTAGTCCATGGGGGTTGCAAAGAGTCAGACATGACTGAGCGACTGAACAACAACATCATGAAAAGTGTTAGTTGCTCAGTCATGTCTGACTCTTTGCAACCACATGGATTGTAGCCCATCAGGCTCCTCTGTCCATGTAATTCTCCAGGCAAGAATACTGGAGTGGGTAGTCATTCCCTTCTCCAGAGGATCTTCCCAACCCAGGGATCGAGCCTGGGTCTTCTGTGTTGCAGGCAGATCATTTACTTTCTGAGCAACCAGGGAAGCTCATATATATCTGAATCACTTTTCTGTACATCTGAAGCTAATACAACATTGTAAATCAACTCTACTTCAGTTAAAAAGAGAAAATTTAATAGTAGATGATATAAACTTTAAAAAAATGACAATGGTGGCTGTGTGTGGCAAAGTAACAGGTATATTTTCACATTCATAAATTTCTGGAAGATTATCACTCTATATTATTATAATTAAAATAAAACCATAATTTAAAATGATCTTATGGAGATGGAGAACAACTAGTGGTTGATTAGGGTTAGAAACAGCAGGAAGGTGGGGAGGCTGACCTCTGTAGGCTGATTAGCAGCATCTTTGGCCTCTACCCCAGATGCCAATAGTACTCTCTTCCTTTCCAAATTGTGACAACCGAAAATACCTTCAGATACTTCGAAGTGTCCCATCAGTTCAGTTCAGCCACTCAGTCATTTCCGACTCTTTGCAACCCCATGAACTGCAGCACGCCAGGCTTCTCTGTCCATCATCAACTCCTGGAGCTTGCTCAAGCTCATGTCTATCAAGTTGGTGATGCCATCCAACCATCTCATCTTCTGTCGTCCCCTTCTCCTCCTTCTCTCTATCTTTCCCAGCATCAGGGAAAGATGCTCTTCTTCTCCAGTGAATCGGCTCTTCGCATCAGATGGCCAAAGTATTACAACTTCAACTTCAGCATCAGTCCTTCTCCTTGCGGTCCAAGGGACTCTCAAGAGTCTTCTCCAGCACCACAGCTCAAAAGCACCAATCCTTCAGTGGTCAGTCTTCTTTATGGTCTAACTCTCACATCCATACATGGCTACTGGAAAAACCATAGCTTTGACTATACCCACTTTCTGTCAGCAAAGTGAGGTCTTTGCTTTTTAATATGCTATCTAAGTTTGTTATAACTTTCCTTCCAAGAAGCAAGCATTTTTTAAAATTTCGTGGCTGCAGTCACCATCTGCAGTGATTTTGGAGCCCAAGAAAATAAAATCTGCCAGTGCTTCCACTTTTTTCCCATTTATTTGCCATGAAGTGATGGGACAGGATGCCATGATCTTAGTTTTCTGAATGTTGAGTTTTAAGCCAGCATTTTCACTCTCCTCTTTCACCTTCATCAAGAGGCTCTTTAGTTCCTTTTGCTTTCTGCCATTAGAGTGGTATCATCTGCATATCTGAGGTTTTTGGTATTTCTCCCAGCAATCTTGATTCCAGCTTGTGACTAATCCAGTCTGGAATTTCATATGATGTATTTTGCATAGAAGTTAAATAAGCAGGGTGACGATATACAGCCTTGACATACTCCTTTCTCAATTTTGAACCAGTCAGTTGTTACATGTCTGGCTCTAACTGTTGCTTCTTGACCTGTGTACAGGTTACTCAGGAGACAGGTAAAGTGGTTTGGTATTTCCATCTCTTTAATTTTCCACAGTTTGTCGTGATCCACATAGTCCAAGGCCATAGCATAGTCAATGAAGCAGAAGTAGATGTTATTTTGGAATTCCCTTGCTTTCTCCATGATCCAGTGAAGGTTGGAAATTTGATCTCTAGTTCCTCTGCCTTTTCTTAACTTATACATCTGGAAGTTCTTGGTTCATGTACTGCTGAACCCTAGCTTGAAGAATTTTGAGCATAACCTTACTAGCATGCTAAATAAGTGCAGTTGTGCAGTAGCTTTAACATTCTTTGGCATTGCCCTTCTTTGGGATTGGAATGAAAACTGACTTTTCCTGTCCTGTGGCCATTGCTGAGTCCTTCCAATTTGCTGACATACTGAGTACATATAGCTAATTCATTTTGCTGTACAGTAGAAACTAACACAATATTGTAAAGTAACTACACTCCAACAAGATTAATTTTAAAAAAGAAACATTTGGAGGCAAAAGCAGGTTGACCATGAAGGATGAAGGGAAAACTTTGTGGTTCCAGATCTTCATTGTGGTGGAGACTACATAATCCACACATATGGCATGAAGTGACTAGACACATGTATGCAAGCTGTGTTGACTCCTGGTTCCTGCTTGTGACACAGTACTACAGTTAGGTGAGAGAGGTCCCTGGGGGGTGGGACTGGGTGAAGACTCTCCATAACATCTTGACAATCCCCTGTAATTTTCTAATGATTTCAAGATAAAAGTTTGAAATAGATCTAACTGGTATATATCTCATGCAGAGAAAGACAGGTGAAGCCTGAAGTGTGGGTCTACACTAGCTTTTAAGGCCAGTAAACACCCATTTGACCTGCATCTGATAAAGGCAGAAAGACC